>NC_044031.1:376590175-377209924 GCF_901765095.1 Microcaecilia unicolor
GAACTGCCCCATTACGTCAGGTTTACCGTGAAGTCAGTAAGTTTCTCCGATTCGTCCACTTGAAATACCATTTCCGACACCGGTATCCCACCCAAATCTTCCTCGGTGAAGACCAAAGCAAAGAATTCATTCAATCTCTCCGCTATGTCTTTATCTTCCTTGATCGCCTCTTTACCCCTCGGTCATCCAGCGGCCCAACCGATTTTTTGCCGGCTTCCTGCTTTTAATATACTGCAAAAAAATTTTGCTATGTTTTTTTTGCCTCTGATGCTATCTTTTTTCGTAATCCCTCTTGGCCTTCTTTATCTGCGCCTTGCATTCACTTTGACACTCCTTATGCTGCTTCTTGTTATTTTCAAACGGTTCCTTCTTCCATTTTCTGAAGGCGTTTCTTTTAGCCCTAATAGCTTCCTTCACCTCACTTTTCAATCATGCCGGCTGTCTTTTGGACTTCCGTCTTTCTTTTCTAATTCACGGAATATGTTTGGCCTGGGCCTCCAGGATGGTATTTTTGAACAGCGTCCATGCCTGTTGTACAATTTTTACTCTCTCAGTTGCCCCCTAAGTTTTTTTAACCGTTCTTCTCATTTTATCATAGTCTCCTTTTTTAAAGTTAAACGCTAACGTATTTGACTTCCTGTGTATAGTGTGATAAGGAAGAGGCTATCCTACCCTGGTTAGGCCCCCTAGAGGGCGTTGTTCCCCTAAAATGTCCAGAGAGAAGGGCTGGGTGAGTCACTAAAGGGAGCCAGTAAGGGGATGTATAGCTGGAGGTCGCTAGGACCGGGGAGAGTCCTGGGGGTGGAAACAGGTGCAGCAGGTTATGGGCTGGGTCCTGTTTGGCCATTAACCACTTAATACCCCACCTGAGTTGTGAGGGAGAGAGGAGAGCTAGCCGCTGCAGAAGAGAGCTGGTAGCTGAAGCAGGAAGATCCCCATGGAAAGTACTGGCTGAGCCCTATGGCCTGGTGGTGAACTGTGTGTTACAAAGAAGGACTGAGTTAATACGGCTGGGGTAAGAAGGCCCTAGAGTATCAAGTATAAGAACTGTGTGCTACAAGGAAGGACTGTGTGTCCAGGACTGAGTTAATACTGAGCCCAGATGCCTGTGTGGGAGGGCTCAGGGGGAAGAAATCTGTTGGGTATTGAACTGTGCAAGAAGAAATGTTTAAGCTGGAAGATTGCACTGAGTAGGAAGAAATGGTTAAGCTGGAAGAACTGTTTAAGCTTGTGAAAGTGTTTTAAGCTAAAAGAAGTGTGCCCCAAAGGCTGGAATAAAGATTTGTATGAGAAAAATCCTGTTGATGAGACCTGACTATGTTTGCCTTTTTGAGAACCAGGTCACCCCGAGTAGAAAGGGGTAGTAGACTAATTTGCATAAAATCTGCATACTGAGAACCAGCTCACCCTGAGTGAAAGAGGGACCTGGTATCCTGAGGTGGGTGCTTCATCTTCACAATATTATGATCACTGTTATCAAGCGGCCCCAGTACCATAACGTCCCTCACCAGACACTCAGAATGTTCTCCTGTTGTTGAATAGGAAGGTACATGATGGCATCCTGTTACTTACACAACCATTATGTCATCTCAGTATCTACCATTGAAGACACTTAGTTCATTAACCATTAAATAAACTTCCTGGTGGCAGGTTGCACATTTAATTATTTGCTGCTAGACCTTTGAGCTCTGGAGCTAGAATGCAGTGATGCAACATCTCAGTTGCAGAGTGCAAGAGTAGCCTAATGGTTAGAGTAGCAGGCTGAGACCCCAAGGAGCCTGGTTCAAATCCCACTGCAGCTCCTTGTGATATTGGGCAAGTCTCTTAAGCCTCCATTGCCTTAGATTGTGAACCCTTCAGGGACAGAAAAATGTCTACTATACCTGAATGTACACTGGTTTAATTGCTTATTAAGGGGCCCTTTTACTAAGCTGTGGTAGGCACTACTGCGCTTATTGCAGCTTAAAATGTTATACCGTGGGACACGCTCAGGCATCCTGCGTTTGGCATGTGCTAACCTCACACCAAAAAATACTTTCTAGTTTTTTCTTGGAAGGAGGCATGTCGGGGGTTGGGTGGAGAGTGGATATTGCTGTGCTAATCAGCAAGGCTAAATTACCATGCGTTAACTGGTTAGCACAGTATTACAGTGTGAGCCCTTACTGCCTACAAAATAAGTGCTCACGCAATAATTATTTTTATTGGCCACGTGCTAACGGCAAAATTAGCGCATGGCCATTAATTAAAAAAAAAAAAGGAACATTGACTATTTTACTGCTGTGGTAAAAATGGCCTTAAAGAGTGGAAAAATCCACACGAGAGTGCGCTAAGGCCACTTTTTACTGTAGCTTAGTAAAAGAACCCCTAGATCAAAGGTATTCAATGTCAGTCCTCAAAGACTGAAACCCAGTCAGGTTTTCAGGATTTCCACAATGATTATGCATGAGATCTATTTGCCTGCACTACCTCCTCATGTCAATTGATTGGTGAAATCCTAAAAGCCCGATGGGGATGTGGACCTTGAGGACCGACATTGAATTCCCCTGCCCTAAATAAATAAATGTACCTACTGAAGTTAAACTTTAGAAACCTTGAAACCCTTATAGAAAGGCCTCCAGAATTAAGAGGATGCATAATAACATTCTCTCTGCCAGCTCACAAACGCGCACACCCAACTCCAGCCATACCAATCAAAAACAAAAGATCGCCTTATAATATATTTGATGGTAAACGAAACTAGAGAAATGTACCTTGTGAATTTGTACTGTGATGGAACGTTAAGTTCAGTTAACAGTAAGTTTATTTACCATGCAAGACCACGTGGTACAAGTAACAGTGGTAACATGCTGTTCCTTTATGTGAACTTTATTACTGTATCTCTGGTTTACATCCAACTGGCTCAGAACAAATTTGAAAATGCAGAGCTGCGGTTTACCTTTTATTGCAGAAATACCAATGAAACATTGGAAGGGAAGATTTTTAAAGGAGGTGGTGTCAGTAAATAAGATTAAAATTCAACTTAGGGTAGACAGGGCTTAATTTGTAGACAAAAAGGATATGGAACTGTGGAGTCTAGGGTGGAGAGAAATGGGACAGGGAGAGCAACAGGAAAAGGGAGGCGGGATTAGGGAGCACAGTGTAGTGACTGTTTTCAGCTCTGCTCCTGGCTCACCGCTTCCCTTTCTTTCTGAAGGCTGCCTGGAAGGGGGGGGGGGGGGGAGGCTGTGAAGCATTACACTCCTGTTCTTGGTATAGCTAGGGCTGAATAGTCCTGGGTGAAAACACTAAGATGGGCCCCTATAACACCATCTTTACCAAGATAGTGTGAACACATGGGGGTCAGGAGAGAAAGGGAAACCCCTTCCCAGTTCCAGTAAACAAACCCTACAAAAACCAAGAAAACCTGCTATAGTAATAGAAATATAAACTGAAATGCAAGCTATCACAGATACACATTTCCCAAAGTTGATGTATTACAATGAATACATTCAGAAAAAATATATACTTTTTTCTCTGTTTGTATCTGAGCATTGCTTTGGTGCCAGGTCTCTTTTCTGCTGTTATCTGTTTATTTCTTAACTCTCTTTGAAGAGATGAATACATATGTGCATAAATGTGAGCCAGTTGATATTGTGTATCTAGATTTTTAGAAGACATTTGACAAAGTACTTCATGAACAAGTCCTGAGGAAATTAGAAAGTCCACAATAGGAAGTAATGTTCTATTGTCGATTAAGAACTGGTTAAAAATAGAAAACACGGAGTAGGGCTAAATGGTCAGTATTCTCAACGGAGAAGGGTAGATAGTGGAGTTCCCATGAGTCTGTAATGGGACAGGACCACTGGGTTTTTTAAACATATTTGTAAAAGATCTGGAAATGGGAATGAGTGAGGTGATCAAATTTGCTGATGACACAAAGAGGGGCATAATCGAAAGGGGCACCCAAGTTTTCCTGAGGACGTCCTCGCAGGACGTCCCGGCGAAGGGGCGGGGAAACCCATATTATCGAAACAAGATGGGTGTCCATCTTTTGTTTCGATAATACGGTCAGGGGTGCCCAAATCGTGAAATTTAGGTCAACCTTAGAGATGGACGTCCCCGATTTCGGCAATAATGGAACCCAGGATGCCCATCTCAGAAACGACCAAGTCCAAGCCATTCGGTCATGGGAGGAGCCAGCATTCATAGTGCACTGGTCCCCCTGACATGCCAAGACACCAACAGGCACCTAGGGGGCACTGCAGTGGACTTCATAAATTGCTCCCAGGTGCATAGCTCCCTTACCTTGTGTGCTGAGCCCCCCAAACCCCACGCCCCACAACTGTACACCACTACCATAGCCCTTATGGGTGAAGGGGGGCACCTACATGTGGGTACAGTGGGTTTCTGGTGGATTTTGAAGGCTCACATTTACCACCACAAGTGTAACAGGTAGGGGGAGGATGGGGCCTGGGTCCGCCTGCCTGAAGTTTACTGTACCCACTAAAACTGCTTCAGGGACCTGCATACTGCTGTCATGGAGCTGGGTATGATATTTGAGGCTGGCATAGAGGCTGGAAAAATATTTTAAAATTTTTTTTTGAGGGTGGAGGGGTTTAGTGACCACTGGGGGACTAAGGGGAAGTCATCCCCGATTCCCTCCGGTGGTCATCTGGTCATTTAGGGCACATTTATGTGGCTGGTTGTAAGAAAAAAAGGACCAGGTAAAGTTGTCCAAGTGTTTGTCAGGGATACCCTTCTTTTTTCCATTATTAGTCAAGGACGCCCATGTGAGGCACACCCCAGTCCCGCCTTCACTATGCCTCCAACAAGCCCCCATGAACTTTGGTTGTCTCCGTGATAGAAAGCAGTTAAGGATGCCCATAATTGGCTTTTGATTATGCTGATTGGGCAACCCTGTGAGAAGGACACCCATCTTGCGATTTGTGTCGGAAGATGGGCGCCCTTCTCTTTCGAAAATAAGCCTGAAAGTTATGCAAAATTGTTAATCATACGAGGATTGTGAAAAATTGTAAGAGGACCTTAAGATCCTGGGAGACTAAATATTCAATGGCTGATGACATTTAATCTGAGCAAGTGCAAAGTGATGCATATAGGAAAGGGGAACCCAAATATAGCTATGTGATGCAAGGTTCCAAATAGGAGTCACTGCCCAGGAAAAGGATCTAGGTGTCATCATTGATGATACATTGAAACCCTCTGCTCGGTGTGCAGTGGCGGCTAAGTACTGGGACAGACTGAAGGTCCATCAAGTCCAGTATCCTGCTTCCAACAGTGGCCAATCCAGGTCACAAGTACCTGGTAAGATCCCAAAGCAGTACAATACATTTTAAGCTGCTTATTCCAGAAATAAGCAGTGAATTTTCCCAAATCTATTTTAATAATGGCTTATGGACGTTCCTTTTAGGAAGCTATCCAAAACTTTAACCCCGCTAAGCTAACTGCTTTTACCACATTCTCTGGAAACAAATTCCAGAGTTTAATTACACATGAGTGAAGAAATACTTTCTCCGATTTGTTTTACTACTTGTAACTTCATTGCATGCCCCCTAGTTTTAGTATTTTTGGCAAGAGCAAACAAGTGATTCACGTCTACCCGTTCCACTCCACTCAGTATTTTATAGACCTCTATCATATCTTCTCTCCTCTTGTCTTTTCTGCAAGCTGAACAGCCCAAGCCGTTTCAGTCTTTCCTCATAGGGAACTTGTCCCATCCCCTTTATCATTTTCATCACCTTTCTCTGTACCTTTTCTAATTCCACTACAGTGAAACCTCGGTTTTCGTTGACTTCGGATTTCGTTAGTTTCAGTTTTCGTCTTGGTTATGTTGGTCACACTCATTTCAGCACAGTTTTTTGGCCAATACATAATACGGAGACCCTGTTCTTAAGTTGGTAATGGAAATAAGGACATCTTTGGCTGTGGGAAAGATATAATTCTTCTACAGTTTGATATTTCTGTGGCTTTTGATGCTGTAGATCACTTTCTACTGTTGACTAGATTAAAGTGAGATGGAATTACAAGCAGGGTCTCTAATTGGTTCACAGCATTTTTGAAAAAATAGAACATGCAAAGTCAGAAAAAATGGGGAAGAATCTATTTTGGCCATCGACCTGTAGGGTCCCACAAGGATCTTCGCTGTCTCCCCAATTGTTAACATGTACTTGAATATTTAGCAGAACAAAAAAAAGTTTTGCATTATCCTCTACAGATGATATGTTTATTCTCTGCCCGGAACACAGCGCTTTTGAAGTTACTCTTCTTTATGTGAAAAGAATGTAATGGACGTAACACAACTCTTCCGTTGTATGATTCCCTAGTGTGACTGTGCCACATGAACTTTATCTTACCACAATGTCACTTTGTATCTGTTTACACCGGAGTCTGTAACGCCTTTTCGGTACTATATAAGCCACATTGAGCCTACAAATAGGTGGGAAAATGTCGAATATAAATGTAACAAATAAATAAATAAATATTACCATAGTAGATGAGTAGACAAATATTAATTTTCTTAGATTAAATAAACAGAACACTAAATTACTGTGGCTCAGAGATTTGCAAACAATTGATCCAACAAATGTTATTTTGTCCTCAGGTAATCGCTCAAATTCGAAAGTAAATCTAAAGTCCTAGGTATGATCCTAGATATTTGACTTTTGAATTTGAGATCGATGTTTGTAAAGAAGTTTTTTTTTCAGTCTATACTGTTTAAGAGCTATAATATCAAGAGCCCTGTAAGCTTTAGAACAATAGTTCAGGCTATTTTAATCCCTCATTTGGACTATTACAATTCTATCATATTACATAGGAAATTGCAACTGTTGCAAAATACATTTGCAAGGTTGATTTTTATGCTAGGAAAGTTTCATGAAGCAACTCTGCTTTTGGCTTAAAGTGGAGTTGTGTCTTCATTTCAAAATAGCCTGTATGATTCATAAATGTTTTTATGGACTTAATTCCAAAAATATAATGCAGGCTTTACCATTTTCTATTAATAAGTCAAATTTGAGAAGTGTACAGAGCTTGAACTTAGATTTTCCCCTCAATAAAAAAGAAAAGCCAAAAGTCTATTTGGGAACAAACTTTTATATATCAACGTGCCGAAATTTGGAATAATATTCCTTACCAGATTCATCAAATTTCCTCTTATTTTCTTTTTTGAAAGGCACTCAAAACGTATTTATTTTTAAATCAACGATTGTAAATTTTAATTGCTTAGCTTGATAAGGAAGATTGTTGTAAATTCCTTCGAATGTGAAGTTTTCTTTTATTTGTAAACTGGCCTTGCATCCTTAACGTTAAAGGCAGAATATAAGCTGTACAATATGATACAATACAAGGATTCAGGAGTTCCTGGGACAAGAACCAGAACTGAAAAAGTTGCCGACTGTCACTGTATGGTGGTATGGGGAACCCCTATACCCAGAGAAATCCAGGTGAAGGGGATTTCTTTTTTAACTTTTGATTTATGCAATTTGTAATAATTTTACAAGATTACTCTTGTTCAAGAAATACAGAAAGTAACATTAAAAAGAAAAATTTTAAACATAGGAAATACTTCAACCTTTCTTAGTCAAAAAAAAAAAAGAAAAAGAAAAGAGAGAGAGGGAGACCTAAGAAACATAGGCGTTCTACAAAGGAAATAACAAGATGAGAACATAAGAGTAGCCATACTGGGTCAGACCAATGGTTCATCTAGCCCAGTATCCTGTTTTCCAAACAGTAGCCAAACCAGGTCACAAGTCCCTGGTAGAAACCCAAATCATGGCAATACTCCATATTACAAATCCCAAGGCAAGCAGTTGCTTCACATGTCTGTCTCAATAGCAGACTATGGACTTTTCCTCCAGGAATTTGTCCAAACCTTTTTAAAACCCAGATACGCTAACTTAACTTTCTTTCTGAGAAGTTCTGAGGAAGAGGACATTTCTCTGGTAAGTGAACATTATTTTGCTTTGTGCTTGGGGAACTTAAGATTGGGGTTTAAAGGAGGAATTGTGGGTTAGTGATAGGCAGAATAAAAATATATATAAAAAGCAAACTTTATCAGCTAATCTCCATACTCTTTTTCCCCTAGTTTTAAAACTTGAACTTTGTACCATAGCATTAACAGATAGCCTGTAGCAGGCACTGCAGGACCTAGTTCCTGACTCGGCTCCCCAGGTCCGTCACTCACCATTTGGCCATTTGAATTCTATGGGTCAGTATGAGTATATACTGCTGTAACGTGTTCAGCACAGGATCTCCGGGCTTTCCCGGATGAGGAGGGGAAGCAGTATATGAAACTACATGTGGCTGTTTTGTGCAGCTTTGTACTTTTCTTTTCCTGTTTTGGTAATTATTGGAACAGGTATATCTTCATATCATAATTAAATGCAAAACCTAAGATTGAACAAGCTTCTTTAAATCCAGGAAGGTTTGCAGTTATTCGGGTACAAAAAAGATGTACATTGATTGACCATATATGAATCTACATTTACATGGAAAAGTCCAATAAAATGATTGCTTCTAGATCTTTCACTTCTTGCCTCAAAGCAAGAAAAGCTTTTCTCTGCACCTGTGTAACATTTCTACATCTGGATATATCCAGAGTTTTTGCCCAAAAGCAAACTTGAGAATGTCTAAAATATTGTTTCATAATTGAGGTTACATCTTGCTCAGAAACTATAGACACCAATGAAGTAGATCTCTCTGATAGCTCAATGGTAGATTCTTCAAGAATAGCTGAGATATTATTCAAGTCTGAGGGCTGAGCAGAGACTTGATCCACCCCCAACTAACCATGGACATTTTTAGAAGAAACAGGCAAATAACGAATTCTATTAACAGGGGATAACCCTTCTGGAGAAAATCTCAATAAGATACTTTTTAAAGAGGTTCAGGGGAGGAGTAGCTAAAGACTTAGGGAAATTTAAAATACAAAGATTAAGGGGCTCATTTTCAAAAGAGAAAAATGCCCAAAAAACGTCCAAATCGATATTTTCAAAACCTCTTTTGCAGACATCTATCTATGCATTACATTTGCAGTGCATCCAGGTCACAAGGAGCACGTTGGGGTGTGCCTAACATTTAGACATGTTACAGTTATAATGGAACAAAGCCAAAATGTCTGGGGTGAAAACTTCAACATTTTGGTCTAGACCTGTTTTTCTAGTGAATAAAACAATAATCCTAATAAATAAATTTTTCAAAAGGTGTCCTAAATGACCAGATGACCACTGGAGGGATTAAGGGATGATCCCCCCTTACTCTCCCAGTGGTCACTGACCCCCCTACCACCCCCAAAAAATATGAATAAAAATAGTATTCACCAGCCTCATGACAGTCTCAGATGTTATAACCAGGTCTATTAGAGCAGCATGCAGGTCCCCAGAGTAGCGTAGTAGTGGGTGCAGTGCACTGTAGAAAGGATGACTCAGACCCATACCTCCCGCTACCTGTTCCACTTGTGGTGGAAACTGTGAGCCCTCCAAAACTCACCAGAAACCCACTGTACCCACATATAAGAACATAAGAACATAAGCGTTGCCATACTGGGACAGACCAAAGGTCCATCAAGCCCAGCATCCTGTTTCTAACAGTGGCCAATCCAGGTTACAAGTACCTGCCAAGATCCCAAAACAGTACAATAAATTTTATGCTACTTATCCTAGAAATAAGCAGTGGATTTTCCCCGAGTCCATCTTGATAATGGCTTATGGACTTTTATTTTAGGAAGGTATGCAATCCTGTTTTAAATCCCACTAAGCTAACTGCTTTTACCACATTCTCTGGCAATAAATTCCAGAGTCCAATTACACATCTCTGATTTGTTTTAAATTTATTACCCATAAGGGCTATTGTAGTGGTGTACAGTTGGGGGCAGGGCTGTTGAGTGGGTTTTGGAGGGCTCAGCAGAGAAGATAAGGGAGCAACAGTGTACCTGGGAGCATTTATTTAAAGTTCACAGCAGTGCCCCCTAGGGTTTCCTATTGATCTCCTGGGATGTCTGGGGGACCAGTCTGCTAAAAATGCTGGCCTCTCCTAAGTGAAAGCAAAGGGGGAAGGAGAGGAGTGAGTGAGTGAGTGAGAAGGAAGGAAGGCATAGAGGTGACTTTTTAAAGCACTTAGACTTACACAGTTACATAGTAACTATGTAACTTTGTAAGTCTATGTGCTTTGAAAATGAGCCCCATAATGTCTGAAGGGGAAAGATCCTCTAGGAAAGGGAGAAGAGGGATTGGAGAGATGGCATAAATGATCCAGGAGCTAAGAATGGGTTCAAAGAGAATGTGAAAGGACAGGAGACTGTAGAAGGGGAGAGTGTCGTGGAGTTGGAAGAAGGGTAGGGGATACAATAAAGAAGCAGACTTGAATGTATGAGATGATCCAAATGTGAGGTCCAACAGCAGTTTATTAAAACAACTCAAAGTGGTCCACATTTCACCCTTACAAGGGCTGCTTCAGGGGTATAACATAAAAACGATAATCGGAGCATAATTTAATCAATAAAAATATAAAATATGAAAACAACATATAACATGTAAGGGGTCCAGTTTGATCATTATGTGCGCTTACAGAAGGAGATTCACAACCATCATGAATACATTTTTACAACATAATAAAATAACATAAACAGCAAAGGATTCAATAATAAATAAATAATAAGTAATAAAAGAATGATAAACTAACAGATAAATAAGAACATGCCAGTGTGATTTAAAAAGGCATTAAAGTGCCAGATGTATAGTAGTGCTTGCCAGATCATCATAATAGCACTCATAATATATGCCATGAGTGCAAAAGTGATCGGTGGATCCAAAAAGTGTTCCAGATTTAAAAATACATACCTAGAATATAGGTAAACATCTTACATACTTCCAACTTCACTGTACAGGACACTCAACTGTGCTAAAAAAACAAGTTTCTATACTGTACCAATTATGGGGTCCTTTTACCATGCTGCGGGAAAAAAGGCCATGCGCTAGTGGTGGGGGCCATTTTTTTCTGCACACCAGGGCCCATTTTACCGCAGCGGGTAAAAAGGCCCCCAGACACACATGGCCATGTGGTAAGAGAACTCTTACTCCGTGGCCATGTGGTGGGGTGTCCTTACCACCACCCACTGAGGTGGTGATAAGGGCTTCCACACTAAACTGGTGGTAACTGGGCAGTGCGCAGTGATGCCCGATTACCAACGGGTTATCGATTCACAAGCCATTTCCGGGGGTTTTCTTTTCCCCCCAGAAATGGAGCACGCTCAGGGCAAGACTACCTCCGGCAGCCGTGTTGGGCCGGCAATAGTCCCGGAAGAGCGAGCGGTAAGCCCAGTGAAAGGGCACCCTCTATTTCTTACTTGATGTGAAGGGGCATTTTTGATATGACATCTAATGGATGGTTTGCTGAAAATGTCCAAAAATCAAATGTCAAACATGGCCTTTTTCGAACCTGAAACATGTCATATCTTTTTGTTTTGAAAATGGCCATGTCCAAGATATTTTTAGACATTTTGTGCTCACTGCATTTTTCTTGTGACCATTTGAAAAAAAAAAAAACACATTCAAGGGAAAAACACACAAAAACAAGCTATTGGGACATACGGGGGACAGCATTCTCAGTAGACTGGCCACACAGACATCCCAGCAGAGCAGTGGGGCACCCTAGGGGGTGCTGCAGTGGACTTCTTATAAAAGGTCCCAGGTACACATCTTACTGTTACCCCTTATATTGTATGGGGATCCCTCCAAACCCCACCAAAAACCTACTGTACCCAACTGTACACCTCTACAATAGCCCTTATGCCTGCAGGTGTCACCTATATGTGGGTGCAGTAGGTTCTTTGGTGGGTTTTGGAGGGCTCAGACTTTCTGTCAAAGTGTAACAGTTACAGTGGGATATGGGCCTGAGTCCCCCTCTCTATAGTGCACTGCACTGACCACTAAGCTTCTCCAGGGACCTGCTTCCTGCTTTAACCCATTAGTGCCCAATGTTCCCATATGTGGGAACATTGGACACTAATGGGTTAATAGGACTGGCCATAAAATCTGATGCTGGTATGTATGGCTTCTTTCACATCTTTGGGGGTGGGAGGGGGTCAGTGACCACTGGGGGAGTAAGGGAGGAGGTCATGCGTTAATTCCTCCAGTAGTCATCTAGTAATTTAGGGCACCTTTTTATGACTTACTCATGATTGAAACAGGTCCAGGCCAAAATGTCCAACACACGCCGATGCCAGAGCAGGCCCCATTTTGCTGCAGCTTGGTAAAAGAGACCCTGATTTTGTTATGTTTATGTTTACGCTTTTAGAGTGGTTGCAGTTTGATGGTGGAATAAGCTACCTGAGGTTTTAAAGGGAGAGCTACCATTGCTATCTTTTAGAAAAGGGCTGAAGCAGTTTTTTGTTTCCATCTGCCTAATTGATTATAATCTTAGTTTTCTATTATGAGTTATTTACAGAGAACATTTTGCAAGGGTCATCCTGTTAGGAAGGAAGAAAGAAACTGATATATTATTCAGTTACCTTTCAATTAAACAATAGTGACTGATTAAAGAGAAAAGTTGAAAGGGCAGACTGTGCAGTATGAATCATCAAGGAGGTGTAAGCTAACATGGTTTTAGAAGCACAGCTACATAACGTTAACCAGAACTCAGCTGCTCTTAATCCTGAAGAGGTGCTGAGAGAGGATCTGCTAAGGGGAGGAAAACTTCACTGGTGGATCTTACCTGCTGGAAATTGCATTCAAACTTGAGAAAAAGGGGTCCTTTTACAAAGGCGCGCTGAAAAATGGCTTGTGGAGTGTAGGCGTGGGTTTTGTGCATTTTTCAACGTGCCTGTAAAAAACGCCTTTTTAAAATATTTGCTGAAAATGGACATGCGGCAAAATCAAAATTGGGGCGCATCCATTTTGGGTCTGAAACCTTACTGCCAGCCATTGACCTAGCGGTAAAGGCTCACGCGGTAACCGGGCAGTAATGACCTATGTGCTTCAAATGCCACTTGGTGCGTGGCCAAAAATAAAAATTATTTTTTGGATGCGCGCCAAAAATGA
This sequence comes from Microcaecilia unicolor, assembly GCF_901765095.1. Lineage (NCBI taxonomy): Eukaryota > Metazoa > Chordata > Amphibia > Gymnophiona > Siphonopidae > Microcaecilia > Microcaecilia unicolor. The sequence goes on from NC_044031.1 coordinate 376,603,207, forward strand.
AATTAGCGCAAGAGCCACACAGTAGCCAGGCGGTAACTCCATTTTGGTGCACGTTGGGCACGCATAGACGCTTACACAGCTTAGTAAAAGGGCTCCTAAAATGGGTAATTTCATTGTCTTTTTTTTTTGTTTAGCTACTCTACTTATTTAGCAAAGTCAGTTTAGACAATAGTGTAGCCTTTTAAGTCTCTGGCAGGGTTTTATGTAAATTGTGTTCTAAAGTCTAGCTTAGTATTTTAGGCTGCATTTTAGAGCTTGGCATAACATCAGTTTAGAGCAGAGTGTCAGGCTTCTCACAGAAACACTGGGTTTGTGAGCCCTTGGACCACTGCCGAGGAGCGGCAGTGGCAGGCAAAACCACCCCACACCAGAGACAAGGCAGAACAGGACTGGAACCCTGGACTGGAGTTGCAGCTGAGGCAAACAAGCTGGAACAGGCAGAGCAGGAACAGATAGACTTCACCTGCGCTTGACCGCCATTCCCCAGGAGTTGAGCCTCTGGGTGCAGGCAGCTGGCAGGACTTACAGGACAGGGCAGGAACTGGAAACCAACAGGATACACACAGGGTCTAGAATACACAAGGGAGGCTAGGCAGAACACTAGACTAGGACTCTCAGACAAACAATACCACACTAGGTAGAAAGCAGACAGGCTCAAGAACAGGGACTGAAAGCTGCCAAGCAGCCACTAAGAAAGAAACACAGACAGGAAAGAGTCAGGACTGAAAGTTGCCAAGCAGCCACGAATAAAGAAACACAAACAGGAAAGAGTCAGGACTGAAAGCTGCCAAGCAGCCACTAAGAAAGAAACACAGACAACCAAGAACTAGACAAGGAATACAGACCAGAAACAAGACTAGGAACTAAGCAATAAAACCAAAGCTAAACTACACACAAACTAACTAGAACCAGACAAGGAACTCAGACTAGAAACTGGACTAGGCAGAAGTGCACAGAGCACACCAACATACCAGGGACCTTAGACAATGCAAAGGCAAACACAGAAATTTCCAGGTGGTTAATAAAGCCCATCAGCAGCTGCAGTTCAGCTGCAGGAATCACAAGGCAGCTACGGGTGCTGTTCAGGCACAAACAAGAAAAGCAAGTCTGGCAGCCTGGAAGATCTGGACCAGACTGGGCTGAAGTCTGGAACGTGTGACAGTCCATAGCAGCCACTGGTTCAGGCCACCAGAGGGTGAAGTGAGCACAGACATGGAAACAGTCACCATTGTGACACAGCGATACCAGCTGAGGGAAACCTATGTTGTAATGGAACCCACATGGGATGGGGTCATGCTGAACTTAGTGATTACTAATGGACAGAGTGTTTCTGATGTTATAGTAGGTGATCATCTGGCATCTAGTGATGACCAGATGGCGTGGTTTAATATTAAGATAGGTTTGGAGAGGGTTCATTCCAAAGTGAAGGTTCTAGACTTTAAAAAAAAATATTTTCAGAGCAGGGATTTTTTTTAAGTTTAATATTGGCCGTAGGGTGTGACAATAATGACCCTGAGCCATTAGTGTTGTAAGCATGGGAGTTGTGTTTATAGGTATGATGGGTTTTCTCATTTGATGGTTCATTCTGCGAGATTCCCTTTGTTAGTAGTTCGATTGTTCACTGTAACATGGCCATGTGTAAAACATTTTCACAAATATTAATAAATATTTACAGTTAAAAAAAAAAAAACCCCAAAAAACCTAACTTTATTCAGATGGGGGATTACCTCAAGGAATTACTGTCTGGATGGGAACATCTGGAAGAAGTTGCAAAGCAGTGGGCAAAACTGAAAGGAGCTACTATAAGGGCAACAAACCTTTTTGTAAGGAAAGTAAATAAAAGTAAGAGGAAAAGGAGGCGGCTTTGATTCTTGAAAGTAGTAGCTGAAAAGGTAAGGAAAAAGAGATTAGCCTTTATAATGACAAGAGATCACAAAAAGAGGAAGACAGACAAAAATATCTGGAAAAGCTAAAAGAAGCTGGTAGAGTAGTCAGGAAAGCAAAGATGCAAGGAAGAAAACATAGCCAATATGGTAAAATGGGGGAGGGGGAACACAAGACTTTTTTTTTAGATATGGTAGTGATAGAGGAAAGTGCAAAAGTGGCATTGTGAGACTCAAAGGTGAAGGGGAGGAATATGTAGAAGCTGACAAAGATAAGGCAGAATTGCTTAACAAATATTTTTGTTCTGTGTTACAGCAGAAGTGTCACGGTCATCGTCGCTGACATCCGTGCCTTGCTCGTCTGTGCTGTGTTCCTCCCTCTTGCCTACTAAAATTACCTGCAGTTCCAATCACTGTAGAGTGGTGGAGGCCAAGCTGGTGATGTCATCAGCACTGAGCACTTCTTAAGCTGGCTTCTGAGAGTGCTCAGGGTTCTGGCAATTACCCTTGATTGGGCCCAGGCCCGCCTGGGCACTGCTAGTTCCAACTCTGTTTTGTTGTGAGGCTGTGGCTTGACGCTTTGCTGTAGCTTTTCCTTAAGCTGTGTTCCTGTGGAAATCTGTTTCCAAACCAGGGAGTCCTGAGAAGTAAAAGCTTGGCCTACAGCTTTTCCTTATGTTGTGTTCCTGTGAAGCCTGCTTTCAAGCTTGGGAGTCCTGAGGAGTAAAGCTTGGCCTACAGCTTTCACTTTATGCTGTGTTCCAGTGGAAGTCTGCTTCCAAGCCAGGGAGTCCTGAGGAGTATAGCTCTGCCTTCAGCTTTTACCTTTGCTTGGGTCCAGTGAAGCCTGCTGCCAGGCCTGTGAGTCCAGAGCCTCCCGTGTCTCATTTGAGATTCCAGTCGCCCACCATGAGTCCTTACTCGTAGTATGTAGCGAGTGGCTTTGTGCTGTGTTTGGAACTGTGTGGGCTGGATGAGGGAGCGGTGCTTGGACCGCAGAGGGGTCCGTGTGGGCTGATCCTGGCCCTTGGGTGCTGTGCAGGGCCGTTGAGTCTTTTGCCTTAGGAGCGTCCTCTCGGGCTTTGCTGCTTTATCTTGCTTGCCTTGGGAGCATCTGGCTCAGGAGCCTCAGTGACTGTTTGCTTGTCTTAGGTGACATCCCTAGTCTTCTGTGAGCAGAGTGTCCTGCTCTTGCCTCCACCTGCGGTGCAGGTCAAGAGACTCTTTCTTTTCTCTTTGTTTTGCATCTGCTCCACTCTGGTTTTGAGGGAGCTTGCTGTGGTTGTTCCGTGGCTCATCTGGGTGTACTGACAGAATGAACCCTTTCCTTAACTGCTAGCGGTGTTACCTCTGTCAGTCAAGTATTGCCTGTTTGTCTTTAACCCGCTAGGGCGGGCCTTTTGCCTAGTGTATTGTGTTTGCTAGTATTGAGATGCACAGCTAGGCTGCTTATGATACAGCTAGGCTGCTCTACTTTACCTTATTCTATGTTTTATGTTTACCTTGCTTCAGCTAGGTTAGACTGTATAGCTAGGCTGCCTGTTTTCCTTTCGGTGCTGTTTGGCTACCCTTTTAGCCCTGTGTTTGTTGCTGCTAATAAAGCTACCTCAGTTCATCTCCACTTGTGGTCCGGTCCAGTTCTTGGGAGCACTCTTAGTTCTGAGGGGACTCGGTCTACCCAGAGGTGGTTGGGTGGTTTTCACGCGGCCACCTCTAGGCCAAGGGCTCACAAATATCACAAGAAGGGCCGGGAGCAGGACTGCAGAAGTTTAAGTTAAGTTTAAGTTTAATTGGTATTTGATATACTGCCTTTTCTTTGAGGAGGTCAAAGCAGTTTACAGTTACAACATAACAAAAGAAAAGGAACTCCAATATGTGATAGGAAAGACACACTCAACCAGATTCTCAATCACACAACTTAAACATAATAAAATAAAAATTATAGTTAAAATCGCTGTACTGTACTGCATTACAAGATAAGCAGGCAGAAGTCAACTCTCAGGAAGGATATTGAAAGCTAACTGAATAAAATAGGTCTTCAGTAACATTTTGAACCAGGGAATTGAGAGCTCAGATCTAATATCTGGGGGCAGATTGTCCCATACAATTGGGGCCAGGAAGTTATAAACCACTTTTCTGGTAGATTCATGATGAGCATATTTAGAAGAAGGTAGAACCAGATGGTTAAAGTCCAAGGAATGAAGGGCTTGGGATGGGGTATAAGGAATAATCATGGAAGATAAATAAGAGAGTCTGCCTGTATGTAAAACTTTATGGGGTAGAAGAAGAATTTTAAATTGTGTTTGATATTTTATGGGGAGCCAATGAAGTTGCTTTAGAAGGGGGTGGGGGGTGATATGGTCAAATGTTTTAGCTTTACAGAGTAATCGAGCAGCGATATTTTTCAGGGTTTGTAGGCGATGCAATTGAAAATGGGGGAGGCCATTGTAGATCATATTACAGTAGCCTAACCATGAGATAATGTATGCATGGATCAAAGTGTGGAGGGATGGGGAATCTATATAATGGGAAATAGAGCGAAGGTGGTGTAACCAAAAGAACCCAGTCCTTATTATATGTGAAATTTGTTTGTCAAAAGAAAAATTATTGTCAATGATAACCAGGGCTTTTTTTGAGGGGGTACTAAGTACTGGCACCTTTTCCATTGTCTGCTAAAATTGACCCATGGTCCCTAAGTTTTAATGAAGGAACTGAGGCTCTACATACCAATTCTGCCTTGTCATAGATTCTATGACTGGTTGCAGGGGGCCTGGCTCTTGTGGGGTGGGTCCCTCAGTGATCAACCCATCCCTGAAGGGTGGCCTGGCATTTGAGTACCGGCACCTTTTTCACTAGAAAAATCACACTGACGATAACACCTAGGTATCTGAAGGAATCAACTGGTGGGATTAAGAGACTGAGAAAGAAGGGTGTCAGTGAAGGTTTTGAATGGGTGCCTCTGATCCAACAACTAGTAGTTTTCACAGCTTAAGGATAAGTGTATGGGATGAAAGTCAGTTAGAAGAAAGTGCTGTTTGTAGCAGGGTTAAGTTGGGTTGAGCTTGACGTAGAAAAGATTATAAGAATATCATCTGCATAAATGTTAAAATGGAGATTAAGATCCTGTAGCAAGGTTGCTAGTGGGCTGATAAAGATATTAAACAGCAGTGGCGATAAGATAGAGACTTGTGGAACCCTGCAATGTAAAATAATATCCGGTGACACAGATATGGAAGTGTGAACTGAATAAGAATGATCAGTGAGGAATGATATGAACCATGTGAGAAGTGTCCCTTTTAACCCTACATCTTGAAGACGTACAAGAAAAAGAGCATGATCAACAACATCAGAAACTGCAGAATGGTCCAAAGATACTAAAAGTGCGATGTTACCCCTATCCAAAACAGAATGAAGCTCACTAATATGGGTAGCAATGACAATGTGGGAGGGAAGTTCTGGAAGCCAAATTTAGGGTCTTAGGTAGAAAGCTCAAATCCAGAATCTTCAGGGTAGTATTTTCTTAAGTCCCTGTTTGTACTGCTATGGATTTATAGCCTGTCGCACTAACACAGACTGCTCAATAATTACCATGGATTCTTTTAGATTCGTAATAAGTAAATGAAACCTTTATTAGGGAAGCTAAATTCTACAATGATTAAGATATATATATATATATATATATATATATATATATATATATATACATACATACATACACAATGGTTAGCACATATACCATGATTAACTCTATACACAATCATTACATCACTCTGGCCTCTACATCTCTTAGACCAGGAAAAGAAGCAATACATTATATACATACAATCATCACTGGTCTCCATCATCCAGACTCTTTTCATCAGCTGGGGGGGCCCGGTTCGCAGCGAGAGCTAGGAGCTTTAGACCAGGAACAACAGATCCTCTGCGCAGTCCGTACGTTACTCACAGATGAACCCCACCTTACTGTGACAAGCCCTCCCTTTTTATCAGGCTCTGAGCCCATGTCCAGAGCTAAGGAAAGTTACAGAAAGCTTCTATGGAAAATCACAGAATGCTTATGTCTGTAGGAACGTGGTCACATGCTTTCCCAAGACCAGGTGGCCAAGCTGGGCCTGGGAAATAAGAACCATCCTCCCCTTTGCATACCAAGTTAATTAGAGCTGTGTCTTATCTTCTGCATTCCAACTTGTTTCTTACTGTATATTTACAAGAAAAGTTACTTTCAGTCAAAGACAAGATTTCAGAGTGTATTATCGGACAAAAGCAGGGTTGAAAAGCAAACCTATAAGGTAACACATAAACAATCATTTTTAAACAGAATTACTTCCAATCAACAACACAGACACCGAGTGCACTGGTCGTTCAAGACAGGGTTGAAAAACAATCTTTAAAATTCACTTCCATTACACTGTTCCACACACAGGTCCCAAGAGACATGCAGAGCTCTGGAGTCTCAATATGTGGATGAGGCGATGGTACAGAGAGGAGGATTTTAGATTTGTTAGAACTGGGCAACATTCTGGGGAAGGAGGAGCCTATTCTGGAAAGATGGGCTCCACCTTAAACAGGATGGAACAAGTGCACTACAAATGCTGGCTCCTCCCATGACCAAATGGCTTGGATTTGGCCGGTTTTGAGATGGCCGGCCTCGGTTTCCATTATCGGCGAAAACCGAGGCCGGCCATCTCTAAGTCCGGCGATCTCAACATTTAGGTCGACCATCTCTAAGGTTGACCTAAATGTTGAGATTTGGCCGGCCCCGATCGTATTATCGAAACGAAAGATGGACGCCCATCTTGTTTGATAAAACGGTTGGTTCCGCCCCTTCCCGGGGCCAGCCCCGGAGATGGCCGCCCTTAGAGATGGGCGCCCCTCTTCGATTATGCCCCTCCAGATGACCAAGCGGAGAGATTAAATGAATTCTTTGTTTCGGTTTTCACCGAGGAAGATGTGGAAGAGAAACTGGTGCCAGAAATGGTATTGAATGCTGATGAGTCAGAAAAACTGAAACAAATCTCTGTAACCGTGGAAGATGTAATGGGACAATTTGCCAAATTGAAGAATAGCAAATTTCCTGGACCAGATGGCATACATCCGAGAGCACTGACAGAATTGAAAAATGAACTTGAAGAGCTGTTGTTAGTAATATGTAATAATGTGTGCCATTCACAATCCCGAATACTTCGGAATCGGAGGCAACGTTCTCAATTGGTTCAGGGGGTTCCTAACTACACGCTCATATCAAGTGACATCAAATTAGACTACATCAGCTACATGGACACCTGAATGCGGAGTTCCACAGGGATCCCCCCTCTAACCGACCAGATTCAACCTAATGATGACACCTTTGGCCAAACTACTATCGAATCAGAATCTAAACCCATACATATACGCCGATGATGTAACGATCTTCATCCCATTCAAACAAGACCTAAAGGAAATCTCCAATGAAATCAACCAAAGCCTAGACATTATGAATTCCTGGGCAGATGCATTTCAGCTGAAACTAAATGCAGAAAAAACTCAATGCCTAGTACTCACCTCGCATTATAATAAGAATAAATTTACCATCATCAACACACCTAAACTACGTCTACCAGTTTCGGATACCCTAAAAATTCTTGGAGTTACCATTGACCGACACCTAGCACTTGAGAATCATGCGAAAAACATAACTAAAAAGATGTTCCATTCAATGTGGAAATGAAAAAGAATCAGACCATTTTTTCCAAGGAATGTCTTCCGCAACCTGGTACAATCATTGGTACTCAGTCATCTGGACTACTGTAACTCACTCTACGCCAGCTGCAAAGAGCAAATAATTTAAAAACTCCAGACAGCCCAGCACAGGGCAGCCAGACTAATATTCGGCAAATCAAAATACAAAAGCGCAAAACCCCTACGAGAAAAACTACACTGGCTCCCACTCAAAGAACGCATCACGTTCAAACTCTGTACCTTAGTCCACAAAATAATCCATGGTGATGCCCCAGCCTACATGTCAGACTTAATAGAAGTTCCACCCAGAAACGCAAAAAAAATCTTCTCGCACTATCCTCAATCTTCATCCTCCCAAGTGTAAAGGCCTGAAATACAAATTAATGCACGCATCTACCTTTTCCTCTATGAGCACGCAGCTCTGGAACGCGTTGCCACGCAACTTGAAAACTGTCTATGAATTGACCAGTTTCCGCAAACTATTGAAAACCTATCTCTTCGACAAGATATATCACAAAGATCAACATATGTAACTGTACAATCATTAATTTATCCAGAAATGTTTTATACTATCTTTTGCTTTAACACTATCATGTAACCCAAAACCCTCTGTAAAACCAAATGTATATTCTCTTCTACTTCCAGTATCCATGATGAATTGTAAGCCACATTGAGCCTGCAAAGAGGTGGGATAATGTGGGATACAAATGCAATAAATAAATAAATACCAATTCCCTTCCCCAACAAATTACACTTAGACAATATTTATGGAGAAACAAGGTCAACAATTCACCCAACTTATTCAATCAAAACAACCAGGCAGGTGGGAGGGACCACAAAAACTCCTTCAACACCGCCAAATTCTGCTGGAATAAGTTAAGACCAGAATATATCATAATTAGCCAAAAACTCCACATCACTAATTGGCTAAACCCTCAATTAATTTCCTAAACCAAGGTAACCATTCTAAAAGGAAATGGGTGTTCAGGCACATGTTATTCAGTCTCAGGTGATTGTGTGGGCTTTATTCAATGTGTGCCATTCTCAATCCCAATTCCCTTCCCCAACAAATTATATTTAGACAATATGGAGAAACAGGGCCACAGCTTTATTAAATTTTATTCAAAGAAAACTTGTACTCAATAAAGCTCATGCCCAATCAGAAAACATATAAACATATTTCAACTACTTGACTAGATGGTGTCATACTAGCCAAGTATATAGCGTCCATAACTTCGGCCATCTGTGTCCCCCATGATGACACCAAGGGACATTCAAATCAATGGCCATCATAAATTATTCATACCTGCATGAAACCCAAATCTTCAGGCGGTAATGCAAGAGAATCTGCATAGTCCATGCTCAAAAATCAAATACTTAAACTCATCTTTTTGGGAAAATTCCAGGGCATAATTTTTTCAAACCACCACAATTGAAGACAGCAACCTGCTTGTCTTCAGCTCCCAACAACAGTTGTGACCCTGCAATATTCTCCAACACATTCTAATACATCTTGAAAGTCATTCAACAGAATGGTCAAACCAATTCAGAGAGATGGACCCCATCAGGTTGATAAGGACCATAACAGTCTACTGTTTTCAATTCATGAGTTAAGAAACAACCTCCCAATGATAAACCAACTTAGCAATTTCCGCATTAACCCTTTTTCTTAAATATTCAATACCTTTAATTTTCTTTGCACCTCTACAAATTCTCCTAGGAACTATATAAAACCAAACAATCCTTATCCCTGGAAACAAATGATATGTTTCTAAAATACTTGCCTTCATTTGTTTAATAAAGTCTATTCCTTTAATTACACATAAATCATTACCACCAAGATGCAATAACAAAATACATGGTTTACTCAACCATCTTCTAGTCTGTAACAAAGAAGGCATCAACTGATCCCAAAACATTCTTCTAATACCCAACCAATAAATCCAAAATCTGATTTAAGCCAGTCCAAGGTGCCTTTCCAACGGTGACTTCTCCAAATACTTTGAAGCCGAAAACACATAGGAATACCCACAATTCCAAACCACTATCGCTGTACTCTGAAGAACTGGAATTGAAACTAAAATAACAATAATAAGTATAATATTCAGAAAGCGCTAGCGCAAATAACTTTTAAAACTCGATGAGCACCATCTACCAATTTTTTAAATAGCCTCAACTGACATCCTCTCAGATGGAAAAACTGAAGCTGCACCAATTCTAAATGAATGAGTTCCAAAACAAAGTGGATTCAAACCTAACATTTTCAATCCTAAATGCAAAACAGCTGCAAACTGATAATGTGTCAATGGGGACAAATCAAAATGCAAAAGTCAATAAGTCCCACTATCCCTTCTCCATCTCATAAATACTTCAGCAGCTTAAACAGGACAAGTAGTCAATCCTTGTACCCTTCACAAATTAACCACCAAACCGTTTCCACTCTAATCAGTTTTTACATTTTCTGATTAACAAAATAACCGTATCATGCTTAACCTCTACATCACTCAGTAAAAGACTCCTCCCACTAATATCATTCCTGGTATTTGCCACTAGTTCACTAACCCTAAAAGCACCATAAAATGCCCATGAAAATGCCACTTGGAACAAAGCAACCTCATATGTAGAAAAACAAATCTTGGACAGTGTAGAAAATAAAAGCAATAAAATATCACGACCAATAGGCCTACACCCATTATCCTTATTAACATTGTCCAAAGAACTGAAAAAACCTTTTGACTATTTTTTTCACTAAAAAAGAATATACAGAAGGTCCAAAACCACAGCATTTATTATAAAACTAGTAAAAAAGGCCCGTTTCTGGATGCAATGAAATGGGCGCTAGCAAGGTAATGACTTCCTGCCATTAATGTTTCCACAGTTGTAATCTGAATATAATTGTTGTTTACATGTGTAAGATTTCTTTATAAACAATATTTGGGAGGGGACGACCCTGGAACTCAGAGGGAGGGAGGGGATGACCCTGGAACTCGGAGGGAGGGGGGAGGGGGGACGATAACCCTGGAACATGGAGGGAGGGGGGACACTGAAACTGGGAGGGAGGGGGGGCCCTGGCACACACACTCAATCTCACACACACACTCTCTCTCACAGACACACTCGCACCCAGTCTCACTCTCTCTCTGTCACACACACACACTCGCACATTCACTCTCTCTCTCTCACACAGTCACTCTCACACACACTCTCTCAAACATACACACGCTGAGGAAAACCTTGCTAGCGCCCGTTTCATTTGTGTCATAAACGGGCCTTTTTTAACTAGTTTTATAATAAAGACAGAGTCAGAGTGTGTGTGTGTGTGTGTTTGTGTATGATTGAGTCAGAGATACGTTTGTCTCCCCTCCGAGATAGACAGAGTATGTGAGAGAATGAGAGTGACAGTGTGTTTAACAGACAGTGTAAGAGAGAGATACACATAGAGTGAGTATGTTTGAGAGACAGAGAGATACAAAGTGATTAAATGTTTGTCTTCCCTTCCGTTCTGTGCACTTTCCTCCACCAAGCTCTGTTCTGTCTGTGAAGGGAAATGATCAGCTGTTGCTTGCTGCAGCTTGGTTTGTGTGTGTGTGTGAATGTTTTGGGGGGGGGGGGGGGTGTTGTCAGAGGTTTTGCGAACTGTGAGGGACTGGTGGGTGACCTGTAGCGGGGTCAGGCCCTTTCTCTGTCTGTGGGGGGGGGGGGGGGGGGCTGGCGGGACTCGGCTGCTGGTGTGTGTGACAAAGGAATTGTGTTTGGCTTTTTGATGCGTCCTGCTGTCCTCCTCCTGTTTCCCTCCACCAACCTCAGTTTTCTCCACTTGTCTGTGAGAGACAGATATTGTATGTTTATCTCCTTGACCATCCCCTGCACTGCTTTACGCCAGTGGCGTAGCCAGACTGCCAATTTTGGGTGGGCCTGAACCCAAAGTGGGTGGGCACAAAATTTTCTCTGTACCCCTCCCCCCCAGCAAAATTTAGTCACACTCAGATGCATTTGTCACACAGGGTAAAGTGCTGCTTTTCAGTGCATCCGATTTCAGACAATTTACTAATCCTTTTCAGTGAGCTTTCAGAGGCCAAAACCTCTTGCCTCAGGTCAGTATAATGCTGTTACGGTATCCTCTCCTGACCTAAGGAAGGAAGTATTGGTCTCTGAAACTTTATTAACACCATATTACTTTATCCTAAATTAAAAATAAAATTATTTTCTTTACCTTTGTTGTATGGCCATTTACATTGTCTCATTGTGTCTCTAGATTCTGCTTTCTTTCGTTTAACTCATTTGTCATTTTTCTCTCCTTTTTCTTTGCTTTCTTCAATATTTTCTGCCTCTCCCTGTGTCTAGATTTAATTCATTCTTACTATCCATTCTTTAATTTCCTTCATCTACTTATGGCTTTTCATCTTTTTCTCACCCTTGTTCTCCCCATGCCCCTTCCTCTTATTCTCCAATCTTTCACTACTCCCCCTTTCCATGCAGCAGCTCTCCTCTTTCTCTCCCCATCCTTCCAGTGTCTCCCCTCTCTCTCCCCATCCTCCAATAGTCTCCCCTCTTTCTTTCTGCATCCTTCCATCCAGTGTCACCTCTTTCTCCCTACCCTTCCATCCAGTGTCTTCCCTCTTTCTCTCCCCATCCTTCTACCCATCTACCCTCTCTTCTGATCCTTCCATCTAATGTCTCTCTCCCTCCTTCTAACCAGTGTCTATCTCTCTACCCTTTTCTGTTCAGTGTCCCTTCTCTCTCCACATCCTTCCAGTCTCTCCCCTTTCTCTCTGCATCCTTCCATCCAGTGTCTCTCTCCCCACCCATCCGTTTTCCCTGTTTCTCTGCCATCCTTCCATCTGTTTTCCCTCTTTCTCTGCCATCCTTCCATCTTCTTCCATCTCTGTACCTCTATCTTCCTCCATGTTTAGTATCTCCTTTTCTCTGTGTCCCTATATTACTCTGTCCATCTTCTCCCCTCTCTTTGTCCCCAGTGCCAATATATTTCTACCCTCTCTGACCCTACCCCATCCAGCTTCTCTCCTTCTCACTCCCTCCTCTTTCCAGCATCTGGTTTGGTTGCTTGATTTCCTGCCTCCCTCCCTCAAGCTGTAGGTTTAATATTCCCTTTTCCTTCATCTCCTTGGTCTGGTATCTCTGTTTCCCTTCCCTCCCTCCTTGTGCTGTACCAGCAGTTCTCTCCCTTCCCTCTAGTTCTCCTCCCATGTCCAGCAGCTCTCTCCCTTCCATCCAGATCCCCTCCTCCTCTTTCTCCCACATCTAACAGCTCTCTCCCTTCCACCCAGATCCCCTCCTCCCTTCAGCAGCTCTCTCCCTTCCATTGTCCCCTCCTTCTCTTCCTCCCATATCCAGCAGCTCTTTCCCTTCCCTCCAGTCCCTTCCTCCTCTTCCTCCCTTGTCCAGCAGCTCTCCAACCCCTTCCTCCTCTCCCTCCCATGTCCAGCAGCTCTCTCCCTTCCATCGTCCCCTCCTCCTCTTCCTCCCATGTCCAGGAGCTCTCCCCCTTTCCTCCAGTCCCTTCTTCCTCTTCCTAGCTTGTCCAGCAGCTCTCCAGCCCCTTCCTCCTCTCCCTCCCATGTCCAGCAGCTCTCTCCCTTCCATTCAGTCCCCTCCTCCCCTTCCTTCAGCAGCTCTCTCCCTTCCATCGTCCCCTCCTTCTCTTCCTCCCATGTCCAGCAGCTCTCTCCCTTCTCTCCAGTCCCTTCCTCCTCTTCCTCCCTTGTCCAGCAGCTCTCCAACCCCTTCTTCCTCTCCCTCCCATGTCTAGCAGCTCTCTCCCTTCCCTCCCTCTTCCAGAAGCTCTCCAGCCCCTTCCTCCCACCTCCAGTAGCTCTCTTCCTTCCCAGTTCCCTCTAATCCCCTTCCTCCTACAAGTCTGTCTCTGGCAAAAGTATCCCCCCCCCCCAACCAACAAACCACAAATCCAGCACTTGCCCTCCAGGCCCACCCATCCAAATCCTTCATCGCTGTCGCTGCCTTTTCTTCCGCGGCTTCCAGGAGGCAGCGATCAGCGTTACTTGTCAGTGCCTGCTTTGAAATTGTCCTTCTCTTCTCCCCAGGCTTTGCCCCGTTCTTTTCTTCGCTCGTCGGCAGCGCTACGCTGCGCTGCTATTCAAACAGGCAGCTCCGCTCCTCTCTGCCGCGTCCATCCGGCCCTCTGATGCACTTTCTGTGTAGTAGGGCCGGATGGACGCGGCAGAGAGGAGCGGAGCTGCCTGTTTGAATAGCAGCGCAGCGTAGCGCTGCCGACGAGCGAAGAAAGAACGGGGCGAAGCCTGGGGAGAAGAGAAGGACAATTTCAAAGCAGGCACTGACAAGTAACGCTGATCGCTGCCTCCCGGAAGCCGCGGGAGAAAAGGCAGCGACAGCGATGAAGGATTTGGATGGGTGGGCCTGGAGGGCAAGTGGGTGGGCCTGGGCCCGTCCAGGCCCACCCGTGGCTACGCCCCTGCTTTACGCCTATGCGATTGCTTCACTTCCGACCTGTAACCTCTGTACCTGGCAGTTGAGAGAGGGCGGGATAACTTTTTTCTCAGTCAGCCTACTGTCAGCGGTGTCACGCGCTTCCCGCCACTATGGGTTTGTGTTGTGTGGCAATGACGGACCAGGCAGGCGGGTTGGGTGTTTTTTTCAGACTGTTGATTGATTCCTCGTTCTTGTGACATTGCGTTTGTTTGCCTGGCAACTATACAGCGTTCCTTTCCCTCTCTGTCTTGCGCCCTCTACGTCATAACGTTTCGACTTGAGGGCGGGACAGTGAGAGCCAATGAAACGCTGAGTTACAGACTTACGAACCCTACACTGCCACAGTGCCACGGAGTCAGCTTCAGAACGTTGGAGGTGCTTTTTATTATATAGGATGTCCCACTTGCTAGAGCAGTCAAAACAGCTGATCTTGACCAGCCCTCCTCCACCACTTTCAAAATAAATTCAATTATCAGACTTTCCTCAATCTGATTATCTATCACTAAACAGTTACATCCAAGTACCACCCCAAATGTTTTTCCAAGCACTTGAATAAGATTTCAATGTATTAGCAGATAAAGACTGCAATAGTAGCTTCATCACTACATCAGGAGTGTTCTGCAATATTCTTCTGGCATTCTAGTTGGACTTCTATCTGCATCTGGAGCAAATGACCAAAAACGGGATAACTGAAATTGAGATAATGCATCAGCCAACTCATTATTACATCCTGGAATGTGATAAGCTGTGAACAAAATATTCAAATACAAACATTTCAGAATGATCATATGCAACATGGATAACGTGAAATTGCATTTGACAAATTGACGGTTAATGGCAAAAACAACAGCTAGAGCAAATATGGATGGGGACTATATATACAGGTGTTTCATGGGACATTACAAAATAATGCCTTAGAGTGCACTTGATGAAGGATTTCTAAGTTAATAAGCTGCCCAACAGTTGTTCTGCATCAACATAAACCATATAGATACTTTATGGAACACCAACGTTTTAAAATATATTTTAAAAAGTTTCTATCCTGCACTATCCCACAATTCATGGCCGGTTACAACTGTTACACACATAAAATTTTACATGTCAATTACTAGACAAACAGCACTTTAACCTGACTACTCATAATTCCACTATAATTGCAAACCTCTCAACACACATCACAGTATCCTGCAAAATAATTACAGCAATGGCACATATCCTTCAAACTTTGCTTTATAACAAACGTAAATGTCTTGATTAAAACTTTAAATAAAACTGGCAAATTGGACACCAGCCTAAAATTACTTGGCAGATCTGTCATAGACCACAGCTAAGATGTTTCTTTTACAGTTTTCCATTGAAAAAGCATATTCATATTCTGGTAGGACCTCAGTGATAGCAACACAAAATCCCTTCCCTGCCAGATTCCTTATGAAGTAACACTAAATCTTATGAAGCTTCTTAGATCCTATGTAGCAAAGCTTAACACTATCAATTCTGAGCACACAGATATCAATAACAGTATCTTTAAAAAGGCAGCAGTGAGTATGCACAACAGCAATACATGTCCCATTGTAAAATCCAGACAAGTCAGATTGATATAGATCCCCACACAAACCACATGCCAGCAGAATCTTTCACCTCGGTCACATGCAGAACACAGAACAACTTTCACGAATTATAGAATAAAGGATTGAATATTAGAAATTGTCCTAGCATCAGCCCCAGAGATGCCAAGTTACCCAGTTTCAAGCTGGACATTTTGGGACAGTCCTGGATTTCTGTCCATTCCATGCTGTTTCATTATGAGACTTGAAACACTGATTTTCAATAGGCAGGATGAGGCACTACAAATCCTACATTGTTTTGGGATTTAAGTTCAAAACCAGGACGGCCCCAAAATTTCCAGCCTGGAACTGGATAATTTGTCATCTCTGCAGCCCTGCCCTTCCCTACTCCTCATACCCCAGCATCAGCCCTGCCATTCCTTACCCCCTTCCCCTGCCCTCCCTGAAGCCTGGCATTAGCCCTGCCCTTCCCTACCCCCAGTAGCATACCAAGGGCGGGGTGGTGGGGGTAGTCTGCCCCGGGTGCAGGCAGCAAGGGGGTGCACAGAGCAGACTGTTGAATCTACCGGTCCTTTCCTGTTCTGGGGCAGGGAACTGGAAGAGCCGACAACTGCGTGATTGATCCATGCATCCCCTTACTAGGAGGAAGGGTGGGAAGGTATGCGCCTTGGGGGGGGGGTATGACATGGCTCGGGGGGGGGGGGGCACAGCAGTGAACTGCTCCAGGTGGCAAGCAAGCTAGGTACGCCACTGCGTACCCACACAGCTCAGCATCAGCCCTCCCCCTCATAGTCTGGCAACAGTCCTGCCCTTCCCTACTCCTCCCCCATAGTCTGACATCTCCGCTACCCTTCCCAATCACCCATTCCAATCCAGAAGCCCTACATAAAATATAAAACTTTTTTTTTAACTGGGACACTGCGGAGCTCACCCCCACCCAGAAGCCCACCAGCATTAAATATAAAACTGATTTTCTTTTCTTTATTCTGAGCACAGTGCAGAGAACGTTTCCTGTGCAAAAATTTCAGAGAAAGCTACAGGCCCCCAATCAGTATGCACAAGTTGGCCATGGGAGAGTAGGCTTCACTCCAATGCCGTTGCAGCGGCTATTGACACACTACCGGTGTCTTGGGCTATAGGATAGTAAGTGCCCAGATTTCACCAGCTGCACAGGATGGCTAAGTTAAAGGCAGCACTGTCATCCAGGGGCTTCGGACTCCTGACTCCCTGGCTTTGCCTGGAGAGACTCGGAGAGCCATGTAGGATCTATGCGTGTACTGCATGCGCTGCAGGGGCAGACAAGCATCAGTGAGCAAAGTAAATGCTAGAAGAACTGCTTGCAATAGCAGCAGGCAGCAGCCATGGGGAATGGAGGCAGAGCACCTGACAGAAGTAAGCTGCCCTAAGAGCCGAGCACAGAGTGGAGGTTCCTTGATGCCCAACTCCATAACAGGGGCCTAGCCAGACTTCGGCAGGAGGGGGGTCCAGAGCCCGAGGTGAGGGGGCACATTTTAGCCCCCCTCGGCACCGCCGACCCCCCCTGCCACTTTTGACTCCCGCCTCCGCCAACCATCCCCTGCCGCCGCCGTCAGGTACCTTTGCTGGCGGGAGTCCCCAATCCCCACCAGCCGAAGTCCCCTTCAGCACCGGTCTCCGAGTCCAGCGCATTTGCTGATCTGGATTCTATTTCTGTGAGTCCTGATGTCCTGCACGTCGTCAGGACTCACAGAAACAGAATCCAGATCAGCAAATCGACGGAGGCCAGCGCTGAAGAGGACTTCGGCTGGTGGGGGTTGGGGACTCCTGTCAGCAAAAGTACCTGACGGCAGCGGCGGGGGACAGTTGGCGGAGGCAGGGGGGGTCGGAGGCAGGGGGGTGAAAGCAGGGGGCCAGGGCTAAATCTGCGGGGGCCCATGCTCCCGTGGCCCCACCTAGCTACGCCCCTGCTCCATAACAAACAAGACTGTGGTAGGAGGGCTGCTACTGTGCTTCCTGGAGGCCCGTAGTGCTGGTAAATTAAAAAACAAAACACTGGAGCTTCCTACATGTGGCTGAGCTAACATGATTGGAGCAAATGTGCAGGGTAGTTGGCACCTGATTGGTGATCACTGAGACTGGATGGGCCTGAGCAAAAAATAGGTGGGTCTGGGTCCACCCAGGCCCACGTGTAGCTACACCCCATACTTCAACAATTCTTTCTGATAAACTGACCCCTCCTGAAAGTGAATTTGATTGAAAATTTCCCCATGTATTATTTCCCGTCTGATTTCCAACCCCTCTTCAACTGTAGATGTGACATTCTGTTGCCCCAAACCCTGAAAGGACCATGGCCAGGGCCAAAATGGAGTCATTTCAGTTAACAAAATGTCAACATCCTTAAAACCCCATGCATTAGATTTCTCCTTTGCAAGACATTTCCTAAAATGAGTGTCATAGTTTAATCATGACCAACCTCCAGTCATCCTGTAAGCCCCCAAATTAATATCCAAATACCTTAAAAAATGTGGATACAATTCAGGCTTAGCCTCACCCAAAACAGCAGCATAAATATTAAAACCTAGTAACCAATTGTGGATAGACTTTGGCAGTTTCATCCTCTTTTTCTTTATTTTCTCCTTCCTATCCTCTTTGTTTCTTACCTCATAATCTTGTTCTGTCACCAACAAGGCACACAAATCAACAAATTTTCCTTTTTGCTTTCAATGAAATATGGGTTCCTAAAGGTGTCAAACCACTAAATGTATGACCACCTTTATTCAATTGTTGACACACAACACTCTCATTAACCCCCCAGGAACCCCTAGATGACTTCTTAGAGCTTACAGAATTTTTATCCACATCCCTTCTCCTGCGTTTTTCATCATCAAGACTCTTTACCACATGCCTCAAATTGTGCATTAAAATTTTATCCTTTACATTCTTACTCAAGCTCCTACCCCCAAATTCAGTCCCATTGGTCCCAACCACCCTCCGTAAAATCATCCTCACCATCAGAAGTCTCAGATTCAGCAGGCAGATGTTATTCAGCCTCAGGTGATTCTATGGGTTTTATTCTTATCTTTAAAATCAAGCATGGTATTGGAAGATTAGAGGGTGGCCAATATAATGCCAATTTTTAAAAAGGGTTCCAGAGGTGATCTGGGAAATTATAGACTGGTGAGCCTGACACCTTATGTTCTTATAAAGAACAAAATTACAGAGCATACACATAAGTATGGATTAATTTTATTTTATTTAAAAAATGTATACCCCGCTTAAAATCAAAGTGGGTAACAATAAAAACATACCCAATAGCAAACAATAACATTTCATACAGTCAATACATCATTAACTTATAGACTTGTATAGACAGCTGTCAAGACAAATCAATCCCTAATCATTCATATATGCTTCCACAAAATAAAAAGTCTTCAACAATTTTTTAAATTTCTGAAAATGAGACATGGTCAACATGGATTTAGTCAAGGGAAATCTTGCCTCACCAATCTACTACATTTCTTTGAAGGGGTGAATAAACATGTGGATAAAGGTAGGCTGATTGATACTGTGCATCTGGATTTTCAAAAGGCATTTGACAAAGTACCTCATAAAAGACTCCTGAGGAAGTTAGAAAGTCATGGGCTAAGAGGTAGTGTTCTATCGTGGATTAAAAACTGGTTAAATGATAGAAACCAGAGAGTAGGGTTAAATGGCCAGCATTCCCAATGGAGAAGGATAGATAGTGGGGTTCCCCAGGGGTCTATGCTGGGACCACTGTTTTTTTAACATATTTATAAATGATCTAGAGATGGAAGTAACTAGTGAGGTCAGGTAACTAAATTTGCTGATGACACAAAGTTATTCAAAGTTGTTAAATCACAAGAGGCTTGTGAAAAATTATAAGAGGAACTTATGAGACTGTCTAATGTGAGCAAGTGCAAAGTGATGAATTTGGGAAAGAGGAATCCAAACTATAGCTATGTGATGCAAGATTCCACATTAGGAGTCACCACCCAGGAAAATGATCTAGCTGCCATCATTCATGATACGTTGAAACCCTCTGTTCAGTGTGCAGCAACGTTTAAGAAAGCAAATAGAATGTTAGGAATTATTAGGAATGGAATGGAAAACAAAAATAAGAATGTTATAATGCCTATGTATTGCTCTATGGTGTGATTGCACCTTGAATACTGTGTGCAATTCTGGTCAACGCATCTATTTTCGATATGATGTCTAAGTCCGACTTTGGATGTTTTGGAAAAAACGTCCAAAATCCGAATAGGAAAGGTCATTTTCAAAAAAGAAAAATGTCTATCCTTTTTTTTTTTAAATATAGTTTTGTACAAGGTATTGTGATTTGGACAGTTTGTTTTTATGGTCCATTTTTTTTTGTTACATTTGTACCCCCCGCTTTCCCACTCGTGGCAGGTAATGGAGGGTTAAGTGACTTGTCCAAAGTCACAAGGAGCTGCCTGTGCCAGGAATCAAACTCAGTTCCTCAGTTCCCCAGGACCAAAGTCCACCACCCTAACCACTAGGCCACTCCTAAGTGCAAAATGCATAAAATCAAGCCATTGGGATGTAGGAGGAACCAGCATTTTTAGTAAACTAGTCCCCCAGACATCCCAGAAAAGCAATAGAACACCCTAGGGGGCACTGCAGTGAACTTCATAAAATGCACCCAGGTGCACATCTCACCATTGCTCCCTTATCTTGTCTGCTGAGCCCCCCAAAACCCACTACCCCTCAAATGTACACCACTCCATAACCCTTACGAGTGAAGGGAGCACCTATATTGGGTACAGCGGGTTTCTGGTGAGTTTTGGAGGGCTCACAGTTTTCACCACAAGTGTAACAGGTAGGAGGAGGTATGGGCCTGGGTCCACCTGTCTACAGTGCACTGCACCCACCACTAAACTACTCCAGGGACCTGCATGCTGTTCTAATGGACCTGAGTCTAACATCTGAAGGTGGCATAGAAGCTGGAAAGTAATGTTTTTAATCACATTTTTGTGTGGTGGGAGGGAGTTAGGGACCACAGGGGGACCAAGGAGGGGTCACCCCTGATTCCCTCCAGTGGTTATCTGGTCATTTAGGTCACCTTTTTGTACCTTATTTGTTATAAAAACAGGTCTAGCTCAAAACATCTTAGTTTTAGTCTTGGATGGTTTTGTTTTGTTTCATTATGGCTGAAAAACATCCACGTGTTAGGAAATGCCCAGCTCCCGCCCTTTACACGCCCCTGACATGCCTTTTGTGATTTGAACGCACTTCTGACGGACTAATTAGCGCAGAAGATACCCACTCTCCTCCGCCAGACATATCATCAGCGCTACAAAATAAATGTTATTTTTTATCACATAGGTAAAGCGTGCACATGCATAAATTACCGTGAGACACTGCAGCTTAATAAAAAAGACCCCTAAATTTGAAAATAAAGTAGTAGAAAAAAAATACAGAAAAAAAATATATAGGGTCTTGCTTGAGAAAACAAAAAGGTCTTTAAAGCTGTCTTAAAAGATGCCACTGATGGAATGTGAAGTGCATGAAAATATCCAAAGGAGATTTGGAACTTTTTCCTTGATGAAGTGTTATTTATTTTATTTATTTATTTATTTGCATTTGTATCCCACATTTTCCCACCTATTTGCGGGCTCAGTGTGGCTTACAATACATTATAAAAGATGGAAGTGCAATTGGTTGCAGTACAATTATGGGTTACATTGTGAAGAATTATATAAGACAGAGTAAATTCAGGATATTCTTAGGGGATAGAACAGTGGAATATAACAGGGGTGAGTTGAGAGGGGGGCAAAACATTATCGAGGGAACAGGGACGTCTGACAATTTTATCTGTGGGTAGGGTTTAAGAGTGGTGAGAGCGCGGGAGTAGAGGTTCAGAGAGTGTATTAGTGCGTGTCTATGAGATTGTATGGGCTTTATGTGTTTTGATCCTTGCCGTAGATTTTCTCTAAGAGATAAGTCTTTAGTAGTTTGCGGAAGTCGGTCAGTTCGTAGGTCATTTTCAGGCTGCGTGGTAGTGTATTCCAGAATTGTGTGCTCATGTATGTGAAAGTCGATCCGTGCAGTGCTTTGTATTTTATGCCTTTGCAATTAGGGAAATGGAGATTGAGGAAGGTTCGGGACGATCTTTTAGCGTTTCTGGGTGGCAGGTCAATTAGGTCGGACATGTATGCAGGGGCTTCACCGTGAATGATTTTGTGGACTAAGGTGCATACTTTAAAAGTGATGCGTTCCTTGAGTGGTAGCCAGTGTAGTTTCTCCCGTAAGGGTTTTGCACTTTCGTATTTTGGTTTTCCGAAGATGAGTCTAGCTGCTGTATTCTGGGCTGTTTGAAGTTTCTTCAGTATTTGTTCCTTGCATCCTGCGTATAATGAGTTGCAATAGTCCAGGTGACTGAGTACGAGTGATTGCACTAGACTGCGGAAGACAGATCTTGGAAAGAATGGTCTAATTCTTTTCAGTTTCCACATGGAGTAGAACATTTTTTTTGTTGTGTTGTGTTGTTATAAGATCATAAGAACATAAGAGTAGCCATACTGGGTCAGACCAATGGTCCATCTAGCCCAGTATCCTGTTTTCCAAACAGTGGCCAAGCCAGGTCACAAGTACCTACTACTTATCATTTCTATAGCGCTACAAGGCATACGCAGCACTGTACACCATACACAAAAAGACAGTCCCTGCTCAAAAAGCTTACAATCTAGATAAGACAGGTAAACAGAGGATCCAAGATGGCTGCCGAACTGGACGTGTGAGCGTGAGCTCCGGTATTCCTAGTTCAGTGGGTCTGTGTCATGGAGTGCTCCCCGGATAAAATGGGGAAGAGAAAAGGAAAAGCGGCGACTCATACCTCCTCGAGCGCCGCTGGTGGATCCACCATGATGCAGCCCACTCTCGAGGTTTTCGGAATCTGCCCACCGGGACCAAGAAATCTTGCTTCTGGAAGCTCCGAAACAGCATTTACGGAGCACAGTGCTGAGGGCGCTACTTTGAGCCCGTTGGCATGTTCGACCCCACCGCAACCTGGAAGGAGTAGCGGAACAGAGGAAGCGCTGATTGTACAGGCGTCCGATTCGGACGGACTATCGCCAGCGGTGGGAGGTCCGGTTCTGGCTTCAACTCCAGGTACTGACACAACAGGGAGGGGATTTTTGCCCCTAGCCCCAACTCTAGAAGCAAATTCTCTAGGGTTAAGAGGTAGAGTGGAAAAGCCTGCAATAATCACTATAAATGTGTTATGGGAGGCTATCCAGGGGGTGAATGTGAACCTACAGCAAATGTTTGATTCCACACAGACAGAAATAAGACATTTGAAGGAACAGTCTAATCAGATTACTGCTAATATCGAGTCCCATTATGAAAAAATTCAATCTATGCAGACGACAGTGGTGACTGTTATTAAAGAAAATACAATTCAGGCGAAGGGATTGGAATATATAGAAAACCAAATTAGAAGGAATAATCTAAGGATACTTAATTTCCCGATTTCTGCATATATTTCTTCAGCTGAATTACTGAAAAAGTATTTCTTGGAAGTCCTGGATATTCCTGTTGAACGCCACCCTTTGGTGACGAAAATGCAATATATTAAAAAAAGTAATGTCTTTGGATCCAGCACTTCCTCAAGATAATTTGACTGATTTTCTAGAACATTCCGAGATCTCAGAGCGAGCAACTTTACTTATAACTTTAGCCCTGGAGTCAGATAAGTGTTTAATTTTGCGTTCTTATTTCAGGAAAATGAATGCTGATTTTAATGGCGGAAAAATATGTATTTTTCTGGATTTAGCTAAAGATACTCAAGCCAGGAGAAGGGAGTTATTGGCATTGAGGCTGAGAATCTTTTCCCTAGGTGGAACTGTTATTCTTAAATATCCATCTAGATGTATGATTTCTTTAGAAGGGGTAAATTACCTTTTTTCCTGTCCCATTAAATTAAAAGATTTTCTTATAGCTAAGGAGACTGTACGTGACCCTCCTGTGATGGCTGTTCCCATATAGCAGTACTGTCCAGGCTGCAAGATTTCAACGTCCTTCTAGTTGTTTCCTGTATTTTTATTTAAACTCTACTAGTTATAATTTCCTATCTTGGATCCACGTGTTGTGGACAAATATGTAATGATTTTGCTTGTGATATAAATTCCTGGAGTTATGTGCTAAATCTCTACATCTTAATGTATGAACATTGATGTGTAATTATGTTGAAAATATAAATAAAATATATAAAAAAAGACAGGTAAACAGACAGAACAATTAAGGGTAAGGGAATAAAGAGGTGAGGATAAAAGGATAGGGCAAGTGAGTTAGGAGTCAAAAGCAGTGGTAAAGAGGTAGGCTTTGAGTTTGGACTTGAAAACGGCCAAAGACGGGGCTAGACGTACAGGCTCGGGAAGTCTATTCCAGGCATGAGGTGCAGCAAGATAAAAGGAACGGAGTCTGGAATTAGTAGAGGAGAAGGGGACAACCCTACCAGCATACTTCTTCCCTTCACAGATGGAATTTCTATCCATAAGAATTACACGCTATATGTTTTATGTAGAATGTTTTTGTCTGACTCAATTCCCTCTTTAACATCCAGCGCAAACCCCCTCCAGTATGATCCGCTATAACTTGTACTACAGTGTCCCATTGATTTTCCTCCCTCCACCTTTCTCTGAGATGCCTAATATATCTACCTCTTCATTTATTGCTATACACTCCAACTCTCCCATCTTATTTTTTAGGCTTCTAGTATTTGTATTCAGACATAAGTACATAAGTATTGCCATACTGGGAAAGAACAAAGGTCCATCGAGCCCAGCATCCTGTTTCCAACAGTGGCCAATCCAGGTCACAAATACCCGGCAAGATCCCAAAAATGTACAAAACATTTTATATTGTTATATTGAAAATGCACTTGTTCAAAGAGACTTACAATAAGAATCCTCCTTAATGACTTATTCTATATCTAAATCAACCACGTACTGATCCCACTGAATTGATTACATTAGTTATATTATCATTATTGGTCCTTATATTTTACTGGTTTTATTATGTGTTATGTAAATCATTCTACAGACCTATCTTCCTTATTTTTACACAATAATATGTTAAATTGAAAAACCTATTACTCTGTTCATAATTATGCCTTTTGCAATATAATGTAAGCCACATTGAGCCTGCAAATAGGTGGGAAAATGTGGGGTACAAATGCAGCAAATAAATAAATAAATAAATAAATAAATAAATAAATAAATAAATAAATAAATATTGCTTATCCCAGAAATAGTGGATTTTCCCCAAGTCCATTTAATAACGGTCTATGGACTTTTCCTTTAGGAAACCGTCCAAACCTTTTTAAAACTCCGCTAATCTAACCGCCTTTACCACATTCTCTGGCAAGGAATTCCAGAGTTTAATTACACATTTTCTCCAATTCGTTTTAAATTTACTACATTGTAGCTTCATCGCATGCCCCCTAGTCCTAGTATTTTTGGAAAGCATGAACAGACGCTTCACATCTACCCGTTCAACTCCACTCATTATTTTATAGACCTCTATCATATCTCTCCTCAGCCACCTTTTCTCCAAGCTGAAGAGCCGTAGCCGCTTTAGCCTTTCCTCATAGGGAAGCTGTCCCATCCCTTTTATCATTTTCGTCGCTCTTCTCTGCACCTTTTCTAATTCCTTTTCTATATCTTTTTTGAGATGCGCGACCAGAATTGAACACAATATTTGAGGTGCGGTCACACCATGGTGCGATACAAAGGCATTATAACATCCTCATTTTTGTTTTCCATTCCTTTCCTAATAATACCTAACATTCTATTTGCTTTCTTAGCTGCAGCAGCATACTGAACAGAAGGTTTCAACGTATCAATGACGACACCTAGATCCCTTTCTTGGTCCGTGACTCCTAACACTTCAAATTGTGTTTTTTCTTGCATCTACAAGCTGCTTTGATGTTAACAGGGATAATTTACATTCTTTACTCTGTTCTTCCATTAAACATTCCTGAATTTCATTCTCCGTTATTGAAATCTCTCTATCGGGATTCCCTAAAGATCCTGTTTCAATAGTATCCTTCAAAGATACTCCACGTTGTACCATGCACTCCTGGGAGACTCTTGGCTCCACCCCACCCCCCATTTCAGTTTAAAAACTGCTCTATCTCCTTTTTAAATGTTAGTGCTAGCAGCCTGGTTCCATTCTGGTTAAGGTGGCATCCATCATTTCAAAACAAGCCCCCCCTTTCCCAGGATATTGCCCAGTTCCTAATAAATCTAAATCCCTCATCCTTGCACTATCGTCTCAACCACATTTTGAGACTTCGGAGCTCTGCCAGCATCTTGGTTTATCAGTAATCTTTCTTTTGATAGCACTTTTGTGCTTGATGTTCCTTTTGTGAAATGCTCTCAGGGTTTTATCAATATATAGTAGTTACAGTAGTTTACATGGACAGATTACAGCATAAACAACCAGTTGGGTCTGTCTCTGTTTCCACAACTTCTTACACGTAGGACTCCAATTAGCAATCTCAGGATCATGCTTTTAGTAGCTTGGCTTGATTCCCATAAGTTGAAATCGAACCCTCAGAAGTCCTCAGGAGTCCTCTTTGCTAGGACTGGTTTGCCAGAGTGGCAGGCTCTATTGCTGATTTCAGACAGGTAGTAACATCTCTTTCATTCCTATTGTGAAGATCCTTGTTGTTATACTGGATCAAAATCTAAATTTTAGGGCACAGATTTCTAGTGTCATACAAACTAATTTTTACAAACAAGATGATTTACTCAGTCCGTAACCTTTTCTCTGTCTCGGCCCAATGAGTGTTGATTCATTTGTTCATAATCAGCTGAGTGGATTATTGTAATGCCCTATAAAATGGTCTACAGCAATCTGATATTAGATGACTCCAGTCAGTTCAAAACTTGGCAATCAAACTGTTGACAAACTCCAATAAATATGACCATGTTACACTTCTTTTACGGGATGAATATTGGCTTCATGACATTCATGAGTACACCACACTGTTGGCCTTAGTTCCACTTTGATTTCAAAAGTTTCATTGAACAGTAATTGTTTTTGGAGTTCCTCTGTCCAGATTTGGAGGCAACCTTTTTTATTATCCTTTGCTTTTGGCTCATCTTTCTTTGGAAATCTCAAAAACATGCATTCATATTAGATCCGCGAGGCTTATAAGAGACCCCAAGCTGCAGCTCCAGTAGTTGAGTTGGCCAGTGCTGTTCCAAGGCCTATTTATTAGTGTTTTCTAAATATTGCATGGGATTATGATCCTTACGGTACGTTTCTTGTGGACCAAGTATGGTTGATTTTCAATTTTCCATATTAATGGCCATGTACTATTGTTGCTATTAGCACGCGGCCATTTAAAAAAAGTTAGTATGTGAGCGCTTACTGACACCTATTGTGTAGGCAGTAAGGGTTCCTGTGCCAATCAGTTAGCACATGGTAGTGTAGCTGCGCTGATTAGTATAGAAATTTCCACTCTGTACCCCCCAGATACGCCCCCTCCAAGGAAAAATGAAAAATATTTTTAACATGCAGTTTGTGCAAGCAGATTAGGAACTTACCAAAGGATGCCTGAAAGCGTCCTGCAGTAAGGCCTTTTAAGTTGCAGTAAGCAGGTGCTAGCTCTTATTGCAGCTTAGTTAAAGGACTTCTATATTTCCAATTATTTAAGATATATGTTAACAAGAAGTGGTGAGAGTGGAGAATCTTGAAGAACACCCCACCGCCATGAGTAGTGTCTAGATTGATATTTATCAAGTTTCACACAAACCTTTGTCCCTTTAAGAAAGATGCAATCCATCGCAAAACACCTACCCTCCATTTCTAACAGCCTTAGGAGTTCCACTAAATCAAATGCTGCTGAGAAATCAAAGTACACCAGCAGCACAGGAACATCCTTGTTCGAATGAAAATGTATTTAGTCCAATAAAGCCAGTAACAGAGTTTCAGTACCACTTCCTATTCAGAACCCTGCCTATACAGGATCAAGCAATGCATTACCTTCCAGGTAACCACTTCCTTCTCAATTAATTTTGCTAAGAATAGTATATTGGAAATGGAATTAAAGTTAGCATAATTTTTCTCATCCAGCCCTTCCTTTTTCAAACGAGGATCACTACTGCCTGTATTAAAAAGATGCTGAGCATTTTTTACCTATATTCTATGAGCTCCCTTCTATACTTATAAATATTGTGGTGCCTTTTGAAATATTTGTATTAAAAAGATGGCATCATCCTCTGAGGCCCACTCTAACATAGCAGAAAGCAGGACTTCATTAAGGTAAGTGAAATCGGATCCAAAATACAGAAGGAATTATTCAAAGTTCTAAATAAAATCTTCAGCTCATTCAGTGTGAGAGGGGAAAACGATCTAACAAAGTAATATCATTTCACCTAGTTTCCTCACCTTTCTGACCCTGATTCCCTTCAACCTAGGACACAGGCTAGTCTCTAGGGCTGTAAAAAATACAGAAGAAACCTGTCTTCGCACAAAACGACAATTATCAAAAACAGCGAAGATGACGCAAAAAAGGAAAAGGAAAAGAGAAAAAAAGAGAAAAAAAGCAAAAACGAGAACAAAATTAATAAAAAAATAAAAAATAGAAAAAATAGATGAGGAAAGAAAAAACTAAAAAATGAAATGGTAGGTAAAATGTGAAAATCAGAAAAGAGACGACACAAGCAAAATGCAAAAGATAAAAACATGTACTTTCTGTGTTCACTCTTTGTGATTTTTTTATATTGTATTAAGTTAGATTTCTTCTTTTACAAAAACGTCCTACAAGAAATTCTGTACCATTGAGTGTAGTACATCTTTTATCTTGTTTTTTATTTTTTATTTTTTATTTTACTTCACTGTTCAAAAACATATTATTGTATATTTACATGTTTAAATTAAAATTAATTTGTTTTATTTAGACTCCTGACGCAGGCCAGTTGGGCCGAAACACAGCTGTGTCGAGTCATATCACCCTAATAAATTCATCATTTTTTTATCTTTTGCATTTTGCTTGTGTCGTCTCTTTTCTGATTTTCACATTTTACCTACCATTTCATTTTTTAGTTTTTTCTTTCCTCATCTATTTTTTCTATTTTTTATTTTTTTATTAATTTTAGTCTCTAGGGCTGCCATCTAACCCTTAAAAAAAAAATCTTCAACCTTCTGAACAAAAGCTAGCTATGTTATTGACATTTATATGGGAACACTGATCCTGCTTATCTATTTGGCCAGAACCCAGTAATCCTCTTATTATTTGGAACATCTCTCTGGTTTGTTGTCAGCCTTGGTCAGAGCTGTGGAAAAACAGACTTTCTTTGTATGTGATATGTTTGTGCGATAAGCATTCACCTCCTTTCTCCACAGCCTCCTATCATCTGGTTTTTTGTTTTCACTCACTTCCTCTTTAACTTACTAACAATCATTTCTGTCACCAGGAGTTTAGCTGTAGTTTTAGGTCTTTTTTTATTTTTTTTAACATGCTTTGTATTTTATTCTTGTGTAATATATACCAGCAGATGGAGCAAGAAAAAAAAAAAAAACAGCTCAGAGCTGACTTCACTCCTCTTAGAGGGGGGCTGGTGCTGCCTTAGCCTCCTCGGTATCATTAGTTAGTACAGTGGGCTGAGAACCAGGGAAACTGGGTTTAATTCCCACTGTAGCTCTTTGTGACTCTGGGCAAGTTACCTAACTCTCCATTACTCTAGGTACAAAAAAACTTAGATTGTGCGCCCACTAGATGGAGATGAAAACGGTAACAGAATTCAAAAATGCGTGGGATAAACATAAAGGAATCCTGTTCAGAAGGAATGGATCCTCAGAAGCTTAGCGGAGATTGGGTGGCAGAGCCAGTGGTAGGAGGCGGGGCTAGTGGTTGGGAGGCGGGGCTAGTGCTGGGCAGACTTCTACGGTTTGTGCCCTGAAAATGGCAGATACAAATCAAAGTTGGGTATATACATAAAGTAGCACATATGAGTTTATCTTGTTGGGCAGACTGGATGGACCATACAGGTCTTTCTCTGCTGTCATCTATTATGTTGCTCATGTTACTAAGGACAGAGAAAGTGCCTGTACGCAATATGTAAACTGCTTTGGTTGTACTACAGAAAGGCCGTATATCAAAAACATGACCTATACCCATTCTACCCTTTTTAGGGGAACAACAGCATACAGTGAACTAATCAGAGAAAAATACCAGTCTTACACTTGTTGATCTATCTTCCCCAGTGAATTCTGATGCTACACCTCTAAGTTTAGCTTTTCCCAATCATCTAAACTGAACTTGCGCCACAGCAATGTAACCTCTTGACCAATAATGTTCTTAAATTCACCAAAAACCAGGCTATTGCAAGAATGAAGTAGCAAAAATTGGCCTGTCCAGGGGATAATAATGACACCTAGGCCAATTGACATACATTTTCTGATACAAATAAAAAATCCAAAATACGGCCATCTTCATGAGTGCTTACTTCTATTATTTGAGATAACCTCCAGTTACCAATACTGAAAATAACAAAGCAACTCAGCTTTGTTATCAAAATGTGCATTAACGTTGCCTAAAGTCATGAAAAAGTCCACCAAGGTGGAAGAACGCTGAATCCCATGGTAGTTACACAGGAGTACTGGACAGTGAGAGGTAGACCATGAACTCAAGAGACAAGGACAGCAGTATAAAGCTTCTTTGAACAAGTTTATTGGTTGGAGGCTCGACACAGTACTATGTTTAGGCCACAGGCATGCTTCAGGAGTCTACAGATGAAGATGGAAGTCTCCCAACAATGTGAGCATACATTACACCTTCCACATCTATGGTGTCCAAGGTAAGGACCTGGAGGTACTGCAGATGGGACCAGGTGTTCTTTCAAGTTCTTTTCCCTGGAAAAGGCTATTACTAATTTTTTGTTTTTAAAACATTCAAGTACCTCTAGGATGTGCCTATGTCGCCAGATTGCTCGCTGTATATGTTTGGCCTGGAAGGAAAAGTGGAGGATGCACACTATATCCAGAGTGTTGAAAAAAATATTCATTTTTGGTGATGTTCAGATTAAAAAAACTGACTTGGTCATTACTGTATTGTATTTGGAATTTGAGGTTCAGGTCTTGCGTATTGAGTCAATGGTAAACTGACATAAGGGAATCGGCGTTGCCCTGCCAAAGGATAAACATGTCATTGATGTATTTCCTGTAGATTTTGATGTGATAGGAAAAAGGATTATTATCAAGATGCTTCAGTTCAAACTTTCCAATGTATAGGTTTGCCAGGTCCAGGGCCATGGATGCCCCCATTGCAGTACCCTTAATTTGTTGATAAATAACCAAAAATGAATATTTTTTCAAACTACCATATACAGAAAACCAGACTGTCTTGCTGCCTCCCGTACTGGCGCTGATTCAAAATGGCTGCCGAGAGTGACCTTGCAAGATTTCTGCGGAAGTCTCGCGAGGCTGCTGCTTGAACTCTCGGTGGCCATTTTGAATCGGCGCCAGGACTGGAGGCAGCAAGAGACAGTCTGTAGTTGCTCCGGGCAGGAAAGAGGGGGCTCTTTCCTGCCCCAAAGAGTTCACTAGACCACCAGGGCAGTACAGTAAGGTAAGGGGAGGAGAGGATAGGACACCCCTAGGCCTTCTTGCTTGCCAGCCTACCCATTTGTCTGGATTTGCAGACAAACGGGCAGGCTGGCAAAACCTGCCCGGTTGCCCGGCTGTGTCCTCAAAAAGAGGACATGTCCGGGTAAGACTGAACATATGGTAACCCTAGGTGGACAATACTTTAGAGAAGTGCTAGTGCTAGCAGCCTGGTTCCATTCTGGTTAAGGTGGCATCCATCATTTCAAAACAAGCCCCCCCTTTCCCAGGATATTGCCCAGTTCCTAATAAATCTAAATCCCTCATCCTTGCACTATCGTCTCAACCACATTTTGAGACTTCGGAGCTCTGCCAGCATCTTGGTTTATCAGTAATCTTTCTTTTGATAGCACTTTTGTGCTTGATGTTCCTTTTGTGAAATGCTCTCAGGGTTTTATCAATATATAGTAGTTACAGTAGTTTACATGGACAGATTACAGCATAAACAACCAGTTGGGTCTGTCTCTGTTTCCACAACTTCTTACACGTAGGACTCCAATTAGCAATCTCAGGATCATGCTTTTAGTAGCTTGGCTTGATTCCCATAAGTTGAAATCGAACCCTCAGGTCTTGCGTATTGAGTCAATGGTAAACTGACATAAGGGAATCGGCGTTTCCCTGCCAAAGGATAAACATGTCATTGATGTATTTCCTGTAGATTTTGATGTGATAGGAAAAAGGATTATTATCAAGATGCTTCAGTTCAAACTTTCCAATGTATAGGTTTGCCAGGTCCAGGGCCATGGATGCCCCCATTGCAGTACCCTTAATTTGTTGATAAATAACCAAAAATGAATATTTTTTCAAACTACCATATACAGAAAACCAGACTGTCTTGCTGCCTCCCGTACTGGCGCTGATTCAAAATGGCTGCCGAGAGTGACCTTGCAAGATTTCTGCGGAAGTCTCGCGAGGCTGCTGCTTGAACTCTCGGTGGCCATTTTGAATCGGCGCCAGGACTGGAGGCAGCAAGAGACAGTCTGTAGTTGCTCTGGGCAGGAAAGAGGGGGCTCTTTCCTGCCCCAAAGAGGTCACTAGACCACCAGGGCAGTACAGTAAGGTGGACAATACTTTAGAGAAGACTCAGACTGACATAATAAAGAGGAAAAGAGACTGAGACCAGCCCTATTAGGGGAAAAATACCCAGACAAAAAGGTAGAAAAATATTATTTAATACATTTTAAAGATTGAGGTATGTGTGTGTGTGTTCGTTTTGGGAAATGTTATCTTTTCTGTGTTTGTATTTGTAGAGTACAGGAGAAAATGCATTTCTGTTTACTGATATTGCACTGCTTATAGAGTCTATCTTTCTTGGATAGAGGGGAGGGGAGGGGGGTCACGATTTCAGTTTTTGTGTATGTTTTTTGTGGTCCCCCTATTTTGTATCAGGTGAGGATCTTCTTGTTCTATATGTGCGACTAAGATGAAGGATTGTGCTAGCATGTCTGTATAGGAATATATAATGGTACAGTTTGTTCTAGTTTCCCAGTAGTAGGTATATTGGTGAATATTATTTTCTATGGTGAGTTGTAAGTGGGATATACAGAACTGGAGGTGCAAGGTATATACTGAGTTACTATCCCTGGGTGGGCAACCTGTGGTCTACCATTGAATTTTGTGCAGTGCGTGAGACCGTAGGAAGTATATACAGAAAAGGGCCCGCACAAAAGTCATTAACCAGAGTTATGGTGATTTTAGTCACTCAAGAAGTTTGTTTCCATCATTTTGGGAGTGTGTGTTTCTGCATGTGCCTAGACCAATAGTTCTTAACCAAGGAGGTGTGTTGCGGACCAGTACAATACATTGCTCTCTGTGCCTTGGCAGATTACAGGAGCATTTCTGGTGCTGGTGTTGCGAGAAACATGGTTGAAGAGTAGAACGCTATTGCTGCTGAAGCACAGCAAAAGGGTCAACTCCAGTGCCCCCAGTGCTCCACTCTTCAGTCATGATCCTTACAACACTAGCAGCAGGAGTGTGAGTACTTCTGTATTCAGCTGAGACAATGGCAGAGTTAGGAGCACTCCTGAAGTCTTCTCCATAAAGTAGAAAGCAGCACAGTGACACAGAGGCCACAGGGTCCATACAAATGCTACATGTTTAATCCATTTCTACCCTTTCTGAGTTCCAACACAACTTCCTGTTGGTGTGGATATCAGAATTACATGAGGTCCAAGAAGACCCTGCACAGCTTTTTCCTTGAAGCATATCATATGTTGATTTATTTAAAGAAATTGTTGTCTAGATCTATATTGGTTGGTTTGGGATTCAACTTTATCCTGTGTGTCCTTTTTTAAGGACTTTGATTCGCACACTGTCTATTTTTTTGGTTAACTTCACTGTTTCTTTTTTCTGTTATTTTGTGTGGAGATTAGGTCTTCCTTCTTTCTTTTTCTGGAGTCTTGGTTATATTATAACCACACATCACCCCCAAGTATTACTGACAGTATTCAACTTAACCAGTCAAAATGTCAAATTTTATAACATGTAATAATATCTTTCTCCTCCACCAGAGAGTTATACGAGCTCATACTGTTTCCTGTGGTTTCCAACTTGACTTACAGTCAGGGCTGGTCTTAGCAATTGTGGGGCCCTGTGCAGACCAGTTCAGTGGGGCCCCCTGCCCGAGCCTGCTCCTGCATCTCCCACTCCTCCACGCCTGCATCCTTTGCCATAATAGTTTAAAAGGAGGTTTAGAGCTCTCGGAACCCCACCTCACCCCGTACCTTGATGTGCATCCACTACATTTCAGTAGAGAGCGGCAGACAGTGGCAGCGATTTTCATATCCCATCACCTGCTGAGCCCAGAACCTTCTCACTGCTGCATCCTGCCATGTGGAAGCAGGAAGTGACTTCAAAAAGGGGGCGGGACACAGCAGCAAGGAGGCTCTGGGCTTGGCAGCTGACGGGATATGAAAATCGCTGCCTGATGCTCTCTACTGATATGCGGATGCACATTAAGGTACGGAGCAGGGAGGTGTTCCAAGACAGGAGGACAGACGTGCCAGAGATGCGGGGCCCCTAGGAGCGCGGGGCCCTGTGCGACTGCCCCTGTCGCCCCTGCCTAAGACCGACCCTAATTACAGTAGTCTGCTTGTGTGATCACTTTAAAAACTTTGTATCTGAAGTTGATTAATGTTTTAAGCAATGAGTTCAAGCAATGCAAAAAAGAAACGTTCTGGATGGGTTAGAGTCAAACTTAAAGCTGACAAGGACCACGAAAAAGAACTAGCTGAGTGCCAGCGCATAGATGAGTTTTTTCATCGAGCTAGCTCTCAACCTGTTGGTACTGCTATTCCTAACAATTGTGAAGCAATTCAAGCACAAACTGATGCTGCTGGTGACTCAAGTGAAGTGTGCCTGGAAGTTCCAACAGTCTCTGTAAACCCTGAGTCTGAGAGCGAGACTCATAATGAAAATGAGGAAGAAGCAGTTCGGTCTATGAATTCCAGCATGCCCATTTCTGCTCGAAGTGGCACCGGCTTATCCTGTGGAGATCTGCCTGACAGCACTTTTTTCCCATCGAATGAAAATGAAGAAAGAATAATAGAACCTAACTCTTATCCATTCAACCGTGAAAACAAGGAAGAGGAAACTAGAGTTAGTACAGTACTTTGTGAACTTTCCAACAGATCTGTATTAATTTTGAAATAAACCCATCACACCTCCTCTGATACGAGCATTACTCCAACAGGGTCTTTGTCAACCAGGACTGAAAAAGAACTTTGTGTTTCCTAAGGGCAAAGATGGGCAGCACTTTAGTATATATTATGGTAGAAAGAAAAACATGAGAAAAGTGGTCGTGAAAATGATAGACAGTGGTCACTGTATTCACCCAGATCAAATGCAATGTTTTTCTTCTATTGTTGGTTATTCTCAGGTGGTTCACGTTCAGATAACTGTACATGGAACAATCCTGAAAAGGGTAGTAAAAATTTTAACAAGGGCATTGACAAAATTGAAAAGCATGAAAAGTACGAGAGTCATAGAAAAGCAGAGAGAGATTTCTTTCTTACCATGTTTCCTCTGTTGAAAGATAAAATTGTTCTTGCAAAACTTGTAGCTGCAGAAAAGAAAAAAATAGAACAAAAAAGAATGCTTCTGAAGCATATTATTGATGCAGTTTTATTCCTTGTAAAGCAAGGATTACCATTTTGTGGTCATCGTGAGCATGGAGGTTTGGGTGGTTGTGGAATGAATGAGGGGAATTTTTTGGAATTGATTAAATTGTTAGCTAAACATGATATACTTCTTAGCCAGCATTTGTACAATTGTAGACATCTCTTTGGAGTGGAGTATTACAAGTTCGTTTTGTTTCTTAATATATATTTCATATATATCTTTTTGAAGAGAGGAGACCTAAGAGGATTGTGTCTCGTTATTTCCCTTGGAGTACACATTCCGAGTTACATCTTCTGAGGTTACAAAGACCCCTGAGGCAGGCCATTGGGCCGAAACACGGCCGTGTCGGGTCATTTTTATGTACATTATGTTACATTATGTACATTATGTTACTTTTTAATTTTTATTTTTCAAGTGAATAAATATATAATTTTTTGGTATCCTCATCCACTCTCCTCACTTTTTGTTTTATATCTCATGCATTTCCTTTCATCACAAGTTTTAGCACTGATTGTCAATGAAATCTAGTCTGCAAAATATTTTGCTGTGATTGTTGACTCCACCATTGATACCAGCCGAATGGATCAGTTTTCATTATCATTATAGTATGTAACAAAAACTGGTGATGCTGTCGAACACTTTGTCCAGTTCATTGAATTGCCAGGAGAAAGTGCAGATTTATTTTTAATGTTCTCATGTCTGCTATAAGCAACCTGGGGCTGTTAATAAATATGTGTTATGGACAAGCATATGATGGAGCAAGCACCATGGCCGGTGAGATATCTGGCCTTCAAATGAGAGTTAAGGAAGTTTCTACCTACTCCCTTTTTACACATTGCTGTGCTCACAATCTAAATCTTGTTTTAATTGACTCTGTAAATTCAAATGTTCAGAATCGAATATTCTTTGGAACTGAGTCATGTTTGGTCTCCTTGGATAGGGTTCTTACAAGTACCCAGGAGAGGTCCCAACATTTTCAGGAGGTGGCATCTGTCTATAAGATGTCTATAATTTTTAGCTCTAATGTTCTACTTCAGGTACGCTGCACTATTTCCCCATCCCCAATCTTTCTTTACTATGAGCCTCATGAAGGAATTTCTGGCTGGTCACAAACTCTGATGGGACCTAGCGTTGCTAGGGCAACTCAGCCACCTGGTATAAATTGTTACAAATGTAATTTACTGAGAAAAGGCATGGCAAGGACACCAATTGCAAGCCTCTAGCACATATGAAAGACCCAATTACAAGTCTCCAGCACATATGCAGCGCCTATGATTGGTCCAGGGTAGAGGAGAGGTGGATGCTCACCACAGCCTATAAAACCACGCTGCAGACAAAGAAACTCTGAAAAACTAGCCATGCTTGTAAAGAGAGTTTCAGATCCATCCCATGGCCTATTTCTTTTCCCGAAGGGGGTGCTCTCCCCCGTCATAAAAACTAATTCTCTACAGCTAAGAATCATTCATTCATTCTTTCTTTCTTTCTTTCTTTCTTTCTTTCTTTCTTTCTTTCTTTCTTTCTTTCTTTCTTTCTTTCTTTCTTTCTTTCTTTCTTCCTTTATTGCTCTTCTTTCTCTCTGTTCTGTGACCTTTGTATGAGGAATAAACTTTCCTTCCTTCTTTTCCTCTTCTAAATATAATTAGTCTGATTACTTATAATTACCAGAGGTACTGATGTTAGATTTTGTAAGTTTGTTACAACTTGCAACTGATATCTGATGCTGTGCTGGTGACTGAGTAATAAAAGACTTTTTTCTCTAATTCTTGTCCAATTTTTCTGTAATATGTTTAGAGAATAGCAACCAAACACGCAGCCTAGTACATACATGCAGGACGTCAGGACTCACAGAAACAGAATCCAGATCAGCAACGCGCTGGACTTGGTGACCGGCGCTGAAGAGGACTTCGGCTGGCAGGGGTTGGGGACCCCCATGTACTGCTATGGATTTACAGCCTGTCTCACTGACACAGACTACTCAATAATTACTATGGATTGTTTTGGATTCGTATTAGGTAAATGAGACCTTTATTAGAGGTGCTAAAACCTACAATGATCAAGATATATACAATGATTAAGCTATATACACACAACGATTTGCTATATAACTATAAAGAAACAATACCTATCTATAAATAATCATTACATCACTGGTCTCTACATCTAAGCAATGCTAAGAGTTCTTAGACCAGGAAAAGAAGCAATATTACACTATACATACAACATCACTGGTCAGGAATTTCAGGCCCTTATCTCATCAGCTGGGAGGCCCATTGCAGTGAAAGACTGAAGTCTCCTTATGACAAGGAACAAGTCTTTTCTGCACGATGCGTCCACCCACAGATGAGCCTCAAAGCTCTGCTGCAACAAGCCCCCCTTTTTATTAAGCTAAAGCTTATTTTCAGAGCCAAGGAAAAATACAGAATGCTTGAGAATCAGTAAACAAGCCATACTGTGGGAATGTGGTCACATGTTTCCAAGTCCAGGTGGCCAGTCTGAACTTCGAAAACAAGCACCATCCTCCTCTTCACATAACAAATCAATTACAGCTATGTCTTATCTTATGCATTTCAACTTATTTTCACACAATCAAAGTTAAACAATCATTTTTAAACAGAATTACTTCTAATCAACAATACAGACCCCAAGTACACTTGTTAGTCAAGGCAGATAGAGTTGAAAAGCAATCTCTAAAATCCTTTTTATTACATTTGGTCCTTTGCTTTTCAATTCTATCTAATAATTCCAAACATAACAATTTCATACAGTCTAAGAATTATATATATACTAGTAAAAAAGGCCCGTTTCTGACACAAATGAAACGGGCGCTAGCAAGGTTTTCCTTGGAGTGTGTATGTTTGGGAGAGTGTATGTGAGAGTGACTGTTTGAGAGTCAGAGTGAAAGTGTGAGTGTGTGAGAGAGAGTGAGTCTGGGTGTGAGTGTGTTTGTGAGAGAGTGTGTGTGAGAATGAGAGTGTGTGCAAGTCTGTATGTGAGACACAGTGTGAGAGAGTGTGTGTGTGTGGGCAAGAGAGAGAGTGTGTGTGTGAGACACAGATTCTCTGTGAGAGTGAGTGTATGACACCAAGCGAGTGTGTGTGTGAGCCGTGCCCTCCCAATCCATGGCCATCTGTCCCCTGCCCCCTCCATTCATCCTTTTCCAGCAATTCCCCTCTGTCCCTGAGTCGTGCCCTCCCAATCCATGGCCATCCATGTTTGTCTGTCACCTGCCCCCTCCATTCATCCCTATCCAGCATTTCCCCTCTCTGCCTGAGGCCTGCCCTGCAATCCATATCCATCCATGCCCATCTGTGCCCTCCATTCATCCCTATGCAGCAATTCCCCTCTCCCTGAGTCCTGCCCTTCCAATCCATGCCCATCCATGCTCCTCTGTCACTTGGCCCCTCCATTTTTCCCTATCCAGCATTTCCCCTCTCTGCCTGAGGCCTGCTCTGCAATCCATATCCATCCATGCCCATCTGTCCCCTCCATTCATCCCTATCCAGCAATTCCCCTCTCCCTGAGTCCTGCCCTTCCAATCCATGCCCATCCATGCTCATCTGTCACCTGGCCCCTCCATTTTTTCCTATCCAGCATTTCCCCTCTCTGCCTGAGGCCTGCTGTGCAATCCATATCCATCCATGCCCATCTGTCCCCTCCATTCATCCCTATCCAGCAATTCCCCTCTCCCTGAGTCCTGCCCTTCCAATCCATGCCCATCCATGCTCCTCTGTCACCTGGCCCCTCCATTTTTCCCTATCCTGCATTTCCCCTCTATGCCTGAGGCCTGCTGTGCAATCCATATCCATCCATGCCCATCTGTCCCATCCATTCATCCCTATCCAGCAATTCCCCTCTCCCTGTGTCCTGCCCCTTCCAATCCATGCCCATCCATGCTCATCTGTCACCTGGCCCCTCCATTTTTCCCTATCCAGCAATTTCCCTCTCTCCCTGAGTCCTGCCCTCCCAATCCATGCCCCTCTTTCCCCTGCCCCCTCCATTCATCCATTTCTAGTAATTCCCCTCTGTCCCTGTGCCCTGCCCTCCTAATCCATACCCATCCATGCTCCTCTGTCCCCTGCCGCCTCCATTCATCCTTTTCCAGCAAGTCCCCTCTTGCCCTTCCATGACCCCCCCCTCGCATCCATGCTACTCTCTCTCCCATGTCCCAGCCTGGCCCGCCCTCTTCTCCCCCCCCCCACTTCGCATCCATGCCTCGCATCCATGCCCCCCCTTCGCATCCATGCATCCCCCCCCCCCGTTCGCATCCATGCTTCCTTTTTTTTTTTTTTCTTCTTCGTTTTAACTTTACCTCCGTGGCGGTTCGTGCAGCGAAGCGGCAGGGAAGGAGGCGGCGCTCCCGACGTCTAGCTTTACGTCGGGAGCGCCGCCTCCTTCCCTGACGCTTCGCTTCCCGATTTGTTTGGTTTGAGGCGAGGGCGGGGCAGAGACGGCTGGCTGGCTTGAAGGCTTCACTGGGAGTGACGTCAGATGGCTTCAAGGCTTCAAGGCTTCAGCTTGAAGCTTCCGGCTTCAAACTTCCGGCTTCACAGAACGTTGTCTTCAGAACGTTCACGGTGCGTTTTATTATATTAGATATATATATATATATATATATATATATATATATATATATATATATATATATATATATATATATATATATTGAACACTAATTTCAACAAACATACTAAAATTAGGAAGTATAATCCAGGGCAAATGGTAATAATGCTGTCCACTAATAACTAACTGCAATACAGACAGAGAGGGCGATACAGTATACAATCAGACAAACCAAAAGAAAAATGCAACACTGGGCCTTCAGAACTAGGACAACAGGAGTACTCCAAAGAAATTTATTGATTCATTTGCATATCTTATCATATCAAACATACGTTTTTATTTTCTATCATATAGGCATTCGTGTTTTGTCATCTGCACGTCATTGCATCAGTACATCGGTAAGACTGCCTATTAATTATCAAAAATTTAAAAACATTTTTTTTT
The DNA here is from genome assembly GCF_901765095.1 of Microcaecilia unicolor. Classification (NCBI taxonomy): domain Eukaryota; kingdom Metazoa; phylum Chordata; class Amphibia; order Gymnophiona; family Siphonopidae; genus Microcaecilia; species Microcaecilia unicolor. Next base: position 376,643,597 of record NC_044031.1, read on the forward strand.
AGGATTTAATTTACTTTAACTTTCCAAACATAATTTTCAAAGATACACACACTTTATCAATTATAGAGAGTATATTAACACTGTAAGTTTTTACATTTCTGGATGTATATATGTATGTCTATAAATGAACTGAGATATAGAGATATATATATGTGGATGTGGATGTATATGTATGTAGAACCTTGGGATTAGTTATATGCATACAATAAGCCAATCATGGCATATTTTAAATTTGGAATTGTCAAACTATTCACTGAAATCTTTCTGTATACTCTGAATTCCAATATGACATCTACTTTTATCTACATGATGTTAAGTTTTTAATCATTTGCATTATAGATTTTTTTCTGTTTTTTCTGGTTGTTGTCATTTTGTTTTTAATATGATATATTATTGATATTTTATCAATATCATTTTTATTTTGATATATATTGAGGGGCATAATCGAACAGAAACGCCTATCTCCATGGGCGTTTATCTCCGAGAACGGGTCCGTGAAAGGGCGGACCGAATCGTATTTTCGAAAAAACATGGACGTTTATCTTTTTTTGAGCTGGGCGTTTTTGTTTTTCAGCGATAATGGAAACCGAAAACGCCCAGCTCAAAAACGAATAACTCCAAGACATTTATTCGTGGGAAGGGCCAGGATTCGTACTGCACCGGTCCACCTCACATGCCAGGACACCAACCGGGCACCCTAGGGGGCACTTTTACAAAAAAAAAAAAAAGGTAAAACAGCTCCCAGGTGCATAGCACCCTTCCCTTGGGTGTTGAGCCCCCAAAATCCCCCTCAAAACCCACTGCCCACAAGTCTACACCATTACTATAGCCCTAAGGGGTGAAGGGGGGCACCTACACGTGGGTACAGGGGGTTTGGGGGGCGGTTTGGAGGGCTCCCATTTACCAGCACAAGTGTAACAGGTGGGGGGGGGGGGATGAGCCTGGGTCCACCTGCCTGAAGTCCACTGCTCCAGTGACCTGCATACTGCTGCCAGGGAGGTGGGTATGACATTTGAGGGTGAAAATAAAAAGTTGTGAAACGGCAAATTTTGTGGTGGGAGGGGGTTCGTGACCACTGGGGGAGTCAGGGGAGGTCATCCCCGATTCCCTCCAGTGGTCATCTGGTCATTTAGGGCACTTTTTGGGGCCTTATTCGTGGAAAAACAGGGTCCAGGAAAAGTGCCCTAAATTCTCGCTAAAAACGCATATTTTTTTTCCATTATCGGCGAAAGGCGCCCATCTCTGATCGGCAGATAACCACGCCCCAGTTCCGCCTTCACCACGCCTTCGACACGCCCCCATCAACGTTGTCCGCATCCGCGACGGAGTGCAGTTGAAAACGTCCAAATTCGGCTTTTGATTATACCACTTTATTCGTTTTTGTGAGATAAACGTCTATCTCCCGATTTGGGTCACAATATAGGCGTTTTTCTCTTTCGATTATAAGCAGGATTGTCTATGTTTTAAAATTGACATGATGTGTCTATTATTTTTATTGTGTATCATTGTATTAATCTCTACATGTATTTATATGTTTATTTAGACCCCTGAGGCAGGCGCCTTTGTTGGCGCCGAAACACGGCCCGTTTCGGGTCATTGATTAATAAAGTACTCCTGTTGTCCTAGTTCTGAAGGTCCAGTGTTGCTTTTTTCTTTTGGTTCACTAATAACTAACTAAAATTCAGTATTACAAATAATACATACTGCTTAACTACACTGCTTAACTACACAATTTGCCCATATCAAAAGAGGTCAGTGTACAAGGCAGTATTTGAAATTATTAATCAGGTTGTGGAAGGAACCCACCAGTGAAATTCACCTCCACAATTATTCAGGGTTAGTCATCTTGAGCCTTATTCCTTTGTATAAGGGCAAATAAATATTACAACTTGCAAGTGGTAAATTATGCTATATTAATTTCTACTTGTAAACTATGCTGAAATTTTAGCTAAAGTAAAATGTATTAGAACTGACATTAATCAGCTTATTATTTTGCTACATGATAAAGTTTTTTTTGGTTATACTCAGATAAAGTTTCAGCATCAATAGTCTTTGTTATCTCTACACTTGTACTAAAAGCTCCTAACAATGTATCATACCAAGTACATTTTACTCTACAATGAAGTCAATTAAGGATACTACAGTATTTACACAGGTCTTCATAGGTGTAGTGTTCACACAAGAAGAATAGAAACATATGCTAAAAACACATTGGTGGTGTAAATGTCAACAATGTCCGCATTTTTGAGTCAACGATGCTTTATTGTCTGTCTCTGATTTTTGTAAGTCATACTAAACTCATTAGTGTGGCAGGACTCCTTTCCATACTTGAGTGTTGTTAACAGTTGCCAGAGAACACATCTAGTAAGCTGAACATGTGTAATTATCTTGTTGTCAGATTTCACTATGATTCCTCCATCTCCCAATCAGCTTGCCCTGACTCTTGGCTGTGAGTCATAAATGTCCACCGAGGGTAATAACCATACCCAAAGACACAGTAAGAAGAAGGATTACACTGATTCTTTCAAAGATCTATAAATAAAGTATATAAACAGATCAGTTATTCTCTAAGATAACACTTATTTGCTGGGACATAAGTCTATTCTTCTTGTCCAGATCAGAGGATCAGGACAGGGTTATATTATGACTCAAGGCACATTGTTATACTAATTAGCCTTCAAAATGGAAACCATTATCAATTCTAAAATTTTAATAGTGTTACCTGCAAGGATGTGCAATAAAATATCTCTACTGCTGTGCACACATATTTACATCCTTGAAAATTGGGTAAAGGTCCTATCTAATCCCTCTACCAAATTTGTTCAGGTAATTTCCTCCTTTATAATTACCCCTTAGACATGTGGGGAACAGATTGCCTAATCTGGTATTAACAGACCAGACATTCAACAATAACAATTCTAATAACATCCATAATTAAACTAATACCATGATCTGTTGCCCACCTGTAAGTGGCCTTTTCTCCCAGGTGTTCACATTTTTGGTGCACCCATTTCAGCAAACCTGAACAATTATCTGGCTCTTCCACAGTTTTCCACCTTGGGGGGTGTGATTTTTCTTTATTCATCAGCCACTGCGCTGTAGAGACGTTCTAGAGTATCACCCTTGCAATGAGCATCTACATAAAAACCAATAACATTAGTATTTTACACAATTCCAAATATCTTGCCACAATTCTCTGCCCCACAAATCCTTGATATATTTTCCAATTATTTTTATACCAAGTAGGTAGCCACATGGCTAATCTATTTGCCACGGACCATGAATCAGTATATACATGACATTGCCCTAAATTTTCAGTTTTCAAAGTCATATAGGCAGCATATAACTGCATATTGACTACTTCTTTCTTCTCCACTACATTCTAATGTATGTTTTATTTTTGGATTGCAGGCTATTGCTTTTCACATTCTCTTTCCTCCAACATACTTAACAGAACCATCTGTAAACCACGCATGTTGCTGCTTCTCATTAGTTAATTGATCATGGGTTTTTCCCCACCTGACTGGGCTCTCCAAGCATTCCAGGGGTTCTAGACCAGTTTATCCTGTTTCTGGAAGGGCTGTCACTTTTTCATGCAGCAAGGGAATTCCCCTAAGCTCTGATTTCCATTTAATTATGCTAGCTTCTAGTGCATGCCCTATCCGATGAGTTTTTGGGGAACTATGTATCCATTGCATTATTGGTATTTCAGGTCTCAGGACAACAACATGTCCTATAGTTAACTGCTCGGTATCCACCAGAGCCCAATAGCATGGTAATAGCTGTTTCTCAAACGGAGTATATTTTCTTTTCTCAATATATTTTCTTTTCTGCTTCTAAAAAACCTATGGCTCTAAAACCCCAGTGTTACCCGATTCCTTCGTTTTTGCCAAAGGCTCCAATTAGCATAATTTTAATTCACTGAGACACTTAATTCTACTTCTAGTTGCACTGGCCACCAATTTGAAACGATCTGTGTTGTCTGCTCAAAAGCCTGTTTTAACAAATAAAAACCCTGTTGCTCTTCTCCCTTCCACTCAAGGTCATATTTTTTCCTGATTACCCGGTGCCAGCATTTTACTTATGTGCTGCTTGCAATTAACAAATTCCTATGCCTAAACGTTTCCCTGCCTGAGACGGTCCTTGTATCTTATTAAGATTTATCTCCCATCCCTTGTCCTTTACATGTGCAATTAATGACTCCAAATGAGTCTAAACATAATTTAAAAATCATGATATAAATGCACTTTCTTTTTGTTAATTTTCCCTTCTTCGTTTCTTATATTTATACTGCGTCACTCTTACAATGGCACGCTCAATTATCATTTAGTAAAGTATTCTGGCAAGCATCTCATTTTAACTGTAAATCACACACTTATCATTCTAATTGTGTACTTTTCCTATGCTGTTTATCCCGCCTCTAACGGGTTTTCAGATAAGCAATACTGTTACATAGAAACATAGTAAATGACGGCAGATAAAGACCTGTACGGTTCATCCAGTCTACCCAACAAGATAGTATGTGAAACCATTCCTTCTCCCTTTTTGTTTTAACTTTTTGCCTGCAGCAAACCACAGCAAAAGGCAATGATTCCTTAAAACAGGAATCCTATTCCTCCCATTATGACCACTCAGTGGCTATAATAACATATAGTACCTCATTCCAGCCTTGGAATTCAACTCTCCTCTGCATTCCTCTTAAAAAGGTATCATTCTTTGTACGATCTCACACGCTCATTGCCAAAAATATACTGCTATGGATTTACAGCCTGTTTCACTGACACAGACTACTCAATAATTACTGTGGATTCTTTTGGATTTGTATTAGGTAAATGAGACCTTTATTAGAGGTGCTAAAATCTACAATGATTAAGATATATACAATGATTAAGCTATATACACACAATGATTTGCTATATAACTAAAAAGAAACAATACCTATCTATAAACAATCATCACATCACTGGTCTTTACATCTAAGCAATGCTAAGAGTTCTTAGACCAGGAATAGAAGCAATAATACACTATACATACAATATCACTGGTCAGGAATTTCAGGCCCTTATCTCATCAGCCGGGAGGCCCATTGCAGCGAAAGACCGAAGTCTCCTTATGACAAGGAACAAGTCTTTTCTGCACGATGTGTCCACCCACAGATGAGCACAAGACCCCCTTTTTATTAAGCTAAAGTTTATTTTCAGAGCCAAGGAAAATTACAGAATGCTTGAGAATAGGTAAACAAGCCATACTGTGGGAATATGGTCACATATTTCTAAGTCCAGGTGGCCAGTCTGAACTTCGAAAACAAGCACCATCCTCCTCTTCACATACCAAATTAATTAGAACTGTGTCTTATCTTCTGCATTCCAACTTATTTTCACACAATCAAAGTTAAACAATAATTTTTAAACAGAATTATTTCTAATCAACAATACAGACCGCAAGTACACTTGTTAGTCAAGGCAGATAGTGTTGAAAAGCAATCTCTAAAATCCTTTTTATTATACCACGCCAGCAAAGGTACCTGACGGCAGCAGCAGGAGGAGGGGGGAGTCGATGTGGTGGGGAGGGTCCGCAGTGAAATAAATTAGTTAGGGATTAGGTTTCTCCCTTTAAGTTTTTAAAGAATAGTTTAGTAGGTAGAGCTGGACCTAGGTTCCCAGTTATTATCAACACATCAAAGGTACCCATTGATAAAAGAAAGACCAAGATCAAAAGAAATTCAAGAAAGCTGGAAGAAACAGCTAAGTTTATTAATTCAGCTACACAAATGCACTGAGAACTGAGATGCTTAAGAGACTAGCTAAACAAATACTTAATACTTACTTGCAAGATCGATGAGGTACCTGAAAAATAAATAAAACACAAAGAATCAATTCCTACAAATTAAAGTAATTTAGAGTACACTATAGTTGTTAAATCAGTGTTAAAATATAAATTTTGTTTATTCAAAGATGATACTTATCTGATAGGTCTTCTGTACGTGTTTAGAAAAGCAATGATTTATAGGAGAATAAAAACATTGTTAAATATAGTAAAGATTAAATGTTAAATTAACTATTTTAAATAAATTTATTTTACTTTAAAGGTATAGCATCTGCCTAATTGAGTTGCTTACTTTAGATTTATTCTCCTATTTTAGAACTAGGACGGCAAGGTTAGTGACAATATTTGCGGCTTTACCTCCGTTTTGATGAAGTATATCTGAGGTATTAATCTGGGTATAGTAGGATATACTTTTCATCCTTGAAGGTGAGGTCACAGTAACAAAAGAATATAAACTGATACATAAATCAGGATGTAACAAAAAATAAATGTTGGCTCTGATCCAGCAGTTGATAGGCCGCTATATCATCTGAACACAGGTTTTATCCAGAGGAAGCCCTGCTTTGGGATTGGAGGAGAGAGACTTCAGGTCCTTGGAGCAAGATGCAGTGTTGTCCCTTCCAGTATTCAACCCTCCCCTATAGCACAACAGGAAGGGTTGCCAAACTTAGTTGTAACGGAAGTCACTGAACAAGGGCCTGGAGATGAGGGAAGCTCCTGTGTGGAAAGGCAACCATAAAAACATTAAAAAAAACAAGTTTAAAAGCCTAAAACTGGTCAAAAAAGCTTAAAACATGATTTAAATGCTATGCATTCCAATGACATCAATGCATTCCAGTGATGTCAAAGCATTCTAACATTGGAAGCTCCTTGGGTCTGCTGTAAAAAGCTTTAAAAAACCTGAAAAGCACCTTTTAGAATATCCAAATCCAGGAAATGGCTCAGAAACTTTATGAACTCTCAAAATTGTCATCCACATGTGGTTGTATTATCTTGATATTGGAAATGATAAAAATTGTAGAACCTTATCCTAAGTCTGGTGGGTATTGGTGCAAAAGCTCCTGCTCACATATATTTGTGTGGAAAAAGTCATTCCGGCTGATATTTAAACCTACCCCTCCATGGAAATCAAAGGCCCTAACCTCCCACTCACTCCTGCTCCTTGCAGTTTCCCATAGTTCACGGCAGCTTGTGGTACTACACTGTTTAAAACAAGATCATAAAACACAAAGGGCTTATGGGAACCATAGTCCTTAAATCATCAGAGGAACACAAAGAAGTCAATGTCCTGATTAAGATCATTCGGGGACACAGTATTGAATTTTTAGACAAAATTTTGTTCAGTCTGTAGTAAGAGTCTATCCACCCTTCCATGATGGTTGTGTCTTATAGAGTGCAAAGAACTTTAGTCTTCAAAGTGATGTCTTTTCTATAGTGAATGTTGTACCAGGAGTTTATCAGCTGCAGATCTGTTAACGGCACTTTATGTTCAATAATTCTTCTGTTTAATTATCACTTAATTTTGCCAATATAAAGGAGGTTACATGGACACATGGCAACGTAGATGACTCTTGTACTCTTTTAGTTTGCAAATCCATTTAGTTCAAAACTTTCTCTGGAAGGGGGATGAATGAAGGTCTTCAATGGTAATGTTGATTCGACAGACAGAGCAACTGCCACATTTATGATGCCCATTCGGTGGCTGTCGCAGTGGATAGTTGTGTTGGGCGGTGCAGAAGATACCAATATATCTCTAAAGTTCTTGCCTCTCTTGTGTGCAATCAGCTCTTTATTGGTGACATGATCAATGTTCTGCACAATGTGTCAATGTTTTCTTAAAATCTTATTATCATCTTTGGACAAATGTATGAATAGAAGTACACACACAATCTTGTCATTTTGTGATCTTCATTTAGCTACCAACAGATCCTCCCTATTCATCCTAGCTGCCCTACGGTTGATAGCTTCTATAGGGTATCCCTTGAAGATAAACCTAGCCATATCTTTGGATTGTTTCTTGAACAAGGTGTGGGGTGGGGACATAATCTCTTAGTCCTTAAACATTGTCTATAGGGAAGAGTCATCTTAAGAGACCTGTGGTGGCAGCTCTGAAAATCAAGGTATTTGTTCACCAGTGGGTTTCCTGTAAAGGTCTGTCTGAAAAGTGCTTTGGTGGAAGAGAATGGTGACGTCTAGGAATGGAATGTGATGTGTATCATAATTGATTTGAAATCTCAAATTCATTACTGTCAGCTTGGTAGCTTACTGGACACAACTGCACCTTTACCTTTTATGCTTACTAATTCAAAAAATATTCGGCATAAACAAGCACTTAAAAGTCAAAGACACAGCCATATCACCTCATGCTGCACACTTGAACAATTTCACTCAAACGAAGTTTGTCAGACACTGGAAGCAGTTCAATAACAGGACTAGTGATACAAAGAAAATTGGATGAATATCACTAAAAAGTAACAGTATAAAGTAACTAGATATTATGGACAAAATTTTATATATGGCGCCAAAAAATTGGCACTGAAAAAATGAGCGCTAAGCACTATTTTATATAGAGCACTCTGAGTTGGGCGCCATTTATAGAATAGTGCCTAGTACTGGGATCCATGCCTAACTTTTCGGCATAAGGATCCTAGTACTAGGGATATACCTGGTGTAATCCCTGCCCTTAAATTAGTTTTGGATTGGGAGTATTCTCTAACGTTTTGCGCAAATTCTTGGAATGCCTATGCCTCTCCTGTGGCCATGCCCCCTTTTAGATGCACGCACTAGAATTTACATATGCATCTTTATAGAATACACCTAGCTAAATGCGTGCGCAAATTCTAATTGTCAATTAGTGCTGATAATTGATTATTAGTGCCCAATTACTGGTGCTAATTGGTTCGTTATTCAATTAAATAGTGCACAGAATTTGGGCATGTGCCCAAATTTCCATACACAATTTTGAGCACCCTGTCTAGAATCCAGGGTTATATTACTCATTACTGGAAAAAGTAATAATATATTACAGTTGTTTTATTACATTTGCACAAAAGTAATTGTTACTTTTAAAAGTAATATATTACTGGTATAGTACTACCCAACACTGGGTCTGACTCAGCACAGCTCTTCTTAAATTAAAAGCATACAGGCAGATAAAACTGAAATGGAAATTCCCCCAAAAAGCCTGTATTGTGTATCTTCTTCTTTTTTTTTCTTTTAAACTATGCACATCTCCCAAAGCAGACTCATTCCAATTATTAAGTATTTACAATTAATCATTTTCTCTTTTCTATCTTTGTTTTCTGGGCATTTTAAACTTTCTAATCTGGTTGATTCCAGTTTCTTTTGCATTGATTTTCTAAATTCTTTTCCAATGTCTCCTTTCCATTTCTTCTCTCTTCTCTTCTTCCTTTCTCCTCTACATCTGTCATCTTCCATTGTATCTTGTTGCTCATTTATCTCTTCACTGTTTACCCACTCATAGTTATGTTTTATCCCTCATTCTACCCTACTGTTACCCTCTAATCCCCAGTCTCCCATGCTCAAACCTTTTCCAGTCCTCTGTCCTCTCCCTCTTTCTTTTCTCAGATCCACATTCCCTCTATATCGATTATCTATTCCCCCATTTCCATTCTCTGTACTAACCCCTCTCAAGTCCTCAACTATCTTCCTAACTCTCATTCTCTCTCCAGCTCCAGCTCCTTCTCTCTTACTCAGTCTATCTATGCCTCATCTTCTTTCCCTTACCCCTTACTCAGCTTTCCACTACCCCTATTCCAATTCCTCTCCAATAGAATACTATAATTTATTTGTATTCTGGCTAACATCTATACATAGGCATTTACACCAGCTGTAGAGCTGGCATGTTAACAAAATTGTAAGCCTGAAGTTAAACTGTACCTATTGTACATCACCTTGGGTGAATCTCTTCATAAAGGCGGTTAATAAATGTAAACACACTGTTTGCCACTTGCACTAGTATTCTATACAGAAAAATAGGCATCTACTTTTCTTTTTAGTTTAGGCTTGAAATAGATGCCTGCTTACCCTCTTATTCTAGATGCCCTGTTATAGAATTACTCTCTTTATATTATTCTGTTGTATTGTTTATACTCCATCAGTTTCCATATGGTATTGGGCAGACTTCTACAGTCTGTGCCCTGAGAAAGGCAAGGACAAATCAAACTCGGGTATATGTATAAAGTAACACATACCATGTAAAATGAGTTTATCTTGTTGGGCAGACTGGATGGACCGTACAGGTCTTTATCTGCCGTCATGTACTATGTTACTATCATTACTATGTATTCAAGGTAGATTACATCAAGAGATCTTCATTCTAATGACGAGAGAATACAATTTTAAAAAGTCTCCAGTTAATTTTGTAACCACATAGAAAATAAAGGAGCTTTCAAAGCTTTCTGAAAAAGAAAATAAGAAGGTCTACATCTAATCTGAATAGGAATATCATTCCACAGTTTAACACCTTGTTAGGAAAAAGAAAGTTCCAACTGAGATTTTAGTTGAACATTTTATGTCAAAGGATAACCCAGTCTTAATATGAAATGAAAGCGAAAGTTAGAATAAGTACTAGGAAAATGTAAAAGCTGCACCATCGCTCTACAACACATTCCATATAAAGTTTTATAAATTAACGTTGCTATTTTAAATTTAATGCATAGCTCTAATGGAAGCCATTGCAGCTGACATAAAAGGGGCGTAGATCTCTCAAATTTCCTCATTTTAAAGATTAATCTCACAGATGTATTTTGAAAGCAGCTGCAATCTATTTTGAGATCCCTACTACTACTATTTAGCATTTCTATAGCGCTACAAGGCGTATGCAGCGCTGCACAAACATATAAAGAGCATTACAATAGTCTAGCTGTGGTAATAAGACTGCCAGAGCTATAATAATTGTTTTTTTGACTAGCTCATTAATCTGTGCTTCAAACGTGAGTTTGGAATCTAGTATCATACCCAAAATATTCAACTTTGATTCAATATGGAGAATTTCTCCTGAGGACAAAACCAGTTCTCTACTATTATATTCTGTGAAATCTCCAAACCAAATAATCTTTGTTTTTTTTTTTGTTTATTAAGCTTCAAAAAATTATTTGGGTTCAATTATCTACTATTTGAATATAGGATCTTAAATTCTGAGTAGTTTCAGCAAAACAGCTGTGAACTGAACATAACACAAAAATGTCATCTGCATAAGAAAACCACAACCCTGAAAAGGCTTCTGAATTTCACCCCCACACTTCAAAGCAATCTTCTTATGTGAAATTCTGGTTCAAATGCACTCTTATCCACTCACACTGACTCACCACATAGGAGGAGGAAAAAGACTTCAGTGGCTAAATCAGCTTATGACAGTAATTGCTTTTTTTTTTTTTTTTTTTAAATTTATTTATTTACTAGTAAAAAAGGCCCGTTTCTGACACAAATGAAACGGGCGCAAGCAAGGTTTTCCTTGGAGTGTGTATGTTTGGGAGAGTGTATGTGAGAGTGACTGTTTGAGAGTCAGAGTGAAAGTGTGAGTGTGTGAGAGAGAGTGAGTCTGGGTGTGAGTGTGTTTGTGAGAGAGTGTGTGTGAGAATGAGAGTGTGTGCAAGTCTGTATGTGAGACACAGTGTGAGAGAGAGTGTGTGTGTGTGGGCAAGAGAGAGAGTGTGTGTGAGACACAGATTCTCTGTGAGAGTGAGTGTATGACACCAAGCGAGTGTGTGAGTGACTGTGTGGCACATAGAGAGTGAATGTGATACTGTGTGAGACAGAGTGTGTGAGAGTGAGAGTCAGAAAGACATTGTATATGAGAGAGAGAGTGTGAGCCGTGCCCTCCCAATCCATGGCCATCTGTCCCCTGCCCCCTCCATTCATCCTTTTCCAGCAATTCCCCTCTGTCCCTGAGTCGTGCCCTCCCAATCCATGGCCATCCATGTTTGTCTGTCACCTGCCCCCTCCATTCATCCCTATCCAGCATTTCCCCTCTCTGCCTGAGGCCTGCCCTGCAATCCATATCCATCCATGCCCATCTGTGCCCTCCATTCATCCCTATGCAGCAATTCCCCTCTCCCTGAGTCCTGCCCTTCCAATCCATGCCCATCCATGCTCCTCTGTCACCTGGCCCCTCCATTTTTCCCTATCCAGCATTTCCCCTCTCTGCCTGAGGCCTGCTCTGCAATCCATATCCATCCATGCCCATCTGTCCCCTCCATTCATCCCTATCCAGCAATTCCCCTCTCCCTGAGTCCTGCCCTTCCAATCCATGCCCATCCATGCTCATCTGTCACCTGGCCCCTCCATTTTTCCCTATCCAGCATTTCCCCTCTCTGCCTGAGGCCTGCTGTGCAATCCATATCCATCCATGCCCATCTGTCCCCTCCATTCACCCCTATCCAGCAATTCCCCTCTCCCTGAGTCCTGCCCTTCCAATCCATGCCCATCCATGCTCCTCTGTCACCTGGCCCCTCCATTTTTCCCTATCCAGCATTTCCCCTCTATGCCTGAGGCCTGCTGTGCAATCCATATCCATCCATGCCCATCTGTCCCATCCATTCATCCCTATCCAGCAATTCCCCTCTCCCTGTGTCCTGCCCCTTCCAATCCATGCCCATCCATGCTCATCTGTCACCTGGCCCCTCCATTTTTCCCTATCCAGCAATTTCCCTCTCTCCCTGAGTCCTGCCCTCCCAATCCATGCCCATCCATGCTCCTCTTTCCCCTGCCCCCTCCATTCATCCATTTCTAGTAATTCCCCTCTCTCCCTGTGCCCTGCCCTCCTAATCCATACCCATCCATGCTCCTCTGTCCCCTGCCGCCTCCATTCATCCTTTTCCAGCAAGTCCCATCTTGCCCTTCCATGACCCCCCCCCCTCGCATCCATGCTACTCTCTCTCCCATGTCCCAGCCTGGCCCGCCCTCTTCTCCCCCCCCCCTTCGCATCCATGCCCCCCCTTCGCATCCATGCATCCCCCCCCCCCCCGTTCGCATCCATGCATCCCTTTTCTTTTTTTTTTTCTTCGTTTTAACTTTACCTCCGTGGCGGTTCGTGCAGCGAAGCGTCAGGGAAGGAGGCGGCGCTCCCGACGTCTAGCCTTCCCTTCGCTCGCTGTGTTCGGGAGCGCCGCCTCCTTCCCTGACGCTTCGCTTCCCGATTTGTTTGGTTTGAGGCGAGGGCGGGGCAGAGACGGCTGGCTGGCTTGAAGGCTTCACTGGGAGTGACGTCAGATGGCTTCAAGGCTTCAAGGCTTCAGGGCTTGAAGCTTCCGGCTTCAAGCTTCCGGCTTCACAGAACGTTGTCTTCAGAACGTTCACGGTGCGTTTTATTATATTAGATATGATTTCAATATTACAAACAAACAATCATTTGTAAGGAAATACAGAGAAATTATATAAACGAAAAAATACATCTATGTAAGAAGAAACATTTGTATTTACTCTTCCTCAGACCACCATATGGGGGGGGAGAGTGGTTTTATAAGTACAACTCAGGGAGTATGTAACAGTAAAGTAACTATATAATCTAAAGGTAGTCCTGATCTTCATCCCTATGCATCATCGCTGAGAATTATTCAAACCATTTAACTAGAAAGTTTTTTAGAGTCCAGAAACGTCTTTAATTGAAGTGGATCAAAAAATACATATTTAATTCCAGATAGGCGAATTAAGCATTTACAAGGATAGGCCAGCATAAATGTTGCCCCCAATCCTTTAACATCATTCCTCAATTGTAAAAACTGTTTCCTCCTTTGTTGTGTAATCTTTGCTACATCTGGATACATCCAGACTCTTTGGCCACAAAATAGTTTAGAGGAATATTTAAAGTAAAGTTTCATCAATAAATTTATATCTTGTTCAAAGACCAAGGTCAAGATTAAAGTTCCTCTTGTTGTAACATCTCCCATGGAATCTTCCAAGATAGCAGTTAAGTTCTGAGTATCAATATCCAATGCAACCTTCGCTGATTCAGAAACATTTCTCTCTTTTAAAACATTTGGCAGATAATACACTCTATTACAAGGGGGAATATCTGTTGAGGAAAAATTCAATATTTCTAGAAGATACTTCTTAAGAAAATCACGAGGTGTCATAGTTGGCAGCATTGGAAAATTTAGCAATCTCAAAGTTAGTCTTCGATTATAATTTTCTAATTGCTCCAACTTTCGAGCCGAGATCATTTTATCTTAACCAAAGTGTCCGTTTAAACTTTTAATGGAGTTAACATCCGTTTCCAATTGCCCGATCTGTTTAGTGTGTTCTTGCTTTATATTATCTAAGGAATCTGACATAACCGTCAGTTTACTCACAACAGTAGCCATTTGCTTAGTTGAATTTGCCACCTCAACCGTTTGGGGTGGAACTGCGAGTGGCAAGATGGCGTCCTAGCTAGACCTACAATACTTTCTCTGTTAGCGGGTATTTACCTAATTCAGCTTTTTTATCCCCTAAATTTCGATATGCCGCATACTAAGAGAAAGGGGACAACAAGGGGGCAATCGCCGCTTCCTTTAACATCGTCTCCTGCCCAGCTAACACTTGATCGGTTTGTAAGGTGCTTACCTCCTGAACGAGGATTGGCGTGCCCCGCATTGAGCGATGTCGAGGGAGCGGCATCGACTCAGGGGTTGGATACAACTCTCTCGCCGCCTACGCTGAGACCGCCTCCCTGCCCAGCCGCTTCCAGATTTGATGGGGCAGACCAGGCGGCGTCCGATGTGTCGAGTTTGGGCCTGCTTGGCGATTCACTTTCTGGAGGAGCGGTTGGAAACATCGAGGAGCAGGAAATGCTCAAGGAGGCGTCGTTGGAAGTTATTTGGCAAGCATGACAGTAATTGCTGAATAGCCTTACAACTGATACATCCTTGGTCAAAGGATAAGATAATGCAGAGATTCCTAATTCTGATAAAGTCTTACCCAAATAACTCATATAAACATTAAACAATGAAGGTGAAAGAGCAGAAAACCTGAGGCACCCCACAATGTGCCTCCCAACTAGATGAACAGAATTATTCATCTGCACACAGTATTACCTCTTCAGAAATTCAGAGAACCAATGTAACACCTTACCACCAATGCCCAAGTTATTCAGCCTATACAATAATAAAGAATGATCAATTGCATCAGAATCCATGGAGATATGAAATTGAAGAATAGCTTGTTTCCTATGACTTACATATTTCCTAATTTTAGATGTCAAGGTGACTAGCAAGGATTCTGTACTATGTAATGAACTAAAGCCATACTGTGTGGATTGTAAACAATTATAATGATCTAAGAGCTCTGACAGGTAGGTAGCCACCGAGAACTCTAGAAGGTTAGCTAACCAAGATATACTACCTAGCAGGCAATAGTTTTCAACTAAACTCTGGTCAGCATTTGGGGATTTCATAAGAGGAGTGAGTATAACCAAGGCATTCGTACATCTACACCTCTCGCTCTCCCTGTCCAGCCCAAATAAACAAGCCATACCAATTACTTGGCAAAAACTGGTCACAGCTTTTTTATTTAACCATATCCAATCAACTTTCAATATCAACATTTTTTGAACAGTAACACATAAAACTCACTAAGTTTATCAATTATAGTTAGTTGGTAGTGAACTAACAATACTTAACTGAATATTACAGTTCCCCTCAATGACTGGATCTGTGATAAAGCAAGACCCATCACTTGACCTCCTCTTCCCCAAGGGCCTTGACTGTGTCCCACATGAACCAATCTCTGAACTCCCATTCCCATTTCCTCGCTTAATAATTTACATTAGGCTGCTAACTCCCACTGCGACAAAACATAAACACCCTTTCCACTAAACCATACTTCACCCCCACCTAATTCTCTTTCCCCGCCAGCACTTAAACCTGGGGGGGGGGGGGGGGGGGGGGGGGGGAAAGGGATGCCCTCTACCTGCCTGAATCTCTACACAAAATTCTCTCCCACCTAAATCTGACTCCAACTAGACATTCAGCACAATCTGATTGGGTGAAACCCCCAGCCCCTGCTCCAATTAGTTGATCTTTTCCTCAAACTAACCTCCTATGGTCTTTCTCCTTGACCTAACTTTACTTTCCTATTGCCTAGAACCTTCCTATTCAGCTCGCTTTTCATTGTCCACTCCCTCCTCATTAATTTATTCAAGAGGTGTCTCAGCTCAGCCTGGTTATAATGCCTCCTGCCAATTAGCATGGTGGAACTGACTTAATATTTGTAAGATCTGCAGGAAAAGATCCAGCTGCCACAGTATTACTAAGACTCATGAGGAAGGCCTTATGGCCGAAACACAACTCGTGTTGTGTCTTCATTCTGCTAACCAATAAAGTTTGATTATCACACCATCAAAATTCATTTTTTTGTCATCTGTCACCTACTCGGTGTCGTGTGCTTCCTGCAATTTTTCACAGTTTGCATGTGTTTTAACAACTTTGAATAGTTTTGTGCTATCTGCAAATTTAATCACCTCACTTGTTGTTCTGATTTCCAGGTCATTTATAAATATGTTCAATAGCACTCTACTATTCACCCTCCTCCATTGAAAAAAATGGCCAATGGTCCTCTGTTTTATGTCCAATAACCAATTCCTAATCAACAGAAGGACATTACCTCCTATCAAACAACTTTTTAATTTTCTCAGGAGTCTCTCATGAGGAACTTTGTCAACAGCTTTCTGAAAATCAAGATACACTACATCAACTGGCTCACCTTTATCCACATGTTTATTCATGCCTTCAAAGAAATGAAACATATTGGTGAGACAAGACTTAACTTGGCTGAACCTATGCTGACTCTGTCCCATTAAAGGTAATTTTATTCTTCATGATAGTTTCCACTATTTTTTCCGGCACTGACATTAGGCTTACTGGTCTGTAATTTCACAGATCACTCCATTGATAATAGCAAGAAGAGGATAATTTGTGTTCCATACATAGCTGAGGGAAAGGTAACCAAGTGGAGTCCTTTATAACATTGTCTAAGGACCAGATACCAGCTTTTTTCCAAACAGCCCAGTTTATACAGTCATTGATTTTAAAAGTCGAGTTGCTCCAGATGGAGATATAAATAGAATTCTTTAGTGGGTTTTTTACAACAGAGTCAATTTCTTGGAATACAGTTTTTAAAGTTACAAACAGGTTATTAGAGATCTTAGCCTGTTGAGACCAAGGGAGATATTGTAGGGGGGTGTCTGTTTATTAGATTCTAAATGAAGCCAAGAAGGAGCATTGAGCTGATCCTTGTCAGACATAAATAATGAGTTTTGTTTCAATAAAAAAGCTATATGATAGTTAAAGAAACTAGGAAAATTTACACCTCCAGTCAAAGGACAAGTTTTATTAGCCCACAAGAAATGGATTAGTTTTGATTCAATTTTCTTATAAATTGTGGATTTTAATAAGACTGGCAACATGATGAGGTTGTAATTAATTTTTGGTACAATCATCATTTTTATAGTTTCCAGTCGTCACCACCAATTCAGTCTCAATGGTGACCATTTGTAGTTAAGAAATCAACAATTTTAATGATATTTGTGGAGTTATAATTGAGAGTGTCTTCCATGGTAGGGCCAAACAAAACACCTAAGTATTTGATCTGATGTTAATTCCATTGAAAATGATATTGTTGAATAACATGTTTCATATATACACAGTTTATCTCTCTATATAAAACGCACCTCCAACGTTCTAATGAAGCTGGAAGCCTGAAGCCGAAGCCGGAAGCTGTAGTTGTGTAGATCGCTGTTTGCCCATGAGTGTCTGCCCCGCCCTTGCGTCACAATGTGATGATGTCGAGGGCGGAGCACTGACACTTGCTGAATCGCATCGCTCACCCGTTGGTATGCCATGAAATGTTACGTCAGACGCATCATGGACCTAAGAGAACGACGGCCATTAAAATAGTAAGGAGTATCAACAGCTGCTGCAACTCGGAGGGAGGCGGGGAGGACCCTGGAACTCAGAGGGAGGGGGGACCCTGGAACTGGGAGGGAGGGAGGAAGAGGGTGGACCCTGGAACTTGGAGGGAAGGGGGACCCTAGAACTTGGAGGGAGGTGAGACCCTGGAACTGGGAGGGAGGGGACGACCCTGGAACTCAGACGGAGGGAGGGGGGAGACAGCCCTGCAACTTGGAGGGACAGAGGGAGGGAACGGCCCTGCAACTCGGAGGGAGGGAGGGAGGGAGAGAGGGAGGGAGGGAGGGTGAGAACACATTTAGCCTAACAATCCCTTTCAAAACATTAATTGCAGAAAGGCAATACCTTGCTAGTGCCCGTTTCATTGGTTTCTGAAACGGGCCTTTTATCCTAGTAGGTAATAATTCAGTTTTTTGTGGTGTTCAATTTATAGCCAGATATTACAGCATATTGAGATATTCAAAATGTGAGGTATGGAAGTAGGAGAGGTGAATAGAAGTACATCAACTGCATATGCAGCTAATTTGATGGTGATTTGGCCAATAGTAACACCTTGTATAAGGGGTGACTGTCGAATAGCTGTTAATAGAGGCTCAAAGTGCTAAATTAAATAGGGGAGGACAGAGGGGACCCTGTCTTTTGCCTCTTGATGGGTTAAATGGTTTTGAAATGTCATCATTTATTTGTATACACACAGAGTACTCAACTTCAATACAATTCTATATATTCACGTACTTCATGGTCTGATATAATACCTTTATAGGATCTTCAGATCCTATAAAGGTATTATATCAGACCATGAAGTACGTGAATATATAGAATTGTATTGAAGTTGAGTACTCTGTGTGTATATCTTCTGGCTCCCTTCAATTATATGAGAAATATTGCCCGGTGACCACATCATTTATTTGTGTGCATGTAGTTGGTGAAGTATACAAAACCTTAATCAACTTAATAGATTCTTCTGAAAAACCATACCAGTGGAGCACTTTGAACAAATAAGTCCATTCTACACGGTATGGTTTTTCAGAAGAATCTTAACCATGTATTAATATATTAGAGAAAACTCTTGTATTATCTGATGAAGCTCTGCCATGCATGAATCCAGATTGATCTGGATGTATTAATTTGGGTAAAATAATTTGGAACCTCTCTGAGATAATTTTGACAATAGTCTTGGCATTTAAATTTATTAAAGAAAGTGGTCTGTAATTCTGCACTAGTGTGGGATCTTTATCTGACTTCAATAACACAATAATAACAGCTTCAGTAAAAGAGCCCCTGATAATACCTGACTCTATCACATGATTGTAATAATCACTTAGAACAGGACATAGTAATTGTTTAAAGGAGGAATAAAATTCAATGGGAAGGCCATCAGGACCTGGAGTCTTTTTGGTTGCCATGTTTTTAATAGCATCATTAATTTCATTTACAGTGATTTTTTTTATAGGCATACATCGTCCTCTTTTGTGAGTTTAGGATGTTCTAGATTTTCTAAGAAGTCATATTTTACAGTGTCTTCAACTAGTTCAGAGGAATATAAATCTTTATAATAAGATTTAAATCTGTTTACTATGTCGGTAGTATTGGTTAAGGGTGTATTATTGTCATCATTGATTAGTGAAATAATATTCTTTTCTTTACGCACTTTCAAATAATTGGCTAATAAATGACCTGCTTTGTTGCCATCATAGTAGTATTGGGCATTTTTACTAAAAATATCCTTACTAGCTCTAGTGCCAAACAGTGAATTGTATTTGAGTCTAGATGATTTTAGTTCTTCTAGCATTTGCATATTAGAAGTATCACATAAATGGTTAGCTTCCAAGGCCTTAATTTTATTTTCCAATAAATGAATTTCTCCATTTAGTTCTTTATTTCTTGAGGCAGCAAATGTGATTACGACACCTCTTATAAATGCCTTAAAAGCATCTCAAAAATGATGCCAAGATGTATGATTATGTGAATTAAAGGAAAAATATTCTTGTAGTCAAAGAAATTTTGTCTATAAAATTAGTATGAGTTAGAAGGGCAGTATTGAATCTCCAGCAAGGTCTATTTTCTGATGAGTGACCTCTATGAAGTTGAAGAGTGATATGAGCATGATCTGATAATAAAATATTACCAATACTGGTATGGCGAACATCGGATAGTAATGAGGCCGTTATTAGGAAATAATCAATTCTAGACTAAGAATTATGAGGATTTAAGAAAATGTATAGTCATGCTCTGATAAATGTGTTAATCTCCATACATCACAAAGGTTAAATTGTGATATTAAATCTTGAAGAGTTTGCCATTCCTTAGTAGATTTAAATGAATATTAGATTTCCTATCTAATAAGGGGTTTAGTATAAGGTTGAAGTCTGCACCTATAACACAAGGAGTGTTACCTTCAGACGTAATCAAATCAACTGAAAATCGGAGTCGGCCATCTCATCTAACCCCGGCTAGCGATTTGGCCGGCGCCAAGCATATTTTGAAAATAAGCTTGGCTCCGCCCCTTTGCGGAGCCGGCCCCGAAGATGGCCGTCCATCGATTTGGCTGGCGCCGTTCTATTATGCCGCTCTATGTAAGAAGAAAAGATGGCTGAGGGGAGGAGATATGATAGGGGTCTAATCCATTCTGAGTGAAGTGGAATGGGTGAATGTGAATTGTTTACTTACTAAGCCACAGTAGCATTTTTAGCTCATAATAGAAATCAGCTGATGGTAAACACCGAGATGCCCATTATATTCCTATGTTGGCAAATTAGGGTGGTGGACTTTGGTCCCGGGGAACTGAGGAACTGGGTTTGATTCCCACTTCAGTCACAGGCAGCTCCTTGTGACTCTGGGCAAGTCACTTAACCCTCCATTGCCCCATGTAAGCCGCATTGAGCCTGCCATGAGTGGGAAAGTGCGGGGTACAAATGTAACAAAAAAAAAAGGAGGGCATTTCCAATTCCCTCAGATGCTCAGAGAACAGCGCTCTTCACAAGGGCGCCCTTACCGCTTGAAACCTTATGCCAGATCAGAGCTGACATTAGGTGACCGGACAGCAGCAAACCAGCAGCTTAAGTCAGATGCAGAAGATCGGGAGTAGGTGGGGGATCTGTCAGACATGGACCCAATTTCAGTGAGTGTCAGCTCACTCTCCTCCTCCTCGGGGAAACTTTCACTCCTGTTTGCTCTTCCAGCCCTGGGATGGGGAGGGATAATAAATCATAGCCCAGGTCAGGAGGGGGCTTCTTCCTCTACAGCTTGTATAGATCTCAGCCATCTGTGTGAGAAGGCTGTGAAGTGGCGAGAGTAGAACTTTCTGGAGGAATTTTAAAAGTAGTCCACATCTGCCTCTTCCCCCTGGCCAGGGCTTCCTGCTCACCAGTTTGACTGGTCTGCACAGCTCTTGTGCTGGGCACATTCCCCCTTCCTTACTTTCTAATACTCAATGCTAACAGCGAGCCTACATTTGCATACCATTAGCATTGAGCATTAGGGAGCTGTTTTACCATGCTGTTCTGGCATTGTTTTTCCGGCACTGTTCCACACAGCAGCAGAATTTTGATCACTGGGGCCTTAGTGCTATACCAAAAGGTAGCACGTCAGTGCAATGGAGGCGTACATGTGGGTAGAGCATGGGCAGGCCATGGGTGTGGCGGCAATCTAAGCATGTAACTTCTAAGTTACATGCATTGCATGGTGCACTTAACGTGATCCAACTTACAGCAGCCGTAGACCTGGTTGTGCCTAAATGCAGGAGTGTTAGTGCCAACATATACCAGTATTCTATAATGGAATCTTGGCACCAAAGTTAGTGCTGAGCCCCTGGCATCCAGATGCCTAACTTGAGGTGCCAAGTTACAGCATCACCCCAATAATGTCTAGGGGACTCACCATGTAGTTACTAAGTACTAGATTTAAAATGAATAGAAGAAAATATTTTTCACTGAACGCATAGTTAACTTCTGGAATTCATTGCCAGAAGATCAGATACAAGCAGTTAGCAAATTTTTGGGATCCTGCCAAGTACTTATGACCTGGATTGGCCATTGCTGGAAGTAGGATGCTGGACTTGATGAACCTTCAGTCTGACTCAGAATGGCAAATTCTTCTTACTAGATTTTGAGCTGTCAGGATAAATGATTAGTTCAGTAACTTTTATGAAGAGGTCTAAATATTTGGTTTCATATCTTTTAAAGATATATTTTCTTTATGTATTTTCATAGTAAGAAAGTTCAAACAGGCAAACACATGATCCTTACAGTAAATAAGTACAATTCTGTAGAACGTTCTGCTAAAACAAACAAAAAAAACAACAACACAGAATTGAATAAAGAAAATAGAAATTTGGGTAAGCATCATATGCAGCATGGGAGGAATTTAAACAGCTCATTGTCAGAGGGATCTTTCTTGCCAATACCAGTGAAACACAGGAAGCCCATCAAAGTATACAAAAACCATAAGGAAACTCAGACATGAGCCCCACCCCTAAATATTTGAAGACATAGCCAGCAGCAACCCTCCATCTCCCCTCAACAGATCTCATGAGGTCAAACCTGCCCATTATAGGGATGCAAAGGCAAAAGACTACCCACATCTTATCAAAATTTCTGGCCGACACCCAGGCCCTAACAACCACATATTCAGCGTTTTTAAGAAACAATCATTCTCAAACCATTCATTCACACTGGGGAAATGGGGAGCAGACAGCCTTTTTCCAGGAAAGTCAAATAGCTTTCCTTGCCGAAAATAACAGATGGTTGTATTTTCAGAGTTTGGTAGACACTCACCCCAAGCATTGTCATCAGTGGTTCAACAATGACATATATTTTAGAGTAGGACATGATTTTTAAGCTTTAATCCTAGATCTAAAAACTTGAATATGGAGGCAAAACCAAAACATGTGGCTAGAATTCCCTGTCTCACCACAAACATGCTAACCCTGTGAAGATTTCCCTCTACTTAGCGGGAGTCAGATATGTACACTGGAAAATTCTGTATTTCATGTAGCCCACAACCTTACAAAAACTGATATGTTGGAGATGCAGTCTCAGCAAGAATCCATGTCCTATGTTTGAAAACAGACACCTAGTTATTCTGCTTAAAAATAATTGTCCTCTATTCTTGGCTTTAGTTTGGCTGTTAATAATTTGTAAGTAAACACAAATATTGAGTATCCTTCAAGGTCATCAGTAACTAAAGGCCAACAGATTAATAGAAATGTACCTTTTCATAAGGTAGTTAGAAAAGTGGCCATAATCCAATCAGGAAATTGAAGAGATTCCATTAATTCTGACTAAACCCTCAAAGAGAATAAATCACTTCTTACTTATTAGATATTTATATTATACTGACCCTATTTCCCAGGGCTTTTTTTGAGGGGGTACTTGGGGGTACTGAGTACCGGCACCTTTTCCATTGTCTGCAAAAATTGACCCGAGGACCCCAAGTTTTAATGAAAGAGCTTAAGCTCTAGACACCAACTCTGTTTTGTCATAGATTCTGTGACTGGCTGCAGGGGGCCTGGCTATTGTCAGGTGGGCCCCTTAGTGTTCACCCCATCCCCTGAAGGGTGGCCTGGCATTTGAGTACTGGCACCTTTTTTGCTAGAAAATATGCACTGCTATTTCCACCCAGTTAGATTGTTCTGCCTAAGTGGATAAGGAGGAGATTTCAGAATTTTTAGAAATGGACATTAGAAGGGAAGTCATATTCTAATTGATGCTAAGAATCTCCAGTGCTTCATGCCAAACCTGTATCATTAGAGCCTATCAGAGGACGGTTCTGAATTGTGAGAGGCAGAGATTATTCAGAATAAAAGGCACCTGTTTGAGCAGGAAGGGGAGGACAGATAGACTCTCCAAATGGATACTCTGACTCTACCCAATATCAAACCTCTGTTGGAGATGAACCAATTGCACAGGGAAAATATAGAGGGGCATAATCGAACGCGGACGCCCATCTCCATGGGCGTCTATGTCCGAGAACGGGTATGTGAAGGGGCGGGACAGACTGTATTTTCAAAAAAAATGGGCACCCATCTTTTTTTTCGATAATATGGTTTGTGCCAGGCAAATGCATCAGATTTGTGCGGATTTGAGCTGGGCAGTTTCGTTTTTCAGCGATAATGGAAACCGAAGGTGCCCAGCTCAAAAACGAACAAATCCAAGGCATTTGGTCATGGGAGGGGCCAGGATTCGTAGTGCACTGGTCCCCCTTACATGCCAGGACACCAACTGAGCACCTTAGGGGGCATTTGTAACAATTAAAAAAAAAAAGGTAAAATACCTCCCAAGTCTATAGCTCCCATCCCTTGGGTGCTAAGCCCCTCAAATACCCCCAAAACCCACTGCCCACAACTCTACACCATTACCATAGATCTTATGGCTGAAGGGGGGCTCCTAGATGTGGGTACAGTGGGTTTTGGGGGTGGTTTGGAGGGCTCCCATTTACCACCACAAGTGTAACAGGTAGGGGGGGATAGGCCTGGGCCCACCTGGCTGACGTCCACTGCACCCACTAACAACTGCTCCAGGGACCTGCATACTGCTGTGATGGAGCTGGGTATGGCATTTGAGGCTGGCATACAGGTTGGAAAAAAAGTTGTTAAAGTTCTTTTTTTTGGTGGGAGGAGGTTAGTGACCACTGGGGGAGTCAGGGGTGGTCATCCCCGATTCCCTCTGGTGGTAATCTGGTCATTTAGGGCACTTTTTTTGGGACTTGTTCGTGAAAAAAAAGGGTCCAAAAAAGTGACCCAAATTCGCGCTAAAAACGCCTTTCTTTTTTCGATTATCGGCCGAAGGCACCCATCTCTCCTCGGCCGATAAACACGCCCCAGTCCCGCCTTCACCACACCTCCGACACGCCCCCGTCAACTTTGCCCATTTCCGCGACAGATTGCAGTTGAAGATGCCCAAAATCGGCTTTCGATTATACCAATTTTGGCGCCTTTGCTAGATGGGCGCCCATCTCCCGATTTGGGTCGAAATATGGGCGCCCATCACTTTTGAAAATAAGGCCGATAACCATGCAAGTCTGTCAAAGCCAGACTACTCTCCTTATTCCTAAACTCTTTAGATGTTTGAAGGTTCCTGAGCCAAATCTGTGTCTTTTCTTGCTTCCAGGGACCTAACATTCCATCTTGATGGATTAATGTATTGTAGGACCAATAACAGTAGGTCTTACACAACCAGACAGCAAGGGTGCTATGTAATCTGGCCTATAGGGGGAGGTGGGATGCATATGCATGTCTGGAAAGAACAAAGAAGCACAAACAAGCTGCAACAAAAGTCCAAATGTCAGAAAAAGTAGCAGCCAAATAAACCAACTAGTGGCAAAAAAAAAAAAATAAAATAAAATAAAGAATTTATTTTAAGAAGCAATCTTTGGTAGCAGGGTGTAATATGTACTTTTGTATCACAGAGGTGTTTCAGTGATTGCTCTACATGTTTCTTCAGCAACTGGACTGCCTGAAGCAGGGGCACATTCAATCTTTATAATAGGAACAACAGATACACCTTGAGATAAGATATTCAGTGCTTAAAGATTGCCTATGCTGAGCTCCACGAGACAAGTGTAAACTGCTTCCAAACTGCAATAAGATGTTTGTTTTGATAAAAGCTTTTATGGATGTAGCATGTGACTTATATATCCTCCCAATTAGCCAAGGTTCCATTCATTCATTCATTCATTATATTTAGCAGACGGTACTACTCAAAGGCTCATAGCAATTTACAAAACCCCCCCAAAAAACTAATGTACACATTTATCAGAAAAACAATAAAATCACAGCTATATAGTGGTGTGAAAAAGCCTGGAATAAGCAGCTCTTAATGCTGTTTTGAAGCTTTAGTATGTAATTTTTCACATAACTGTAGATGTTACAGTTATATGTTTCAGTGTTCACTCCTCTTTCAAATGCATTCACATTGTCCACTGCTTAGCAAATAGTAAAGTTAAACTGAATTGAATCCTGGAGCAATAGTGGCTCAAACTTCAGCCAATCACAGTTATATAATTCTGACGTAAGTTCACCTCACTTCAGCTACTCAGGCAGTAGTTTGACAACTGTGGAGTGGTAGTTTCTTCATCTACAGTGGGTAGAAGATGTCTGGAATGTGGATTGAGGGGATGTAAAGCAAGAAGAAGTTGTTGCTGGCAGTGGCACAGAGGAAGTACAGAGTTAAGAGAGTAAAGAAGAACTCAAAATGGACTTGTGCGATGCGGGCAAAGGTACTTTTCAGTGATGAAAGCACTTCCTTTCTCTTTGGAGACAAGGCTTACACATATGCAAGGTGATTTCCAAGTAAAGAATGCAAGCCATAGTGTTTGAATGTGTCTGTCAAACATCCGGTGAAGAATATGGCATAGGGTTGCATGACAGCAAGCAGTACTGGAACGTCTACAAATTGTCAATAGCATGATTCATGCCAAGGAATATATCACGATACTGCAGAAGTGCATGATTCCATCAGCAGAAAAGCTTTTTCTAGGTGACTACATGTACCAGGATGAAAAAGCCCCATGCCATAAAGCGGTGGCTCCCAAACCTGGTCCTGGAGGCACGCCAACCAGTTAGGTTTTCAGGATGCCTATAATGAATATTCACGAGAGAGATTTGCATGCAGTGGAGGTAGTGCATGCAAATCTCTCTTATGAATAATCATTGTGGATATCCTGAAATCCTGATTGGCCAGGGTGCCTCCAGGACCAGATTTGGGAACCACTGTTGTAATGGTATCAGTTTATTACTGAAATATGTAGCATATTTGCTGGATTATATATACACCAATATATTTGTGTATCTTTTAAAAATATATATTTGACACGGCAGCAGAGAGAATAGTTTCATTTCAAGCCCCTCTCTCTCCATTCCTTTTTCTGGGAACTTCTGAGAGCAGGGATAGTTAATTACAAACACTTAACAAACACAAAAGAGCTTCCTCTGCCCTCCCACCTAACAAAAAATGGACTAAGGTGGGCACCTGAATAAAACAAAGAACTCAGAGGAAGCATAAACAGGACACTTGCTTGTCAAAGGTATACCTGCCCCTCCCATCAGCTTCCAGACATGTGCAGAAAGGAAGGACTTGTAATGTGTATCTGCCCCAGAGACTGAACAGGACATCAAAAGACCATTTGCCAGACAGCAAGTCTCGTGATGTCATAAGACATGAGACCAACTCAGGGGTCGTGTGCAGACATGAGACCAAGATACCACAATGCTTTGCAAATGCCCAAGGGTCGTGTGGAAACCAGGAAATCAGGACAAAGATCCACATGGCATATCCTCCTGCAGCTTGCAAGGTATAAAAGCAAAAGCTGTTTCCCCAAGATTCAGATTCTCTTCAACTGCAAGCAAGACTCAGATTCTCATCAACTGCCAGCAACTCAGATTCTCTTCAGCTGCAAGCAACTCAGATCCATATACTGCAGAAGCCCTCCTGTCCTCAACATGTGCTCATCAATCAGCTGGACCACAGCATGCTTGTAACAAGGACTTGTAAGTTAACCTACCTGCTACTTTGTTCTATTTTATGCACAGATTACCTGTAAAGATCTCTTAAAACCTACCTCTCATGTGCAATTGTATATTAAATGAACCTTTTTGAAGCTAAATACGGTCTCGTTGTGTTCTGAGTATATATACTTAATTTATTTAATTTATTGCAATTATCACCTTTGGTGATTGGTGGAGAAATTAATATCCTAAAACTTATAAATACAGCGCTTGCTCTTAAATTATAAACAGTAGCGAGTTGCTCTCGAGCTATTTTCCCCAAAATAAATCATTTCTTGTAACACTGTCATAGAGCAAAATCAGAAAGAAATCCATGAAGATCTCTACTCTTGATTGGCCATTCCAATCATCAGACTTGAATCCAGAACTTGTGGCATGAAATTGCACTGCAAATATCCAAGCAGCATCCTGCATCAATGCAAGCTGATGGAGTCACTGACTGCAGCCTGGAATCAAGTGGTCACCAGCCACTATCTTCTAAAGGTGGTCCATTCAGTGCCAGGACAGTGCAAAGCCATCTGCAAGAGTAAAAGCTGACCTACCAAATACTAACTATCACTAGCACATGCCCAAATGGCCATTTTCTTGACACATTAAAAAAATAAATAAACTACTTTTATTTTAATCATATAATGATATGGACACAACATCCAAATAGCAGCTGAACCACACTGAAATTTCAATGTATAGATCAGTACATGTATTTTACGCTGTTACATATTTAACACGCATTTATGACTGAAACAATATTACAGAATCACGTAAATCACCTGATTACACTGGGCACACGTTTTGAAGCCATTGGGTGTCTTCTTGGTAAAGAATTGTGGCCCAACTAAACTCCTCAATGGTGAACTGTAATGTTCGAACTGAGGTTGGTGCTCCCGCCTAAATGGGCCTAGCAACTCGTGAAAGGAAAGAGCCAAAAACATTACAAAAATGAAAGGGTAACAGACTAAAATAAAGAGGAAGGAATAATAATCACAAAAGGGACAAAAAATACCTGCAAAGGAAGGCACCGAAAATTTGAGAAAAAAAAACACACCGAGAGGGGAACATGATGATGTGTCCTCCCTGCTCAGCGGAAAAACAAAAACCGAGGGACTTGTGCTCACGTTTCAGGCAGGAAGGCACCAGTGCATGTGCAGTGGGGCGCTGCTAGAAAATTTTACATTAATCTCGCTAGTCAGCATCCCCCAGCTGTGAGAATACAACTGGCCTGCTTGTCCTTGGAGAAACAAACACATTCCAAACCTCAATAGAAAACCTGTCACAATAAAGAAATACTAATGGCCAGAACTCAGATAGCAACAACCATACCTATAAAATGGCAGCACCCTATAATTCCAGTATATTTTCTGCTGGAAGAACAGAACAAGTCAGACTGCTACAGATCCCTACACAGAAATTAAACATTAACAGAATACCTCACAGAAACACATGCAAAACACAGACAGACCCTCAACAAATAGGAAACAAGTGATTACGGGTTAGAGGGTTGCAGGGGGACAGAAATCTAACCCATCCCTGCCTGTCCCCATGGGAATCTAACCCACTTCTAGTAATCTCCTCCATCCCCGGCCCACCCAACCCCATTGTACCACATCGCAAACCGCCACTCAGTCACCTTGACCCCCTGCCAAGAAATCCAGATTCTATAAGCAGTGAAAAAACCAGTAAAAGTAACATAAATGCATTTTCTTCTCTATTCTGCTAATCTTTTTTCTAGCCCCCTCTCTCCATCCATCCACCCACCTTTTTTACAGCCCCCTCCCACCTAAGTTCCCTATTTTGTCCAGTTCTCTTCCTCCACCTTTTTATACAGCCCCCTCCCACCCACCCATGAACGACTCCATTCATCCATTCAATCCACCCGCCCCCCCATATGCTTGTCTCCATCTCTCACTCTTCATTTCTGCAGGCAACCACCCCAATGACAAACGAAAATTCACTGTTTTTTGCCCTCCCCACACATACCTCTACAGACCCTGGTAGTCTAGTGTCCTCTGCAGGACAGGAAAGATCCCCATTCTTGCCTGCCCCGCTGCCACTGATCCATTCGCTGCCGCTGCTTCATTAAAATGGCTGCCGAGACTTCAAGTGGCCGCCACTTGAAATCTTAGCAACCATGCTAAAGAAGCGGCAGTAGCAGGGGAGGAAAGAATGGGGATCTTTCCTGCCCTGAAGAGACCACTAGACCACCAGGGTGTACAGAGGTAAATGCGGGAAGGGTATTCTGAGGTTCAGAGGGAGGGGGAAGAGAGCCCTGGTCTATGCTTCCATGGGAACTCCACAGGACCTGGGTCCATCCCCGCGGACTTGGAGGAGATCCCCACGGTAATCACAGGATTCCCGCTGACCCAGTTCCTGTGCAGCTCTCTATTACAGATCAGTTATAGAACTGGAAACTTCAAGAAGTCAGACTCTACATGTTCAGCAATACTAGAGTAATAGAAACTGAAATGTAAGATATCAGAGATGCAATTTTCCAAAGCTGACATGTTCCATTTAATAAATTCAGAATTAAAATATTTTTCTACCTTTGTTGTCTCAGCATTGTCTCCATTGTCCCCCTGTGTTCAGCATCTGCCTTGTCAGTGTCCCTATCCTTCCTCCATTGTCCAGCATCAACCCTTAGTGTCCCTCTCTTCTATACTCCATTCCCAGTATCTCTTCTGTGTCCTTGTCTCTCCCCTTGTTTAGCTTGTCCCCTCTCTCTTCTACTCCTCCTGCACCTCACCCTGAGGCCAGCATCTCTTCCTCCCTCCCTCCCTCCATTTGTCCAGCATCTCTCCCCTCTCTTTCACTTCTGGTCTCTCTCCTTTCTTCCCTCCATTCTCCCCAAGCCATCAAGACCCAAACTCAGGTTCCAAATAGTGGTCTTGTATATTTGACACCCCAGAGGAAAGTGTACCATTCAGGAGAGTTGCACGAGAGCTTCTGTGCCTGTGTTCTCAAGCTAGTCTCTGCCCTCTGTGACAACTGTAAGTTTGTCTTCACCCCCAATCTGATTTGAAGGAATAAGACTGAAAAGGGAAATTGTGTCTCCCAAAAAACTGAACTCACAGAGGCTTCAAATGTGGTCCTCTCTCACATCACCAAAGTTGTATCACCTGAGAATAAGGGGCTCTTTTACTAAAGTTTAGCACGCACTAACAGACACTAGTATGCGCCAAGTGCCATGTGACCCATAGGCATAAAATAGGACACACAATATATAGCGTCTGTCTTCTGATCTTCTACTTTTAGATACACTTGTCAAACCTGTTAACACTTTCCGTTATTTTGGGGTAACAATTGATCCACAGTTATCTTTTGAACTGCACATCTCTTCACTTGCAAAATCTTGTGTCTTGACTCTCAGATAGCTACAATCTGTAAGTAAGTACTTTCACCATGATGCATTTCATATTCTTATTCTCTCATTGTTCACATCTAAGCTCGACTATTGTAATGTCATTTTTGCCAGCTCCACACAATCTTCTATAAAGAAACCAGTCATTATAGAATACAGCCATCCGGGTTCTCTGCTATGCTTGAAAGTTTGATCAGGTCTTCCCCCCCCCCCTTATTTAGCATCCCATATCATCTCTTACTCACTGCTTGCACTCTATGGTCTCTAAATGACTACCGTAAGATTTTACCTGGCTCTAGACTAGCTAGACAAGAACATAACTGACATAGCGCCTTTTATTTTCTTGCCCCCGCTATGTGGAACAGTCTTCCTTTGGATATACGGGCACAGTTATCCCTTTCCAAATTTAAGGTTGCCATTAAAACTGGGCTTTTCTGGCAGGCCTTTAGCGATCAGTAGTTTCGCTTTAGGTCCTACCTCAACCTAACATTCCCTTTTCTTGCTCTGTTTCCCTCCTATTTTTCCACACTGATCTACTACTATATATTTTAGGTTTGGTTAAATGTCTGTTTCCTTTATTTTCCTACCAATATATTGTAGTTTGAATCCAGACTGTCCCAATTTGACTGTCCCTATCGGACCGACCGTTCACTTGTCTATTAGATTGTAAGCTCTTTGAGCAGGGACTGTCTCTCTTTGTTAAATTGTACAGCGCTGCGTAACCCTAGTAGCGCTCTAGAAATGTTAAGTAGTAGTAGTAGTAGTAGTTCCTTTACATCTGATTTTTAGTATGTAAACCGCTTAGTTCTGTTCTCAGTTATAGCAGTATAGCAGGTTTGAATAAAGAATAATTCTGTTAGCACGTGCTAAGCTTTAGTAAAAGGGCCCTAAATATCCTTGCTATTGTAAATAGGGTAGAGAAATAAAGCAAAAGCAGCACTCACCCGGCCTGGCTAGGGCTTGCTGGGTCCAGGAGGGTCTTTGCAGAGAGCCACTGGTAGAAAATAGGTGGAGCTATGGCACCCACAACCTGGAAGTGCCCATGTCTGTGACCTGCAGCAGCATTCTGGATTTGGCAGGCCCTAGGAGGCAGCGGGTGCAGTAGAGTGAAGTGCCACAGTCAGCTGCACATGAGTGATTAGTACACATATGTGGGAGAGTGGGAGGAGCTGGAGCTGAGAGGCTTGGATGATAGGGATGCAAGGAGTTCACTTGTGCATTGAGGCCTTGGCAAGATATGAGTGGGGACAGAGAGGACTGGAAAAGTCTCGTATTGTGGCAAGTGGGCTGCCGGGTGGCGCCGGAGGCATTGGGGGCATGATGTGCAGGCAATGCGGACTTGGGAGAGTTGTTGCATATAATGTTGGCTGGCAGCAAATTGGAGCACAAGTATGTAGGCGGTTAAAGAAGCCACATAAGACAGCCAAATATATTACATGGAGGACCCTGACAAGGTATTGGGGCTGCAGAGGCACTGTAGCAGGTAAACATGTGCTGTAGTGTGTTGAACTGCATAGAGAGATAACTGTGATCTTGGGTAGTGCTGAGACGTGTTGAAATGGGATTGGAGTCATACTAAGTGGGTTGTTGGGTGAGTGTGTATGTGCATGTGTGTATGTGAATAGGCCATTAAATTTTATATGATGCTGAAATGTTGGGAAATATGAGGCATGATATATGAGCTGCAACTGGTGTATGGAATTGCAGAGTGCTCATGTCTGCCATGAGGCAGCACATGGAATGATTGAGCAGCAGAGCTCTGATGCAGCTATAAAGAAGATTCTTTAGAAGGTCAGTTGGAGAAACTGCTTTGACTGAAGAACAGAAATAAAGGTTTGCTGAGTGTTTGAAGCAGAAAAATGTAGAATACTCAATTCTGACAAGTTTTGGGAAGTTAGCTTCTAGAGGAAGCAGGTGGTGAGAGATTTTAATGCTGATCCAGTTTTGGGCTGAGAGACTGGAGAAATTTGGTTAACTGGCTATAAAACAAAAACAGAAGATAAATTTTGAAAGCTGATTTATGGAGGAACTATTTAAAGAGTTTCAGAACCTGTAAGCTTAGAAACTGAAGGAAAAATTTAGATCTTCTCTGTATAAAAATGGCAATTCTGTTTATTGAAATAAACATCAAGATTAGTTTGAGAAGAAGCTAATGTCATTTACATTATTTAGCTTGCTCAGAATTTTAGTTGAGCTTATGACTGAGAGAAACTCTAGTGTGTTTGATGTTTGACAAGAAGGAGGGAAGCTGGTTCATTTATTTTGTTTATCTTGTATACCTTGGCAGAACTTGGTTAAACAGAAGGACAGCTCTGATATATTATGAGAGGCTAGTGTTATTTGTTTTGCTATGTGATAGAACTTTGGTGTGCTTGTGCTGAATGAGAGACTAGAACTTAAAGGTAGATATTAAAACAGAATGTTGGACTTTCTGAGTGTTTGAGTGAGACTTTCAGTTCAGGTTGTGACAGTTTAAATAACTTTAAACCAGAACTATTACTGTTAAAGCAGCCTAGTAGTACTCCAGCTCCATTTAAAATAACTGAACTGTAAATAAATCTATTCTGATCTATCATTCATTTTAAAGATCAGCTTTTAAAATTAATTCGTTAGTTGGCTGCATGAAGTGGTACATGCCTGGTGTGACTGTGGTTTGAGAGAGTTGTGGAAACACTTTAGTATTAGTGTGAGAAGGATAGCTAGGGATTTTTCAATTATCTGTTATTTTTGTTAATAGCTAGTAAACAAGGTTTTGCTGCCAAAGAAGACATTGACTTAGATTAATATAAACATATACATATTAAATAAGGAGAGAGAGTTTTTCTCTTATTGATTTCTTTAAAGTTAGAGTCATAGGTGGTTCCTTTTGCAAAGAGCTGACTCCTGAGGTGAGACAGATGACTGGAAGCAAGGCAGACAGTACCCAACACAAGAAAGCTGTGGGCTAGAGAAGATATGTGACATCATCAAATATTCACACACTTACACTGGATGCAGACATATTCTTAAAACTTTACAGAAAATCTCAGATCTGAAAAAAATAATTATACTTATACACATAGAAGTATATACTTACCTTGGAGTAAATCCCAGTGAAAGAATCTATACTTACAGGTACCTATAGGGAGAGAACAAAAGATTAAGGAAAAGAATACAATTCTCAGTAGATACAATAAATGTTTATTGAAACTAAAAAATATACCACACATCTGACATTCTAGTTGTTTAGTGAAACTTGTTGAAATGTAGTATATTTCCTTTGCTGAAATCCAACCCCCCCCCCCCCCCCCGATATTCGCTGGCTAACATATCCACCGATAGTCAGTGCCGGGCCATGGCCAGGCACTGGCACTGAATATCGGGGATTTTTATGGGCGGGTTGGGTACCTGGCACTTATGCGGGCCCAGCCGATATTCAGCCAGGGCTGCATAAAAGCCAGCCAGTATAACTTTTTTTATTTCTTTTTTTAAAACTAAACCCCAAAGCCCCGCCAAGTCCCCCCTACCAATGTTCCATCTTTCCCTCACCCTTTCCAGCCCACATTAAGACCCCCCATCCCCGCAAGACCTTCTGCCCCTCCCCAGCTGTGCAGGCAGGTCCTCCCTCTGGGCCTACATGTGTCCCTGGTGGTCGAACAGGGTCATTGGGGGCAGGAGCGCATCCCTTTCACTCCTGCCCCTTGCAGTGCCTGTCTAGAATGACTGCTGCGACCTCTTGTAACAGCTTGTGGTACTTTATGTAGTATCACAATCTGCCGTGAGATGTGGGGGGGGGGGGGGGGGGAGGGAAAGAAGGGAACACTGGTGAGAGGTCTGTTGGGCTTTAGTTAAAAAAAATAAATTTGAATAAATGTTTTAAAAAAGTTATGCAGGTTCCTGCCTGAGATTCAGAGCCTGCACCCACATAGGTAAGCGGCCTTATTTAGGATAGCTCTTGAGCTGTCCTAAATGAAGCCGCTTAGCTATGCAGTGCCGGCACCCACATAACTGGGCCGTTCCCCAGTGCCACCCCCAGCATTGCCCCTGATCTACCCACTTTTTGTTTGGGAGGTATCAAGGGATATTCAGAAGCACTGTCTGGTTAAGTGTCGCTGACTATCTCTGTTTAGGCCGCATGAAGCTATTTAAGCAGGCAGGAGAGGCTCCTGCCCATTTAAATCGCTTTGAATATCGGCCTCCATGTTTCTCCTCACAATACTAGAAAGTATTGTTATTCAAATATTGTGTTTAATATTTACTGCATTTTATACTAGAATTGTTTTTAATTACATATAGCCATGGATTTTATCTACAAATTTTAACTATTTATTTTGGTATTAACTCCAACTGCAATGATAAAAATTATAAATTTTTTAGCATCAAAGAGAATTGTAATGTTTCTTTGCATCATATCAGTAACACCTTTAAAAATTCTTATGTAAAAACTTTGTAAATAAAAGAATATGCTATATTGTACATCCCTTGGTTTGAACTGTGACATAAGTAATAATTTACAAAAGTGCAATTCCTTATGCCACCTCCAAGGAGTTTACACCACATTGCCTTATTCTCAAAACAACCAAGGCTATAAAATAGAATGAAAGAACCTTCTAGAAAGGAATCATCTAACTGGGGGAAAAGGAGTAACACTCCTTATTGGAGCATTCAGAATTTGGACCAGGGAGTATCCAGGATCCCCTCAGGAACATGTGCAGGAGACAGTATGTCAAACACTGGCTCCACGAGAATATCCAGCCTGCGGTGCTTCCTTTTCTTTCTTGAGCTGAATAACTTGTTTATCTTGGAATTTCACCAAGCCTACTCATGAAGCCTAGTACACCCACAGCCACTTCTTCCAGTCCATATGTTTCAAGGCCCCAAAAGGGGTTAGCTTAGAAAATTCTTCCGAAAGATAATGGTTTTGGTAATAAGTGCTACTGCCAGGTCCTGCATGGGAACTCAATGCCAGGCCAAATCTGATTTGCTTATCAGGGCACCTGTGGGCTACTAGTTCCCCTCAGCTTATTCCTATCAGCAAATAGTGTTTTCTTTCTTACTCACCAGACTGTGGTAGAGGTCAGGATAGCTGAAGTGCTAGAAGGCTGGCATTGGTCCTTGGCATAGACTTGAAATTGTTGGTTCTTCACCAAGACTATTGCCATTTCAGCTGTCCCAGACCATAACTCCTCCCCCAGCCTCTCAGATTCACCTCTATAGTGCAAAATAACCATGAATGTGAATCCTGATCCATTCCCTGCTAGAGGCAACTGAGAAAAGTCATCTGCTCGGGCACTTTCCTACCTCTAGTGGGCTAATGGAGGCTACCCTGAAAGGAATCTGAACCGGGAGAGACACATGTGGGTGTGAGCCCAAGGTACAACATTGACCTGATACCTAGGACCTGCAGAAAACAGTGGCATAATAACCATGGGGAGGCCTGAGTGTGCAAGGGGAGTGCCAGGTGTTGGTGGCTGAAAGCACACCACCGATTTCCCTGCTACTCAGGCAGCATGGGGGGCTCAGGAAAGGGACATCTTTAGCTGGTGAGGCTTGGTCATCCCTGCCAGCAAAAGTATGAATTTTAATGTGACAGAGCATTGGGGGGGGGGGGGGGGGAGAGCAGCAGAAATGAATACATGCCCCCCTCCCCCCGAAAAAATGGACCTGACTATTCTACTGTTTTAGTGTTTCCTGCTTCTAAGACTCCAGCTGCTGGTATTCCAGTCCAGGTTACACCTATCTTTGCTTCAGTACCTCCTGCCCCCATGTTCCAGTGTTGGTTTCAGGGGCTCTCATACTGCAGACTTCAGTTCTAGAGACTCCAACATTAGCTGTTCGTGCTTCTGCATCAGCAAGCCCAGCTCCTGAGACTCCATTTTCCATGGTCCTTAACTTGGCCTCAAGGGATCTTACATTCCTGGAAATGGCTTCCATGATCTCATGGCTGACTCTAAAGATTCCAAGTATTAACTGCACTCCTTATTTGGCAGGTTGAACCCACTGGTAGAACCACTATACTTCTGCTGGAATCAAAGCTGCCAGTTTAAACTTGGGCAGCTATGGGGCTGTGAACCAAGAGGGATCACCCCTGCTCCAACACTATACCAACAACAATAACCCCGGTAAGTGCCTTGGGTTTGGTGGGCTCTTTGGTGAGGAAGAGAGAGTGATATATTGCCTAGTGCTGGTGTAGAGGGGGTTGAAGTAATGCTTAGTGGGGGGAGTTGCAGGTTGTCGTGTGGGGTTAGGGTGATTTGCCACTAATGGGGATTATCGTTTGTTTGGGCAGCAATTTAGTTTATTTAGAATTTGATGTGCTGCTTTAGTCAAAAGGATCACAGCGGTTGCCAACTCTTAATTAACAATATTGCCCTGAAATTAAAATTTATAATACAAAACGAAAGATCCACCAAATGACACAGGAAATTAAGGGGGGAAGTTATCAAGCTATGTTAGGGATTTAAGTTGTGTTATTTGCCCCTTAACACAACATAAAGGGCACTATTGCAGCTTGTCCTACACTGTGGGAAAGAGGAACCTGAATGTAGGAAAGAGGAACCCGAATTATAGCTACGTCATGCAAGGTTTTTTTTTTTGTTACATTTGTACCCCACGCTTTCCCACTCATGGCAGGCTCAATGCGGCTTACATGGGGCAATGGAGGGTTAAGTGACTTGCCCAGAGTCACAAGGAGCTGCCTGTGCCTGAAGTGGGAATCGAACTCCACGTTAGGAGTCACGGACCAAGAAAGGGATCTAGGTGTCGTCGTTGATGATGCGTTGAAACCTTCTGCTCATTGTACTGCTACGGCTAAGAAAGCAAATAGAATGTTAGGTATTATTAGGAAAAGAATGGAAAACAAAAATGAGGATGTTATAATGCCTTTGTATCGCTCCATGGTGCGACCGCACCTCGAATATTGTGTTCAATTCTGGTCGCCGCATCTCAAAAAAGATATAGTGGAATTAGAAAAGGTGCAGAGAAGGGCGACGAAAATGATAAAGAGGATGGGACGACTTCCCTATGAGGAAAGGCTAAAGTGGCTAGGGCTCTTCAGCTTGGAGAAAATGATAACAAATAATAAAAATATATGGATGAATGAATAAATAAGTGCAAAATAAGGAAGAAAAGCCCAATTGTGAGAGGCCAAATGTACATATAAACATATATTTTTTTTGTTACATTTGTACCCCGTGCTTTCCCACTCATGGCAGGCTCAATGCGGCTTACATGGGGCAATGGAGGGTTAAGTGACTTGCCCAGAGTCACAAGGAGCTGCCTGTGCCTGAAGTGGGAATCGAACTCCACGTTAGGAGTCACGGACCAAGAAAGGGATCTAGGTGTCGTCGTTGATGATGCGTTGAAACCTTCTGCTCAGTCTACTGCTACGGCTAAGAAAGCAAATAGAATGCTAGATATTATTAGGAAAAGAATGGAAAACAAAATTGAGGATGTTATAATGCTTTTGTATCGCTCCATGGTGCGACCGCACCTCGAATATTGTGTTCAATTCTGGTCGCCGCATCTCAAAAAAGATATAGTGGAATTAGAAAAGGTGCAGAGAAGGGCGACGAAAATGATAAAGAGGATGGGACGACTTCCCTATGAGGAAAGGCTAAAGCAGCTAGGGCTCTTCAGCTTGGAGAAAAGGCGGCGGAGAGGAGATATGATAGAGGTCTATAAAATAATGAGTGGAGTGGAACGGGTAGATGTGAAGCGTCTGTTTACGCTTTCCAAAAATACTAGGACTAGGGGGCATGTGATGAAGCTACAATGTAGTAAATTTAAAACGAATCGGAGAAAATGTTTCTTCACTCAACGTGTAATTAAACTCTGGAATTCGTTGCCAGAGAATGTGGTAAAGGAGGTTAGCTTAGCGGAGTTAAAAAAGGTTTGGACGGCTTCCTAAAGAAAAAGTCCATAGACCATTATTAAATGGACTTGGGGAAATTCACTATTTCTGGGATAAGCAGTATAGAATGTTTTGTACTTTTTTGGGATCTTGCCAGCTAACTGTGACCTGGATTGGCCATGTTGAAAACAGGATGCTGGGCATGATGGACCTTTGGTCTTTCCCAGTACGGCAATACTTATGTAGTTATGTATAATGCAGCCATATTTAATTCACCATGGGTTGCATAGTAATGAAGGCAAAACATGCAAATTAGGTAAAGCAGCTCATTACTATGGAAATTTTATAACGTGACTTGAGGCAAACACCAGGTGCCCTCCGCAAGTTGCCCTTATTTTACAGTGAAATATCCCCAAGCCTGATTCTTCTGGGCTGTCTGTTAAAGGAACATCACTTATTGTAGCAGTCTCCTGCTCAGCCCCCACCCCCCACCAAATAGTGCCCAAATACTCCCAGGTGTTCTTCTACACCATCAATACCTCCCAGGTCCATAAAGACCCCCGCACCCTCTTTGACCCACCCGCATCCAGTCACGCATTCCCTTTTGGCACCAGGATCCAAAATGCATCCAAAAGAAAACTGTTACATGGAAAGATGACACCTAGCAGTAGTACCATGAGACTACTGCTAGGGGTTGCTGGCACCAGTGGCGTTCCGACCCTAGCTGACACCCGGGGCAGATTGCCGATGCACCCCCCCCCGGGTGCAGCACGACCCCCCCCCCCGGCGAAATGACACCTCTTCCCCCCCCCCCGGCGAAATGACAGCCCCCCCGGGTGCACGCCGCTGGGGGGGGGGGGTGCCACGGCGCGCACGCCTGTTGCCCTGTCTCCGAGAAAGTTCGCAATTCGCATGTGTTCACTGCTCCCTCTGAGTCTGCCCCGGAACAGGAAGTAACCTGTTCCGGGCAGACTCAGCGGGAGCAGTGAACACATGCGAATTGTGAACTTTCTCGGACTGAGACAGGGCAACAGGTGCGCGCTGCGGCACCCCCCCCCAGCGGCGTGCACCCGGGGCGGACCGCACCCCACCCCCCCCTTGGTACGCCACTGGCTGGCACCACTTTGGATCCCAATGCTAGCAGGGCAGGAGTGACTGGGAACTGCTTCTGCCAGCCCCCTAGACCACCATTGGTTTGTAAAGTACGAATGAGAGTGGGTCATAGGGGGTGCAGGGGTCTTTATGAATCTGTGGGATGCACTTTGGGGAGACACAACTGGGGAGGAAGGGTTACTGGGGAGACACAACTGGGGGGGGGGGGGTATTGGGAGCACTGGGTAGGACCTTGACTGGGGGCTCACACAAGGGACTCCTATGATAGGTGATGCCTCTTTTAGAGACAGCTCAGAAGCATTGGGTTGTACCTTAGCAGTCTTATGCTCCAAGGCTGATTAACTAATGCTGCTTGCAAGATGGCTCGCAAGCAGCATTAGTCCATTAACATGAGCATCAGCAACCTGCAGCACAGAGATACTGCAGCTTGGCGACTCCTGTATAACTCAAGGTATGGTAAAAGCTTGCCTTTTACCACACCTTAATAAGTTCCCAAGTAAATGATAACTTTTTGCCTGCACGTCCCCGATTTATAATGATGCATACCAACCTACTCTTAGCCAAATGTAATGAGCACTGCCGCTGTTGTTGCAACATACTCTTAAATATCTGATATTTACAAATTATTATCTTAGACTTTTAATGATTTTGTTCATTACTGTGCTTCTGCGTTTGTGCAGTTGTTGCAGAATTTACAGCCTGTTATAGAGTCTCAGCAAATCATTCACTGACTTGACTCTGGGCACTGTTGATGCTGCCACTTTTCTTGCCAGATTGCCCCTTGGCTCATGTTACCCTCACCTCTTATGGCCTGTGATTACCTCCATTTGTTTGCTTACTGCTGGGACCCACAACATCCTGCTGCCACTATATGTTCTGAAACAGTCTATTTACTTCCACTATTGCCAGTTTGTTCAAAGGCATACTTCCAAACCACTGCTGTTGCTGCTGCTCAGGCCTGAGTTCTTTCTTTCTCTTTGCTGGCATGGATCTGTCCCAGTTTCTCTCCCTCCTTTCTACCACTGTGCAGTACATATTAAATTAATCACCATGTTGTTGACATTTGAGTAGGATCAGTACGTTTTTTTCTAGCAAAAAAGGTGCCGGTACTCAAATGCTAGGTCACCCTTCAGGAGTGGGGTGATCACTGAGTGACCCACCCCACAATAGCCAGGCCCCCTGCAACCAGTCACAGAATCTATGAGAAGGCAGAATGGTGTGTAGAGCCTAAGCTGTATCATTAAACTTGAGCTCCATGGGTAGGGTTACCATATTGGTCCCCCCCAAAGAGGGACACATGCCCCGCCCCCCACCATGCCCCATCCTGCCCCCTTCACCTACCCACCCCGCCCCTGTCACATATCGCACCCACCCTTTTCACCCCCCCATCATACACCCCTAAGAGTGTCCTAGCCTCCCTTCCCCTTACCTTACTCTACTGCCCTGGTGTCTAGTGACCTCTTCGGGGCAGGGAAAAAGCCCTCTCTTACCTGCCTGGAGTGCTACCCTGCATTCTGTTCCCCTTGCAACTCTCGGTGGCCATTTTGAATCGGAGCCGGGACCGTCAGCTCAGCACTCAGCATTGCAAGGGGAACAGAATGCAGGCAGAAAAACGTCCGTGTTAGGAACACCCAAATCCCATCCTTAACACCCCCCTGACATGTCCCCTTGTGATTTGAACACACTGTGGGTGAACAGCATAGAAAAACACTTAGAAAATGGGTTTCAAAAATAGCAACTATAAAATGATTTGCCTATCGGGTTGTTTTTTTTTGGTAGGTTGCTAAATGGCCTCTAGGCTTCAGACCTGCTGGCTTTAATTTATTGTTGAGTTACCAAACATGTTTGGAATGTTTTATATGTATTGTATTAGCTGTACCTAATACTTAATAGTAGTAGTCTGAGAGCCAAGGAAGCCAGGATTCAAATCCCACTACTGCTGCTTGAGATCTTGGATAAGTCAGTTTTGGGCTCATTTTCAAAGAAACAATTGTTTAACAAGTGTCATAAAGCAGCATTTGAACATTTTGCTTGTCAAAATGTTCAAATTGCTATTTTTGAAACCCATTTTCTAAATGTTTTTCTATGCTGTTCATCCATAGTGTGTTCAAATCACAAGGGGACATGTCAGGGGTGTGTTAAGGGTGGGATTTGGGTGTTCCTAACACGGACGTTTTTCTGCCATAATTGAACAAAACAAAAATATCCAGGACTAAAAACTAAGATGTTTTGAGCTAGACCTGCTTTAATAATGACTAATGACTAATAGTCCTCTCAAGCCTCTGAATACCTGAAATAACTGGTGGTACCGATGAGAGCAGGAACACTACAGCGATCAGATTAAACTAAGTGATATCTGGCGGGAACACCGGGGCTGAACCTAAGGTTACAATATAAATGATATGGATTGTATCAGAGAAATCTTGAAATATTGATCCTAATAATTTTGGATACACATAACTGTTATTTGAGATTGAGAAGGATTCTGAGAGAAGTAATTTGAGTAACAACAGTTAGTAATTAATTAATGGAGTTTTTTTTAAGCTAAATGATGGTGCACTGAGCCTACGCCTTATAGCCTGCTATGTCGGGCTGGCAGGGTGGCGATACTGAAGCTTTTTTCTCCATCAGTGATTGAAATAATTGTGATAAGGTTGATAACAGGGCATGTGTTTAATATTACATATACACAACCAGTGTGAGGCTGTGTTTAGATTTTCAGTTAATAATGACTAAGCCACAAAAAGTGCCCCAAATAACCAGATGACCACTAGAGCTGGAGCAATAAGAAATGACCCACCCCTTACTCCCCCAGTGGTCACTGACTTCTTCCCTCCCTCCTCCCCCCAAAGATGTGAAAAAAACCCTAGTACATACCAGTGTCACAAAACACCTAGCCACTTGCCTGGGGCTAACCCTGCAGCCACTTAGGAAAAGGGAATGGGACTTGATATACCACCTTTCTGTGCTTTTTTTGCAGCTACATTCAAAGTGGTTTACATGGTATATACCAGTGGCGTAGCCAGAAGGCAATTTTTGGGTGGGCCAACAGGTTGGATGGTGGGCACTAGAGTTGCCAACTTTTTGAAAGAGAAAAAAACAGCAACCTGATGCACCCATGCTCTGTCCCTACCCCACTCCCCATAACTTCAATGAGGGTTGCAGTGCAGGCTTCAGTGGCTGCAGGCCAATTGAGAGCTAAGGGAAGTACAATAGACTGCACTATTCAGCCCCATTGAGCCATGGTCCTCCAACACATATATGGTATTGAAGCCATACACATTCTGCATCAAGAGAACCTCCTGGCCCTCCACCAACAATGGATACAGAGCACAGCAAGGACAATTCTCCATAAAACTCATCATACAAAGAAATTTGTTTTCTAGTGTAATCTCAATTACAGACATATTATAAATTAACTTTAAAAAAATCTATAAAACAAAAAGTCACTCAGAACCTAGAGCAAATCTACCATGCCAACACTAACTTCCAAAAACAAAGATCCTAACTATGAAAAAGAAGTGCCTTAAATATTATAGTAGGGCCCTAAAATACAAATACATTTATCAGGAAAGCTGAACAAGCCAACTACTACAGAATGCTACATGGAACTTCATGCTAACAGAATACCTCAGTCACACACACAAGACACAAATGCCAAATACAGAATAAGTGACCACAAACTCTAGAAATATAAATTAAAGGAAACCCCAAGAAACTAGACCTTGCATGTAGTACAACACCAGAGTAACAAGAAAGAAAGGCATTTGCTTCTGTGCAAAATATAAAGATGGCACATGCCAGGGATTGTGTTAGGGGATGGAACTAGGGCAATTGTGCTTGGTTCCTTGGCCAGAGAAAGCCTGCATGCTGGAAGCTGAAGGTGCAGCCTGGT
Source organism: Microcaecilia unicolor (assembly GCF_901765095.1). Classification (NCBI taxonomy): domain Eukaryota; kingdom Metazoa; phylum Chordata; class Amphibia; order Gymnophiona; family Siphonopidae; genus Microcaecilia; species Microcaecilia unicolor. Next base: position 376,687,028 of record NC_044031.1, read on the forward strand.
AATAGACTTTGGGGTCCTTTCCTAGATTTCTGTCCTGGACCCCAGACATGTTTAACATCAACTTTGGCAAGATGTACATTTCAAATCCAACATGTTATATTCACAACATTGAAAATAAAATATTTTTTATACCTTTTTGTTGTCTGGTCATTTTTTCTCAAATCATATTGGTCCCAGTCTCTGGTTTCTGCTTCCCTCTGTCTTCTCTTAACTCACTTGCCAGTGTCTCCTATTTGACATTTCTTCTTTCTTCATGTCCATCATCCATCTCCTATCTCTGTTTTCCTATATTTCCTTGTCCAGCATCTCCCCTGTGTTCATATCCCCTCATCCATCATCATTCCTCTGTGCACCTATGCAACCCCATGCCCAGCATATCCCTTCTGTGTTCCTATTCTCCCCCCTTGTCTGGTATCTCTCCCCCCCCCCTCTGTGTCCATATAACCCCCTCTCCAGTGTCCAGCATTTTATCTCTATTCCATATCCCCGTCCCCCCGTCCCCTTGTCAGGCATTACCCCTCTGTGCCCATGTGCCATCCCCCTACAACATCTCACATTTGTGTCCCTGTCCCCATGCTCCCACCTAATGCCCATCATCTCCCTTCTGTATCTGTATACTTTCCTATGTCCCCTTTCTCCCTCCTCCACACCAATGTGTCCCTCTCCTCTCTAATCCCACCCCCAACCAGCTTCTCTTCCTCTCTTTCCTTCCCTTTATGCATCTGGCTCTTTCTCCCTGCACCTCTCTCCCTTCCCTCTAACCCCTCCCATAGGTCCAGCACCTTTCTCCCTTCGCTCCAGCCCTCCTTGCAGGTCCACATCTGTCTGCTTTCCTTTCAGCCATCATCTGCATATCCAGCACCTCTCCTTCAGCCCTCCCCCACATGTCCAGCATCTCTCTCCCTTTCTTCTAGCCCCCCCTACGTGCTCAGCACCTCTTTCCCTTTCATCCAGCCCCCTACATGTCCAGCACATCTCCCCTTCACTTCAAACCCTCTGTGTATCCAACACATCTCCCCTTTCCCTCCACCCCCCCTGCATATCCAGCACCTCTCCCCTTCCCTCCTACACCCCCTTCAAATCCAAAACCTCTCCCCATCCCTCCAATCCCCCTCTGCAAATCCAAAACTCTCCCCTTCCTTCCAACCTCCCCTCTGCAAATCTCAAACCTCTCCCCTTCCTACCAACCTCCCCTCTGCAAATCCAACCCTCTCCACATTCCTTCCAACCTCCTCTCTGCAAATCCCAACCCTCTTCCCTTCCCTCCAACCTCCCCTCTGCAAATCCCAACCCTCTCCCCTTCCTTCCAACCTCCCTTCTGCAAATCCCAAACCTCTCCCCTTCCCTCCAACCTCCCCTCTGCAATACCAACCTCTCTCCCTTCCCTCCACCCTCTGCCCCTGGCAAGTCCAGCACCCTTCACCCTTCTGTTCCCTCCCCTCCCCTTCCTGGGCCAGCACCCTGACTTCCTCAACCTCTCCCCACCCTGCAGCACTTCTTTAATGCTGTTGGCTGCTGTGCACAGTCTCCCACCCCCGCGGCGGCGCTTACACTTCCCCATGGCGCTGCCCGCCTGCCAGCACTCTAAAGATGCGTCACCGACATCCTGCTCCGGGACCTTCCCTCTGACGCGCTGATGTAACTTCCTGTTTACGGAGGCTGGACGCGGAAGGCCCCGGAGCAGGACGTCGGACGTCGTGACGCATCTGTAGAGTTGCTGGCAGGCAGCGCCATAGCGTAATGTAAGCGCCGCCGCGGGGGGTGGGAGACAGTGCACAGCAGCGCCGACAGCATTAAAAGAAGAGCTGCGGAAGGGGTGGCAGAGGGTAAGGATCTTCATTTGGGCGGGCCTGAAGCTAAACTGGGTGGGCCTGGGCCCACCCAGACCCACCCGTAGCTATGCCCTTGGTATATACAGGTACTTATTTGTACCTGGGGCAATGGAGGTTCAAGTGACTTGCTCAGAAACACAAGGAGCTGCAGGGGGAATCAAACCCAGTTCCCCAGGATCAAAGTGTGCTGCACTAACCACTAGGCTACTCCTCCATTTCAAGGGTCTAGCCCCAGCACAGATAAGGTCCACCTGCACCTGGGCATGTGTTTTATATTAGCACCCTTCTCCCACCGCCTGGGTCGCAACCGCCTCTGGGCAAGTCTCCTGTTCTGAAGTTATCCCTGGTGATTTCTAGGTTACTGGAGCTACACTCTCAGTGGTCCCACAGTTCCTAGAAAGCACTCACAGACCCAACACACACACCACCAGGATTCTTAGTCAGTCCAGACAAGCAGTCAATAACTAAAAAAGGTTTATTGTCATAAAAATATGAACAGTGAATTATAAAAACAGATGGAAAAAAACAGCACACAATAACAGGCAACTGAATATGGATCAATATTAAAACTATCTAAACATTTAGTCACTACCTGGATAGTGCCTGGGAAGTACAGGAAATATAGCTGCTCACAGGTTATCTATATAAATAATTCCCACCTCTGAAGCTCACTCTGTGCCAGACTGAAGCCCCCCTGAAGCCTGCCCCTGAAGCCCCCCCTGTAGTGTTAGTAGGGTGCCCCGCCCTCAGCCCCGCCCACTCCCGACATAATTCGCAACTCCAACATTCTGAAGCTCACTCTGTGGCTTCAGTGCAGGGACCAGGGTTCGTCAGTTCGTCATGGTGTAGACTTCCATCTCTGGCCATTTGTCTCTGCCTTGCCCTCATGTCACAACGTGATGATGTCAAGGGTGACGCCCTCGTGTCGCGTCAAAACGTTATGACGTCAAGGGCGGTAATCACACGACACGACGACACCTCCTCCAACGTTCAGAAGCTGACTGTGGCTTCACTGAACTTCACACAGCATCTTTCAAACACTAGGACATAAAAAAAACCTTTCAAAAAAGAACTCTGTTTCAAAGGTCACTTTGCTGCTACAACACGCTGGCTCGCAGCGCCCGACGGAGGGAGGGAGGGACGCCCTAGAACTGGCAGGGAGAGGAGGGGGAGGGGCCCGACCCTGGAACTGGGTGGGAGAGAGGGATGGGGCCCGACCCTGGAACTGGGAGGGGGGCCGGAACTGGGAGGGAGGGAGGGGGGAGCCACCCTGGAACTGGGAGCCCTTGCCTCTGGTCCCGCCCTCATTTCCTGTTGCGGAAGGCGGGACCAGAGGCACAGCTGAAATAGAAGTGAAAGCGAAGGCAGTCTGAAGCGCCGTTCCCATGCCTGCTTGATTTCACTGTTTGCCGGCTGACCACGAGGTAAAAAGTTTTAAAGAACGTCCGGCACTTACGAATGGGAGGGGCAGCCGCACACGTCCTGCTTGCACTCGGAGGCCACAGAGAGGGAGGGAAGTGCGGGGTTGTGCAACTCAGATGACAGTGGGTGCATGGAACTCGGAGGGCATGGGACGAGAGAGGGAGGAGGGGGGCACGGGATGAGAGAGTGGGGAGGAGGGAGGGGGCTTGGGATAAGAGAGTGGGGAGGGGGCTTGGACGAGAGAGGGGGGAGGGGGTCCTGGAACTCCACCGGAAGGGGAATGCCGGTCCTGGAACTGAAGGGGAGGGAGGGGCGGGTACTGGAACTCAGAGAGGGAGGGAGGCAGGCAGGTAGGGGGGCATGGAACTCGGAGGGGAGGGGGGCTGTAACTCAGAGGAGGGAGGGGGCCCTGGAACCTTGCTAGCGCCCGTTCCTATCTGTTGTTAACAGGCCTCTTTTACTAGTTTTCCTTATAATTCATATGCTGGAAATGTCACCATTTTACCACAACCAGCCTCTATGACAGCCTCAGATGTTATGGCCAGTCCTATTAGAGCAGCAAGCAGGTCTCTGGAGTAACCTAGTGGTCAGTAGTGCAGTGCACTGTGGCGAAGGGGACCCAGGTCCATAATCCACTCTAAATGTTACACTTGTGGTGAAAAGTGTCAGCCCCCCCCCCAAACCCACAAAAGATCTACTTTGCCCACATATAGGTGGCACCTGCAGACATAAAGGCTATAGTAGTGGTTCATAGTTGGATACAGTAAGTTTTTGGTGGATTTTGGAGGGCTTACCATACAATATAAGGGATAAGGGTGAGATGTGCACCTGGGACCTTTATGTGAAGTCCCCTGCAGTGCCCCCTAGGCTGCCAGTCTTCTAAGAATGCTGGCTGCTCCTACATCCTAATGGCTTGATTTTGTGTGTTTTTTCACTTGGACTTTTTTTCTTGAAAATGGTCCAAAAAGATAAACATACTGAGTACAGCAACATCTAGAAAAAGGCCATTTTCAAAACAAAAGATAACATTTTTCATTTTTTGAAAATTGTTATATTCGCCACTTGGATTTTAGACGTTTGAGCAAAACGTCCAAAGTCGGATTTAAATGTCATATCGAAAGGGCCCTTCTTAACCTTCTGTTGACTCAGGTGCAAACAAATTGTAAACCCTTCAGAGATAGGAAAATTACTAGTATACCTGAATGTAACTCATATTCACCTACAACTGAAAGAGGCATGAGCTAAATCCAAAATCCAGTACCAGGAATGTTTTGAAGTAGTACAAAACCCCACAAAAACACTCAGGATCTATAAAGCAATTCTACCATACCATAACAGTATTAACTTTCAGTGGTCACACAACAAGGGCCTTCCTAGGAAAGGCAGCACCGTCAACATTGCAGTGGACATTAGAACATCAATATGCCTATTGAAAAACTAAACAAGCTGGATTAGTACAGATCTATCCTGAACAGACATTCAGGGGCCCTTTTACCAAACAGTGGTAGAGCTAATGGGCGGGTAGCTTGCTCCAAATTGGTACTACTGCAGGGGTAGCGCGGGCACCCTGCGGTATTTTCAAAGTTGGTGCACGCTGTTTCCACGGTAGAAATAATTTTCTATTTTTTCCATAGGCAGCGTTCCCGGCGGTAATCAGCAGCATGGTCACATTGGCGCACACTGCCTGATTACCGTATGAGTAGCGTGTGAGCCCTTACCGCTAGGTCAATGGATGGTGGTAAGGGCTCAGGCAGTAAATAGACACGCACTACTTTTCATTTTAGCACATGGCCATTTACTGCCCCATTAAAAAATGCCTTTCTTCCCAGCCTCAGTAAAAAAATGGCCCAGCGTGCAAGAAAAAACACGCACCCCAGTACCGCAGGCCACTTTTTACTGCGGCTTAGTAAAAGGACCCCTCAGTGCATACCATAAAAACCCAGCCTTTTTCACACATGAACACAGGTATAGATCCTCATCAAATATAGAATAAACAACCACAAACTAAAAATAGAAATATGTAGACAAAATTAAACTGAATCCTCAGAAGCCAGACTCTGCAAACAGTGCAACACCAGAGAAACAGAAATAGTGACACATATCCCTCTGTACTGTGCAAAATATAAAGATAGCAGATGTAAATTTAAAAAAAAAAAACTGACATATTCAAATTGATACATTTAAAATTAACAAATAAAATGAAAACGGAAAATTAGGTGATACCTTTACATTGGACTAACTTATTACATTTCTTTGACTAGTTTTTGGAGGCCAAAACCTCCTTCCTTAAGTCTGGACAAACAGACTACAACAGCAGTATAGTGTCCCTGTCACGTATGTGAATGTTTCCTTGTCTGGTGCTCACCTCGCCCTCTGGTGGCCAGAACTGGTGGCTGCTATGGACTGTCACCCATTCCAGACTTCAACCCAGTCCGGTCCGGATCTTCTGGTCTGCCAGACTTGCTTCTCGTGTTTGTGCCTGAACAGCACCCATAGCTGCCTTGTGATTCCTGCAGCTGAACTTCAGCAGCTGATGGGCTTTATTAACCTGCTGGAAACTTCTGTGTTTGCCTTTGCATTGCCTAAGGTCCCTGGTATGCTGGTGTGCACTGTGCACTTCTGCCTAGTCCAGTTTATTGTCTGAGATTCTTGCCTGATTCTAGTCTAGTCTTTGTGTAGTTTATCTTGTACGGTATTGCTTGTTTCCCCCCGTCTTGTTTCTTGTTTGTATTTCTCTGTCTAGTTCTTGGTTGTCTGTGTTGTCTTGTTTAGTGGCTGCCTGGCAGCTTTCAGTTCTGTCTCTTACCTGTCTGTGTTTTCTTTTTTAGTGGCTGCTTTGCAACTTTCAGTTCCTGTCCTTTAGTTTGTCCATTTCCTGCTTTGTGTAGTATTGTCTGCCTGTGAGTCCTAGCCCAGTTTCCTGCCTTGCTGCCCATGTATATTCCTTTCCCCTCTGACCCTCAGTCCCTGTTCAGCCTAGTTGGTATCCAGTTCCTGCCCTGTCCGGTAAGTCCTGCCGGCCGCCTGCACCGAGGGGCTCAACTCCTGAGGAACGGCAGTCAAGTGCAGGTGAAGTCTAGCTGTTCCTGTCAGAGTTCTGCCTTCTCTCTGGGGTGGGGTGGTTTTGCCTGCCACTGCTGCTCCACAGCAGTGGCCCAAGGGCTCACGAACCTAGTTTCTGCCTTGAAAACCTGACAGTCCCGACCTGAAACAGGAGCTTTTGGCTTCTAAAATCTAGTTTAAAAAAAGGTATTTAGTTCAATAAAAAGGTATCACCTTATTTTCTGTATTTTATTTAATTTATATTTATTAACTTTTATAGTGGGCTAACATGGCTACCATATTACTTCATCATAAAATAAAAATAAAATTATTTTTTCTACCTTTGCTGTCTGGTCATTTAAGGGACCTTTTACAAAGCTGCAGGAAAAAGGGCTCTGCACTAGCGGCAGGGGCTATTTTCCTGTGCGCCTGGCCCTGTTTACCACATCGGGTAAAAAGACCCTAGGTACACATGGTAAGAGAACTCTTAGCGCGTGACCATGCGACGAGGTGCCCTTACTGCTACCCACTGAAGTGGCAATAAGGACTCCTACGCTAACCCAGCAGTAACCAGGCAGCTCATGGTGATGTCCGATTACTGCTGGGTTATTGCTGCGCAAACCATTTCCAGAGGTTTTCCAGCTGCGTTGGGCCAGCGGTAGTCCTGAAAGAACGAGCAGTAAGCCCACATTGGGCTTTTTCTGTTGGCCCCAGTCTCTGGTCACTGCTTTTCTGTCTTCTTTTAACTCTCTTTCTAAGGGTCTCCTGTCTATTTGTCATTTTTTTCTCCTTCTGTCTTCATTCTTCTCCTTTTCACTTCCTCCATTATATCCAACATAGTAACATAGTAACATAGTGGATGACGGCAGAAAAAGACCTGCATGGTCCATCTAGTCTGCCCAAGATAAACTCATATCTTGAATTTGTACCTGTCTTTCAGGGCACAGACCGTATAAGTCTGCCCAGCAGTATTTCCCGCCTCCTAACCACCAGTCCCGTCTCCCATCACCGGCTCTGGTACAGACCGTATAAGTCTGCCCTCCCCTATCCTAGCCTCCCAACCACCAACCCCTCTTCCCCCCACCTGCTCCGCCACCCAATTTCAGCTAAGCTTCTGAGGATCCATTCCTGCTGCACAGGATTCCTTTATGCATATCCCACGCATGTTTGAATTCCGTTACCGTTTTCATCTCCACCACCTCCCGCGGGAGGGCATTCCAAGCATCCACCACCCTCTCCGTGAAAAAATACTTCCTGACATCTTTTTTGAGTCTGCCCCCCTTCAATCTCATTTCATGTCCTCTCGTTCTACCGCCTTCCCATCTCCGGAAAAGATTTTTTTGCGGATTAATACCTTTCAAATGTTTGAACGTCTGTATCATATCACCCCTGTTCCTCCTTTCCTCCAGGGTATACATGTTCAGGTCAGCAAGTCTTTGGTCATACGTCTTGGAACGCAAATCCCAAACCATTCTCATAGCTTTTCTTTGCACCGCTTCCATTTTTTTAACATCCTTCGCAAGGTACGGCCTCCAAAACTGAACACAATACTCCAGGTGGGGCCTCACCAACGACTTGTACAGGGGCATCAACACTTCCTTTCTTCTGCTGATCACACCTCTCTCTATACAGCCTAGCAACCTTCTCGCTACGGCCACCACCCTGTCACACTGTTTCGTCGCCTTCAGATCCTCGGATACTATCACCCCAAGATCCCTCTCCCCCTCAGTACCTATCAGACTCTCCCCGCCTAACACATACGTCTCTCGTGGGTTTCTACTCCCTAAATGCATCACTTTGCATTTCTTCGCATTGAATTTTAATTGCCAAACCTCAGACCATTCTTCTAGCTTCCTCAGATCCCTTTTCATGCTTTCCACTCCCTCCCGGGCGTCCACTCTGTTGCAAATCTTAGTATCATCTGCAAATAGGCAAACTTTACCTTCTAACCCTTCGGCAATGTCACTCACAAATATATTGAACAGAATTGGCCCCAGCACCGATCCCTGAGGCACTCCGCTACTCACCTTTCCCTCCTCCGAGCGAACTCCATTTACCACCACCCTCTGTCGTCTGTCCGTCAACCAGTTCCTAATCCAGTTCACCACTTCGGGACCTATCTTCAGCCCATCTAGTTTATTTAAGAGCCTCCTGTGAGGAACCGTGTCAAAAGCTTTGCTAAAATCTAAGTAGATTACGTCTATAGCACGTCGATGATTCAATTCTCCAGTTACCCAATCAAAGAATTCAATGAGATTCGTTTGGCATGATTTCCCTCTGGTAAAACCATGTTGTCTCGGATCTTGCAGCTTGTTGGCTTCTAGGAAATTCACTATCCTTTCCTTCTGCATGGCTTCCATTACTTTCCAATAACCGAAGTGAGGCTTACCGGCCTGTAGTTTCCAGCTTCTTCCTATCACCACTTTTGTGAAGAGGTACCACCTCCGCCGTTCTCCAGTCCAGGGGCGTATCTGCGTGGGGCCACAGGGGCCTGGGCCCCCACAGATTTCGCCCTGGCCCCCCTCCCGCCGCCAACCCTCCCCCACTAATGTGTTTACCTTTGCTGGCGGGGGACCCCAACTCCCGCCAGCCGCCGAGGTCTTCAAGTTCTTGTTCATCGTCCTCCGTGGTCATGCTGTACCCTGTTGATTCGGAGTCTGTCTGACGTCGCACCACGTTGTACCACATTGTACGTGCGACGTCAGACAGACTCCGAATCAGCAGCATACAGCATGGCCACGGAGTGAGGACGACGAACAAGAACTTTGAAGACCTCGGCGGCTGGCGGGGGTTGGGGTCCCCGCCAGCAAAGGTAAACAACGTCAGCGGGGGAGGGTTGGCGGCGGGAGAGGAGGTGGAGAGAGTCGTTGGTGGCAGGGGGGGGCTCTGGCAATGGCGGGGGGGGGAGTTCGTTGGTGGCGGGGGGCTCTGGCAATGGTGGGGGGTGTCGGTGGTGCCGGGGGGGGGGCTAAATGTGCCCCCTCCCTCTGGCCCTGGCCCCCCCTACTGCCAGAGTCCAGATACGCCCCTGCTCCAGTCCCTCGGAACCTCTCCAGTCTCCAAGGATTTATTAAACAAATCTTTAAGAGGACCCCGCCAGGAACCTCTCTGAACTTCCCTCAATATTCTGGGGTGGATCCCGTCCGGTCCCATGGCTTTGTCCACCTTTAGCTTTCCAAGTTGTTGATACACACTCTCTTCCGTGAACGGTGCTATATCCATTCCATTCTCAGGTGTACTTTTGCCAGTCCCTCGCGGTCCTTCTCCAGGATTTTCTTCAGTGAAAACCGAACAAAAGTATCTATTTAGTAAATTGGCTTTTTCTTCATCATTATCTACATAGCGGTTCGCTGTATCTTTTAGTCTCACAATTCCCTTTTTAGTCCTTCTTCTTTCACTAATACTAACACTAACACTGATCTGTTCCTTTCAGCTTTCTTCAATTTTTTTCTGCCTCTCTATCCATTCAGATTTCAGTTAATTATCTGGTTTTCAAACTCTTTTTACTGTGTCTACTTACAGATTTCCATCTCTTTCCTTCACCATGGCCCTCACATTCTCCTTCCTTTCATTCTCCAATCTTTCATTAACTCTTTCTTGCCATCTAGCATCTTCCCTCTGTCTCCCTATACCACCTGCCATCCAGTATCTTCTCTGACTCTCACTCCCTCCACCACCATGCAACATCTCTTCTTGTCTCTCTCTCCCTGCTGTCCAGCATCTCCTCTCTTATTTCTCTTTCTCTACCCTGCTTCCACCATCCAGAATCTCCTCTGTATTTCTCCTTTGCCCCACCATCCAGCATTGCTGCTGTCTCTCTATCTCCCCTTTCCTCCCCCTGCACCATTCAGCACTGTCCCCTCTCTCTCTCCCCCCACACAGTATTATACTTGTCTCTCTCTCCCCCACCATCCAACATCTCCTCTCTGTTTCTCCTCCCCTCCCTCCACCATCTAACATTGCTTGTATGTTTGTCTCTCTCCCCTTGGCATTTAGCACTGCCCCTGTCTCTCGCTCATTTTCCCTATCCAACATTGCTTCTATCTAGCTCTGTTTCCCCGATGCAGCATTTTCCCTCTATTCTATAAGCAGTGCCTAGATTTAGGTACGGTATATAGAATATGCTTAGATGATTTCCATGCGCCTAAAACTACATGCCTCCATTTACACCACCAAAAATGTGGTGTAAATCCTGGTGCGTAGATTTAGGGCGCAGAGGGCCATATTCTATAAGAATGCGCATAAATTTTGGAACTCCCACAAAATGCCCATTTTTCCCACCCATAACCATGATCCTTTTTGCCTGTGCATGTTAGAAGTTAGGCACACTGCGTTACAGAATATGATTAGCGAGTTGTGTGTGTAAATTCTAATTATTGCCAATAAGTGCTCATTATTGCTTGTTGAGTGTTATCAATGCTGATTAGCTTGTTAAGTCAATTAAGTTATGCGTGTTGTTATAGAATACGCCTAGATTTTGGTGCAGATCTCTAGGTGCACTATATAGAATCCGAGGTTATATGTGCAACTGTCCTTAGTCGCTATTCTATAAGTTGTGCGTTCAAATTCCAGAGTGTGCAGCTTTGTGAGGGGCGTGGACCTGAGAGGGGTGTGGGCAGGTCAAAGGCATGATAGGCTGTTATGCACTCAAGTTAGAGAATACTAGAATTTATGTGCCTAATTGCCTGTAGTCAGGCACAAGCATTTACACTAGCTATTAAGCTGGCATTAGTGCTCACGTCTAAAGTTAGACACGTAAATGCAGACTTACGCTATTATTCTATAACGGCAGTTGAATGCACAAATGCTGCCATAGAATTCATGCTTAGCACATATCATCCTGGTGCCTAAATATTGGCAACCTTTGAGAATTTAGCCCTATATCCTTAAGAACAACTTCCAGTTGAGAAGGGCCAAAAACATACGTATTCCCTTGATAGTGTATGAAACAGGGGAATTTCAGGAAAAAAGTAGCACCAAAAGCCACAACCTGCTGATGCCATTGAAGGAATAAGTCCCTTCTTAGCAGGGTGCTTCTAGCTACATCAGTGAAAGCTCTAATAGTTTGACCACAAAGAAAACTTTACAAAATGTACCCATTCACTAATGCACACATAGCCCACAAATAAAAATTCATCACCACCAGCCACCCACTCAGACACACCACACCCAGTCACTCGCTACCCACAGTCTTACATCCACTCAGACACCATATGCCACTCATTCAAACACTGAATCCAGTCATTCACAATAAATCCCAATAAATAAAGAAATTCACATTTGCATACCTCATTCACTCAAACACACCCACTCAGAAGCATTCAGTCATACACCCATCCCCTTTTCATTTATACACATGAACACATTACACACAGGCCTCAGCTACGCACATAAATATTTCCTACCCATAGCTTCCACCCCCCTATCTATCATCAATTTATATATCCAATCAACATCTTCTCCTAAATGTCTAAAATTTGTATTTGAATCTTGACATAGAGCAAAGCACCTTTGTGCCATACTTTTTTGTTTACTATCTCATTGCACATTTGGGGCGTCTTTTACTAAGGCGCACTCACATTTTTAGCGTGCGCTAAAATTGTGGGCATGCTAAATGTTAGAGATGCCCATAGGAATGTATTGGTGTTTCTAACATTTAGTGAGCCCACAATTTTAGCGCGCACTAAAAATGTGAGTGCGCCTTAGTAAAAGACACCCTTGGTTTCCTTCCCCTATGATGTGCAAATTCTGCCCTTTGTATGGTCACATCATGCACTGTCTGTATTGTTGGAATTGCGATTTAAGTTTAAAGATCCATCTTTGTTCATTCTGTAGTAAAATTCGATGTTTATTCCTTCCATCAACCAAAATCTGCGACACACACAATATTCCAATAAGATAGTAAAAATCTTTAAAGAACACTGGCATGTGGTCCAAACTCTACCGGCTTTTGCAAAATGAACAGTACGATTTGCTTTTACCAGAGGGAGAAATTTGAAAGAGTTACTGTGTCCAGCAAGGGTCCCCTCACAATTCCCTATTGGAGAAACATATGGGGGCACAAGAAGTGTATGAACTGCGGTATGTGCGATCTAATGATTGAAACGTCAACGTTCAGACATACGAATACTCAAGAACAATTTGTTTTAAGGACGAACACTACTTGTAAATCCAGCGCTGTGATCTATTGTATTATATGCCCCTGCCAAAAGATATATGTTGGGCAAACCTTCAGAACGCTATATGCACGGCTAATCGAACATAAAAGTGCAATAAAAACAAAAAAATACACTTCTCCTTTAGCCATGCATTGTGAGGAATTTGAACATGGTTTCGATTCATTACGTTGTCTAGTGCTGCAACAGATTTTGGTTGATGGAAGGAATAAACATTGAATTTTACTGCAGAATGAACAAAGATGGATCTTTAAACTTAAATTGCTAATTCCAACAGGTTTAAATTCTAAAATTGAATGGGTTCATTTTCTGTAATTTGACAGTAACTGTATCACACACTGACTGACCAATCAGCGTTCTTGGCATCTGACGTCAGCGGGGCTTTAAAAGCTGCGCCATTTTTTCAAGGGGTTGTCTCTGTGATATCCGCTGTCAGTAAAGAGCGGGAGTAAGTACACTGTTGAACTGATTTACTAATAAGCTTGTACTTCTATCCACTTGTTCTCTTTTGTGATTTCAGATTTACCCTGCGATCCTGAAGCAGAATTCGAAACGCTGGCTGTCGTTGATCACGGTCATAAATGCTTAAAGAGAACACAGAGATCTACTTCCAATTAAGCTAAGTCTGTTTAACATAACTAGTTAGCTTTCTGACAATGGAATTTTGAGGTTTTTCTGGCCGATGATGAGGAAGTCCAACCCCGAGTGACCTGTATTTCGTGTCATGGGGTTTCTTGAGGCCTTTTCCTCAGAAAGTCTCTAGCAGTCACAGGAAGTACTTGCTCATAAAGTGACACGTATTTTGTGGAGGACCTATTTAATATTTACCTAAATCTGATTTTGGACATTTCGCTGAAAACATCCAAAAATCAAGTGGCAAACATGGCCATTTTTGAACCAGAAAAGCATCTATTTTTTTGTTTCAAAAATAGCTTTTTCCTAGATGGTTTGTAGACGTTTTGTGCTCAGTGCATTTTACTTTTGTGACCATTAAAAAAAAAAAGAAACATCCAAGGGAAAAATGCACAAAAACAAAAAGCAAGCCATTGGGACATCTGGAGGGCCAGCATTCTTAGTAGACTGGCAGCCCACAGACATTCAAACAGAGCAGTGGGACATCCTAGAGGGCAATGCAATGGACTTCACATAAAAGGTTCCAGGTACACATCTCACCAGGTATCACCTATATGTGGTACAGTAGGTTTTTGGTGGGTTTTGGAGGGCTCACTCTTTCCACCACAAGTGTTACAGTTAGAGAGGTATAAGGTCCTGGGGTCCCCTTCTCTACAGTGCACTGCACCAACCACTTGGCTACTCCAGAGACCTGTTTACTGCTGTAATAGGACTGGCCATAACCTCTGAATCTGTCATTGAGGCTGGTATGCACTGTTTTATTCATATCTTTGGGGGTTGGGAGGGTGTTAGTGACCACTCCAGTGGTCATCTCATCAGACCTGTCAGTCTGACCTTGGTGGAGAGTAAGCTAATAGAAACACTTCTAAAGAGGAGGATTGTGAGATTTCTTGAACTAAATGGAATGCAGGACCCAAGGCAGCACTGTTTCACTAGTAGCAAGTCGTGTCAGACGAATCTGACTGTCTTCTTCGACTGGGTGACAAAACAGTTGGACGTGGGAGGGGTGCTTGATGTGGTATACTTGGATTTCAGCAAAGCCTTTGACATGGTTCCATACAGGTGACTGATAAATAAATTGAGTGCCCTCGGTATGGGACCTAGAGTAACTGATTAGGTTAAAAATTGGTTGAATGGAAGGAGACAGAGGATAGTGGTAAATGGATCTTGCTCTAAAGAAAAGGATGTCATCAGTGGAGTACCGCAGGGATCGGTCCTAGGGCCAGCTCTTTTTAATGTCTTTGTGAGCAGTATTGCAGAAGGGCTGTCTGGTAAGGTTTGTCTCTTTGCGGATGATACCAAACTCTGCAACAGGGTGGACACCCTAGAGGGCATGAATGACATGATTTAGACTGTCTTTTCTTCATGTTCAACTGTGAAGCGCTGTGTACGACTGGTAGCGTTATAGAAATGATTTGTAGTAGTATTTGTAGTAAGAAGGACCTAGCGAAGCTGGAGGAATGGACCAATATTTGGCAACTAAGGTTTAATCCCAAAAAATGCAGGGTCATGCACTTGGGTCGCAAGAATCCGAGGAAACGGTATAGTATAGGGGGTGAAGTGCTTCAGTGTACGAAGGAAGAGCAGGACCTGGGGGTCATTGTGTCTGATGACCTTAAAGCTTCCAAACATGTAGAAAAAGTGACGGTCAAAGCCAGAAGGATGCTTGGGTGCGTAAAGAGAGGCATGACCAGCAGGAAAAAGGAGGTGATAGTGCCATTGTATAAGTCTCTGGTGAGGCCCCATTTGGAGTACTGTGTGCAGTTCTGGAGACCGCACCTACGGAAAGATATAAACAGGATGGAGTCAGTCCAGAGGGCGGCTACAAAATTAGTAAGTGGTCTTGAATGCAAAAAATATAGGGACAGACTTATGAACCTCAACATGTATACGCTGGAAGAGAGGAGGGAGAGAGGAGACATGATAGAGATGTTTAAATATCTCAAGGGCATTTATGTACAGGAAGAGAACCTTTTTCATTTGAAGGAGAGCTCTGGAATGAGGGGCATATGACAAAGTTAAGAGGGAATAGGCTTAGGAGTAATCTAAGGAAGTACTATTTCACAGAAAGGGTGGTGGATGCATGGAATGGCCTCCCGGTGGAGGTTGTGGATTCGAGGACTGTTTCAGAATTTAAAAAAGCATTGGATAAGCTTGTCGGATTGCTTAGGAAAAGGAAGAGTTAGGGGTTACAGAGGATGGGCAGACTGGATGGGTCTGCCGTCATATTTCTTTGTTTCTATTTAGGGTACCTTTTTGTGACTTAGTTGTGATTGAAACAGGTCTAGATCAAAATGTCCAACTTTTAGTCCTGGATGTTTTTGCTTTGTTCCATTATGTCATAAAAACATCCAAGTTTTTATGCCATAAAGTTTTTGGGAATGCTTAAATCCCACCCCCAACATGCCCCCTTGTGAATTGGATGTACTGCAGACTGCATAGAAAACCGTCTTAAAAATGGGTTTCAAAAATAGTGATTTGGACGTTTTGGACAAAAAAAGTCAATCTGCCACTTTGTGTAGTTTTTTGGACCTTTTTCTGTTGGAAAAATGAGCCCCATAATGTACAGTCAACCAACCAGTGGGTCCAAATAAAATAGGAAATATTTCTGTATCTTCCTGTATCACATTTTCTTGATACAGAATTTCTTGATATTTGATGCTCTTTCCACATGATTCACATAATAATCACGTGGCAGTAATACCTCTATTATCAATGCAGTTCTTAAGTTTTCACTACTATATTTGGTTTTCTTGTATCCAGCTTTTTAACGGGTTGGAATGGGAATGTCGAAAACAACCCAATCCTCTTCATTCTGCATAATTCTCTTTGGTTTATTATCCCATCTTTTTTCAAGTACAGCAATGCTGTAATGTCAAAGTTTCCAATGGATGAGATGTTCCACCTTGTTATGCCTTTCTGTATAAAACGTTTCTGCCATCGGAGTTTCATAGCCAGCTACAACATGAGTAACTGTTTCCAGCTCTTTCTAACAAAATCTACAGATGTCTGAGGTACCAGAATTTTCTATACTTGCTGTAAAACATCTTGTCTGTAATCCACTATCCTGAGCCATGATGATGAATTGATCATCCTTAGGTTTCAAGTCACCTCTCAGTAACTACGTATTTGCGTGTCTGGTTTTGCTTGAATTGTTCTTGGAATAACTCTTTGTATTCCCACTGTACTTATAAATTTGCCACTTGTTTTTCCTCATTTACTGATCTAATTTTTCAAAGATTTTTTTTTTCTTTTCTTTTGTAAATTCTATTTCTTCCTTTTGTGTGTGCTGGATGATTCTCACTCTTTCCTTCTGCTTTTGGAATGCTTGTCAAAGTTTTATGACAGAGATGGATTCTTGATGTTTACTTTTATAGTAACATATTAACCAAGTAAGTGACAGCAGATAAAGACCTGAATTGTCTATCCAGTCTGCCCAACAGACACATTCATTGTCAATTCAAGATTAAATCAACAATGAACATGATATTTTATATTTGATCATGGTCTTTCTTTGGTGTTTCTGGGACAGAGACTGTAGAAGTCCACCCCGGCCCTGTCCTTATGTTCCAACTACTGGAGTTTCCATTGAAACCCTCTCCAGCCCATCCTAAACTGGATTGCTATATGCGTACATAGCCCATACAAGCCTGCCCAGCAGCAACCTTAGTTTTTCAGCCAGAATTGCCATTTAAGCACCACTTGACATGCAAACACATATGCAACCCTTTAAGTTTTGTTTTTTATACCATTCGTTTTCTAATTAGAGATCCTCTGTGTTCATCCCATGCCTTTTTGAATTCAGCCATCGTTTTTTCCTCCACCACCTGCCTTAGGAGGGCATTTCAGGCATCAACCACCCTTTCCATAAAAAACTAATTTTCTGACATTACTCTACCAGCAGTCTACCAGCCTGCAACCTCAATTCATGTCCTCTAATTTTACCATTTTCCCTTCTCTGGAAAATATTTGTTTCCATATTAATACATTTTAAGTATTTAAATATCTGTATCATATCTCCCCTGTCACTTCTTTCCTCTGGGGCAGGGCCGGTCTTAAGGTGAGGAGACTGAGGTGACCGCATAGGGCCTCGCGGTCAAGGGGGCCCTGCGCGGCACGCCTCCTTCCTGTCCTCGGCCCGACCGGCAGCCCTCCTCCGCTCCATCCCCCCCGTTCTGTCCACCCCCACGCAAGAGTGTTGAACCTGTCCTTTTTCTTTCAGTAGCACGAGCGATGTGAAGACACTGCTTCAAGTTCTCCCTTTCTTCTTCACACAGTGTCCGTCCCGCCTTTACAATGATGTATTTCCTGTTTCCGCGAAGGCGGGACGGACACTGTGTGAA
Organism: Microcaecilia unicolor; assembly: GCF_901765095.1. Taxonomy (NCBI): domain Eukaryota; kingdom Metazoa; phylum Chordata; class Amphibia; order Gymnophiona; family Siphonopidae; genus Microcaecilia; species Microcaecilia unicolor. Next base: position 376,704,476 of record NC_044031.1, read on the forward strand.
GACAGGGAAGGGAGAACTTGAAGCTGGCGAGATTGGTGGTGCAGCTCCCTCGATCAGGTGTTCTTGGTGGCCGCCTGCTGCTGCTGTTGCTTGTGTTGCGGGCTCCTGCTCCTGTTCCTGCCGTGCCGCAGGTTTGCGGGGAGACCCCGCTGGATCCGAGACTCATGGCGAGGACGGAGAGACCCTTCTTCAGGATCGCGTGAGTTCCCGCCAGGCGCATTGCAGGTGTTCTGGGGAGATCTGGCCTGATACATGGGGAGGGGGCTGCAGGGGGAGAGATGCACATGGAGGAGTGATGCGAGTGGAGATGAGGAGTGCGATTCTCCTAGAGGACGGATGGGAGTTGGGTGCAAGCAGAGGACTGATATGAATGGAGTGCATGCAGAGGACTGATGGGAAGTGGGGTGCATAGGGGTTGGAAGTGGGGTTCACGCAGAGGACTGATGTCAGTGGGGTACATACAGAAAACTGATGTGAGTTGGTGCATGCATATGACTGATATGAATGAATGGGGTGCATGGAGGGTGCACGCAGAGGACTGATGTCAGTGGGGTGCATGAGGGTGGAAGTGGGGTACATACAGAGGACTGACATCAGAAGGGTACATTGGAGGGTGGGGAGTAGAGTGCATGCAGAGGACTTGTGTGAATGGAGTGCATGTGGGGTATTGCTGCATGCTGAGTCTGACTTCTTGAGGTAACTTTATCTGTTGTGTCATGTGTTTTTCATGTGTGATCAAGGTGCAGTATTCTGCTAGTGTGTAGTATTTGCAGCCTTTTTTGTTTGTTTGTTTCACTAGGTTGTGTACTGGTGTTTTAGAGCCCGGTGTAATTATAGTGCTGCCTTTCCACGCATAAGGTTATAGCTCGTCCTGTCCTTGGAATTAGTGCTGTTATGGTTTGGTAAGGTTATGAGTGTGTTTTTGCACAAGTTTGTGTATAGTGTTTTGCAGTGGAGAGATTGTGTGTTGGCCTTACTGAGGTGGCACCAAAACATCAGAAAGGGTGTAGAGCCTAAATCATGACACACTACCTCTTGAAGGATCTATATATGGTCGTTAATAAAAGGAGCTCATTGTGAACACTATCCACCCTAAAAAGGTGTTTTGTGCCTCTACATGAGAATTGTGATATGATCCCTTGTTTCATTTTGTTGACGGTCTGCATTTTCCGTATGGGCGATATATTGGTGTATTAGGGTCTGCCCAGTGTAATATTTATGGTACAGTAAGGTTCTGAGTGTGTTTTTGCACAAATTTGTGCATAGTGTTTTGCAGTTGAGCGATTGTGGTTAGTATATGCTTTGAGCAAGCACTTTATTCTTTGACATATGATACATATGTAATATCTAAAATTCTTTGACATATGATACATATCTAATATCTAAATTTAATTAAAGGTATTAATTGTCAACGGGGTCATCTTTGACTCTTCTCTCTCCTTCTTTGCTCATATCCAGCAGATCGCCAAGACCTGTCGTTTCTTTCTTTACAACATCCGTAAAATCCGCCCCTTTCTTTCCGAGCACTCTACCAAAACCCTCATCCACACCCTTGTCACCTCTCATTTAGACTACTGCAATCTGCTTCTTGCTGGCCTCCCACTTAGTCACCTCTCCCCTCTCCAATCGGTTCAAAACTCTGCTGCCTGTCTTGTCTTCCGCCAGGGTCGCTTTACTCATACTACCCCTCTCCTCAAGTCGCTTCACTGGCTCCCTATTCGTTTTTGCATCCTGTTCAAACTTCTTCTACTAACCTATAAATGTACTCACTCTGCTGCTCCCCAGTATCTCTCCACACTCGTCCTTCCCTACTTCCCGTGCACTCCGCTCCATGGATAAATCCTTCTTATCTGTTCCCTTCTCCACTACTGCCAACTCCAGACTTCACGCCTTCTGTCTCGCTGTACCCTATGCCTGGAATAAACTGGAATAAACTTCCTGAGTCCCTACGTCTTGCCCCATCCTTGGCCAACTTTAAATCTAGACTGAAAACCCACCTCTTTAACATTGCTTTTGATTCATAACCACTTGTAACCACTCGCCTCCACCTACCCTCCTCTCCTCCTTCCTCTATACATTAATTGATTTGATTTGCTTACTTTATTTTTTGTCTGTTAGATTGTAAGCTCTTTGAGCAGGGACTGTCTTTCTTCTATGTTTGTGCAGCGCTGCGTACGCCTTGTAGCGCTATAGAAATGCTAAATAGTAGTAGTAGTAGTAGTATGGGGTGGAGCTAGGTGGGGCGGGGCTAGGATGGGGCCCCACCAAATTGGTCTGCACAGGGCCCCGCACTTGCTAAGACCGGCCCTGCTCCGGGGTATACATATTTAGGTCTTCCAGTCTCTTGTCATCTATCTTTTGGCGGAAGCACCATACCATTTTTGTTGCCTTACTTCTTACATCTTTAGCAAGATATGGCTTCCAAAGCTGAACACAATACTCCAAGTGGGGCCTCACCAATGACTTGTACAGGGGCATCAATACCTCCTTTGTTACAGTAGCTCAATAGGTATAATATATTTCTATGAGGCCTATTCCTCCTTCAGCTCGAGAATTATACAGTCTTGGCACACACTGATTTTTATAAATGACTTTGTGTGCATGCAGGAGTTTCTTGTTCATACATCCAGTGTTTCAAGATTTTTAAGAGGCCAGTCTGTAACTCCAAGTTTGTATAATAGTACAGGAATTTGGCAGCTGATTAATGGTTTGTATCTTATTCTGTGATATTAACCCACTCTTCAATATCAATTTTAGTCTACTATAATATTCTTTACTGATCTTTTCTCTAGTGATTTATGGTGATTGTTGCTCCTTTGATTCAGGTTCAAACTTAGGGGTATGTTTACTAAGGTGCGTTAGCATTTTTAATGTGCCTGTAAATTTAAGGCGCGTTAAATGCTAATGTGTCTATACATTTCTATGACCACTATTTGACTAATATAATTTTCTTAATGTCTGAACATATTACCATCACATCATTGTGTGCATTTACTTATACAATCTTTATTATGAAAATCACACATATCTAACAATAAAACACTATCTGCCCCACATTCTCGCAATAGTCTCTCCCCAAATCACTCATCCCCAGAATCAAAGTCAGCTGTAGATTGTCTCACAGTGTTTCAAATTTTCAGTGTGATAACACGTTTCAACATTCACTGTCTTTTTATCTTATTCTCCTCACTCGGAGATGTCATGTGGTAATAACCAAAACACTTTATGCAGCTTGCATTCAAATCCTTGTCAGTTTCTGAGAAGAACTCATAAATTCAAGGAGAAACAGGAAAAAACTGTAGAATGCGTGGCATCTATTCCATCCACCATGCAGTACATATCATCCGGTCCCATAACTTTTCTGGTCCCTGGGGAGAGGCTACTGTGAGAATGTGGGGCAGATAGTGTTTTATTGTTAGATATATGTGATTTTCATAATAAAGATTGTATAAGTAAATGCACACAATGATGTGATGGTAATATGTTCAGACATTAAGAAAATTATATTAGTCAAATAGTGGTGATAGTTTGTATGTGACTAATTATTGTGAATTTTCCCTGTGGTTGGTAATAAGTATACATTTCTATGAGCGCATTAGTGAGCGCGTAAACCACGTATGCTCATTAAAAATGCTAACATGCCCATAGCGCTGCTTAGTAAACATAGGCGTGAGATTGTAAGCCCTCTGGGGAAAGGTGATGTATTTGAATGTAACTCCTTGCTGATCAAATTCCTTGATCTCATAGTCATCAGTCAAAGGGATGTTTTCAGATTTGTTCAATTTTCCTCTAATGAAGTTTTCCTTAGCACATTTATCCAGGCCAAAAGCCTTTTTGTTGGCATCTGAAAAGCTTTTCACTAGAGTTGTTCTGCTAATTGTTGGTCACAGGAACTGTAGAGTTTCAAGTCATCTACAAAACAATATATGTGATACAACTTCTAGATCATTATCATCTTTAAGATTAAGACTAAATCCATAACCCCAAATTTAATGAGTACTCAGTGGATTAAGTGCCACACAAAACAAAAGTGGCAACAGGAAGTCTCCCTGAAACGTGCCTCACTGGATCTTGATGTTAGGAATGACAAACTGTCCATCTTCATACATCAGAAGGAGTGTGGTTTACCACATTTTCATGGTAAACTTGATAGACTCAGTCAATTCATATTAATCTCTGTTAATCTATTTTATCTATCTATATGTTCCATCTTTGCTTACACCCTATGCTGTCTATTAAAATTTTCATTGTGTATTTTGTTGAGATTGTAATGTAGTATACTATCCAGCTTATTTTCGAAAGAGAAAGACGCCCATATTTCGACCCAAATCGGGAGATGGGCATCCGTTTCCCATGGGCGCCCAAATCGGTATAATCGAAACCCAATTTTTGGCGTCCTCAACTCCAGTCCATCACGGAGATGAACAAAGATTACGGGGGCATGTTGGAGGCATGGTGAAGGCGGGACTGGGGCGTGGTTATCGGCCGAGGAGAGATGGGCATCTTTAGCTGATAATTGAAACAAGAAGGGCGTTTTTGATGAGAAATTGGTCCGCTTTATTTGGACCCTTTTTTTTTCAGGTCCAAGTCCCAAAAAAGTGCCCCACCTGACCAGATGACCACTGGAGGGAATCGGGGATGACCTCCCCTGACTTCCCCAGTGGTCACTAACCCCCTCCCACCAAAAAAAAACCCACTTTACAAACTTTTTTTCCCAGCCTGTATGCCAGCCTCAAATGCTGTACCCACCTCCATGAGAGCAGAATGTGTTCTATCCTCTGACAGCTTTTCCCTGGTTCTGATGTGGGTCTCGGGTGAGTATGACACCTTTTCTGTTAAGGGCACTGCAGAGTTACATCAGCAATGCATTGTGGTGGGTGTAGGGTATTGGGCTCCGTGATTCCACTAGCTTGTGTTAAATGCTCACAATGTTGGTAGTTGGTAGGCTCTACTCCCATGGTGCTTTCCCCTCTGCTTACTAGGTCAGAGTGTGCCCTGTTTTGTTTCCGGTAGTCATGAGGTAGTGGCCATTTGTGTAAGACACTTTTAGATCCCTGTCATGTGTTAGTTACGTTACAGCACTTAGTTCTTACCTTGAATGTTGCTGAAAGAGGGCATTGTACACCATTCTGCCAGCTCGGACCTACTGCTAATCTCAGTACCAGTGAGACTCATTGCCAGTGGGGCACAACCTCTGATCTGCAGTTAACTGTGAGTAAAGGTGCTTATTCAAATAAAGGATGTTTTCAGCGAGATTAGTCTTCAGGTGTGAACTGCTGTGCCAAGGTTATACACCAGTAACAAGTCCTGTCCCTGGAGCGCTTTTAGTGGATACTGCAGTGCACTTCAGGCAGGCAGACCCAGGCCCATCCCCCCTACCCATAACACTTGTGGTGGTAAATGGGAGGCCTCTAAAACCCACTGTACCCACATGTAGTTGCTCCCTTCACCCCTAAGAGCTATGGTAGTGTTGTACATTTGTCCCTCCCACCACCAAATGGCTTGGATTGGGACGTTTCTGAGCTGGGCGTTTTTAGTTTCCATTATCGTAAAAAAAAAACCCCGCCCATCTCAGAAGGGACCAAATCCATGGCATTTGGTCCGTCCAAACTGTATTTTCGAAACGAAAGATGGATGCCCATCTTTTTCGATAATACGGTCTGTCCCGCCTCTTCACATACCCATTTTCGGACATAGACGCCCATGGAGATGGGCATTCGCGTTCGATTATGCCCCTCTATGCCATACTTTGTATTGTTGTTTGAATATTTTTACTGCTTTAATTGTCTATTGCTTATGTTTAACTTATTCTTGCTGTACACTGCCTTAAGTGAGTTCCTTCGAAAAGGCAGGAAATAAATCCTAATAAATAAATAAATAAATAAATAAATATTTCAAGGTAATTTATTATCCAGGAGTATGGGATGTTATCAAAGGCTTTCTTTTAAGCAGTCCATGATGTACTGAGATTTCTCCTTTTCTTTAGCACTGGCTATGAAGGCTTTTTTCAGCATTAACAGGTCTTTGGTGCTGTATGCTGCTTTTTATTGCCATTCTAACCTAGTAAAAAGATAAAATGAATTAGATTTGATGGATATCATCATCAGAGAAAAGAAGAAAAAGATATAGATATCAAGAAGGAAGGTTTTTTGGCTGATGATGAAGAGAAGATTCTTTGATCTGTTCAGCTCTAAAAAAATCTGTGTGATTTATGAGCTCTTTGAGGCCTTTTTCCTTCCTTTCATAAGACATTTTCAATTAGTGGATTTTGATTATTATTTAGTCTAGCGATTTTGCATTTCCACACCCTCAATTGTATTTGGTTTAGTGAGTTCTAATCTAGTGCCATGATGTTATTGGAGTCAATATGATTGCATATTCCATCGGCATCTATTGCAGTGAGTAGCTTATAGACTGTAGGCAGACAAGTTATGGGTCTGTAATTTTGGGGAATTTTACTTGGATCTCCTTTTGGAAGAAGAAGTGTTCTTCCTGTTATTAGTCATTGTGGTGTTAAGTCTGGCTGCCCGGCCAAATGATTCTTGCAATGTGTCAGGCCTTGGTGGCATGATGTTAACTGTTTGAGCCAAAATTGGTCAGTCTATCTGGGCAAGGGCTCTTCCAGTCTGGGGCTCATTTAACCTGTTTTCCAACTCGTTTGTTGTTACTTCAGGCCATTCCATAACTTTGACTTTTCCAAATTCTACCACATGCAGGGCAGCCATTCTGCTTCAAAGATATACTCTACGGGGTCCTTGTATAAGTTCCTCTAGAATGTTTATATTTCAGTTTTAGTTGGTGGTATTTTCACTGTACTAATGTTCTTTCCCAGTGCCCCATGGAATGATTTTGGGTTCTCATTACACTTTATTTTGATATCACTTTTTTCTATTTTCTTCATATCTCCTCAATTTGTTTTGCTTCAGCTTCTACTTTTAAATTATTATTGGTCCATATAGAAACACAAAAAATGATGGCAGATAAAGACCACATGGCCTATCAAGCCTTCCTTCACTAATGCTGCATATTTCAGTCTGATGTTTTGTATCTTTCTCTTTGGTAATTTTGATCTTCCCCTTTTATGTACCTTTCTATCAAAGACTCTGCTTGCAATTACTGTGGGACCCTTTTATCACACTGTTATAAAAGGTGTCCCTGAAGCGACCTTACACAGGTCACAAAGGTCATTTTTACTGCCATGGTAAAATGGCAGATTTTTCCATTTTCTATATTAATGGCCATGTGCTAATTTTCCTTTAGTGTTTAAGCACCTACCGCCACCCATTATGTAGGCGGTAAGGGCTCATACTCTAAGCCAGTGCTAATCGGTTAGCATGCGGCAATGTAGCTGCACTAACCAGTTAGCACAGAACATACCCTGTCACCACCCCCAGACCCACCTACAGTGCTAAAAAAAAATCAATTTTTATTATTTAGGGCATGCACATTCAAAAATTACCATGGCATGCCTGAGTGCATTCCACAGTAAGCACACATTAGTGCCTACTACAGCTTTGTAAAAGGACCCCTATATATTTTCTTTAATGTGTTTTTTTTTCTAAGGAGAAGTTGTTATCTTTCTCTTCTTCATGGGTGTAGTTTGGGGGGCAAGGGGGGCATTGCCCCCCCCCCCCAAATGAGCTGTCTTTAAGTTGAAGCCCCCCAAAAAGCAGCTTGCCATTCCATTTTGCTCTCTCTCTCTTTCTTTTTCCACCCCCCGCGACGCCTGGTATCGCAATCCACCACCCCTTCGCAATGCCCTATCTGCAGTCCTCCAATCTTCCAGCTGCTGGCAGCAATGAAAACTCACTTCCCTTAGCCTGCCCCAGAAGCCCTTCTCTGTACAATGATGTCTGTTGGTTTCTGCATAGATGGGAAGCTGCACAGGGAAGAGCTTCCAGGGCAGGCTGAAGGCAATGTGTTTTCATTGCTGAGGTACAGTGCCGGCATGGTGGCTGGAAGATTAGAGGACTGCAGGCGTGGTGAGGGGTGTGGAGAGCCATACTGGGCCTTACAGAGGTAGAAGGAGAGAGAAGGAGATGACACACCTGCAGTTAAGGGGAGAGGGAGGGAAGGGTTTACAGCATGCCCTGGGTGCACACTGCAAGCTGTGGTATAGCAGGTAAGACAATCCCAGCTGAAAACTGGGGCTATTTTACTACCCTGGAGGTTCAGGTCATCAAACTACAGCCTGATGCTCCTGGCTGTTACTTCTTGAGGGTCTCCCAGCCCCCCCCCCCCAAGCAAGCATCCCTGGCCCGGCCCCTCAGCCCCCCAGAGCAAGTCCTTCTGATCCAGAACCACCTAAGCAATTCCCTCCTGATCTAGAACCCTCCCATCAAGCCTTCTTCTCCCCAAAGGCCCACTCATCTTCAAGGTCATACTTTGTGAACTTGTGGTGCAGTGGATCTTTGCTCCTGCCCTTCTGGTGCCATCCTTTAAAATGGCACTCCTGGTGATAGTCTTGTGCTACTACCACTAGGGATGCCATTTTCAAGGATGGTGCTAAAAGAGCGGCAGTGACTGGACATTGCTCCTGCCCAAGGATCCACTGGATCAACAGGGTATAAGCTGATTCCATCATTTGGCTGCTGTAAACTGCCTATATGCATCCAGCGCACTCCAAATCGGCATTACTGTCTGGCTACCGTGTGCCCCGGTTGGTAATTTTGAATTTGGTGTGTGCCAAAAACACGTGGTAGAAAATATTTTCTATTTTCTGCTGCGGGGCGTCTACCCAGTGGTAAATGGTAGTTGGTGTATGCTTACTGCCCCTGTAGCGCATGAGACCTTACCGCTAAGTCAATGGGTGGTAGTAAGGTCTCAGGCCAAAAACGGATGCACGCTGGTTTTCATTTTGCTGCATGTCCATTTTCTGGCACATTAAAATAATCCCTTTTTCCCAGATGCAGTACAATAAGGGTCCAGTGGGTGCCAAAAACATGCACCCACACTGCCGCAGGCCAGTTTTTGGCGCGCCTTTGTAAAAGGGCCCCACAGTTTGGAAGCAGAGAAAGACCTCTTTACTGAGACCCTGTGAGCAGTTATATTCTGTAACTTGTTAGCAGCTATATTTCCTGTACATCCCAGGCACTATCCAGGTAGTGATAAAATGTTTAGATAGTTTTATAATTGATCCTTATTCAGTTACCGGTTATTTTCCTGTTATTTTTCATCTGTTTTTATAGTTCATTGTTCAATATTGTTAACTCACAACTTTCATAACTGGGGATCACTGGTACTGTCCTTCAGTGGTTCCAGTCTTTTCTCATAGGTCGTTCCTTTCATTTCACTGTTTGTCAGTACACCTCTTTGGTTAAATCTCTAGCATGTGGCCTCCCACAGGGATAAATTCTTTCACCCCATCTTTTTAATATTTTCATCAGTCCACTTGCAACCCTTATTCAAATTTCATGTATCTCCTTTCATATCTATAGAGATGACATTCTTATACTGTTTAAAGTTGATCCCTCAACCATGAATTTGTTATCTCTTCAACAATGCCTGCATGTTGTTGTACAGTGGCTCGCGGATCACCGTCTTGTGTTAAATAGTAACAAAATGGTTGCCTATTGGCTAACGGGTCATTATACTGCCCCTGCTGCTCTGATGCTACTGTTTGATACTCATATTTCTCCAGTTTCTAGTTTCAAGTACTTAGGAATCCTTTTGGACTCTGCTCTTTCTTTTGAACTACAGGTTTTTGCTCTATGCAAATCCCAATTCTTTCTGATGCGCCAACTGAGATCGGTCTGCGCATTTTGTGATCATGATACATTCCATTTACTTATGTTGTCCCTTTTTATGACTGGCATGGACTACTGTAGCATTATCTATTTAGGGATTACTAAAATTCTGCATAATAGGCTTCAGCCACTTCAAAATACAAATATCCATTTACTTTGCCACTTATGTAAATTCAATCATATTACACCCACTTTACAAGAACACCATTGGTTGCCTATCCAATACCATATCCAGTTTAAAGCTTTATTACTAGGTTTCAAGGCTTTCCGACAAGGCACAACTCTATATTTGGCCTCGTTGACTAGCCCACATTCTTCACATTGAGTGTTACGTCTATAAATGACCAACGTATGACCTTACCAGGGCCTCGTTTTGCATGATTAGAGACAACTCGTTGTTGTGCATTTTTTTGCAGTCCCTTACCTCTGGAATTCTATGCCTTTACCTTTATGCAGTGAACTAAATATCAAGAAATTTAAATCCATGCTTAAGACCTGGTTATCAGCCTACTCTGGCTGATTGGAATGGTTTGCAGGGGATCAGTGCTTGAGAGAGGGAAATTTTATGTCTACCTCTAACGAAGTGCTTATCCCTGTTTGTGTGCTTGCTTATCTTTCCTGTGGCAGTATTGTAATTCTTTTCTTTGCTTTGTGTTTTGTTATTATTGTTGTAAACCACCTTGCTCTGTATGGCAGTTAAAGTCTTGAATGAATAAATAAAGAAATATGACACACTTGTTATTACTCTATCCCATAGTTAACAATAACCTATAAGAAAACAAACCATAGTTACTTCATTATTGGGTTGCCATAGAGAGAAAAAGCCAAGGATGCTTCTCTCTTCTGTTTTTCTTTCCCTGTAAGTAAATACCTTTATGAAAATACCTAGTTAATCCATCTACAGATATCTGTTCATTGAAGGATTGTACACAATAACAAATATCTGCTGTCATGACCTTCTAAACAGACTCTCTCCAAAAAAGGATCTTTCTTTCTTTTTTTTTTTACGCCAAGATAAACAGAATTGCAGTAGTTCAGATGGGACACGATCTGCCAAGGATGTTTGGAATGAATGGAATAAAAGTATTTTAAAATAATAAATAAACATAAGGATCCTTTCAGGACACTCACTAGCCCAGTATGCTCTTGGTTTCAGGACCCTACCATTTTAGTATAGAGAGGAGGTGCATATCATTCTGCAACAGCATCTTATGCTGGTATAGTTGCACATGATTCAGACTATATAAACAAATCAGTCACAACAAGGGTGACAAAAGAAAGAGCAGCAGACTATGTCCAAACTAATACCTTTATTGTAACATCCAAGACTTGACATGTGTCGTGTTTCGGCCCACAAAGGCCTTCCTCAGGAGTTTTTAATTGGATGTATGCTGTTATTAAGCTAAGCTTAATGTGATACAGGTGATGTTTGATATCTTGCTGCTTTCTTCCAAAGATCTAAACATGTCACAAGGGTGGGAAGATGGAGAGAAACACTGGAGACCATGGGTGTGTGTGTGGGGGGTGTTAGGGAAGGAGAGAAATGCTGGAGACTACAGGGTGAGGGGAGGAGAGAAATGCTGGGCACCATTGTGGGAGGTTCAAAGACAGGTAAGGATGCTGGACACTGTGGAGGTAGGAGGACTATGAGATGGAAGGTAAGAGAAGGGAAGATGTTGGAGCTGGGGGTGGAGCTTGGGTGGGATTGGGGGCAAAGCTTGCCCCCCCAAAAAAAACAAAAAGGTGTTCCTCTGCCCTTGAATTCAATGGTAGAAAAACTGGATACACCAATATTATAAAACTAAATATTTTACTAGCCTTTAGCTAGCCACCATTTTCTTCTCAAAACTGACTTTCATCAAGCTACACGCATTGATTATTGATCCAAAAGTGTGCAGCAAGTTTATAAAGTGTATTTAACATGATTATTATTGAAGGTTACATAACTATCAACCATTTTCATTACCATCCTCTATGAGAGTGAAAAGATTTAATCTGTTTGAAAGATTGTTGGCTTTTCAAGCCCCTAAAGTTTGGAAAAACGTACTGACAGGTTCGGATTTGAGGACAGACTATTTGCACTTTAGGAAACAACTTAAGACTATACTTTTTAGAAAATGTTTTCAATATTATCAAGAGCAATGATTCTTCTGTTATTTTGTATACCATGTAATTCTTAAGGACTATACCTTGGTTTTTTGATTTTGTAAACCGCATAGAACTTGTGATTTTAGTGGTATAGAAGTGTGATGTAATAATAATAATAATAATATTATTATTATTATTATTTTGAGGGCCTCCACTAGCTTACAATCAGTTTCAAACTCTTCTCCATCACACATAGGAATTTCTATCCATAAGTGGCCTGCTAGTCAAAAGGGTTTAACTGGGCAAAAGAGGCTCCTGCTTAGTTAAACCATGCTGAATGGGCATGCCACTGATATTTAGTGGCACTTAACTGGGCAGTGCCACTGAGTATCAGCTTTAACTTGTCATGTCAAAACTGGGCAGTGGATGGATGGTCTGAAGGCAGAGTCAGGGAGGAGCCAGGAGTTATGTGGGTAGTGGCAATATTCAGTGCCAGCGACCACATAGCTAACTGACCAAACAGGACTGTACTGAAGACTGTCATAACTTTGGTCACTTAACTATGTGGTTGCCAGTACTAAATGTTGGCTGGCACCCACATAACTTTCAGGTAACAGCCTGAATCTTTCTCTGTTCTTCCCTCTTTCTCCTTGTCAAATGAGATCATACCATCTCCAGACCTCCCCAAAAGATTGTGCCTTCTCCTGACCTCTCCTGAAGAGAAGCTCCCTCCCATGCCCCAGTAGGCCCCAAGGTCTACTTTATAAAGCATGTCTGTTGGTCTAGATGGTAGATTGGGCAGAAGTGAACCTCAGTAGCTCCTGCCCAGGCTGGCTGCAGGTGCAAAATGGCAACCATGACCTCTAGCAGTAGTCTCGCAGTGCTATCTTTTTATTGAAGACTAACTCCTAGTGGTAGAATAATAAGACTACCGATAGCTGGCATGAGGTTTTCTCTTGCCTGGTCTATCCCCTAGACCAGCGTTTCCCCAAGTCCAGTCCTGGAGTAATCTTTGACAGTCAGGTTTTCAGGATATCCACAAGAGACTGTTCAATAGACCATTGGGACTGGTAGAGCAGGGGGTACTGTCTAACATCACACAGGATCCTGGAGCGGGCTCAAGCCTTCTTTCTGATGCAACTTCCTGGTCCCGCAAACAGGAAGTTGCATTAGAGGGAAGGCTCAGAGCCAGTACGAGCAAAGGGAATGAGTTGCTGCTTGCTGCTGGTGAAGACCTAAAGGATTTAAAGGTACTGGGGGTTGGGGAGATTGACCCCCCCATCACTCACCTGGGAGGGAGGGAGAGATGCTGAGCAGGGGTCAAGGCTGTCATGCCCACCCACTTTGGGTTCAGGTCCCCTCAAAATTGGATGTCTGGCTATACCCCTTCATAGGATAAAGGCACCATAAAAGGGAGTAAAGAGTTCTACACCTATACATTACTGGAGAGCCCATTAAAAGGGGGGTTTTATTACATCAATATCAAGCTTCAGTTACTTTTTGCCTTTTGAATTTACTGTGCCTCGTGGAAGGATATTTTTGATATGATGTTTGCTCAAAACTTCCCAAAGTTGAGTGGGAAATATAGTGATTTTGTAAACAGAAAAATGTTTATCTTTTTTTTTTTCTTTCAAAAATGGCCATTTTCTAGATGTTTTTGTGCTCGGTGCATCTACCTTTTTGGACCACATTTGAAAAATAAAAAGTCCAAGTGAAAAACACACAAAATGAAGCAATTGGGTTATAGGAGGAGCCAGCATTCTTGTAGACTTGTCACACAGACATCATAGAAGAGCAGTGGGGCAAAAACCCATTGAGGGGCATTTTCGAACGGGGCCGGCCATCTATATGGGCGACCATCTCCAAGCCGGCCCCTTAAAGCGGCATACCCAACCGCATTATTGAAACAAGATGGCCTCGTTCGTTTCGATAATACGGTCGGGGCCGGCCAAATCTCAACATTTGGGCCGGCCTTAGAGATCGCCGGTGTTAGAGATGGCCGCCATTGGTTTTTGCTGATAATGGAAACTAATGGCGGCCATCTCAAACCCGGCCAAATCCAATGCATTTGGTCGTGGGAGGAGCCAGCATTTATAGTGCACTGGTCCCCCTCACATGCCAGGACACCAACCGGGCACCCTAGGGGGCACTGCAGTGGACTTCACAAATTGATCCCAGGTGCATAACTCCCTTTCCTTGGGTGCTGAGCCCCCCAAACCCCACTACCCGCAACTGTACACCACTACCATAACCCTTAAAGGGTAAAGGGAGGCACCTACATGTGGGTACAGTGGGTTTTGGGTGGATTTTGGAGGGCTCCCATTTACCACCACAAGTTTAACAGGTGGGGGGGTGGGGGGGGCCTAGGTCCCCCTGCCTGAAGTGCACTGCAGTACCCACTAAAAACTGCTCCAGGGACCTGCATAGTGCTGTGAGGGAGCTGGGTATGACATTTGAGGCTGGCATAGAAGCTGGCCCAAAAATGTTAAAAAAATTTTTTTTGGGGGTGGAAGGGGGTTGGTGACCACTGGGGGAGTAAGGGGAAGCAATCCCTGATTCCCTCCGGTGGTCATCTGGTCAGTTGGGGCACTTTTTTGAGGCTTGGTCCTAAAAATAAATGGACCAAGTGAAGCCGGCCAAGTGCTCGTCAGAGCCGGCCTTCTTTTTTCCATTATCGGCCGAAGCTGGCCATCTCTTAACCACGCCCCCGTCCCGCCTTCCGTACCCTGCCGAAACGCCCCCTTTAACTTTGGCCAGCCCTGCGATGGAAAGCAGTTGAAGCTGGCCAAAATCAGCTTTCGATTATGCCGATTTGGCCAGCTTTAGGAGAAGGCCGGCCATCTCCCGATTTGTGTCGGAAGATGGCCAGCCTTCTCCTTTGAAAATAAGCAGGATTGTATCCAACTGTACACCACTACAATAGTCCTTATGGCTGCAGGTGTCACCTATATGTGTTTACAGTAGGCTTTTGACGGGTTTTGGAGGGCTCCCACTTTCTACCACATGTGTAACAGGTAGAGTGAGATATGGGCCTGGGTCCCTTTCTCTACAGTACACTGCACTGACCACTAGGCTACTCCAGAGATCTGCTTTCTGCTCTATTAAGACTGGCTATAACATCTGAAGCTGTCATAGAGGCTGGTATGTACTGTTTAACATCATTTGGGGGTGGGAGGGGATCAGTGACCACTGGGAGAATAAGGGGCGATCATGCCTTAATCCAACCAGTGGTCATCTGGTCACTTAGGGCACACTTTTGTGATTTAGTCATGATAAAAAAACAGGTCTAGACCAAAATGTTTAAATTGTAGCCCCAGACATTTTTATTTTGTTCCATTATGCCAGAAAAACGTCCAAGTCTTAGGAACACCCAAATCCCACCCTCAACACGCCCCCTTGTGATTTGAAAGCACTGCTGACAAACTGCATAGCAAAACATTTCGAAAATGGGTTTTTGAAAGAAGAATGGATGTAGAATTTTGTGGTAGGAAGATTACTATTTTTCCTGATGTTTGTAGAGCTACCCAGGTGAGAAGGAGACAATTTTTTCAATTAAAACCTAGAGTGTCTGCTATTGGAGCTACTTTTTTCTTATGGTTCCCCTGTAGATGTTTAATTTCCTGTCAGCAGACCAATTATGTTTTTAATGAACCTTCTCAACTGAACACTTTTCTTATGAATAAGTAAATATAGTTTCTACTTTTCATTTTTTTTTTTAGGAAGATGGGTATAGGGGGAGTTATGCAAGTCAACTATATTACCCTAATTTGTTTTGTAATTTTCTCTCCTTTTCCTGCGTTAGGGTTAGCTTCTGTAATGTGGTGGATTGAATAAGTTGTTTTCCCCTTCCATTATGGTTATGATGGTGCATTTAATTGTAATGTGATTTGATTCTCGTTGCAGAGTATTTTCAAAATCAAATAATGCAAAAGTTGAAAAAAAAAAGAAAATGGGCTTTGAAAATAGCAGTTTGAACATTTTGGCGTGCAAAACATCCAAATACTGCTTTATGCCACTTTTTAAATGTTTTTCTCTTTCGAAAATGAGCCCCATAGTAAAGCAGTTCACAATCAAAACTTATAGAAAAGAACATGGTTTTCTATTATAGAATAGGTACAGTGGTGTTCATAAGTCCTGCATTATTTGGCTGAAATTTGTTTTGCCACTGTCACAGCTAGAAGGGCTCCAGCTGGCAAACTGGGCAATACAGAGGGTAGGTAGAGATATTCATATACACAAAAATACACATTACATTTTCATATGTACACATTTAAAATGTTAATATATGCGGTTTTCTTTCACTTTCCTTCCTCCTCTTTTTTGCTTTAATTTCCCTAACTACTTATTTATTTGTTTAAGATTATATTTATATTCCCTTCCCTTCCTTCCTTTCTCTATTCCTTCTACCCCGCAATTCTCATTGTAATTATTTCATTGGTTCATTGTGAGCCACTTTGGGGCTGCTAAACTGTGGCAAAAGGCGGGGTATAAATGACCTAAATAAATAAATAAATGTAGGTGAAATATGTAAAGTAGCTATAAATGCCAAAATGTTAAAAAAAAATACTTGCCCCCATTCTGGGTATCCCTCTGCCCCACTAGCCTAAGATGTTCTCTAGCCAACCAGACAGTGCTGTGGCGCTGTGGCGGGTGTGTGGCGCTGAATATCTGGGTCTGACACAGTCAATGCAATTTATCCTGGAAGAGCCACTCCTGCACAATTGTTTGATTATTGACCTCATGCTTATAAATTTAAGTCTGCCTTTCATTTGCCTAGATTTATGAGACTAATTTATGAGCCTAGTGTTGACAAAGCCTAACTTTTTCCTTGCCCCTGAACGTACCTGTTGCCACCACCCTTTTGTGCTCCTAAATTAAGTGAAATTTTGAGTGTAAATTTAGGCACTCAGCCCCTTAGTAAATTTTCAAAGAGGTCAATTAGGAGCATACTTTTACAGTTAAGCTGGCTGATAATCAGCCCGCGGGAGGCAGATCGTCTAAGTGCTGTGATTGCCACTGGAGCCTGAATATTCAATGCAGGGCCATTCCAGTGTCTGGCATGAATATCTGTTTTTTTTTTTTGGCCAGCTCAACTTAACTGGCCACGTCAACATTCAGTGCTGGCCAGTTAAGTTTATAGTGGACTGCTATTAGGTGGCCTGATTTGCTGCAAACCTAGCCGGCCAAGTACCTGAATATTCACAGCTGGCCAGTTATTATCGTGCAATATAGCAGGTTAGCTGATATGCGGTAAGCACTATATTCAGCTGAGATAACCGGCTATCTTGCGCTGAATAATAGTCACTTAAACAACTTAGCACTATTTAACTAGCCAGGAGCCGTTCCTGGCCTCTTTAACTTGCTCTGATATCAGATGGAAGAAGCATATATCCTTTCAATATTGGGCCACACAATAGATAAAGTATATAAAAACAAAACCAAAACAAAGAAAAAGAACATAAAAATATATCAAAATCAATCATCAAATACCAGTACAAAAGCTAAATCATCATAGGTATTATGACTGCACAGAAATCTAAAAATAAACCACTAGGGCATTTCAGATCACTTACATATCTAAAAAATATGGACAATCTTATCCATCTAATCAGCAGGAGACAGGTAGACTACAATTAGTCTGGCCCAAATGATAACAAATTTATGGCTAACCTAAAGCCTAATTTAAAAAAATATGGGGCCCTTTTACTAAGCTGTGGCAAAAACTGACCTGCAGCAATGCGAGCGTGTCTTTGGGCATGTGCCGGGCCAAGTTTTTGTCGCATCCTGGAAAAAGGACCTTTTTTTAAGGGGCCCAGAAAATGGACGGCGTAAAATAAAAAACAATGCGCGTCCATTTTCGGCCTGAGACCTTACTGTCACCCATTGACTTAGCGGTAAGGTCTCACGTGCTACCCAGGTGTAGGCACTTAGTGCACGCCCACTGCTGTTTACCACCAGGTAAGCGCCAAGTGATAGAAAATGAAAATATTTTCTGCCACTTGTGTTTCGATGCGTGCCAAATTCAGAATTACCGCTTGGGGCATGTGGTAGCTGGGCAGTAATGCTGATTGGTGCACACAGGATGTGTTTAGGACCTTAAGTGCCTTTGTAAAAGGGGTCTTTATATGCTTCAATGTTATAGAAAATGACAAATAATCTAATTATAGCCATAACTCATTTGTAGAGATCCAGTGCATGTGGTAAGAACTGAAGGTCTTATACTAGTTCCCACCACTGTTAGTTTTGGAACATTCAACAACAATTGGTAAATGAATGGCAGCAATGGAGGCAGTGTATGCAAATTTCTCATGCATATTCTTGTGATTATACCATTTTTAAAGTTATACAAATTGTAGGAATGAGGTTGACAGGTGGTTTCACTGGAAATGGCAAGTTGATACACTAGTTAAGAAGCGTTTTTTTATGATGAGAAAGTTGCGTACGGTATGAAAATATTTTGATAGATATGAATTTGAGCTTTTAAGGGAGATTCTATAAATGGCGCCTAAAAAATTTGGTGCCGAAATCAGTGCCGGCTAAGCGTATTCTATAAACGGCACCTAGATTTTAGGTGCAGTATATAGAATATGCTTAGTTGATATTTGTGCGCCTAAATCTAAGTGCATCCATTTACACCACCTAAAATGTGGTGTAAATCCAGGTGCGTAGATTTATGCGCACTGGGCCATATTCTATAACTGTGCATGTAAATTTGGAAACGCCCATGAAATGCCCCCACCTATAACCACACCTCTTTTTACCTACGTGCATTAGAAATTTGGCGCAGTGCGTTACAGAATAAGTTTAGCGAGTTGTGCATGTAAATTCTAATTAGTGACAATTAGTTCTCAATATTGCTTGATAAGTACTAATATCATTGCTGATTAGCTTGTTAAGCCAATTAAGTTATGTGCTTGAATCTGCCTGGATTTTGGCACGGATCTCTAGGTGTGCTATATAGAATCCGGGGGTTAACGCATGTACTTATATGATTGCAATTTGATATATCTAGGTTATACAAAGAAGCTATTGAAAGACTGTAGACCATGCAGAACATGGCAGTCCGTTTGTATATTGGACTTTCTAAATATGAGAGTAGATCTTTTTATATTAGGTTACGTTGGTTACCAATTGAGGCTAGAATCATTTTTAAACATGTTTGTTTCTTACTTAAGTATTACCAGGCTTTGTTTCGGATTATTTTTTGTCTCATGTTGCTTTGGTGCTGTTTCTAGAATTAGAAGACTTGGTAATCTCATGCTATTTGCCTTTCCCTCAGTTAAGGAAAGAAGCGCCTAATGATCTTTGAGAAATTATTGGCTTTTCAAGCAGCAAGACTCTGAAAGGACTTTGCTATTTTCTTTTAATTTCTTCAACAGTACCTTACATTTAGAAGGAAGATTAGAACATGTTTATGTAAGAAATTTATTTACAAAAGATTAACATTTTAGGTAGTGTTATTTTATGTAAAGTTTATGTAATTCCCAGAGACTATGCATTGTAAATTTGGAAACGCCCATGAAATGCCCATTTCCCCACCTATAACCACACCTCTTTTTACCCTGCGTGTATTAGAAATTTGGCGCAGTGCGTTACAGAATAAGTTAGTGAGTTGTGCATGTAAATTAAAAATATAAAAACATCTAATCAAAAGAACCGAACAGAGAAGGCACCACTGGGTGTAATGCATACATGAATGCATGGAGGATACTTGTGAATGTATGTGCAATACATGCCATATATTACATTTTACTATATCAAAAAGGCTTATATTTTCTATTAGATGTGTGTGCAAAGATATGTGCAACATACATGGGTTCATACGAACTGTTTATGAATATATTAAAAGTTATTGCTTTAAAGATGTATTACACTAAAGTAAAAAAAGAAAAAGTGGATTCTAAAAGGTTGAGAAAGCCTAATCAAATAGGACATCACAAAATGAGTAATAACATGCAAAAGTGAAAACATATGCAAATATTAATATCATACCAGGGCACAATGGTTAAATATGAATATCATACCAGGGCACAGAAAAATCTGTGAAAGAGCAATATAGGGAGACATCTGCCTTCAAAATTATCTACAATGTAATGTGAAAAACCTGCGATATTCTGGAAAAAAGAATATTCTGGAGAAAGGAGAATAGAACAGAGAAAGCACAGTGTAATTTTATCACCAACTTTACACTACCAGTGTAAAGGCTAAATGCCATACGAGTGAAAATATCATACCTATTCAAAGAGATCAAAATAAGGGTAAATTATACTGAGCTAATAAAAATGGTATGCAGGTATAAGTAGGCCAGGGCACAGAATGTTTGCTATAAAACAGCATGGTACAAGAAAACATCTAACTACAAAATTCTGCAAGCAGCATTATAAAGAAATAAGGCATTTAAAGTAAAAAGTAACAAAATGGATAAAGAATCTTGTAGCACCAGCTGTGAAAGAAGCAGAGAGATCACAGTAAGGCTCCATACAAAAACAATTGTAAAGGAATACCACAACACCACATTTTTAAAGATAATCTCATTCCACTCAGTATATTAACAATAAATAAAGCTGTAAAATTTCACGTTGACATTCCAAGCGGTTGTTGCAATAAACTCTAGGGAGTTACTTTTTTTTTGCCTGCTCTTCATGCATAATGTATGTTTTCCATGCTTTGTGAGGGGTTATGTCAGATAATCAAGACTCTACTGTATATTACTTTTCACAATGACTTAACATTACTTTTATTAAACAAGTAAATAGTAAGTGTAATTTATTACTTTTCACAGTAACAACTTATCACTCTAATTAAGCAAGTAACTAGTAACTGTAATATATTACTTTTACAAAGTTACAAGTAACTAAGGGCCACTTTTACCAAGCTGCGGCAAAAAGGGGCCTGCACTGGCATCAGTGCGTGTTTTTGACAGGCGCCGAGGCCCCCTTTTACTTCAGCGGGTAAAAGGTAGGTCTCTTTTTCTTTTCTTTTCTTTTCTTTATAAGTTTTGCATTTACATTCATTAACATGAATATAGGTAATATCAGTAAATAAACATACAATGGAAATATTTACTTATAACCAATACTGGTATAAAGGAAAAACATTGAAATTTGTCCACAATAAATTAAATTAAGATACTAGGCAATATAATAAAGAAAGAAAAAACCTATAATAATAAACTAAGTTATTATAATGGTAGGATCGAAGCAGATGTCTACAGCCAACGTGACAGCACTCTAATTAAGGAAGCAAGTCATCAGGAGATTTAACAGTTTCCTTGGATACAATGAATTCTAGCAACTTCGAGGGAGTAAAGAATAGTTAACCAACTCAAAAGTAACATGACACTTGCAAGGGAACTTTAACAAAAAAGTAGCTCCTAATTTAAGCACTCTGGATTTACATAATAGGAATTCTTTTCTCCTCTTTTGTGTACTCCTTGCCATGTCTGGAAAAATCTGAATCTTTTGTCCCAAGAAGTTATCGTTTAAATGGCGAAAATATAATCTTAAAATATTATTTCTGTCCAGTTCAAGAGCAAAGGTAACAATTAACGTTGTCCTCTCTGTAATCAGTTCCAGGGAATTCTCAAGAAATTCAGTCAAATTCAAGTTCGGAGTAACCTAGGGTTGCTCTTTAGAAGATCTCACCACTCCAGAGATATATTGGGCCCGTGTTATAGGGGGATACCCCTCTACTGGGATCCCCAATATATCGCCAAAATATTTTTTAAGTATATGTATTGCTGTAATTAAAGGTAACTTGGGAAAATTCAATAGTCTCAGGTTATTCTTCTGCCCATTATTTTCCAGGTATTCTATTTTTTTCCTGAGTTTCTTTATCTTTAATCAAGGTCAGTGTTAAATTTTGTAATTTTTTAACCTCATTTTCCATAGTCAATATTTTTTCCTTTTGTTCCTGAGCATTTATAGACAGATTTTGACTAGTTTGTTTCAATTCCATAATTTCACCTTTAATGGAAACATTCATCAGAAGTAATGTGTTATTCACCTCTTGAATTGCGTCCCATAGCGTATTCATAGTCACCTGAGTTGGTCTTTTCAATCCACCACTACTCTCGGAGGTAGGGCCACGGGTAGCAGGGACACCGACCAGCATTTGTTCCTGACTTGTTTCCTTTCCCGGGGTCGACGTGCTCGAGGGTCCTCCATTCATAAACATTGAAGTTCTGTCTTCAAACTGCTGTGGTCCCACTGGCACTAATACACTTCTGGGTTGTGGAGGAGCGGTGAGAGAGGGGGGACTCAGCGTCGCTCCCTCCGCGCTGCACTCTGCTTCAGAGAGGGGCAAGCCCATCGAAGTAGATGCCTGTCTGCCAAGGATCCCGACTCCAAAGTTCTCGAGCGTCGCTTGGTGCTGGAACCACGGAGGTAGGAGCCAGCGTTTTCCCCTTTCTTTTCCCCATCTGAAAATCGGGATAGAAATTCTCTTGCTCGTTTACTCTTAAACCTTAGGAGGTCCAGGATCACTCAACCGTTGCTGACACCATCTTGATCAGTAGGTCTCTTTTTCTCAGGAAATGGCCACACAGCAAGTGAAGCACTTGCCGTGTGGCCATTTTTTGGGGGAGCCCTTACTGCCACCCATTGAGGTGGCAGTAATGGCTCCCGTGCTAACCTGACAGCAACTGGGCAGTGTGCAGGACTGCCTGATTACTGCTGGGTACATACCGGTGCTACAAAAATAAAAATATTTTTGTAGCGCCGGATATGACGATGCAATGGGGGTGGGAACTACCACCGGGCTGCTGCAGTAGCCCGGTGGTAATTCCTTTTTAGTGAGTGGTAAGCCTGTGTTGGATTTAACACCACTTTGTAAAAGGGGCCCTTATACCTGTAATGCATTACTTTTCATAGTAACCTAACATTACTTTTATTAAACAAGTAGTAACTTGGGCAACACTGCATAAATGGTACAGAGTAATGTCAATGTTCTGCCTAAGCGCTATTCTGGAAACACCTGTTTAAATTACACAGTGTGTATTTGCAAGGGGTGCGAACATAGGAGAGGAGCATTGGCAGGAAATAGGTGTGTCTCTCACTTATGAGATAACTTACAGAATATTGTATGTCCCTGCCATATTTAGGTGCCCTCAATTACACCAGCTGGCTCATAATGGGTTACACTTGTATTTTAATGGCACCTATAGGTTCCATTATAGAATAGGTCCTACTGTACAGCCTTAGGGTGACTAAAGTGTGTGTGTGTGTGGGGGGGGGGGGGGGGGGGGGGGGTGGAGAATGCACAGTTATAGAATTACTCCCAAGGGGGCCTGATTTTATATAAGGCACCTGTTACGAAACACCTAGCCACCCACCTGGGGTTACCTTGCAGCCACTTAGAGGGTCTATCCCCAGCACAGCTCAGGCCCACCTGCACCTGCTGCTTGTGCTTTACACTTGCACCCTCCTCCCACTGACTGGGTCACAACCGCCTATGGGCGAGTCTCCCACTCTCAAATTATCCTCAGTGATTTCTAGGTTACTGGGGGCCACACTCCTAGTGGTCCCACAGTTCCCAGAAAGCTGTTACACACCCAACACACGAACCACCAGGATTCTTTATCAGTCTACACAGCAGAGACAATAAACTGAATAGTGTTGTTGAAAATGATTGTACAAAGAAAAAAAAAAGTGCAATCAGCAAACAATAACAGGTAACTGAAATATGGATCAATTATAGAAATATCGAAATATTTGTTTACTTTCTAAAAAGTACCTGGGAAGATAAGGACATATAATCCACCGAGCCTCAGCAAAGAGATCCTACTCTCTTTTCTTCCTGGCTAAGACTGGGGCAAAAGTAAAATCCAAATGAAAATTAGCTCCTGGGTCAATCAGAGCCCAGAACAACAAGTTTTAAAAATAGCTGGTTACATCACTGCAGGCATTTCCTTTATCTGTGTTAACTAAAGAATGAAAGGTCAGTTCTTTGTAACAGCTTAATACATAACATGCACCACTTGCTGGCCAAACTAGAGAAATACACTTCAAGAATTAATTAAGGCAGTTTTACAGGCTTAAAATGCAGTGTTCTGTCACAGCACCTTAAAATTCTGCACGGTAAACATTTACGCCTATGCGTATTCTATAAGTTGCGCCTAGATTTAGGCACGGTAAATAGATTACACTTAGTTGACATCTCAGCACCTAAAACTATGCACGCCTCCATTTACACCAACAAAAATGTGGCATAAATCCCTGTGCATTGATTTACATGCACTGGCCAAATGCTATATGCATGTAAATTTCAGAACACCCATGAAATGCCCATTTCCAAACCCTTAGCCATGCCCCTTTTGAACTGTGCACATTAGAATTTAGGCACAATATGTTACTGAATATGCTTAGTGAGTTGTGCACGTAAATTCTAATTATTGCCAATTAGTGTTCATTATTGCTTGCTAGGTGCTGTTAAAAACACTGATTAGCTTCTCAAGCGTTGTTATAGAATACACCTGGATTTCGGCATGGATCTCTAGGCACATTATATAGAATCCAAAAGAAAGTGTCTCAAACTCATGACAGGGAGACAGTAGTCACAAAAGGCTGACAACCATTGCTTTAATAGAAAACAAACAGACCAAAGGGAGGGAATGAAGAAAGCGAGGAATGAAAGACAAGGCACAACAGTCAACAATCTCAAGGAAACTGTAACCCCCAATACCTAGATCCAGAGCTGCAACCCTCCTGCTCACAATTCACAAAATCAGCTCTGTAAAAATATGCCCTTTTATACTTTTGGGGGGATGGTGTAGCCTGTAAATATTGCATGATCTTTATTGAGTGTATTATTTTTAGAGCACTATTTTAGTTTTCTTCTTTGTCTCATGAAAAGGGATTTACAACAGTCTATTTCTGTGAATAGCCAAACAAGGCAAGCAACATGCTATTTTAAGGAGTTTAAGTAGTACTGTTACTTTAAGGGCCTGATTCAGAGGCCAATGCAGAAAGTTACCACTAACAGAAGTGCTCAGTAAGCATGAGTTGTGTACACATGTTAATGGGTTCACAATGCAGAAAGAGGATCAGTGCAGAAGTTTACTTGTGCAGTACACATGCATGCACTATATTTCAATGAATGATAATGAGGCCATTAGGTATTCCTATTGAATGCACAGAAGTACAGGGGATGTTGATGTGCGCACAATGTGGAAAATTTACTGCCAGGTCTAGGGCAGTGTAGAAGGGAGAAAGCTTTTAGAATTTAAATGCCAGTTTTGTCTTTTTTTTTTTGCAGCCACAGCAAGTGCCACAGCAAATTTAAATTTTATTGGCCCAAATTAGTCATGTGATTGAGTCTAATCCACATACGCGACCAGTTTCTCATACATCTGCACGCAGCTATGGTATGCACTACTGAAGGCCATAAAAACAACGCAAGACCTAACTATCTTCCGAAGGCTACTGAAAACTGATCTGTTCAAGAAGGCATACCATAAACATCCATCTTAAACACTAAATAATAAGACTGTACACGATCTAGACAAAACCGAAATCTTATCACTTGACTGATTGACCTCTTTGCTAGTAATGAACAACCATTAATACCTTATGTCGAATATGATCTCTATAGTCGATGACCTAATGTATGTTACAATCCAAGTTATTATTCAGGAACCTTCATGCAATACCATAATGTATTCTTCTTTACCATGTATGTATGCACATGGTATATATATATATATATACCATGATCTATTCCATGTATGTTACGTTACATGTTTGTTACCATGTATGTATGCACATTAACTCAATACCATTTGTAATTCTGTTACCCGGAAATGGCAACCGCCATTACGGCAAATGTAAGCCACATTGAGCCTGCAACTTGGTGGGAAAATGTGGGATACAAATGCTACAAATAAATAAATATATTTATATATATATATATATATATGAGTATACTTGGCCGCCATTTTTAATTTGGCCATGTCAAGGAGAAAGCTAAGATAGATATGAAGGTATATTTATTTTGGGTTACATACATATTGTAACTCTGTCATGAAGATTCTCTTAGCAAGTTATTTTTCAACTGAATATCTTTGAGTATATTTATTTAAAAAGTTGCTTTTTTTTCTTTTAATTTCAGGAGACCATTTGCCTTGAAGCAGATCTCAAAACATAGCTGTGTCAGCAACTGGTTTTCCATAGTACTTCATATAAGTCTAAATTATTTCAAAAAGTTTTGTACAGAAAAAGATATTGCTTTTGTTAAAAATTCAGCATGAGTTTGCGGCAATAAACATTTTTACTTATATGAACACTGACAAGTAAAAATGGACTGATGACAGTTTTGAGTCGGCTTTGGTTTCTGTCTGCAAGGGAACTTGATTATATGCTGCATCTGACTGGTCCATAAGATACTTAGAATCTGAGTGGTAAATTTATGATATTGGACTGACTATATAAGTTTGTTCTCAAGTTTGATATACAGTATGGGGACTTTTTCAGGTCATTGGCATATCCCTCCATTTTATGAGTTAATTGACATATAAATAGTTGGTGCATTTTTAAAAAAACAGAACAAGAAAGAACAGCTTTATGCTTGTGTCTGAACAAAATCAAAAGCACCAGCACAAATCTGCATGTGAACTGGAATGCACTTTGCATAAATATTAACCATATAAAAATTTTGGACTGATATCCAAAGTGATATAACCGTCCACTGACTGATTATATCGCTTGGTTGAGGCTAGCCGCTAATATTCAGTGGCACTTAACCGGCTAAGTAAGTACTGCTGAAAATCGCAGTTAGCTCTAGTCTGAACACAAAGCTGGCTATGTTGGGAGCGTTTGGGGGGCAGAGTGAGCACATAGTAACATAATAAGTGGTAAAAAGTGGTCTACGCTAGCTTGGATGCATGAAGTGGCGCACTTTGGGCCATTTTTTACCACAGCGGGTTAAAAAGTCCTTTTTTAATGGGGTGGTAAATGACTGTGCTCTAATATTAAAAGAAACACACGAACATTTACTGCCTGAGCCCTTACCGCCACCTATTTACTTGGTGGTAAGGGCTCATGTGCTACTCGTGTGGTAATCAGGCAGCATGCGGCAAAGTGGCTGTACTGCCGATTATCGCTGGGAACACCCCTAGTGGTAGAAAATAGAAAATTATTCTCTACTGCAGGAAACAGCACACACCAACTTCAGAATTACTGCTGGCTGCCCGCGTTACCCCAGTGGTAGTGTTGGTTTGGCGTGTGCTACCCATGCATTAGCTCTACCATGGCTTAGTAAAAGGGTCCCTATGTGTTAGCTGTATTAAAAATAACCAGATATTCAAAGCCCAAGGAATAACGCCGTCGGTGGTGAGCAAAACGCTCACTGCCGACAGCTGATTATTGACCCCTTTATGTGCAAGAAAATTTTGGAAGGCTGATATTTATGCGCAGAACAGAATTCTGCCTTAAGCAGAGATGTGTGCTTGTACTTTTGGTTTTTTTGGACATGTGAAGACGTCCTCACTATAGAACCTTTGCATGTATGTGTTCAGTAGGCTTCCCCTGATAAACACTTGATATTTTCATATTATTAGCTTACTGCATGACTGTGGTTTGCTTTCTTGATAATTCACGGTAGAAGCCATGTGTTCAGTAAATGGTGTGTAGCTCTACAGTGTGGCTTTCTAAAACTCCTGAGTAAGCAAGGAAAATTGGATAATTAGACTTTCCCAGTTGAGGAAAGCCCCAGTGGGCATCTGACATATGATTCTGTATAGTTGTCTCAAGTGAACTCTTACAGTAGCTCTGTCAGTGCATATTGTAGCATTTCCACATATGGGTTTACAGAAAGGAAGGAGTTTGTAAAAGCCGATGTCCATGACTTCACTGGGGAAAGATAGCATACAGTGATACACAATCATGTGACTTGCTGAATCGTTGCATGACCAGAGTTCTGGAATATTCCATGGAAACTGATCAGTTAAAGCCTGTGTCTCTTCATGAGACAGTTCTTTATCAAATGAGATACCAGTGAATTCCATAGGTGTTTCATATTTTTATTAAGGTATGTAACCCCTCCAAATGATGTGTTAGAATATTCTTACATCTTTCCACTCCCTTTTCTGCTTCACTTCATGGCTCTGGCCTGCTTCTAACACCTTATGGAATAGTCAGCATTAGGAGGATCTTGGATTGTGCTGTCAGTTACTCTTCCAAAAGGTCTACAGACATAACATAACAACTCATTATTGTATTCTGCAATTACTTCAAAGAAATTCTATGCAGATTACAATTAAGAAAATGGTTAATCGAACCAAGAAGTACACAAAAGAGATAAGCAACTCATCTTAAAAAATTATATAAGGTATAATAAAATAAACTAACCATAATTAATAGCATACATGGGGTTCCTTTTACCAAGTTGCGGTAAAAGAAGCCCTGTGGTGGTATCTGTATGTGGATTTGCTATGCACCGAGGCACCCTTTTACCGCAGTGGGTAAAAGGCTATTATAAAAAAGGAAATGGCTGTACGGTAAGTTAAACACTTGTTGCATGGCCATTTCCCAGGGGAGCCCTTACCGCCAACTATTTAGGAATCAGTAAGGGTTCCCGCACTGACCTGGTGGTAACAAGGCAGCACCAATTACTACTGGGTAAGCCCCTTGTGCTAAAAATATGAAAATATTTTTCAAGTGCTGGAAATGGTGCATAGTGGGAATAGTAACCACTCCCTGTGGTAGCCCGCTGGTAGTGCCAAATCGGTGCACAGTACGCCTGCGATAGGCTTGCTGCGCCTTTGTAAAAGGGCCCATAAGCGTTCAAAAGAAATTTCTGAAATAAAAAAAGTTCTAAATCGGTTATAGTTTGAAATAGATCTTATGAAAGAAGTAGTCTTTCCAATGGATTTGCAGTCTGATAAGATAGTAGCAAATTAAATATTTTTTAAATATCTTATCCCTTGAACTTGACTCATTTCAAACATCACAAATTGAAAAATCCTTCAAATACACCAAACAAACATTTTACAAGTGCTGCAGGGACAAAACCCTGCATATCGCACTACCATGAAGACCTTTTGAACACTGTGAGCCTGACTTTTAGGTACTTGGCTATTATCAGCTCTCATGCAGAGGCTGGATACTGTGGAAGGCCTTGAGGACTATGTGGAGACATTCAGTCTTACAAAGGCAAAACAAGTTTGGCAAAAACAATTTTTGTTGTATTTGGGACAGTACAAAGACATCAGATCATCATGATCCATTCAACCTGGCACCAAGACTTGGGGAGAGCCTATAAAAACCCCTTCCTTGAAAGTGTTATCAGCTAGTTGGCTAGAGAGCTATTCTCTGATGGAACCTAGGTAACGGCCATCAGCTAGCACCGAACCTTCCACAGGATGAACATGGGCGTAGTTTGGGGGGGCGAGGGGGGCATTGCACCCCCCCAAATGCAGGGCCAGTGCAACGCTGCTGGTAGCTCTCAGACAGTCCCTCCTTCCCACCCTCAGCTCCCCGACCGACAGCCCTCCTCTCCGTTCCCCCCCCCCCCCCCGTATTTAAACCTTTTATTTTCAGTCGCAGCGATGGCAGTGAAGAAGACAGCACAGTGGGCTCGCCTCCAGCTTCTCCTTTCCCTCACTCAGTGTCCCGCCTTCCTGCGATGATGTATTTCCTGTTTCCACAGGGCGGGACACTTTGTGAGGGAAGGAAAAAGCTGGAGGTGAGCCCGCTGTGCTGTCTTCACTGCCGTTGCTGCGACTGAAAATAAAAGGTTTAAACATGCAGGGAGGGGGGCAGGAAAGAACGGAGAGAAGGGCTGTTGGGGAGCTGAAGGAGGGCAGGGAGAATCGCTGGACATGGATGGGATAGGAGGGCAGGGGGAGAGAAGAGATCGCTGGACATGGAGAGCAGGGGAGGGCAGGGGAGAGAGGAAAATTGCTGGACACGGATGAATGGGAGCAGGGGAGAGAGCAAATTTTCTTGATGTGGGTGGATGGAGGAGAGGGCAGGGGAGAATGGAGAGTTGCTGGACATGGATGAATGGAGGGGAGGGCAGGGGAGAGAGGAGAATTGCTGGACATGGATGGATGGCGGGGGCAGGGGAGAGAGCAACTTTGCTAGATATGGATGGATGGAGGAGAGGGCAGTGGAGAATGGAGAATTGCTGGACATGGATGGATGGATGAATGGAGGGGGCAGGGGAGAGAGGAAAATTGCTGGATATAGGTGAATGGAGGAGAGGGCAGGGGAGAATGGAGAGTTGCTGGGCATGGATGGATGGAGGGGAGGGCAGGGGAGAGAGAATTGCTGGACATGGATGGATGAATGGAGGGGGCAGGGGAGCAAGGAAATTTGCTGGATATGGGTGGATGGAGGAGAGGGCAGGGGAGAATGGAGAGTTGTTGGATATGGATGGATGGAGAGATGGAAGTCAGGAAGGAGATGCACATGGATGGAGGGGAGGGAAGAGAGGAGCAATGCTGGACATGGATGGAGTGGAGGGCAAAGAGTGGAGAAAGACAAAGGAAGGAGATGCACACAGATGGAGGGGAAGGGAGAAATACTGGACATGGATGGAGGGGAGGGAAGACAGAGGAAGTAGATGCACATGGATGGAGGGGAGTGAGGAGAAATGCTGGATATGGATGGAGGGAAAACTGCTGAATTTAAGGGCTGGATCAGAACACTTTGAGGGCAGATGCTGAAACTGGAGGAAGGATAGGGACAGGGCTACAGATAGTAGACAGGACGCATAAGGACACAGGAGGATGGTGGTCATGGTGAGTGAAAAAATATCAAATGGAAAGAAGACACTGGGACCAAAGCAAATAGAAAAACTAAATGATCAGACAACAAAGGTAGAAAAAAGTAATTTATTCACAATTTATTAATTGGAATATGTCAGCTTTTGGAAATGTGCATCTGTGATATTTTGCATGTAAGTTTCAATATTTCTAGTATTGTTGCATGCTGAGTCTGACTTTTTGAGGTAACTTTCCAGTTCAGTATTTTCCCTTCATATTTTTTGATTTCTAGTTCCTTGTGTCATGTCTGTTGTGTCATGTGTGATGAAGGTGCAGTATTCTGCTAGCGTGTAGTATTTGCAGCCCTTTTTGTTTTGTTTTGTTTTTCACAAGATAGCGTATTGGTGTTTTAGAGCCTGGTGTAATTATTATTATTATTATTATTTATTGCATTTGTATCCCACATTATCCCACCTGTTTGCAGGCTCAATGTGGCTTACATAGTTTTGTTAACATTGTCATTTCAGGATATCAGATACAGTTAGTGATGTGAGGCGATTAAGGAAGGGGATAAAGAAGAAGGAAGGGAGTGATTACAGTTCTGCCTTTTCACACATAAGGTTGTAGCTCGTCCTGTCCTTGGAATTAGTGCTGTTATGGTTTGGTAAGGTTATGAGTGTGTTTTTGCACAAGTTTGTGTATAGTGTTTTGCAGTGGAGAGATTGTGTGTTGGCCTTACTGAGGTGGCACCAAAACTTCAGAAAGGGTGTAGAGCCTAAATCATGACACACTACCTCTTGAAGGATCTACAACTCTCTTCAACCTAATGATGATACCCTTGGCCAAATTATTATCCAATCAAAACCTCAATCCATACATATACGCAGATGACGTAACGATCTACATCCCGTTCAAACATGACTTAATGGAAATTACAAACGACATCAATCAAGGTTTCCATACCATGCATTCATGGGCGGATGCATTTCAGCTGAAACTTAACGCAGAAAAAACGCAATGCCTTATACTCACCTCACAACATAACACGAGCAAATTCACCACCATAAACACACCAAAAATTATCCCTTCCCGTATCGAACACCCTGAAAATTCTAGGAGTCACCATCGATCAACATCTCACACTTGAAAGTCATGTGAAAAATACAACTAAAAAGATATTCTATTCAATGTGGAAACTAAAAAGGATAAGACCTTTCTTCCCAAGGACCATCTTTTGTAACCTGGTACAATCATTAGTGCTTAGTCACCTAGATTACTGCAATGCACTCTACGTTGGCTGTAAAGAGCAAATCATCAAAAAACTACAAACCGCCCAGAACACCGCAGCTAGACTCATATACAGTAAAACAAAATATGAAAGTGCCAAACCCCTAAAGGAAAAATTACACTGGCTGCCACTCAAAGAACGCATCGCGTTCAAGGTATGTTCCCTAGTTCATAAAATCATTCACGGAAATGCCCCAGCCTACATGTCAGAACTGGTAGAAATACCACCCAGGAACGC
Source organism: Microcaecilia unicolor (assembly GCF_901765095.1). Classification (NCBI taxonomy): domain Eukaryota; kingdom Metazoa; phylum Chordata; class Amphibia; order Gymnophiona; family Siphonopidae; genus Microcaecilia; species Microcaecilia unicolor. The sequence goes on from NC_044031.1 coordinate 376,736,538, forward strand.
TAAAAGATCATCCCGCACATTCCTGAATCTTCACTTCCCTAGCTGTAAAGGCCTAAAATACAAACTAACGCATGCGTCAAACTTTTCTTACCTGAGTACACAGTTATGGAACGCATTGCCACGCAACTTGAAAACTACTTATGAACTAACTAACTTTCTCAAATCCCTGAAGACCCATCTATTCAACAAGGCATACCAATACGATCAGCAACTATAACTGTAATACATCACCACTCTACCTATTATCAACAATGTTTTTTGCTTTATCTGCTTGTTGGAATCTCGATTACGCTACTTTCCATGGCATCTCCATCTTTCCTATTATCAGTATTGTTTTCTACTTATATCTACTGTTTAAAGTTCGATTATGATATCCTTTATGTAACACTAACTGTTATCTCCCAATTCTATATCTACCAATAACGATACATTGTAAGCCACATTGAGCCTGCAAAGAGGTGGGAAAATGTGGGATACAAATGCAATAAATAAATAAAATAAATAAATATAGAGCTTATGCATTTCTAAGGTTGTTACGATCTCAGGTTCAAAACAAACAAACAATCACTAGAACTTGAGCCCTTGGACCACTGCCGAGGAGCGGCAGCGGCAGGCAAGACCCCCAGCTGGAACTGGGCAAACAAGTGAGGCTGGAGCTGTAATCAAGAATGGACTTGGCCAGAATGACAGGACTGGAACTGCGGCTGTAGGCAGACAAATGCTGGAACCACAGGACTGGGATAACAGGAGGCAAACAGGACTGGAGCAGCTCCGGGTTTCACCTGCGCTGACCGCCGTTCCCCAGAGGTTGAGCCCCTGGGGGTGAGCGGCCTGCAGGACTTACAGGATGGAGCTGGACGGGATCAGGATTCACAGACAGACTAGGCAGACAGGGCGTACATACAAGCTTGGCAGAAGCAGGGTTCAGGATATACACACAAGCTAGGCAGCAGCCGGGTTTCAGGATATACATACAAGTTTGGCAGAAGCAGGGGTTTAGGGTATACATACAAGCTTGGTAGAAGCAGGGGTTCAAGATATACATACAAGCTTGACAGAAGCAGGGGTTAGGATATACATACAAGCTTGGCAGAAGCAGGGGTCCCAAACAGAGGGAAGAAAGCTGAAAGCAGACAGGGTAGAAAAGGAGCAGACCACCTGCACAGCAGAGAGCTAATTAGGGACAATGCTGGCTACTGCAGACACTCAGAATGACAGACTAGAGCTCCACACACAGGCAACAGAACCAAGACTGAAGGCTGACAAGCCACCACAAACAGGGACCACAGACAGTGAACAAGGCAAACAGAAGAGCTGGAAGCCCACAGACAAAAGCAAGACAAAGCAGAAGGGCAAGAGCCCACAGAACAAGGCTAGGTAAACCGTGCTACAGCACACCGACTAACCTGACGACCCTTGGCAATGCAAAGGCCCTGCTGAAAGGGCCAGGTGCCTAATAAAGGCAATCAGCAGCTGAGGCTCACTGCAGGAATCTCAAGGCAGCTACGGGTGCTGTTCAGGCACAAACAAGAAAAGCAAGTCTGGCAGCCCGGAAGATCCGGACCGGACTGGGCTGAAGTCTAGAACATGTGACAGCCCATAGCAGCTACCGGTTCTGGCCACCAGAGGGCAAGGTGAGCACAGACAAGGAAACAGTCACCATCGTGACAAAGGTCTACACTGACATGGTATGGGAAAGGGGGTGGGGAAATACTACTGGAGAGGAAGAGGGAGTGCTGGGTAAGGAGGAAAGAAGGAAGGAAGGAAGGAAGGAAGGAAGGGAGAAAGAGCTGGCCTTATATCTCATACATATTCATTATGGTTATTCCCAAAAAAGCCAGCTCTTTCTCCTTCCCTTCCTTCCTCCATATTAGCATATTCATTTGTATATATATGCAAATGAATATGCTAATATGCCCCGCCCCATCCTTTGCTCCCCCGAATGAGTCAAACTACGCCCATGAGGATGAAGGCTTGTTAATCTGTGGCATCACCTGCGTGCATAGACTCTTACCTAGCTGGGGAGAGTCCAGCTGCTGCTGCCTGAGTTTTCGGCCCATCCTCATCAGTTCCTGACGTGCCTATGGATCCAGTGTTCATGAGTGTTATCATCTGTCAGGTTGAACTGCTATTGCTCAGTGCCTGGTAATGCTTGGGGGTTAGGCATCCTAATAATTTCAGGATTAGGATAAGTGTGCGCTATTTTAGTTCCTTTGACAGGTACTTTTACCTTTTTTTATTTTCTATTATTAAACAAGCAATAATCCACTTGTACAGAAAAGTTCAGTTACATTGGAAATGTTGATTCAAGAAATAATATAAGAAAATTATTCTATTAACCTAACTGTAGTCCACAATTCAAGTCCAAGATTCCTAAACCATGGAGATTAAGGAAATACTAAGTATATTTTTGTCGGATGTGTCCAAATTCTATATTTCTTAACAAGAGCAAATACTGGATAAATCAACCTCCAACATTTCGTTTAGATGTTATAAAAGCTGCGAGTTGGGAAGGTTCATAATAAACATATTTGACTGAATGGATCTGATCAAACGTTTACATGGATATTTAAGGAAAAACGTGGCTCCAAACTGAAGCACTTCTGGTTTCATTTGAAGAAATTGCTGACGTCTTTTCTGTGTGTCCCTTGAGACATCCGGGTAAATTCGAGTTTTTAAACCCTTAAAAGTTTTTTCTTTATTTATGAAGAATATTCTCAATATTCAGGTTTTATCTGGTGCCAATGCTACTGTGGCCACCAAGGTAGCTGCTGTTACTTGTTCTGTATCTGATGTTTCCAATAACGTGGAAACATCTACCACCTGATTATTCTGAACTTGTTGATTTTCATCAGATTTAGTGGGGAGATATTATCTTCCCAACCCCCCAAATTTCCTTAATATAATTTTTTAACATTTCCCGAGGGGAGACAGTCATTTGTTGAAGAAAATGTATAAAACATAAATTATTACTTCTAGAATGATTTTCAAGTATTTCTGTCTTCCTCTTTAGATTCGTTAAGTCTTTAACAATATTACTTTGCAACAATTGCATTTGCTGAAGATCCTTTTCTTGCTTTTGAACATATTGATTCACAGATTTTAATCCATCCTCTGTTTCTTTTATCTTCCCCTCTAATACTGCCATACAGTGGCTTACCAAGGGGGGGGGGGGGGGGGGCGGTGGGTGCGGTCCGCCCTGGGTGCACGCCGCTGGGGGGGGTGCCGGCCGCTTGGGGGGGTGCCACGCGCCTGTCGTAACAGAAAGTAACCTGTTCCGGGGCAGAGGGAGCACGGAACAAGCGGAGCCAACAGGCGCGCGGCACCCCCCCAGCAGGTAAAAATGCACCCGGGGGGGGGGGGGGGTGTCCTTTCACCGGGGAGAGGGATCGCGTTGCACCCCGGGGGGGGGGGGGGGGGGGGTCGCATCTGCGATCCGCCCCGGGTGTCAGCCACCCTAGGAACGCCACTGCTGCCATATCTTTACTTATTTTTTTGTACCTGGGGGCACAGTACTTTCCCTAAGTCAGCAAAGACCACAAATTGTCCAAAGTCACTTCAGGAGGTTTAGTAAATAAAGCTGTAAATTGAGTGGTCAGTACCTCAACATGTTGAACTGGATTTTCTCCTTCTACATTCGCAGCTCCAATCTCTCCCATAGTTGTAAATGCAACCTCTGCAGTTAATGGAGGAGTTTATAATTCTAAACTCCTCGAAACTCCCTCTTGATTGCAGTCTGCCTCCCATCGCTCAGCTCCTGAGGCTCGTTCCACACCCAGGGCTGAGGATGCTGCCATCGGGGAGCTGCTTCCATGTGGCTGTGGGGGAGGGGCTCTTACATCAGTGCCATAGGCGCCTCGTATAAGAGGCTTGGGGAGGCTAAGCCTCCCCAGCCCGCCACTGCCCCGCCCCCGTCGCCCGCCGTACCTTTAAATATTATAGTTTTGCTGGAGTCGCGGGCAGCCGGCATTGAAAACATCGGCAGGCTTACGCCGGTTCCAGCAGCCTTCCCTTCCCTCGTTGCAAGTTGGATGATGGCTCCGCCCTCTTCTGACGTATTTCCTGTTTCTACGAGGGCAGAGCCATCATCCGACTTGCAACGAGGGAAGGGAAGGCTGCTGGAACCGGCGTAAGCCTGCCGATGTCTTAAATGCCGGCTGCCCGCGACTCCAGCAAAACTATAATATTTAAAGGTACGGCGGGGGGGGGGGCAGGAAGGAAACAGGGCAGACGGGAGAGGAGGGTTGCTGCACATGGTGGAAGAAGGGGAGAGGAGGGTTGCTGGATGGAGGGAAGGGGAGAGGACGGTTGCTGGACATGGTGGAAGAAGGGGAGAGGAGGTTTGCTGGATGGAGGGAAGGGGAGAGGAGGGTTGCTGGACATGGTGGAAGAAGGGGAGAGGAGGGTTGCTGGATATGGTGGAAGAGGGGGAGAGGAGGGTTGCTGGATGGAGGGAAGGGGAGAGGAAGGTTGCTGGACATGGTGGAAGAAGGAGAGAGGAGAGGGCAGGGGAGAGGAGGGTTGCTGGATGGAGGGAAGGGGAGAGGAGGGTTGCTGGACATGGTGGAAGAAGGGGAGAGGAGGGTTGCTGGATGGAGGGAAGGGGAGAGGAGGGTTGCTGGACATGGTGGAAGAAGGGGAGAGGAGAGGGCAGGGGAGAGGAGGGTTGCTGGATGGAGGGAAGGGGAGAGGAGGGTTGCTGGACATGGTGGAAGAAGGGGAGAGGAGAGTTGCTGGACATGGGTGGATGGAGGGGAGGGTAGGGGAGAGAGGAGGGTTGCTGGACATGGAGGGGGAGGGAGGAGTGAGGAAGGAGATGAGATAACAGAAAAGGAAGAGAGTAGAAAACTGCACATGGATGAAGAAAATAGGCAAAAGCATAGGCGTAGTTTGACTGTTTCATTTGGGGGGGCAAAGGATGGGGCGGAGCATATTAGCATATTCATTTGCATATATATATATGCAAATTAATATGCTAATAGGGAGGAAGGAAGGGAAAAAGAGCTGGCTTTTTTTGGGAATAACCATAATGAATATGTATGAGATATCAAGCCGGCTCTTTCTCCCTTCCTTCTTTCCTCCTTACCCAGCACCTCCTCTTCCTCTCCTGTAGTATTTCCCCACCCCCTTTCCCATACCATGCCAGTGTTGACCTTAGAAATGCATAGGCTATATGTAGATCCTTCAAGAAGGTAGTGTGTCATGATTTAGGCTCTACACCCTTTCTGATGTTTTGGTGCCACCTCAGTAAGGCCAACACACAATCTCTCCACTGCAAAACGCTATACACAAACTTGTGCAAAAACACACTCATATTCTTACTAAACCATAACAGCACTAATTCCAAGGACAGACTGAGCATGCAGCAATACCAGAAAAATTGAAACTTACATGCAAAATATCACAGATGCACATTTCCAAAAGCTGACATATTCCAATTAATAAATTCTGAATAAAATACTTTTTTCTACCTTTGTTGTCTCATCATTTAGTTTTTCTATTCGCTTTGGTCCCAAGTGTCTTCTGTTTTATGCAGTGCCTTCTTTATGCAGTAGCCCTGTCCCTACCCTTCCTGGAGTTTCAGTATCTGCCCTCAATGTGTCCCTCACCCCAATCTTCATCCTGTTATTCCTGGTTTTTTTTTTTGCTAATTCTCCCCTCTTCCAGCACCCTCTTTTTCTATTTCTTCCCTTCTATACAGCACCCTCTCTCCCTATTTTCACTCTTCTGACCAGTATATTCTCTTTCTCTCACCCTCTTCTGTCCAGCATATCCTCCTTCCCTTACTTCAATCCAGCATCCCTCCATGTCCCCTTCCCTTCCATGTCAGCTTCTCCATTATATCATTATTTCTCCTATGTCCAGCATATCCCCTCTTTGTCCCCATCCCCGTACAATGTCTAGCACCCCCCATCATTTTCTTACGTCCCATTTCCAGCATCTCCCCTGTCCTCTTACCCACCCTATGTCCTGCATCTTCCAATATCCCTTTTTCCCTCCAGCATTGTCCCTGTATGCCCTTATCCCCTCTCTGTCCAGCATTGTCCCTTTGTGTCCCTGTCTCTATGCTCCCTCAATGACCAGAATCTCGCTTCTCTGTCTCCCTGACACTCTCTTTTCTCTTCCCTTCCTCCTACCATCCATTCTCCCTTCTTCCCTCCTACCAGCTAATCCACATCTAACAATCCCTTCCCCCCCCCAAATCCATCACCTCTTCCTCTCTGTTCATCATCCCCCCCTCCCAAAAAAAATATCCAGCACAGCAGACCTGCACCTCTCTCCCTCCATCCTGTAGATCCTCCTCCTGCCACCATTCACCCCTACCCACATGGTTCCATCACCTTGCTCCTCCCAAAGGTGCAGCTGAACAGTACCTCCATTTTTCTCCTTTTCTCACCTCCCCCCCCCCAATCCCGGTTCAAGCGTCTCTCCCTTTTCCTTCCTCCTCACTCACTTGCATTGATCGCTGCCGGTAGCGGCACTGCAGCCAGCCAGCAATAACAGCAGTCTGCTTCGGACTTCCCTGCTACATGTCCCGCCTCCTCTGGTACAACTTCCTGTTCCACATAGGCGGTACGTGTGGCAGGGAAGGCTGAGGCTCCGAGGCAGACTGTTGTAATCACTGCAGCGCCGCTACCAACAGCCCCTGGTACCAAAGTTGAAGCGGCGAACGGGTGGCCCAGCAGTAGTAAAGCAGCAAGCAGCAGACAGGCTCGACTCCGCTTCCCTGCCCTCTCTGCTTCCCGCCCGAAAGGAAATGACATCAGAGGAAGGCGGGATGCAGAGAGGGCAGAGAAGCGGAGTCGAGCCTGTCTGCTGCTTGCTGCCTTTACTACTGCTGGCCACCCGTTCGCCGCTGCGGGTCGTCGTCGTTTGGGGGGGCACTCGCCCCCCCAGTCTACGCCCATGGGCAAAAGCTGGATCCACTGGACAATCAAGTTTGCGGAGGACCCAGCTTTTACTTATGGATGTAGGACAAGAAATGAAGAAAGGCGGAAAGTAAACAAATAAATGGAAAGGAAGCCCTGGAAACGGAGTTAAGAGGACAGATAGCAGCAGAATCGGATACTGGGCCAGCACAATCAGAAAAACAAAGTCACCAGACAACAAAGGTAGAAAAGATCATTTTATTTTCATTATAGTGTTTGGAATATGTCCACTTTGAGAATTAGGTGTTCAACATTAAAAGTTTATTTATTTATTTATGACATTTTATCCCACATTAAACATGAATTAGGATGTTTTGTGGCTCTACATGAGAATTGTGATATTATGATCCCTTGTTTCAATATTGTTGACGGTCTGCATTTTCCGTATGGGTGCTATATTGGTGTATTAGGTTCTGCCCAGTGTAATATTTATGGTACAGTAAGGTTCTGAGTGTGTTTTTGGACAAAGTTGTGCATAGTGTTTTGCAGTTGAGCGATTGTGGTTAGAATATGCTTTGAGCAACCACTTTATTCTTTGACATATGATACATAGCTAATATCTAAATTTAATAAAAGGTATTAATTGTGACATTTATTTATTTTTTTTTCTGTGTGTGATCAGACAATTATGGATTTAAGCTCCACCCCTGGCCCCACCCCTAACCCCGCCCCCTTTAGCCTCCCCAAACAGTTGGGCCACCGACCGCCTTTGATCAGTACTAAGAGAAACTTCCAGCCCATAGTTCTGCCCAGGACCTCGGTCTACCCTGGGCTGAGCTAGCAGGCCACTCGCCGATGACTTAGGATCCGGAGCTCGCTGCAAAAATGCTTCAATAGGGCCGGATCGAACTGGAAGGTTCTGCCGCTGGGAGGTTGCGGTAGCGGCCTGGCCTCTTCTTTTCGGCATCACAGGTAATTGCAGTTAGTCACAGGCAGTGCGTGTTTTCTAGCAAAAAAGGTGCCGGTACTCAAATGCCAGACCACCCTTCAGGGGTGGGGTGATCACTGAGGGACCCACCTCACAATAGCCAGGCCCCCTGCAACCAGTCACAGAATCTATGAAAAGGCAGAATTGGTGTGTAGAGCCTGAGCTCTTTTACTATAACTTGGGGACCATGAGTCAATTTTAGCAGACAATGAAAAAGGTGCCGGTACTCAGTACCCCCCAAGTACCCCCTCAAAAAAAGCCCTGACTCGCAGGAGCTCTCACACACGTCCGACTCAATCGGCGGTCATCTTGGACCCTTCCCGGTACTTTGTCCTTTACCATCAGTCTGGGTGATTTTGCATAATTCATTGTCTCTGATTACCTTTATTATTATTTGCTGCCAGTATTGTATAATAACCAAGTAGTGGCTAATTTTCAAAATCTAAACGCCAGTCCCAAGTATATCCAACAAATTTTTCAATTAAATAGGACCCAGCAGTAATCCATTCAAAACAGATTCTTCGCTCAAAACTGTTTTTAGGTTTTCTTACTCAAAACATATACTGTATCTTTCAAGTCACACATTTTATAGTTTTCAAATCACATATTGATAATCTTTATAGTTTTATGGTGACCTCAGCAGTGCTCATTGCCAGAAATGTAAACATGGGAATGCAACTAGCACCCACTTCTTCATCGGTCCACCCGATTTCTTTAATTTTTTATTTTTTCTATTATCTCTCTTATCAATTAAATTACTTATCTTTTCTTTTGCAAATCAGATATATGTTTTGAGTAAGAAAACCTAAAAACAGTATTGTATAATAAACAGCTTTACCTTTTTTATAATAACACCTGAGCCTTGTCCGTTACTCTCAGTATAAGTGTAAATATAAGTATAATTTTCAACAGTTTGGAATAAGGATGTGAGTGAGAGGTGTGTGTGTGTAATATATAATCCAGAGTGCTGAATACAAAATACATCATTTGCTTGTCTGTACTTCTTCTCTGCCAGACATTCCATGAAGTTTGGAAATATGTGATTTGTTCCCACATATTGCCACCGAGATCTAGGTCCTTAGCTTAGATCCCTAAAAGGGCAGTGGCGTTCCTAGCCTCGACGACACCCGGGGCGGATCGCCGATGCGCCCCCCCGGCGAAATGACACCCCCCCGGGTGCACGCCGCTAGGGGGGGTGCAGCGGTGCGCGCCTGTCGGCTGCAAGTTCGAATCGCTATGCTAAATTCTCTCATTCGCTGCAGCTCCTCCCTCTGCCCCGGAATAGGAAGTAACCTGTTCCGGGCAGAGGGAGGGAGCTGCAGCGAATGAGAGAATTTAGCGTAGCGATTCGAACTCGCAGCCACTGTAAAAGGGGGAATATGATTTGCACCTCAATATTAAGTTATAAGGGTCCGAGGGTTGCAGCGCACCTGTTGTTTTTCATTTGAGAGTATTAGCCAAGCTACTATAAGCCTTGGACTGCTTCCCAGAAGCTTGATATCTTTGTTGATAGTTAACTGGATCATATTTACAAAACATTCTTACTTTTGACATTCTGCCTGGAGTTCAAGTCCTTGGTTTAGTTTAACACTCAGATCTGGGACCTGTTCGGCAGGACACATACCAAATCTCCCACATACCGTCCCCTTACAATACCTCAATCAATAAAACTCACATATACACATCAACTTGGGATAACAGTAGGCCACAGCTTAATTTATTAACAACTTTCAGACATATCCCAACAGGGAGTACATATCCCTCCCCCCCTGAGCTACAGCTGGCAAAACGGTAACAACATAACCCCCCCCCCCCCCCCCCACCCAATCTGCTGCTCGCCATGACAGCAAACATATCCGCTTCCGGTGGTTGCCACCAATTTTCCTGTTCCATCTCTGCCATGACAGCAAGAGACCCAGCCTGTGTGGACCTCCACACCTTTAATCAGGGTCATCCTACTACTACTACTTATCACTTCTATAGCACTACAAGGCATACGCAGCGCTGTACACCATACATGAAGACAGTCCCTGCTCAAAGAGCTTACAATCTAAATAGGACAGACAAACAGACAGAACAACTAAAAGGTAAGGGAATTAGAGGTAGGGATAAAAGGGTACAGGGCAAGTGAGTAGTGGTTAGGAGTCAAAAGAGGCGTTAAAGAGGTGGGCATTTAGCCTGGATTTGAAAACGGCCAAAGATGGGGCTAGACGTACAAGCTCGGCAAGTCTATTCCAGGCGTGAGGTGCAGCGAGATAAAAGGAATGGAGTCTGGAATTAGCAGTAGAGGAGAAGGGGACAGACAAGAGAGATTTATCCACAGAATGGAGTACCTGAGGGGGGGGGCGTAGGGAGAGACAAGAGTGGAGAGGTACTGGGGAGCGGTAGAGTGAATGCACTTATAGGTCAGTAAGAGAAGTTTGAATTAAATGCGGAAACGGATAGGGAGCCGGTGAAGTCACTTGAGGAGAGGGCTAATGTGAGCATAGCGACTCTGGTGAAAAATGAGTCGCCCAGCAGAGTTTTGGACTGATTGAAGAGGAGAGAGATGGCTAAGTGGGAGGCCGGTGAGAAGCAGGTTGCAATAATCTAGGTGAGAGGTGACAAGAGTGTGGATAAGGGTTCTGGTAGAGTGCTCAGAGAGGAAGGGACGGACTTTGGTGATGTTATAGAGAAAGAAACGACATGTTTTGGCAATCTGCTGAATGTGAACAGTGAAGGAGAGAGAGGAGTCGAAGATGACTCCAAGGTTATGAGCTGATGAGACAGGGAGAATGAGAGTGCCATCCACAGAAATAGAGAAAGAGGGAAGAGGAGAGGTGGGTTTAGGGGGAAAGATGAGAAGCTTGGTTTTGGCCATGTTAAGTTTCAGATGACGTTGAGACATCCAGGCAGCGATATCAGATAGGCAGGCTGATACATTGGTCTGGATGCTGGTTGAGATTTCGGGGGTAGAGAGGTAGATCTGGGATTCATCAGCGTAGAGATGGTATTGAAAGCCATGGGATGATATCAGAGAGTCAAGGGAAGAAGTGTAGATGGAGAACAGGAGAGGACTGAGAACAGAACCCTGAGGTACACCGATTGGTAGTGGGATAGAAGTGGAAGAGGATCCACCAGAGTAAACACTAAAGGTGCGAAGCGAGAGGTAGGAGGAGAAGCAGGAAAGAACAGAGCCCTGGAATCCAAGTGAAGACAATGTATCAAGGAGTAAGCTGTGATCAACAGTGTCAAAAGCGGCGGATAGATCGAGAAGGATGAGGATAGAATAGAGACCTTTGGATTTGGCCAGTAACAGGTAATTGGAAACTTTTGTAAGTTTCAATTGAATGAAGAGGGCAAAAGCCAGATTGGAGTGGGTCAAGAACAGTTTGAGATGAAAGAAAGTCAAGACAGCGGCGGTGAAGGCACGTTCAAGTATTTTGGAGAGGAAGGGGAGGAGGGAGATGGGTTGATAGTTGGAAGCAGTGGCGTACCAAGGGGGGGGGGCGGTGGTGGCGGTCGGCCCCGGGTGCACGCCGCTGGGGGGTGCCGCGGCGCGTGCCTGTCAGCTGAGTTTGCTAACTTCGCTGCAGCTCCCTCTGCCCCGGAACAGGTTACTTCCTGTTCCAGCCGGGACAGAGGGAGCTGCAGCGAAGTTAGCGAACTCAGCTGACAGGTGCGCGTCGCGGCACCCCCCTCCAGCGGGCGTGCACCGGAGGGGGGGGGGTCATTTCGCCGGGGGGGGGGGCGCATCGGCGATCCGCCCCGGGTGTCATGCAGGCTAGGATCGCCACTGGTTGGAAGGACAGGTAGGGTCAAGTGAAGGCTTCTTAAGGAGTGGTGTGACCTCGGCATGTTTGAAGGCATCAGGAACAGTTGCAGTGGAAAGTTTGAGGATATGACAGATAAAAGGGGTGAGAGTAGGAGAGATGGTGTTAAGAAGGTGGGTAGGAATGGGATCAGAGGAACAGGTAGTTCATTTTGAGGAGGAGAGAAGATGTGTTGTTTCCTCATCAGTGATTTCGGGAAAGGAGGAATAGGATGGAGGGGTTGGGGAGTTAGGGGAACGGACAAGGGGAGGGAGAGGAGGGGGTGGCTTGGTTGAGAATTCGAGGTTTATCTTCTGAACCTTGTCATGGAAGAACTCAGCTAGGGTCTGAGGAGATAGTGAGGGGGGAGTTGGAGATGGGGGCACCTTGAGGATAGTGTGGTGAAGAGAAGTCGAGGGTTTGAGTCGAGAGAATTAGTCAGCTGGATGTAATAGTCCTGTTTGGCCAAGCAAAAAAGCAGATTGGAAGGAGGCAGCATGAACTTGAAGTGTATGAAGTTAGCAAGGGCACGAGATTTCAGTCAGAGGCATTCAGCGGAGCGGGCACAGGAAACGTAGGTAGTGGATTTTAGAGGTCAGCCAAGGCTGGGGTTTGGTACGCCTTATAGGGATGGGGCATGAGAGGTGGCAAGAGTGTCTAAAGCAGAGGATAGAATAGTATTGTGTTCGTGTTCCGGCTTCTGCCATGACAGCAAAAGCCCCAGCCTGTGTGGACCTCCACACCTTTAATCAGGGTCACCTGACCCGTCTTTGAATGACATGGCTCATCCCCCATGAGCCCTGTAGCTCAGGTTTCCCCCCGCTGTGACACCTCAACACTCGCCATCTGAAAAAAGAAGACTGCAACACATGCCATTTCATCCACAAATAAACAAACAATGGGTGGGAGGGAGGGAAAGCCGCCTCCGAGGAGCAGGAATGCCCTGATCCTTGGAGGGGGCAACCTAATAAGGAACATCCTTGTCTGCCTCTACCCACTCTCTCCCAACCAATCCCTCTGCCCGATGGGCTCAGAGGCAAGCCCCTGCCATTACCCTGTCCAATCACAGCTGAGCAAAAGGCCTGCTGGACCTACAGGGTCTGCCCCCTCCCAAAATTCTCTCCTGCCCGTGCCTGCTCGAACAGCCCAGCCCTCGCTTAATCGGGCCCATCAAGACAGGCTCTCGGGCTTGTCTTTTCTTTTTGCTAAGTGTCCAAAAGTGCCTAATAATTGTCTTTAGGGTAGCGTGCTGCTTTTAAAACCCAGAGACAGCCTGTTTTATATGTTGACTAGTAAAAATGGCCGTTTCTGGCGCCGATGAAACGGGTGCTAGCGGGCACGGGACTCCCTTCCCCTCCCCTTACGGTACCTGTTCGGTCGGGGCAGGAAAGAAAGAGCCCCCTCTTTCCTGCCCGTAGCGGTGGTGGTAGCTTATATCGTGTGGGAGTCCGGCTCTCGGCGTTTCAAAATGGCCGCCGAGAGTTGATGTCTCGCGAGGCAGCTTGAAGTCTCGGCGGCCATTTTCAAACGCCGAGAGCCTGACTCCCACACGATGCAGCAAGGAAGCCACCGCTACGGGAGGAAAGAGGGGGCTCTTTCTTTCCTGGCCCGACCGAACAGGTACCTCTAGACCACCAGGGAGACACGCGTAAGGGGAGGGGAGGTGACAGGGGGGGAGGGAGGTTGGTGAGGTTAAGCGTGTGCTACTGTGGGCGGGGCGGTAAGTGTAAGGGGCGGGGCTATGTGGCAAAAGGGGCCGGGTTCATCTGCACGTCGGTGGCGGCTGGGATTTGTTGGAAGGGGAGGAGTAGGGAAACACGCGGAGCGTGTTTCCTTACTTCTCCCCATGCGTTAATTTGTTTTGGTGTTCCGCCCTCGATGTCATCACGTGTGACGCGAGGGCAGGGCATGAAGATGTTGTGTGGCTTCACCACCATGAAACCACGAACCGGTGTGTGAGTGACTTCAGTGACGTCAGTGTCCTCAGAACGTTGAGGCTGCATTTTATTATAGTAGATAGGCATGGGTGACTGTTCATTACATACCCTTGCTTGTTCCTATCTTAGTCTGTTGCTTGAAGCTTGATTACAGTGTTGTCTGTTACTCTTAGAGGCATGATAAGCTTTAATGTATGAATGTATTCTAAAATGCTTGATGAAACATTGCAACAACATTCATTGTGATGGAATAAACGTACTGCTGCTCACTTAGCTAGTGTTTCAAACTGTCCAGCTCCTCCTTAGAGCTGAACCCTTGAAAGGAAGGGGGAGGGGCAGAATGTAGGAGCCAAGCAAGTACTATGAGCACTATGCCCAACTGTCCGTGTACCTACAGTATAAGGAAATATACATGGTCTCATACATACATGGCATAATCCAGCATTAACAACCTGATTGCAATATGCAAACTCAGATATTTCATTTATAAAACCTCTAGAACAATGCTGAGACATCGAGTCTAACAGAAGCTGCTGATAAAGTCACGATGTTCCAGGACAATCAGGCTGTTATCAGAATTGATGTCAATGCAGGACTCTTGGAGACACTGTGACTGGTCAACATGTACTTGTTTATGTTACTCCAAGGACAGAAAGTACATCAGCAGTATAGATACAGCCTCTGATTTCTCAATAAAAAGGAGCTCTTATCAGAGATAGCTGCTGCTGTGCTAACATCTCCCCTGAGGAGCAGACCTGCATTGGAGAGACTGACCATCTGAGGGATGCACTGACGCTCTGGGGTTAGAGTGACTCTGTACTTCAGAGTCTAGTTAGGGATTTATGGGCTTTTACTCTAAGCTATTTCTGTAATGAGATTGTCTTTGTCTTTATTCCTGTCTTCCTTATATCATTTGCTTCAAACAAAATAATACCATATTTTTAATAATACTTGATGTGTGTTCCTTCTATTATTTTGGCACAGTGGGCTTGGATCTAAGGATAAGGGAATACATTTACACTTGACACCAGACTTACTAATGTTAGTCTTGTTTGGGCCCCAGTTAGCGACCATCTACCCTTCCGGAAGTTGCTAAAAACTTACCTCTTCAAACAAGCCTACCCAAATGACCAGACTTAACTATGAACCCTCTCTACCCCACTCCTACCTCTCCTACCCCTACATCCCCTGCCCATTTCACCTATCTCAACCTATTTCCTAACAACCACATCATACCTCTACTATTGCTACAGCTGTGTTCTTTCTGTGATACTATGTAATCCATACTATGTAAGCCGCACTGAGCCTGCTACCGAGCGGGAAAGAGCGGGGTATAAATGCAACAAATAAATAAATAAATTTCTTTCAGAATTTATACTAAGTGTCAGGCACCCGAATAACACCCCAAAAAGAGTTTATCTGTATTGTGCCTACAGTACAGTGAGAGGCTTTTCTCTATTCTGGCTAGTGCAGTGATAAAATAAATGTCCTAATACCCTACCATAGCTATTTATAGTATCTATAAGGACTCCAGTGACTTGAAGTATCTTCCATCTGACATATTCGGGGTATGTGAAAGGTAGTGTGCTTAATTTACAGCATTTATGTTCATTATTGGTGCCAATAATTAGCAAACTTTTTTAAATCATACAAAGGATGAAAAAGAAGCTATTACCTCGCTTAAGAATGATCAGTCCATTGTCATTAAGCAAGCAGACAAAGGCAACACGGTAGTGGTAATGAATAAAATTGATTATGTTCATGACAACTTCAGGATAAGAACTTTTATGAAGTACTGACAAATGATCCGACCACCTCACTATAGAAGAAAGTCACACGCCTGTTATATATTGGTAAGAATGCAGAGTTCCTAACAGGCAAAGAATACATTTTCTTTCGTCCTTTTTCCTAGAACCCAAGTTATATACATTTTACCAAAAATTCAGAAGTCACTCACTGCACTACCGGGCAGACCAATAGTGTCAGTTATTGGTTCTGCTCTTGAATCTATATCAATATGGAGCTCATTATTGAAGCATATCAACGTCCCAAAAAGCTGAAATGGACATCCATATGGCGGGAATGTTCAAATCAGGAAGGCTAGGAGGAAGCACTCCTATCAAAGAAAGAAGCTTATCTTGTGGACTTTACAAACTGATCTTAAAATATACGGTGTTTTGCTATTTGGATTGTGAACCGGTTTGTTCACTCTTGAGTGCAAAGGAGACCCTGAAACAGGACCCTGTAAGTAGGACTGGCACCTTTCCTATTGGAAGAAGAATCCTGTACCTGGCAGCATACTGTATGGACTCTTCAAGTGTGTGGACCCTTATTGCTGGCAGAGGACCCCTACCTGTTATAATACATAGTAAAATAAACATAATAAGATACTTAAAACATTACAGAACATAAAGCACACAACTGTAAAAGTCTGGTGAAGCACCTTCTTATATTATAACATCTTTGAAGCCATTTTTGCTTAA
Organism: Microcaecilia unicolor; assembly: GCF_901765095.1. Lineage (NCBI taxonomy): Eukaryota > Metazoa > Chordata > Amphibia > Gymnophiona > Siphonopidae > Microcaecilia > Microcaecilia unicolor. Next base: position 376,752,606 of record NC_044031.1, read on the forward strand.
CAAGAACTCTGTGTTCTGAAGGTGCTAAGCTTCAGCAATTATCCAGTGATTGTCAAAGACAAATAAAAAGAGGAAAAGCAGACCAGAGGAAAACTGCAACACAAAACAATGAGCAACAAGATGCAGTGGGCCCAGATGGGAACAGGACCCTCACATGGAGGAAGCAAAATTTATGCTTCCTCCAATCTGAGGAAATTTATGCTGACACAGGCATCCAGCTGAAACATGGGCCACATGGGTTGCAACCAATAAATATTTGCTTTCTCTGATCCAATGCCTGTTTGTTGCTGTTAGAGACCCATAAAAAATCATTTGCCCTAGCATTCAGGAAGCAGATGCCTGTCTGTTCTCCTAAGGCTTTAATACATATGGTGACTGACTATCCACTCACTCTGCAGTTGGACTAGCTTGCTGCACATCCTGTACCTTAGACCACTACTACTACTACTTATCATTTCTAAAGCGCTACTAGACGTACGCAGCGCTGTACACTTGAACATGAAGAGACAGTCCCTGCTCGACAGAGCTTGCAATCTAATTAGGACAGACAAACAGGACAAACAAGAGATAAGGGAATATTAAAGTGAGGATGATAAAATAAGGGTTCTGAACAGTGAATAAAGGTTAGGAGTTAAAAGCAGCATCAAAAAGGTGGGCTTTTAGCTTAGATTTGAAGACGGCCAGAGATGGAGCTGTTCCTCATATCTTGTTTAACTGTACATATAACTTGCCCTGAGTTTAGTCACCCATCTGTTTATCTCAACTCACTCTGTACTATCCATCTGGTCCCCATCTATATATTTGCACTTGACCCCTCAGCTACATGGTAATCTGTATCGTAAACAAAGCATTAACATCATATTTATGTTATTTGAATGTTCTAATGCGTGCAAATTAGGTGTTTCATTGCTATTTTGCTGACATCATATCTGTTATTTGAATGCAATGCTGTTAAATGTGTATATTTTTGATACTATTTCATGGTAGTCCTAATACTAGGTTTCAATTTGCTGTTTTCAAGTTGACCTTCATTTATTATATTTGTGTTTATATTTGATCATTTTACTATTGTTATGCTGTTAACAAAATTGTAAGTTTTATGTTAAATTGTACCTGCTGTACAATGCCTTGGGTGAATCTCTTCATAAAGGTGGTGAATAAATCCCAATCAATCCATCAATCAAGCAAGCAGCGGAGTTCTGAATCAGCTGTGACATTGCTTCGTCATGTTTTCATAGTCTGGAATTCCATGTTTAGCATTACAGGTTCCACCCTATGGAACAGTCTTCCTTTGTCTCTGCACCTGAAAAAGACTCGTCAGAAGTTTAAAGTTTCGCTTAAAACCTACCTTTTTCAAAAAGATTTCAATTGTTGAACCCCTCCTCTCCCCTCTGTTGCCTGTCAGCTAGCAACATGTGACTATGGCTATAGGCGTGTTGAGGACCTGGAAACACAGCAGCAGAGTGATTTACATTTTCCTTTCTCTTTACTATCACAATTGCAATTTAAAATTATCTACTTTTATATTGCTGGCACATCTCTAAGGCAGTATATCAAATGAATTGGAATGTGAAACTTAATGCCTTTTAAACATAGATGAGGAAGGCTTTAAATTACTGGGGTTGATATTCAGCAGGCTGTACTCAATGTTTTGCTGACTGCCGGTGGCATTATGCTCAGAAATTCAATGCCAGGCCACGTCTGGGCTTTGGCATTAAATGTCCAGGTTTGGGGAGCTGGCCAAAGCATAGCTGGTTAAGTATGGGGCACCGCATAAAGATAGGACTGATTTTTATGGGGTTACCTTGGCCAATTAAGTGCTGAATATTGGTGCTAAACTGGCCAAGTACTGACAACGCCTCTGGAACACCGGTTTCAAGATAGGTGCTAACTGGATATTCTCAGTGGCACTAACCAGTTAAGTTCCTTCACATTCCTTCGCTTCACATATTCAACAGACTGTCGTTTCTTCCTCTATAACATCACCAAAATTCACCCTTTCCTCTCAGAGTATGCAACCAGAACCCTCATCCACACTCTTATCACTTCCCGCTTAGACTACTGCAACTTGCTTCTCACAGGTCTCCCATTGAGCCATCTCTCTCCCCTCTTCAATCTGTTCAAAATTCTGCGGCACGACTAATATTCCACCAGTGTCGTTATACTCATATTAGCCCTCTCCTCAAGTCACTTCATTGGCTCCCTATCCGTTTCCGCATTCAGTTCAAACTGCTCTTACTGACTTACAAATGCATTCACTCTGCAGCTCCTCAGTACCTCTCCACTCTCATCTCTCCCTACACTCCTCCCCGGGAACTCCGCTCACTGGGCAAATCTCTCTTATCTGCACCCTTCTCCTCCACCACTAACTCCAGACTCCGTTCCTTATATCTTGCTGCACCGTATGCCTGGAATAAACTTCCTGAGCCGGTACGCCAAGCCTCATCTCTGGCCATCTTCAAATCTAAGCTAAAAACCCACCTCTTCGACGCTGCTTTTAACTCCTAAACCTAAACCTAACCCTTCAATTGTCCCCTATCCCTGATATGTCCTGACTGTCCTAACCCTTATCCCTTACTTGTCCTGTCTGTCTGTCATAATTAGATTGTAAGCTCTATCAAGCAGGGACTGTCTCTCCCTGTTCAAGTGTGAAGCGCTGCGTACGTCCGGTAGCACTTTAGAAATGATAAGTAGTAGTAATAAGTTCCACTGAACATGACCGGTTAACTCCGATCAAGCAATTTAACTGACCAGGAGCCATTTCTGGCTGGGTAAATCACTTTGATTATCAACCCGATTGTTATCTTAATTCATTTCACATTTTCTGCTATAGATCAGGTAGGTCACACATAAACATAAAAAAAAATTCAGCATCTGTCTTGGCCATGATGGCTTCTATCTGTTCCCAGGTAGTGCCTCCATTGCATAGGTCCCTCTTGATTGTGCTTCTCCAGGTCATTTTTACTCTTCTTCTCGATCCACTGGCTGGTCTCCATTTTAGTGCCACTTTGAGATGGCGATGGTCGTGCATATATAAAATATGTTTGGGCAACTGGACTGTCCATTTGGTAACAAGATCCTGTAATCTTCTGGAATTGCTTTTCCCAGTATCCCATCATTTGTATGTATGTAGACAGATAGATAGATAGATAGATAGATAGGGGGGGGGGTCAATATTTTAAAGGGTTTAACTAGGCAGGAAAGGCTCCTTAGCCAACTGGCACCTGATATTCAGTGGCACTTAATTGGTTAATGTTGCTGAATATCCCCGCTAACCGACCATTCCCTAACTGGATAGGTGGGCTGGGGATTGTAATAGGGCACAGTGTCAACTTAGCCAGTTAGTGGCGATTTTCAGTCTGTTAACTGGCTAAGTAACCACATAACATTAGGACAGTAATAGCTGTCTTAACTTTATGCAGTAAGAGGTCCTTTTACTAAGCCACAATAAAAAGTGGCTTGTGGTACTGTGGATGTGTGTTTTGGGTGTGCGCTGGGCGCAGCTGGGAAAAAGGGCTTTTTTAAATGGGTCGGGAAAAGGGTGTGTACTGAAATTAAAACTTTTACGGCCTGAGTCCTTACCACAACCCATTGACTTAGCGGTAAGGGTTCACATGCTACCCACGTGCGCCAACTGCTGGTTACCGCCGGGAATGCCCCCTGTGGTAGAAAATAGAAAATAATTTTCTATTGCGGGATTCAGCACATGCCAAACTCAGAATTACAGCCGGGTGCATGTGCTAGCCTGGCGGTAGTGCCGATTTGGCGAGCACTACTCGGACGTTAGCCCTCCTGCACCTTAGTAAACGGGCCCCTCAGTTAACTAGATACCGGTCTGAATATTGGCTGGTGCTCAGTTAACTTCCAGGTTGGTGAATATACTGTGATACACAAAGCTGGAAGCTGTGCATGATCCATCTTTGAATAACTGGGGTTAAGTCAGTCAGTGTCTGGGAGCTGCCTATCAGCCGCTCACTGCCATGGGCTGATTATCGACCTCATATATTCCAGGAGTATGAGGTACAACCTTCCTTCTACTTTGCAACCTTGGTTTCATAAATAATTACCTTCTCTGCCTGCTGGTTGTCCAAGCTCAACTTAGTACTGCGGCATGAGGCTCTACAATAACATGTAGGGCTAGAGTCATTTATTCTGATAAGACTGGCTGGATGTTGCTGGATCAAGGTGTCCTTGGAGGGAGTAAAGGGTCACTAATAGAAAAAAGAAGAAAGTTAAGCAATTAAACAAGAGTCCATCAAATACGATAACTGTCTTTTTTCTCAGTTGTTGGTGCAGTGCCAGCCTGCAAAAAATGATGATTGCCAGCAGAAAATGTAAACACTGAGCTGACCTGCTGACTCAACAGCAAGCACTGCACACAGTCAGTCAGATGGAAGGTCTGGGTTCCATTGTAGAACCAGCTTCTATGTCATAGTAACATAGTAGGCGATGGCAGATAAAGACCTGTACGGTCCATCCAGTCTGCCCAACAAGATAAACTCAGTATAAGGCATCATGTGATACTATACACGTATAATTGATCTTTATATGACCTTGCCATTTTCAGGTCACAGACTGTGGTCTGCCTGGCACTGACCTTGTTCTCCAGTTACTGAATCTGTCCAACCACAATCAGGGCACTGACCATAGAAATCTACCCAACACTGGCTTCTCTTTCCAATTCCTGGTGTTGCCATCTAATCACCGCTAAGCTTCTTTGGTTCCATGTCTTCTATATAGGATTCCTTTGTGTTTATCCTGAGCTGGACAAGGCTGGGGATGTTGTGCAAGCAGCATTCACATCATCTTAGGGTGAGAGAGAGTCAGCGGCTGGAGAAAAGGCATACTTGCCGGATTCTATCATGGTCTGTGGCCTTTGGCCAAAAACTGTCACTTGTACTTGGGCTGGGGAGGGGGCTTTACAGAATGGAATTCTAAATGAAGGTTCATTGACTCGCGGCCCAGTAAAGGCTGATTCTGATTGAGCTGAAAGCCTAAAAGGAGGAAAATATAAACCCTGAATGCCAGTATGTTTCTTTAAACAGTGGGAAGAGAAGAGAAAGGGGGAAGGATGATAGGTACCATTTTTATATCACTGTAGACCAGGAATTTATAGATGGAGAGTATGCAGTCTTCACCCTTCTTACAGTAAGGCTGAAAAGTGTTTGATAGTGAGAACCATAACTGGCCCCATTTCATACCATTCAGCGGTGTGAATTCCCTGAGAAAGAAAATTCCCTATCATAGGATTCTATATAAATCCTGTTTTACTTCATTGAATATTCCTTTCTGTCCCATCTAAAATTGATTCATGTGTGTATTGTAGTTTTAGACAATGAAATCAGATCTGTGTAAGTCAATATTTTCCATTTCCAAACTATCATGAGATGTTACCCAATGCACCTGACCTAGAAATAGCCCTGTTGTTTAGTAATGCTTTAATTCAGCTGTATTTCACTGCTCTTTCTTGTACTTACCTCATTTGTCCTAAAATATGAAGCAAACATGCAAGTTGATTCATAAAAAATGTGGTTATTTCAGTGGTTTTGTACCAAAGTGAGACATAATGGACTCATTTACCTCAACTATGAATTGCCCTTCTCACTGCTGATGCATGATATAATACATGATATAAGGAAGATTCAGAGGGTAGAGAGGAAAACAATCTGCAGCCAGTAAACAAAGAAGGGAGAAAGCAGAACAGATAGCTAGGAAGTTATATAAATCAAGGGAGGAACCAAGGGGGCTTGACAAAGTACTTGACTTGTGATCAAAGGGTCTGCTATGGCCACATCTCATAATCCCTCTGCCAGAAAGCCTGACTCTTGGACTTATCTGCCCATAAGCATGAAACCAAGAAGGTAGATGTGGACCCAGAAGAAGAAATTAATACCTGGTGTACCTCAGCCATGACTATAACGATGGGTCTGAAAATCTGAATTCTAGTAAATTGCAACCCTTTGTTTTGACCCTATGGAATTCTGCCTCCTAGGAGACAGAAGTAGAGAACACATAAATTCCACTGACACTGATTCCATGCAAGCTTTTGATAAACAATATTTAGGGAGGTTGCTTAGTTTGAGTTTTCCACGAAATAATCCATGACATTTTTAATTCCACCAAGTTTGAATGAAAGAGCTCAACAGTGGTTTTCTCTTTGATAGAATCCAGACTTATTTAAATTGTGTATGAATGGCTTCCACATGTGTCTTTCTAACGTTTATAATTAACAATATATAATCCACTGAGCATTTATCCAAGTTTTATTCCATTTCATAACAAAATAAATTATTTTCTAATTTAATTTGGGTTCCTTAGAGTCACAATCCTCTAGGAATACATTGACATTGACACTAATTAATATTGTCCTATGGAGTTCTATCTGCTCATTGAGAAGATAAAGAAGTTGGAACGTAAAATTCCCCCTCTTATCTTTTAGGATATCATTCTAATGTTAATCCAAAGAACTGTTACTTTAATTTAATTATTCATAATCCACCTTTCTGAATAAACCAATTTAATAGAAGCAGTATACAGCACATGTTTTGCTATAGTTGCTGATAATAAGTATTAAAAAACTAGTAAAAAAGGCACGTTTTGGCAAAATAAAAATTAGCACGTGTCCATTTTGGGTCTGAGACCTTACCGCCACCCATTGACTTAGTGGTAAGGTCTCACGTGATAACCGTGTGGTAATCGTCAACGAGCGTGGAATGACAATTACCAACTGGTTTCCGCTGCACGCAGGGAAATAAAAATTATTTCCCAGTTTGTGTAGCGGACACGCTGTAAACCTCATGGCCAAGGGGTGGCATGATATGGTCCCCACAGCCTGTGCTCCTCCCGGCTCAAACTCTGCTCTTTCACAGTCTGGAAGTCTTCCCCTTTTACCCCCAGAGTTCAGGGGCCTGGAATTCCACAAGGTCCTTTGTAATCCACAGCCAGGGTAATCTCACCCAGCCTCCTAGCATATACAGTTTGGAGAGTTATTCCCCTTAGCTGCCCCACGACTTGGGACTATAGCTCCCAGGCGGGCGTGGTCCCTCACTGTTTCCTGGATTCCACCAAGCCTCAGCCTCCAACTCCTTGGGAAACAATCCCTCCCTTTCCCAACCCCTTCCCCCCTCGACAGGGGAGGGGAGCAGTGAGACTCTCCCGTATCCCCCTTCCCTCTCTCGTTTCATCAGTTTTCCTGATGAGGGAGAAAGTCTTGTTGCAAAACCCCAATTCAACAGTTCACCTTTTATCACATCACAAACCCTAAGATTCTCTCTTCTGCTTCAACCTTCTCTCCTCCCCCCCCCCCCTACTAGTAGGTCAGGGAATGTAAGGGTCCCACCCTTTCAATGTCAGCACCAATTCCTAACCACCCACATGACCCAGATTGAAACATTCATTCCTTAATCCCTCCTCGGATGCAGCCACCTTCTCCCCCCCCCCCTTGCATTAAACCAGAGAACCAGGCTGTCATCTGCCCTCTTAATTCTCTACCTTTAGCTTTAGCCAGAGCAGAGATATCCATAGGTTCCTCTTCCAGGCTCTCCTCTCTCTCTCTCTCTCTCTCCACCCTCCTCTGATTGCCAATCCATGGGTTCTTCTACACTCCTCCCTCCCAGCTGCTCTTCATTCCCCTAATTCTACTTGCTCAGAGCCTCCGCCTTCCCCTTAGTTTTCTGGGACTGGTAGTGTGAACCACTCTTACCTGCTCTACCCTGTGTCTCCTCCAGGGGCTGCTGGGAATTGTAGTCCCTGGCTCTGCTTCGTGTCTCCCTCAGGGACTGCTGGGAATTGTAGTCTTTGGCTTTCCCCATTGCATCTGGGGAAGGTGACCAGCTGCCTTCCCTAGCATGCTGGATCCTTGGAGACCGGAATCTACGGCACCCACCCCTGCGGGAGGACTCTGGCCACTCCAAAGGAGCCTTTCTCTCTTTTTCCCTAGCCATTACCCCCCCCCCCCCCCACACACACACAAACACACATCCTCATACTCTTCACAACGTGTAAAAAAACAAAATTGCTGCCCGGGTCACATGGTAGCCAGGTGGCAAATTGACGCGTGTAGGATGCGCGTACACAGCTACGCTGCTTAGTAAAAGGCCCCTAAATCATTATGACACTTTCAGATTAATGTGGGAGTGGTCTGGGGGCAGAGTTGGGAATAATGCAGGTACTGGCATTATTCGGTGCCAGTGCCAGCCTAGCTGGTGGTACTGGACACCCCATAGGTTGAGCAGAGCATTTCGAGTGAGTCTAGTGAATGCTGGAGAGTGTGTGAGGTAAGGGAGACTCTATGTTTTGCAATATTCAAGAGGTCAAAGCAAGCCTACGCAAACAAAACAACCAGAAAAAAGTAGGGATGGACGAATGGTCTTCCAATAAAAAACATAGGACACACTTGGAAATAGATGAAATAAAGTGTTACAATGTCTTTATTAGTATGTCAACTGTATCAGGATTCTACACAAGGAGTCGTGTTTCGGTGACACTGTACCTGTGTCAGGAGTCAAACAATCTTTCAGCATAGCACTTGAGAGTGCACAGTGCTTCCTGAAGCATCCTGATACAGTTGACATACCAATAAAAACATTATAACTCCTTATCCCATCTATTTTCAGTTGTGTCCTCTTTTTTTTTTTATTGGAAGACCATTCGTTCATCTCTACTACTACTACTACTACTTATCATACTCTTTTTCTGGCCGGTTCTATTTCTGTTTGTTGTTGTACCTTGTTTCTAATTCTTGGCTTGTGAAGCTCCCACCTTAAGTGGGTACTGGTATAAGTAATAAAGATTGATTTTTAAAAAATCCTCTGACTACACCCAGAATTCTGCTGTGATATATGCTACAATATTTCCCATTCTTACCTTATCCTGTTCTTGTGTTCCCTTAGGGGCCATTTTACTAAGCCATGTAAGCGTCTACGTGTGCCCAATGTGTGCCAAAATGGAGTTACCACCTGGCTACCGCGTGGCTCTTGCGGTAATTTCATTTTTGGCATGCATCCGATACGCGCGTCCGAAAATTAATTTTTATTTTCGGCCACGCGTATCAGCCGCACGCCAAGTGGCATTTGACACACGTAGGTCATTTCCGCCCGGTTACCGCGTGAGACTTTACCACTAGGTCAATGGCTGACGGTAAGGTCTCAGACCCAAAATGGACACGCATCAATTTTGATTTTTGCTGCATATCCATTTTCAGCAAAAATTTTTAAAAATGCCTTTTTTTACAGGCATGCTGAAAAATGGATCGGTGCGCGTCCAAAAACCGCGCCTACACTGCCACAGGCCATTTTTCAGCGTGCCTTTGTAAAAGGACCCCTTAGCCATTTTTCTAACCTGTAGAACTTTTATTGCAAACCATTCAGACATAGGCAGGAACACAGCAATAAATGAGTCTGTCTATAATGACAGCGTAGTAAGCTGCTGGGGTTGTCACTAATCCTTTAAGCGAAAAGCTGGAAAACAAACTCAAGTTGTACAGCTGCCTCCAGAAGATGACTTTTGTTTTTCTGAATCGGTGCCAAGTGAAGGTGGTATTGTAAGCAGCACAGCTGCACACTAGGAAATGAACTCAGACTATTTCAATTTTGGTTTTCTAGCCTTCAGCCCAGACTTACTGTATTTTCGGGGACTTTGGTTTGGTCGTGTTTCAGAAACCATATTTCATTTGGTCTGTTTCCTGCCCTGGAAACCTCAGTGATTTAAACAACAACAATCTGAAGGAGAGGGAAAGTATACACACGCAGACACAGGATCAGTACTGTGTGTATGGGTTCAGTGTCAAGGTGAACGGTGCCGGTATTACACAAGGCATGTGAGAACGTACCCGATGGAGCAAACATGTTGCACAACAAGTGGTAAGAGAGGGAAGGAAAAAAAAAAGATAAACTGAAATATTATTTAAAACAGCTTATAGGCCATAGGAGCCAGCTCTGTAAGTGCAATGGGTGTTGAGCACCCCCAATATTCAGCAGATTCCTTCATTTTGTCCAGGTAGGAGTCATTTGCATTGTGTTTAGCATCCCCCCCCCCCCCAATCATTTTGACATGTTAGCAGTGGTTTCTGACTTGGTTCTGGCCTCTCACCTAATGGTCTGTTTTTCAGAATATTCAAGATAAGCATGCATGCAGGTACACTTACATACCATCCTGTGTATGCAGAAATTTCTCATTCATGAAAAGCTCAGCTGCTAGATAAAGAGCCAGGACCTTCCACATATGTCTTGGAGCCCAAAGAGGAGAAACACATACCTTCAGATTCAATATAGGTTACTCAAAATTGGGTGTGCAGATTTGGGCACAAATCTCATCCACATGCAAACTAATTAGTTAAGGTCTTTTTTACTAAATCATGGTAGGGCTATCGTGCGGGTAACGCATGCCAAATCGGCCCTACCACCAGGGTAATGCGGGAGCCCAGTGGGTAGTTCTGAAGTTAGTGTGCGTAGTTTCCCACAGTAAATAATTTTCTATTTTCTACTGCGGAGGGCATTCCCGGTGGTAATCGGCAGTGTGCACACATTGATGCGCGCTGCCCAATTACCACGAGCGGTGCGTGAGCCCTTACCACCTACTAAATAGGTGGAATTAAGGGCTCAGGCAGTAAACAGCCGTGTGATAATTTAAATATTAGCGCGTGGGCATTTTTAAAAAGAAAGAAGCAGATCTGATTGAAGAAAACCCAGTCTTTAATGACTTGTTTCAAACCTCCCAGGACTTGCAAACAGGTGGATATTGTAGATCAGTTGCCTTCTTCTTGTTTCCAAAACGGCCTTTTCCTACCACGCTAAAAGTGGCCCAGCACATGCCAAGACTAGCACAGGCAACTTTTTAGTACAGCTTAGTAAAAGGGCCCCTTAATGAGCGGTTAATAATAATTTGTGCTAACTGGCACTTGTTTGGAGTTACACATTGATCTGCCCTACACCCTATTCTATAACATGCGTGCCTAAATTTTAAGGTGAGCAACTCAAAAGGGACACAGCCAAAGGATGGGCATGGAGGGATCAGGGGTATTCCTAGAATTTATATGCATTGGTATAGAATAGTGCCATTTTCATGCCCAAATGACATTAATTGAGCACCAAAAATAGTCAATCCCGATACACGGGAAGTATAGGGAAATGGGATTGTGTAACTCTCTGGATTTTCCTATACTTCCTTTGTATTGGGATTGACTATTTTTGATTTTTGTATTTGTATTGATTGTCTCTTCCCTGGGATTTTACAGTTGGTAGTGATTAATTGAGCACCAGCATTTGCACCAAGTTTCAGCAGGCATAAGTACTTGCACCCAAAGTTAGGGTTGAAATCTGGGCTAAGCTAGTAGTCTGCAAAGGGTGCTTTCTGCAGAGCACCCTTTGCAGAATACTAGTTTATGGGTCCCATTACTAAGCTGTGGTAAAAGGGGGCCTGCGCTAATGGCAGGGGCTGTTTTTGCCACGCACTGAAGCCCTTTTTACCACAGTGGGTAAAAAGGCACAAAAAAGAAATGGCCATGTGGCAGGGGCGTAGCCAGACTTCAGCGGGAGGGGGGTCCAGAGCCCGAGGTGAGGGAGCACATTTTAGCCCCCCGCCAGCACCGCCGACCCCCCCCCGCCATTTTTAAACCCCACCCATTTTTGACCTCGCCACCACCACCACCTTTGACCCCCCCTCCCCAGTGCCAACCCTTTCGATCCCCTATTCCCACCGCCGTGGGTACCTTTGCTGGCAGGGGTCCCCACATGACATAAATGAACAGGAGGTGAGTGTCTTAACTGAAAGGAAACTCTAGAATGGGGGAGGGGCATAGGTTGAAGGTGAAAGGGGACAGACTCAGGAGTAATCTAATAAATTACTTCTTTAAGGAAAGGGTGATGGATGCATGGAACAACCTCTCACTGGAGGTAGTGCAGATTAAGACTGTATCTGTGGAGGAGTGGCCTAGTGGTTAGGGTGGTGGACTTTGGTCCTGGGGAACTGAGGAACTGAGTTTGATTCCCAGCACAGGCAGCGCCTTGTGACTCTGGGCAAGTCACTTAACCCTCCATTGCCCGCCGCATTGAGCCTGCCATGAGTGGGAAAGAGCGGGGTACAAATGTAACAAAACAAGACGGCTTGATGGCTGATCCTAGCTCGGATAGTAAAGTGATTAATTCCTCTTTGTCTAGTCAGGATTATGATCTGGGATTTGCAGACAAAGTAATTAACATTACTCAGCAATCTGAGAACCAATCATTGCTGGCTGAATTCGGCTGCCCTTTAGTTCCTGACAATCCATGGTCCTTTTTTCAGTCTAAGCACTGATCAGATGTTGCAGGCGTTCTCAAGAGTGAAGTTTTTTCACTGCCCATTAGACATATGTCATCCTTCAATACTTAGGTCTATGTAACATCAAATTAGTGAGATATTATTAATTTGTCTTTTTCTGAAAGATTTATGCCTGATGCATTGAAGAGATCTGTTGTTAAGACCATTTTTAAAGAGCTCATCACTTAATCCTGCTGTAGTCCTTAGTTATAGGCCTATCTCTTTGCTCTCTTTATTAGGAAACATTATTAAAAAGCTGGTTTATGACCAACTGATTGAATTTGTAGAAAAGTACAATGTTTTGGATATGAATCAATTTGGTTTCAGGTCATTGCACAATATTGAAACATTGCTAATTTCTATTTTGGATACTGTCAGAGAGGGTTTTGATAAAGATAAGCATTATCTTTCGGTAAGCCTGAACATATCTGCAGCCTTCAATACAATTAATCATACCATAGGCTTCTATCTATTGGGCTTAATTGATTTAAATCTTTTTTAGTAGGCAGGAAATATCTTGTTTCTGTCAATTCTGAATGCTCAAATGAACTAGACTGATTTTCAGGTGTACCGCAAGGTTCAGTGCTTTGTGCTATGCTGATTAACATCTTTCTGTTACCTCTGTGTAGACTCTTGAATTGTTTTCAGCTTTGATGATAAATTACTACTACTACTTAACATTTCTAGAGCGCTACTAGGGTTACGCAGCGCTGTACAATTTAACAAAGAGAGACAGTCCCTGCTCAAAGAGCTTACAATCTAATAGACAAGTGAACGGTCGGTCCGATCGGGGCAGTCAAATTGGGGCAGTCTGGATTCACTGAACGGTAAGGGTTAGGTGCCGAACGCAGCATTGAAGAGGTGGGCTTTAAGCAAAGACTTGAAGATGGGCAGGGAGGGGGCTTGGCGTAAGGGTTCAGGAAGGTTGTTCCAAGCATAGGGTGAGGCGAGGCAGAATGAGCGGAGCCTGGAGTTGGCGGTGGTGGAGAAGGGTACTGAGAGGAGGGATTTATCCTGTGAACGGAGGTTACGGGCGGGAACGTAAGGGGAGATGAGGGTAGAGAGGTAGTGAGGGGCAGCAGACTGAGTGCATTTGTAGGTAAGAAGGAGAAGCTTGAATTGAATGCGGTATCTGATCGGAAGCCAGTGAAGTGACCTGAGGAGAGGGGTGATATGAGTATATCGGTTCTGGCGGAATATGAGACGTGCAGCAGAGTTCTGAACAGACTGAAGGGGGGATAGATGGCTAAGTGGGAGGCCGGTGAGGAGTAAGTTGCAGTAGTCCAGGCGAGAGGTAATGAGAGCGTAATTATATGCAGATGGCATTCAATTTTTGGTGGAGCTCTGCAGCTCTATTGATGATACTTTTAAGTTACTTATTCTTTATTTGAATGCTGATAATCAGTGGTTGTAGAGTAATCATCTTCAACTGAATATAGGAAAAGCTCAGATCTTAATTCTGTATGGTTCTTCATTCAATAGTATTTCTCCTGACATTGTTATTAGCAATGTGTCTATCCTAATTGTTAACTCTATTAGAAATCTAGGTGTCATATTTGGAAAGTTATAAAGCAAGTATTTTACAGGCTAAGGTTGACTAGCAGGCTTATTTTCGAAAGAGAAGGACGCCCATCTTTCGACACAAATCGGAAGATGAGCAGCCTTCTCACAGGGTCGCACAAATCAGCGTAATCGAAAGCCGATTTTGGGCATCCCCAACTGCTTTCTGTCACGGGGACGACCAAAGTTCTCGGGGGCATGTCGGAGGCGTAACGAAGGCGGGACTTGGGCTTGCCTAACACGTGGGCGTCCTCGGCCCATAATCGAAAAAAGAAGGGCGTCCTGACGTGCACTTGGACGACTTTACTTGGTCCTTTTGTTGTTACGACCAAGGCTCGAAAAGGTGCCCGAACTGTCCAGATGACCACCGGATGGAATTGGGGATGACCTCCCCTTACTCCCCCAGTGGTCACCAACTCTCTCCCACCCTCAAAACATTTTTTTCAAAATATTTTTTGCCAGCCTCTATGCCAGCCTCAAATGTCATACTCAGTATGCAGGTCCCTGGAGCAGTTTTAGTGGGTGCAGTGCACTTCAGACAGGCGGACCCAGGCCCATCTCCCCCCACCTGTTACACTTGTGGTGGTAAATGTGAGTCCTCCAAAACCCACTGTACCCACATCTAGGTGCCCCCCTTCACCATAAAGGCTATGGTAGTGGTGTACAGTTGTGGGGAGTGGGTTTTGGGGGGTTGGGGGGGGGCTCAGCACACACGGTAAGGGAGCTAATCACCCGGGAGCAATTTCTGAAGTCCACTGCAGTGCCCCCTAAGGTGCCCGGTTGGTGTCCTGGCATGTGAGGGGGACCACTGCACTACGAATGCTGGCTCCTCCCATGACCAAAGCTCTTGGATTTGGTTGTTTCTGCGATGGGCGTCCTTAGTTTCCATTATTGTCGAAAATCAGAAATGACCAAGTCTAAGGATGGTACAGACAGAGAGGGTAATACAGTATACAATCGGAGAAACAAAAAGAAAAAAGCAACACTGGGCCTTCAAGATTGGGACAACAGGAGTACTTTATTTAACCAAAAACCCGACACGGGCCGTGTTTCGGCGCCAAAAAGGCGCCTGCCTCAGGGGTCAAATTTGTAAATATAGCAATTGTTCGGAATTGAGGTTGTCAGTGCCTTTAAAAAAAGCCTGAGTAACTTGCATTGATTTCGCTATAGCGCGAAGAAAGTGGGCTCCGACGAGGGAACCTTCTCCTGGACTAAGCAGGAGAAGGTTCCCTCGTCGGAGCCCACTTTCTTCGCGCTATAGCGAAATCAATGCAAGTTACTCAGGCTTTTTTAAAGGCACTGACAACCTCAATTCCGAACAATTGCTATATTTACAAATTTGACCCCTGAGGCAGGCGCCTTTTTGGCGCCGAAACACGGCCCGTGTCGGGTTTTTGGTTAAATAAAGTACTCCTGTTGTCCCAATCTTGAAGGCCCAGTGTTGCTTTTTTCTTTTTGTTCAAGTCTAAGGATGACCATCTCTAAGGTCGACCTAAATTTCCAGATTTGGGCATCCACGACCGTATTATCGAAACGAAAGATGGACGTCCATCTTGTTTCAATAATACGGGTTTCCCCTCCCCTTCATGGGGACGTCCTGCGAGGAAGTCCTCAGAAAAACTTGGGAGTCCCTTTTGATTATGCCCCTCTAGGTGTCTGTGAGATCTTCTTACCTTCTTGAACTTCTGTTTAATTATTCAGAGTATTGTTATTCCATGGTTCGATTACTATAATGGTATATTTCTGTACTTACGTGGGAATATTTTAAAAGCCTTGCAGGTTGCTCAAAACTCTGCAGCCAGAGTCCTTTATGGCTATTCTTGCTGTACTTATGTCACTCCTATTTTTAAAATGTCACACTGGCTCCCTATTAAACAGAAGATTGTTTTAAAATTTTTATTATTAATTTTTAAAATTAATTTTCAAAATAATAATCTGTTTTATCCTGTTCTATTCTCTTCCTTACAAGTGTACTGGGGGGGCGTGTCAAGATGGCGGTTGGTACTCGCGATTAGACCGGACAACCAAGCTGCTCTTCGCTTCTAAAATTATACCTTTACGATGCCCCACACAAAGAGGAAAGGCTTGGTGAGGTTGCAACCGCTGACAACCCTCACCTCTTCGCTGGTGCAGCTTACCTTAGACCGGTTTACAACGAGCCGAACACAAGATACAGGCGTAGTGGACCCAGTGAAGGACTCCGGTGGAGGAGCGCTGACGCCCTCAGGGTTGGAAACATCTCTTTCCTCGCCTAAGCTCTACCCACCACCTTGTCCAGCTCTCTTGAGGAATCTGCCAGAGGACCCGACGGTATCGGAAGGCGGTGCTAAAGGTTCCTCAGTTGGCGGTGACATATTCCAGATAGCTGAGAGTTCTAACATGGAACAAGTGGTTCCCGAGTTGGTGACATTAGAACTAATTTGGCAAGCTATTCAAGAGTTGACTAAGGTAACGGAGAAAATGGCCCAAGAAACTACTGTCATAGTAAGTAAGCTTGAATCTTTAAGCTCAGCTTTTGAAAAATTGAAAAACGAATCATCAAAACAAATGACTCAAGTACAATCAGACTTATCAAATTTAAAATCTACATCTGCTGCATTGGTTAAAGATAATTTAATAATTGCCCAGAAAATTGAACAGATGTAGAATTATAATAGGAGACTGAATTTACGAGTTCTAAATTTTCCATAGTTACAGCAATTTCAGCAATGGAATTGTTTAAGAAATACTTGATGGAAGTTCTTCACTATTCACCCACTTTGATACCTCCAATAAACAAAATATACTATTTACCGACTGCATTAAAAAACTGGGTGATATAGAAGATATTGGGACTCAGGTACAACCACAAGCAGACGAAAATGCGTCATTGGAAGTCTCAGCACTTCTGGAACAATCCTTTAGCGATATAAAAACTCGAGCTACATTACTTGTGTCATTTATGTTTGAGCAAGATATTAACTCTTTAATGAAAATTTACTTCAAGAATACTTTGACTCACTTCTGTGGGGCCAGGATTTGGATATACCCGGATGTAGCTAAAGCTACTCAAGAAAGAAGGAAATTATTCCTGGCCTTAAGAGAGGATACATAAGTCTATTGGGGCTAAATTTCTTCTTCAATATCCATGTAAATGTATTAATTACTATGTTAACAACAAATATGTTTTTTTTGATCCAGAGCAACTCAAAATTTTTTTGGATCAAAAGAAAATATTTGCCTAAATTAGAGTCTATTGTAGATGAGCTATGAGATAATTTGTGTTCTTAGGACCAGGCACAGAAGAGAGGGTTTTGCAGCATACAAGCATGCAATACATACAAAAAAGCAACACTGGGCCTTCAAGAAAGAGATAACAGCTGTCCTTTATTATTACAAAGATCCGACATGGGCTGTGTTTCGGCACACAAGCGCCTGCCTCAGGGGTCAGCTAAGGTCTTTGTATTGTATAAGAAGCAGTAATCAGACAAATGTATGCAGTCGTCTGGTTCCAAATAGAGTAGTTAGCTCATGCCAGACGTGCATTCAATCAAACTGGATGCTGTCTTAAAAAAACGCCTTTGGGGGCGTTACAAGATGGCTGCCTGAATACTGCTAGAGGAAATGAGTGGTAGCCGAAAACTTTTCCTCTCAACAACATGCCACATACCAAGAGAAAAGGGGCGACGAAAAGCGTGATGCCGAAGGCTATGGCGTCGACCCCAGTGCAGCAGTCGCTCGATAGACTCTGGCAGAATATTCCACCAGTGACCAGCATGGTGAGCCCGCTGTTGAGCCCCGACGGAGGAGCGTCGGCGTTCCTGGGCTGCGAGGTTTCTCTCACGCTGCCGGAGTTGGTCCCGCCTCCTTGCCCTGCTTCGACTCGAGGGCCGGAAACCCCGCTGGATGCGGAAAGCGCTGCCGGTGGGATTTCGGTTGGCAAGGCACCTCGAAGATCGGATGGGGAGGACTTAAGGTCTCAGGAAGAACTGGGAGAGATTACCCTGATGGCGGTCTGGAAGGCAGTACAGGCATTGACGTTAGCTGTTTCAAACTCAACAAAAGAGTTTGCTGCAATAGTGAGTAAAATTGAAAAATTTGATCAATCTTTGGAGAAAATTAAGAATGATGTGGATGCCCAAACACAAAAGACACATGAGGAAATGACCGGATTAAAATCCTCAGTGACGGCTTTAATCAAGGATAAACAAATAATTCATAGGAAAATTGAGTCAATGGAGAATTATAATAGACGTTTGAATTTGAGACTTTTGAACTTTCCCATTTCTCCTTTATTGAAAGCGAATGAGCTATTTTCAATGTATTTGAAGGATATCCTGCAGTTGCCAGATTCAACCTTACCTCCTCATACAAAAATATATTATTTACCTCAAAAGAAAGTTTCATCTGTGGACTCTGCAGGATTGTTACAAGGGGAGGCTCAGAAACCTCAAAATTTAACTGCATTTCTTGAGGACTCAAACTTTGAGATCACAGACCGAGGAACATTGTTAGTTCAGTTTGTATTTGAGAAAGATTTAAATCATGTGTTTAAGTTATATTTCAAGAATTCTGTTAAATTGTTTTATGGACAAAAAATCTGGATGTACCCTGATGTTGCGAAGGCAACTCAGGAGAGAAGGAGACAATTCTTGGATTTAAGAAAACATGTAAAAGCTTTGGGAGCATCGTTCTTGTTAGCTTATCCCTGTAAGTGCAGAGTTAACTTCCAGGGAAATAAGTATGTTTTTTCTGAACCATTACAGCTAAAAGTTTTTGTTGAAGCAAAGAGGATTCAGACCCCCATGGTGTAATAACATCAGACCAATTAAGATAGTTTGTGGAATAAAGGTTAGCCGATTTATTTAACTAATAGTTATGTTTAAAAATTTCTCCTCAACGTTTCTTAACGCCCCCCCGTCCCACATTTGAGGTCTAAGGAAGAAAGAAAATTGTCATATTTTAGACAAGGAAGTGTATTGTAATTGATTCTTGTAATTATTGCGTTCTGTGTTTCCTATGCAAGTTTGTTGTACTTGTGAAATTGAAAATTAATAAAAAAAATTTAAATATTAAAAAAAAAACCCCTTTGGCCGGTTGGTGTCCTGGCATGTGAGGGGGACCAGTGCACTATGAATGCTGGCTCCTCCCATGACCAAAGGGCTTGGATTTGGTCATCTCTGAGATGGGCATCCTTAGTTTCCATTATTGCTGAAAATCAGAAACGACCAAGTCTAGGGACGACCATCTCTAAGGATGACCTAAATGTCAAGATTTGGGCGTCCCTGACTGCATTATCGAAACAAAAGATGGATGTCCATCTTGTTTCGATAATACGGGTTTCCCTGCCCCTCCATGGGACGTTTTGTGAGGACAACCTCAGCAAAACTTGGCCGTCCCCTTTGATTATGCCCCTCCATATGGCCTTTATCTGCCATCATTTTCTATGTTTTTATATTTATTGCCCGAGTCCCTTTTTCTCTCCAATTATCCCCACCCAATGCCTTTATCCTTATTCTCCTTCCAGTCCTTGCCTCCCCAGAATCTCCCCATCCCCATTCTCCCATCCAGTACTACAGTCCCTACTCTCCCTTTTCAATCCTCACGTCTGTGGTCTCTTCCCACACTAGTTCATTACTTCCTCTACCAATTATATACTCCACCCCAATTTCCATTCTCCTAATCCCCTTCCCCATAGGCGTAGACTGGGGGGGGGCGAGGGGGGGCAGTGCCCCCCCAAACGACGATGACGTGGACTGGCGCTAGAAGTGAAAAAAAAAAAAACAAGCAGGCACGCGCTCGTCTCCGTCCGCTTCGCTGCTTCCCTGCCCTCTCTATCTGCGTCCCGCCCGAAAGGAAATGACATCAGAGGAAGGCGGGACGCAGACAGAGAGGGCAGGGAAGCAGCGAAGCGGACGGAGACGAGCGTGTCTATCTACCCCCTCTCTTCCTACCCTCCGGCGCAGGCAGCACCAATCTTCTCTAAGTCTTTCTTGTTCCTGGCAGCGGTAGCGACGTACACGCTGCCTTCAGCTCTGCCCCGAAGCCTTCTCTTCAAGTTCCTGTTCCCGCATAGGTGGGAACAGGAACTTGAAGAGAAGGCTTCCGGGGCAGACCGAAGGCAGCGTGTACGTCGCTACCGCTGCCAGGAACACAGAAAGGCTGAAGAAGACTGCTGCCTGCACCGGAGGGACGGAGGAAGAGAGGGGGTAAACGGAGTCACGATCCTGGACCTCGCGGGGGGGGGGGGGGGCAGCAGAGGGAAGATGAATGGGACTGGGAGGGTGGAGAGCAGAGGGAAGGAGTAAGAGATGGATGGGACTGGGAGGGGTGGGTGGGGAGCAGAGGGAAGGACCAGGAATTGGATTGGACTGGACTGGGAAAGGAGGTCAGAGGGAAGGAGCAGGAGATGGATGGGACTGGGAGGGGTGGGAAGCAGAGGGAAGGAGCAAGAGATGGATGGGACTGGGAGGGGTGGGAAGCAGAGGGAAGGAGCAGGAGATGGATGGGACTGGGAGGGTGGGAAGCAGTGGGAAGGAGCAAGAGATGGATGGGACTGGGAGGGGTGGGAAGCAGAGGGAAGGAGCAAGAGATGGATGGGACTGGGGGTGGGGGGTGGGTGGGGAGCAGAGGGAAGGACCAGGAATTGGATGAGACTGGGAGGGTGGGAAGCAGTGGGAAGGAGCAGGAAATGGATGGGACTGGGAGGGGTGGGTGGGGAGCAGAGGGAAGGACCAGGAATTGGATTGGACTGGACTGGGAAAGGAGGTCAGAGGGAAGAGCAGGAGATGGATGGGACTGGGAGGGGTGGGAAGCAGAGGGAAGGAGCAAGAGATGGATGGGACTGGGAGGGGTGGGAAGCAGAGGGAAGGAGCAGGAGATGGATGGGACTGGGAGGGGTGGGAAGCAGAGGGAAGGAGCAAGAGATGGATGGGACTGGGAGGGGTGGGTGGGGAGCAGAGGGAAGGACCAGGAATTGGATGGGACTGGGAGGGTGGGAAGCAGTGGGAAGGAGCAGGAAATGGATGGGACTTGGAGGGGTGGGAAGCAGAGGGAAGGAGCAAGAGATGGATGGGACTGGGAGGGGTGGGTGGGGAGCAGAGGGAAGGACCAGGAATTGGATTGGACTGGGAAATGAGGTGAGCAGAGGGAAGGAGCAGGAGATGGATGGGACTGGGAGGGGTGGGGAGCAGAGGGAAGCCTACTGGAAAGAAGACACTGCATAAAACAGAAGACACTGGGACCAAAGCGGATAGAAAAACTAAATGATCAACAAAGGTAAAAAAGTATTTTATTCAGAATATATTAATTGAAATATGTCAGCTTTTTGAAATGTGCATCTGTGATATTTTGCCTGTAAATTTCAATTCCTTCCTCCATATTAGCATATTCATTTGCATATGTATATATGCAAATGAATATGCTAATATGCTCCGCCCCATCCTTTGCCCCCCCAAATGAAACAGTCAAACTACGCCTATGCCCTTCCCCTAATTACTGCATGCCTGCTCACCTACTCAATCCCCCCTGTGTGCCAGTCCAATCCCAATTCATAAGTTTCATCATCCCACTTTCCTATCTTCAGGTCTTTTTCCCCCGTCAATTCTGATTCTTTCCTCCTTACCTGAAGCTGTTCTGTCTTTTACCTGCTCCCTTTCAAATGCTCAGTCTCTACATACCCTCCTCACTCAAACTCTGAGTCTCCCTTATGCCCCAAATTTTCACTTTTCTTAATCCACCAGTCCTCACTAACTTTTTCCCATCCCTGAGTCCTCTCAGTACTTGCCATTCCTTTCCATTTTAACAACCAGACCTTTCTATCCCCTCCCCAACCCCAGGTTGCTCTCTTTTCCATGCCTTCAGTTTGCAATCCCCTCCATATCTTCCTACTCTTGGTCCAACATAGCAGGTTGGCAAGGGATCCAAGTAGCAAACTGATGTTGGAATTTGAAGAGAAAAATAACATCTGTAGTGGAAGGAGGGTATGTAAGTATCCAGCTGATCAAGCGAGTTAGACAACTTTTAAACACAAAAGATTTAGCCTAATATATGCTTTTGTAACATCATTAATAGATTATTGTTATGCTCTTTGAAGTGGACTTTCTAAATATCAGGTGGGAAGACTTCAGCTGATACAAAATGCTTATGAATAAAAAGACGTTTGATCATAAAACACCCATTCTGATGGAATTTCTTTGGTTACCTGTTAAGCAATGTTTAAGTCTTGTTTTCACTGCTATTCAATTGGAGGGTCCAAAATATTTAAAGGATCTCTTGATATCCTATGTCCCACAGAGAAATTTGTGTTCATCACAACAAGAATCATTGAAAGTACCAGATAAAAGTTGATCCTAGAGAATTGAGAACTTTTTGCTGTCTGGGTCCCAGATTAGGGAATTCAATCCTATGTGAATTACATCAACTTTGTTGTTATGACTCATTTAAGAAACAGCTAAAGACTTGTGCTTTTATTTTTAAGGATATTTATAAGGAGGTTTTAAATTAGTATTAGGATCTCTGTTGAGGAGCTGGCAAATTAGAATTGAAAAGGGAAAGGGGATGGGATTTGATATAGTGCATTTCTGTGGTTACAATCAAAGCAGTTATATTTATTTATTGCACAGTTCATATACTGCACTATCCATGGGACATATTATATACACGTACTTATTTTGTGTAATTTACCCAGTCACAAGGAGCTGCAGTGGGAATTGAACCTGGTTGCCAGGCCACTGCACTAACCATTAGGCTGCTACATTCCAAATCACATTACCTTGTCATTTTTTTTTCTCTGTAACTCGCCTTGAACTCCCTTTGGATGAGGCATGTAATCAAATACCACAAGGTAATGTAATATATAAGGTGGGCTTGGACAGGGGCCCCCCTTCTCCACACCTAGAGTTATTTCAATCAGAGGAAGTACTTCCTAGTCTTGTAAAAACGCTAGGCTTGGAGCAGCAGTTCTATGTCCAGGCCAAGTCTACCCTCAGTTCATTACTTGGGTGCTTCCCTTGCCATGTTCTCTTGGACTACCAGCCTGGAGCACATTTCTATTACTGCTCCATGAACAAAAATACATGGTTGAACAGGAAGACTGAACACCCAGCTGACACTGAATGCAATACTACACTGCAGCAAAGGGACAACACAGCCATGGAAGTCAGGATTCAGGATCTAGCAGAGTGCCATCATACATGAATTTGGAAGTTAGAACATTTTTTTCTACACACTCAGAAGCCTCACACTGTGGCAGGTCCATATTCAGGCCCAAACCCCTCAGCTGAGTCCTCAGATCCCTCCCATACCAGCCTGAGATCATGTGTCCCCATTGGGTTCTGGTCCAGAAGTGTGTCTCCCTGCCCTGCCCCCCTGGGTCTTTGTGTTGAGCGACCTAAGTCCATAAACAGCTTCCCACAGGACATGGTCCTCTTGGTCCTATGGAAGATTCCCTTCAGGTTGAGCCTTCTGGAGCTGGTAGTTACCAGATTCTTGCTTCCCAAAGTCTGAGGAGAGAACCAGAAAGCAGAGGAACCTCAATGGAGACACAAAATGCAGGACACTCACTGAAGAAGAGCAAGACAGGAGTAAGGTCAAGGACCAGCAGAGACTGTAGCAGGATTACGAAGGGTCTAACAAGACAAGTAGGATCTAGTGAGATGCAGACAACTAAAGCACAAGACAACACCAAGTAGTACAGGCTAAGTTCTGGTTTTATTTATCAGTCCCACTCCCACCCCTTTGATCTTTCTTCTGGCTGGTGATATTTTTCTGTTCCTTAGCTCATCACTTCATGGAGATGAGCAGCTTATATGCCCTTCTATACTTGACTGAAAGGTAGAACCATAACTGAAGGCCACATGCTTATGCACCTGGCCAAGAGAACCACAAATTCAAGAAAACAAAATGAGAACAAAAGCTACCAGAAAGGGAAGAGGTGCTGCAGACAAGTTCTGGCAAAACAAAACAAAACCAAAAACAACAACTTAGGATTGCCAACTGGCCACTATTTGGCCAGCCTGGTTAGTTTTTGAAGAGGAAGGCCAGTGGCCAGTAGGACAAAACAGTGGCAAATGTAAATACCAGCTTTTTGCCAAGCACCAATTACTCCCAAGTCCCATCTTTGCCATTCACCTCTTCCAGTTGCCACTGCAGCTCCTGCTACACCTCCATAGGACTTGCCACCTACAGCGATACTCTTAAAACAGAAAGAAACTGTGGAACCACTTTGGCATGCTCCACCCCTCTTCTGACCTATTGCCAGAGGTAGCAGGAGGCAGCAGAGCCACCTTGATGCTTGCATGGGTGCAACGCAGGATCCATCCTTTCTTTCTGTTTCAAGAGCAGACATCACTGCTGCAGCTTCAGATCCAGAGTAACTTTTGTGTTCTGCAGTGGTCTCCACCCCTGGGAAACAGGTACTGCCTAGACAGGTTAGGTCCTATTGGGGAGATGGAGTGGGAGAAGAGAGAAAGAACATAGTGATGGGAAATACTGAGCCATCAGGAGACAGGATAATAGAGAAAGAAGATGACAGACATGGGGGGGGGGGGGGGGAGAAAGGACAGGGACAAAGATACAAAGGCAGATTCTGGACCATGGGGAGATGCTGGACAGAGTGAGGGAGATAGCAACACAGAGATGATTTGCTGAGTGTAGGGGTTAGGAACACAACAGGGAGATGCTGGATGTGGGGGAAGGATACATAGAGGGGATATGCTGGACCACAGGGAGATGCTGGACACAAAGGGGGATAGGGACACAGAGGGAAACTGCTGGACATGGGGGAAGGCTAGGACAAAAAGGAGATATACTAGACACACAGGTGATAGGGACACAAAGAAGAGAAGTTGGATACAGAGTAATAGGGACACAGAGGAGAGATGCTGCACATAGGTCGGGAGGTTGATTGGGCCACAGGGGGGGTGCTGGACAGGGGAGAGATATTGCATATAGGTGGGGAGGTTGATTGGGTCACAGAGGGGGTGCTGGACAGGGCGGAGGACAGGGACACAGAATTGAGATGTTGGCCCTAGAGGGAAGATGAGAAGACAGAAGGGAAATGTTGGACACAGGGTAGGATGAGAACACATAGGGGAGATGACAGAGGCGAAGGATAGGGACAGGGACACAGAGAAGAAATGATCAACAAAGGTGGGTTAAGAATGTAGATAAAAGATGGTGGTTATAGAAGCATGGAATGATATTGGAAGTAGGAGAGAGAGAGAGAGAGAGTGGGAAAGTGGAGGGGGAGATACTGGACAAAGGGAGAGAGAGGATGGGAAAGGACAGAGATGGGAAATGAGAGGGTTGGGTTGTGGGTTGAAAAACTGAATGTAGATGCAGTAAAAAAGGGAAATAGTGGAGGGTTTGGAGTTGCAGATACACCCCTAGCCACCCTTTTTGGGCAGGCTGAATGGGTCATGCTGGTCTTTATCTGTCTTATCGTTTACTATGTTGGTATGGCTATTATTTTAGAAGCTTCCCAACATCTAAATGGAGAGGCCAAGACGTTTAAATTCTATTTCACAACAGGGGCCATTCATCTGTTGGGAAGGCAAGTGCATCCAGATGGCAAAGGGACATGGGGAAGGCAGGGAGAGTGAGTAGTCTGGGTGAGATGACAATGACATTCATAGGGAATGAATGTCTGCAGTGGGAAACTCAGATGTCGGAATTAGGCTTGCTCGGAGACACAACTAAGTGCCTGCTTTAGGGACAGCAGTAAATCCTAATGTTTCCAGAACACCCTACACCATCAAGTCCCCACTGGGATACTGGCTTCCTCAACTCCCCTGGCACAGACACTCCTTTAAAAAAACCTGACCCCAACCCCAACTGGCAGCACTTGAAACCCCCTCAACAGACCCCAAATCCAACCGGCAGCACTTGAACCCAACCCAACAGACCCCAAACCAAACTGGCAGCTCAGAAAACTCTCTGGAGGCCCTTATCGGGGAGGCCCTCATGTGTGGGAATGAGGCTGACATGGACAGTCTTTCTGGACTCACTTCCCAGGGCTGAAGACATTGAAGACCAGCCCTTGGGCTTAAAATTCACCCACCCCTCACTGTCCTCAGACCCATTCCCTGTGCTTACCAGGGATCCCTTCTAGTAGGGCAGGAGCAAAACCTACTCGCTCCCATGTCATGTCCATTGGGTCACCAAAATGGCCAAGATTTCTAGTGGTATTACCATATATGGATATGGACATTTTGCCCATATAGCTGTTTGGGCTTACTATAGGATACAGTAACAACATGAGAGAAGTAGGTGCACTTAGCAAGTCTGACAAAATTGGAATGAATGGCATGACAGTGAGCAATGTTTTCTCCAAAGTCACCCACCCCCATCTAACTTGCCACTTCAGAAGCCAATGTATTTGTGAGGGAGGTTAAGCGGGATAGAGAGTCTGGGCTTTAGGGAACAGCAGAGTAGAAAGATGGTAAGGTTATCAGTTGACAACCAAGGGACTGCAGCTGGCTAAGGATTTTCATTTATTCATTTGGAATTTGCTCATACCTTTTTCAGTAGTAGCTCAAGGTGAGTTACATTCAGGTACACTGGGTATTTTCCTGTCCCCGGAGGGCTCACAATCTAAGTCTGTACCTGATGCAAGGAGGGTTAAGTGACTTGCCCAAGATCACAAGCAGCAGCAGTGAGAATTGAACCGGCCACCTCTGGATGTCAGTGCTCTAACCACTAGGCCACTCCTCCACTCCATTTTCTGTTGTGAGGAATGTCGGGAGGAGCAGGAGATGGAGCAGAAAGGAAAAAGAAAAAGTAACAAGGGTAATGATCAATCTAAGGTTGAGGGGTCACTTGAAAGTTGTTGAGCATTGAGGGTGCTGGGGAATATGAAAAGAACAGGTCCAGGGCATAACCATTGTAATGGGTTGGGAAGGAGATGTGTTTCAAGAACCCAAGCGTGGCTAGAAGTGAAAGAAAGTCTGTGGAAGAGTTAAAGGAGAAGAGATTAAAATCACCTAGGACAAGAAAAGGGGAACAGGATATGCAGAGCTCAGCAAAGAATAGGGAGAGCTCCTCAACAGAAGCAGAAGATGGAGGAGGGGGTGATAGATGAGAATGCTGAAAAAAGAGGAGGAACCAGTACTGAGGTGAAGAACCCATACATTTGAGTGGGAGAGAGGTTTAAAAGGGAAAAAATTAGATGTAGTAATCTTTGTAAAGAAAGGCAAATCCTCCCCCTCCCAACTTAGAGAGCCAGTTATAATGGGAGAAACTAAAACTATGGGAGGGCATGCTTACATAAGCACATAAGCATC
This sequence comes from Microcaecilia unicolor, assembly GCF_901765095.1. NCBI lineage: Eukaryota > Metazoa > Chordata > Amphibia > Gymnophiona > Siphonopidae > Microcaecilia > Microcaecilia unicolor. Next base: position 376,779,722 of record NC_044031.1, read on the forward strand.
GCTATGCCAGGACAGACCAAGGGTCCATTGAGCCCAGCACCCTGTCTCCGACAGCGGCCAAAAGAACAATTTGTCCCGCCCATCCCAGAAATAGTGGATTATTCCCACATCCATTCAATAACATTGTATGGCCTTTTCCTCCAGGAAGCCATCCAACCCTTTTTTAAAGTCCGCTAAGTCAACCACCATAACCACTTTTTCTGGCAACGAATTCCAGAGTCTAACTACACGTTGAGTGAAGAAAAATTTCCTCTGATTCATTTTAAATTTACTACACTGCAGCTTCATCGCATGCCCCCTTGTCCTAGTATTTTTGGAAAGTGTTGGAGGAGGCACAGAGAAGGCCTCCAGTATTCAATGAACAGAATTAATTTTTCATTTTTAGACAAGGAGAAATGAAGATTTCTCCCCTTCTGATCATGAGAACAGTTATTGCTGGAAGCAATTCACTCTACCCCCCTCTTTCCCAGCCAGGTAATTGTAAACCTGTCTGCCCATGATCTCTCCCATAAGTGTGGACAGGCCTCAGGGAATTTGGGCGACAGAGTTCTTTTCCATGTCTTTTGTAAGGGGGCCACTTCAAGGCAAGAGAGAATGACTTTTCAGTAACCGTGAGAGAAATAACACTTGCAGAGACTTCTTTTTCTGTCTAGAACAATAGATCAAATATTGTATCTCACAAAGGAGAGGCAATAGACCCCCCTTTGAGAAACAGACCTCTGGAGTCAGGTAGCAATAGCTTTTGTTATGTATTTCCTTGAACACAAGAGAATCTATGTTCTGACATGTCTCCAAAACACAGGGTCTGAGCTGCCAGGAGAGAAATGTAACACCTCTAAAAAGGAGCAGTTAAACTCTTGTCTTCTCTCTTTAGAAAAAGAATATAGGATAAGGAAAATACTGAGACAAAAGACCAAAAGTTCTAACAAATATATTCTTTTGTGGGAAAACTGTAAATATGACCAGAAGAGAGATAATGATCCAAAACATTTTGTCACTTTTTGACAACAGAACAAATGCATCTTCTAAGGAAATGTAAACATATGCTATGTATTTCTTTGTTGATACTATAAACACAGAGATCTTGACTGTACTTGCAAGATGCTAACAAGGAGGGGGGGGGGGGGAATCTCCCCTCCCTCTTACTCCTTTGTACTGTAAGGAAAAAAAACCCTATATAAACTTTTCTGTAAGATAGGAAAGAGGTCAGCATACATCTCTTTTGGCCCCACGCCAGGGAGTCTGAAAGAATGTCCTGACCTTTTCCACTGAATTTCCATTTCTGTACATGTTCTTTCTTCTGTCCTGTTCTGTATACTGTATCTATACTATTTCTTATTTTTTCCCTAATTTTGGATAAAGAATAAACCTGTATTAACCCCAAGAAGCTTCTTTTGGTTCTTTTTTCTTCTTTTTGTTTCTAGTTGTTATTGTTTTAGTAGACTTTACCAGCTGTCCGGGTTTCTAAGATACCAGTTGGAGGTTTTGTCTGTGCGAAGTAGTGCTGGTTCTGTTTGGGCTCTGGGACGCAGCACGAAAAGGCACAAACAAAAGCGTAAACAGATGCTCCGCATTGACCCGTTCCATTCCACTCATTATCTTATAGACCTCTATCATATCTCCCCTCAGCCACCTTTTCTCCAAGCTGAAGAGCCCCAGCCTCTTCAGCCTTTCCTCATAGGGAAGTCATCCCATCCTCTGTATCATCTTTGTTGCCCTTCTCTGCACCTTTTCTAATTCCACTATATCTTTTTTGAGGTGCGGCGACCAGAATTGAACACAATACTCGAGGTGCAGTTTCAGCTAGTGTAAGCCAACTTTCAGTGAGACATATTATCTGCAAATCATGGCAGGTGATAACATCAGCTACCAAAAAGCCTTTATGACATAGATCATGAACATTTGGTAGACTAACATTCATAGAATGTGTAGAAATCAAGGGGGATAAGTGAACCCCTGGATTCTATATATGGTGCCGTGAGTTAAACATGCAAATCTGGGTGTATTCTGATTTGAGCATACAACTTAATTTGATAACAAGCCAATCAGCACTGATAATTGGAAGCTAACAAGCAATTATCAGCACTAATTGGCAATTAAAATTTATTTGCAATACTCACTAAGCATATTCCAGTGGTTCACAAACTTTCTCGGTTCAAGGCACCCTTAGCGTCAGTCATTTTTTCATGGCACCCCTAAGTCAAAAGAAATATCTAACAGTTGCCCTCAGCCCTCCTCCCCCCCTGCTGGCGCAGTGGCGTAGCCACAGGTGGGCTTGGGTGGGCCAGGGCCCACCCATTTATGGCTCTGGCCCACCCAACAGTAGCACATGTTTAGTGGTAACTGGAGGGAATCCCAAGCTCCACCAGCTGAAGATTTTCCCCTGATGGTAACGAAAACGCTACTCTCCATGACAACAGCACCTGCGCATGCTCAGTTTTCAGTGCATGCCTGCTGCCAAGGTGGAAAGAAGCGTTTTCCCACCAGCTGAGATAATTTTTTTTTTTTTTGGGGGGGGGGCGGGGGTAGAACACTTGGTGCCCACCCAATTCTTGCCTAGGCCCACCCAAAATCTGTTGTCTGGCTACGCCCCTGTGCTGGCGGCTTATTGCTACTACATCAGAGGCAAGCAATATGCATACTACCTTCAAATTTTTGATATTATTAAAAATGAGTGCAAAGTGATAATGTTCATAAATATCATTTAGTTTTAAAATCATATATATTAGGGATCCTATGTGGTTAAATGAGTAGTAGGCAAGGGGCCAATAATGAGGTTGAGCCCTAAGCTTGCTCATTTGAGGGATAGATAGGGGCTTTCAAGATAGTGGGGAAGGAGGATGAGGAGGGTGAAGGGTAGGGAACATGGAGAAAAGAGGAGGAGATCTTGTGGGGGATTGAGGGAGAGGATGGGTGTGGGAAGTTGTGACAGAATGTCTGTGAGTGGCTTTGGCAGCTTTACAGTGTGAGAAAAATATCTGGATTTGCTGGAGAGTCATTTTCATGGCATCTGCCTCTCTCTCTGAACCCCGTCCCATTCTGAGGTGTCATCGGCCACAGCAGCAATTCATATTCGTTGCCTGCATCGGCCCCGCAGCGCAGGCTTTCCTCTGTCGCGTCCCACCACTGAGAAAATAGGAAGTGATGTCAGGGCGGGATGCAGCAGAGGGAAACCTGCGGGGCCAGTGCAGGCAGTGATTATGAATCACTGCTACATTGTTTCTCAGCTGCAGCTTTAGGTGAACTGTGTGTCAGGCGGCGGCGGGAAGCAAGGATTCGCTGATCTTGCAGTCTTGTGCCTTCTCCCAAGCTACAGGCCAGTTGCATGGTGGCAGTGTTCACATGACCCATGCCCTTATCTCCCATCTCCTTGTGCTGCACCCCTGTGAGTGTGCTGCAGTGCACCAGGGTGCAGCGGCACACAGTTTGGGAAACGCTGGCATATTCTATAACTTAGTCTGCATAAATTTTACTGTGCAGATCCCAAAAGGAGGTATGGCTATGTCAGGTTCTCAGGTTCAGAGCCCGCGGGGCCGGGCTCTGGAGCAAACTTGAGCCCTTGGGCTGCTGACGAGGAGCGACAGCAGCAGGCAAAACCCACCAACCAACGCTGGGCAAGCACACCGGCACCGGCAGGGACTGCAGGCACCGCCCAGCGAGCCGGAAAACACGGACTGGAATCCCCTGGACTGGAGGACACAGGACTTGAACACTGGACTGGAATCCTCCGGACTGGAGGACACAGGACTGGAACACTGGACTGGAATCCCCCGGACTGGAGGACACAGGACTGGAACAATGGACTGGAACACACCAGACTGGAGCACCCTGAACTGGTCCGTACAGCTTCACCTTCACTTAGCCACTGCCCCCCCCAAGGGTTGAGCCCTTGGGTTCAAGTGGCCGGCAGGACTTACCGGAAACCGGATGACCCAGGGACCAGGACTGGAAACAGAAGTACTCCTAAATCCTAAACTGACCTAATTGCTACCAAGCCCTAAACCAACAGAAGTGTTCCTAACAGTAAACTAACAAAAGGACTTCCTAAGCCCTATACTAACAGGAATGCCCCTAGGCACTGACCGAACAGGAGTGCTTCTCACAGCACCAAAAGGAAAAGCAGGGGAGCCACAAGGAAGAACAGGGAAGCTAAACACATAAGCTAATAAAGGTGCTTCCTAAGCACCAAACTTCAGCAGACCTAACACAGGTGCTCTGAGCACCAAGCTACAGAAGCTCTACAACTCTAAACTAACTAGGGTGCTCCCACGCATGAAACAACCAGAAGAGCTCCTAGCACTAAAAGGGAAGGCAGGGGAGCCACTAGGGAAAAAACAGGGAAGCTAAACACGTAAGCCAAAAGTGCTTCCAAAGCACCAAACACAAACAGCAAAGACTGCACTGCTCCCAACAGCACAAACACCAGAAGTACTTCTAACAGCCAAATTTGCAGTGTTCCTAACACCAAACCCTGAAGTACTCCTATCAGCAACAGAGCTTCCAAAGCCCTACACACAGCAATGCTACCAAAGCACCAAGAGGGAAAAGCTGGGGAACCACATGGGAAAAGGAGGAAAGCTAAACACACAGTCACCAGTGCACACTGCACTAACACTAACCTGGACCTTTAGCAAAAGCAAGCAGGGAAACTAGATACAAAGTCAGAAGTGCACACTGCACCACCCTACCTAAAGCAAACGTTGCAAAGGCCCTGAAGGGAAGAACACCACTTCCTTATCAAGGGCCTCCCTGATGATGTCACACTCCCTAGACCCAGGCAGACAGCACACTGAAACCCAGAGAGGCCCAACCCACACCAATGCAGCACCGTGAAGCACTTGAAGCCAGTACACCCAAAGAGAGGTAGAGCTAACTCAGTCCACATACACAGCTGTAGTAAAGTGAAACAATTGGAGTCATGCTGCTGGAAGCTGCCAGCATAGAGAGAGAGAGCTAGCTCAGAAAGGACAGACAAAAGAAACAGAAGCCAGCTAAGAGGCTGACCCCCAGTAAAAAGTTTGAGAGGGGTTCTGATCACAATCATAACAGGCTATATGAGAGGCATGGGCAGATCATGGCCATTCCAAAAATTTACACACAGTGTTATAGAATAACTCACTCCGCGCCTAAAATTAGGTGTAGGCTTTTACACCAGGTTTCTATTGGCGTAAATTGTTGCACCTAAATTCTAGTCACCCGGACGGATTTAGACGTATTCTGCAAACTGCACCTAACTTTAGGCACGGTTTACAGAACACGCCTAAGCATGTTTTCCTTTGGCGCTGATTTTTTAGGTGACATATGTAGAATTAGGTCAAAAGTGTGCAGGAAACAGTAACAAGGTGTCATGGGAGGCAACAAAATTTACCTGAGGATTAGCTAAATGGATGATGCCTCCACCAGACTATGGCCAAAGAGGCTGAAGGCATTTAGTGGTCAGGAGGCAAGGTGAAGGCCATAGAAGAGCTCTGTAGGCACAGTAGAGGAACCAAAAAGGCAAGGGTATTGAGGTTGCCCATGGAGGAGCACCAAGGAGGTCCTGCTCTATAGGCATGCTCCTCCTTGTTCTGTTCTTGAGTATGTTCGGTTCTGGAAGCGAAGTCACCTTGATGCTACAATGTGGAAATCAGAAACTTGCAGAGCGTTACAGGCTGGTTTGGCAGAGAGTGACAAGCTATCCTGGGACTTTTTTCCGAAAATGCAGCATCGGGCAGCAGGGGTGTAGCCAGACCTCTCGGTGGGAGGGGGTCAGAGCCTGAGGTGAGGGGGCACATTTTGGTCTGCTGCCCCGCCGCCCTGCCGCTCACCACCTACTGTTGTTGCAAATACCTTGGATGGCGGGGGTCCCCAATCCCCGCCAGCTGAAGCGTTGTCTGGTGCCGGTCTCTGCAACGCGGCAGCGCCAGAGACCAGTGCTGGACAATGCTTCAGCTGGTGGGAGTTGGGGACCCCCACCAGCATAACCAGGGGCCCACAGGAAATTTGGGGGGCCCCATGGCTCCACATAGCTACGCCACTGTCGGGCATTGGCCAGGCCAACTTAATTGCAACTGCTGCCTGTCTGACTGCAGCTCCTAAATCCCTTCTTTACAGCAAAACTTGCAGTCACTGAAAAGTAAATAAAGCATGGTACTGCACTACAACCCCACAGCACTAAATGCTGGCTCCCACATGACCCCATAGTGCTGCTGCAGGGACACTAGAGACTGAGCCTCCACCATGTGACCAGCCTTATCAGCCCACCCAGACATGCTTGAGTGCCCAAGAAGGAAATCCATCCATGTTTTGGTATGGGGAAGGAGGTGGAATCAAATTTATTTACAAATTCCGTGTATTAATCCTTTCGTGCCCATAAATGCTTAGCTTTGCCATATGGCAATGAAGGACATGAAAGGGTTAACTGATCTTCTTACTTTGGACCAGTTGATGCAGTGAATTTTTATAGGTGGTGTGCACACACTACACGTTTTGGGTGATTGTGCATACCACCTTATTTATTTATTTATTTATTGATTGATTGGGATTTGTTGACCACCTTTATTCCTATACAGCCAGTTCCATTTTTGTGTGTGCACAAAACAATTTAGTGCAGCACAGCATTTCTGCGAGGACGTTAACATTTTCATATTGCATTTTCAGTGCAAAATAATTTTAATGGGTGTTTTAGTGAATAGACTCCTTTGTCCTTTATAAAATTCCAAGCATAAAATAGGGGACAATCAAACCTTGAAAACTATGTTATAAAGTGATCAGATTCTGTATCAGAGACAGAAATTTTGAATGAAGGCTGGGTCTCATTGCTGTGTGTGTCTTTCCCTGATTCACTTCCTTTTAAAGCTTTATGAATTTTCTAATTATACTTTTTTTTAGAACTGAGTGGAAAGTTAGTAGACTGTCCAATACGTCAAAAGAGGTTCAATACTCTCAAAATACATTTATGTACTTCCCCACCCCTGTAAGAAAAACGTAAACTCAAACCATTCCAGATGCAAACCAGATCTTAAACTGGATGACGGAATAAATGCTAGCCTACACATAATGTGACCGGAGGCAGAGCTACCCTCCAGAATCCTAGAGAATTCCTAACCAAATCCTAAATTCTCAGCATCTGGGTGATAAATGGGTGGTAGCTAGCTTCCTCCTAGCAGAAAAGTTTTCAGAACAGATGTGGATATATCATAGGTTAACAACATCACTTCAAAACTAGTTTTTATATTATTATTTATGTGAATAATGATACTAGATATATACAGTATTGTAATAAGATACAGATGGTTCCTACTGCTTGGAGCTCGCAATCTAGTTAAGACAGACATAAAAAAAACTGAGTAAAAGGGGGTGGGGGAGGAGAGTGGGGAAACTGTGACTGGGAAAAAAATAAACATAGGTTAGGATGGGCAACTTTAAATGAATGAAGCTTGTAACCAGGGACCTCTAAGTGCAGCCAAGGATAGAACAATCTCCTCCAGCCAGGGCCGGCCCTAGGGTTTCTAGCGCCCTCCTGCAGTCTATTAGTCGGCGCCCCTACCCATCCAGAAGCGGGATCACTATGGCTCTGCCCCCACAGTAGACACACCCCTTTTACCAGCCATGGCATCATTGAAAATATTACACCAGTATAGAAGAAAAATAACTTAGCACACAGACCAGGAATTAGGAGAACAGACAGTCTTGCCAACTCTGAAAAACAATGTGTTATCAAAATTTCAGAATCTAACAAACAGATCCCTATTCAGGCACTTGGCCTTGCAGTCACACATGTAGAACAGAGATAGCCCCTCTTCAAATTATTAAAAAATTAACCTGAAATCCTAAGAAGTTAGACTCTGCATGCAGCACAATAGCCTTCCCATCGAGCACAGCTTAGGATCTAGCTAGGACAGACTTAATCAGCATAAACTAACATATTCTACAATCTGAGTTGCACAGACTAACAGGAGTTACTGAAGTGGGAATGAGAGGTAGGTGATGGTTAGGAATTGAAAGCAGGTATCTAGCCCTCCTATCCTGTGAGTTGCTGTGTTGGGGGTGGGGGTGGAAAAGGGTGGGTCAGGTGCAGCACTAAACAGCAGTCTCTGACAAAACAAGGGTCCAGGCTCTGCTGTGCTGTCTTTGTCTGAGCCCTCTCTGGGCAGAGGTTAGCTGAGCTCCCACAAGTTATTTCAGAGACAGATTCAGTTGGAGCAGTGAGGTCCTTTGACAAACACAAGGAGGATATTTCTCTGCTTGGGAGGGGGAGGGGACGGGATAGAGAGCTGACAGCTTTGGAGCCAGACTGAGATGAGCAGCAGAGATTAGATACTGAAAAACAAAAGCCTCAGCAGTGCTTGATTGATTGCTTGCAAAGTGGCGCCCTTGAAGGCAAGTGCCCTCCTGCAGTGCTTACCCTGCTTACCGGGTTTGACCGGCCCTGCCTCCAGCCACGGGCTCCCGGTACAGTCAAGAAATAAATGTCCACCAGCAACTTCAATCTTAAGGACTTTATTCCATGCAGGTTTCTAGTGGACCTGATACACAGTTCCAACAGCAGCATTCTCCTTCAATCTTAAGCACATATAAGCCACCTGAAAGTGTGTGGCGAATAGTCCCCTTTAAGCAGTAGGCTATCAGCACATACCAGGATTCAATACAGGCTCACAGTCAGCTCCAGTCTGGGCTCTTTATCCAATGCACAATAAACAGTAGTTCAATTCTAAATAGAAGCAGTTCATTCAGTTCAGCATCACAGTTAAATCACAAAGCAGCAGTTTCTACCTCCTACTCTCTTTACCTTCAGGAGGGGTTCCATACTTTAGGGATTTCTCATACCCCAAGGGATTCCCCTTTACATCGGCTTCACTGGTAGATTCAATTCTTTAGGGACCTATTACCCAAGGGTTTTCAGCCTGCGCATACTTTTGGGACTTTCTCACACCCAAGGGATTTCACCCTGCATCTGTTTCACTCTACCTTCTTCGCTCCTTCTGCTTCTCTCTCCCCTAGGACTCCTTCCCACCTGCCTAATCAATCCCTGGCTTCTGCTACCACAACCAGTCATTCTCCTTCCATTAGCTTCCCTCACACCCATACCAGATGAGTTGAGCATTAGACTAATGATGAGCTCCTGCACACAGGGTTTCCTATCTCTCTTTCCCTGTAGTGGAAGCCAATCTACATGTCCTGCCAGCTTACACCTATGTCTTCTCCTATTGCAGCTAGGAGTCCAGTCCGGGTTCTTCATCTCACCCCCTGGTTCCTTGCCTGCAATGCCTTCTGGGACTTGTATTTCAGACTGAAACTGCCTTAACCCAACTATCCTGGATGTGATTCTATCACAAGCTGCAAAAATATTTAAAGCCAGTGGAGTGAGTAGGTGTAATTCTACATTCTTAACAAGAAATTTGAGCAATACTATACTCAGAGATCCCAAGTTGACACCCAGATTAGATATCATTCAAAACTAGCTTAATATAGTACTCTGTAAGTGCAATCCTAAACAATCTACTAGAAATATTTGGGCTGCAAAAAACCGAGGGAACGGTACAGTATTGGAGGTGAAGAGCGGGACTTGGGTGTGATCGTCTGTGATGATCTTAAGGTGGCCAAACAGGTAGAAAAGCTAGAAAGATGCTTGGGTGCACAGGGGTAAGGAATAGCCAGTAGGAAAAAGGAGGGGAGGATGCCCCTGTATAAGACTTTGGTGAGACCTCATTTAGAATATTGTGTACAATTCAGGAGAGCATACCTTTAAAAAGAGATAAACAGGATAGAGTCGGTACAGAGGGTGGCTACTATACTAGTCAGTGGACTTTGTCATAAAGTGTATGGGGGACAGTCTTAAAGATCTCAATATGTATACTTTGGAAGAAAGGCAGAGAGGGGAGATAAAATAGAGACATTTAAATACCTATGCGTTATAAATGCACAGGAGGCAAGTCTCTTTCAATTGAATAGAAGTTCTGGAATGAGGGGCCATAGGATGAAGGTGAAAGGGGATAGACTCAGAAGTAACCTGAGGAAATACTTCATGGAAAGGGTGGTGAATGCATGGAATGGCTTCCCGGTGGAAGTGATGGAAATGAAAACAGTATTCAAGAGAGCTTGGGACAACCTTGGGTCTCTAAGAGAGTGATAGGGAGAGTAGATGTCATGGATGGGCAGACTGGATAGGCCATATGGTCTTTATCTGCCTATATTTTTCTAAACATGAGAATAAATGACAAGATTTTAAGTCTCAAAGGTCAGTTAATGGGAGTTCCTGGCTGGCCCAAGGATATTGGATGACTTAGGTGAATCTTCAGCCACGCTGCATTCCCCCTCCACCCTCATAGTCAAGCAATTCCCTTTTTCATCTCTTTTCCCCTATAGATGGCCACCATCTCTCTTTCCCCTTTCTACCCTCCCCCCAGTAGCGAACATCTCCCCCTTCCGTAGCCACACCCCCCCAAATGGCTAGCTTATCATCTCCTCTTCTCTATCCAGCATCTTTCCCTTCCCTTTTTGCTGCCTGGTCTGTCACTGTTCCCCCCATCTCCTCCCAGGTTGGTTGAGATTAAAGAGACATCAGCACTGTGCAGGCCTTGTAAGCACAGGCCCACACTGAAACACTGCTTTGTCCTGTCCTCCTATGACAGGAAGTCTACCTTGGGTGGGGGGGGGGGGGGGGGGGGGGAACAAAGTGGTATTTCAGCATGGGTCTCTGCTTACAGGACCCGTGCAGCGCTAATGCTTCTTTGATATTCCAGCCATCCCGGGGGAGGGGGCAACAGCAGACCCAGCATCGAGAAGGTAAGTGGGGGAAAGTTTGTGTGTGCCAGAGCTGTGCTACCACCTCCACTCCTCAAAATTCTACAGTCCTAAGCAAATGTCTAGTCCACCTAATGATTATGCCAGCCCTGGAAGGGTTTAATTGAGTGCAAGGATCAGTTGCAGAATTAAACATGAAAATGTGTATTTGCGGAGGAGAGGAATGGGTTTGTTTGTTTGTGGAATAATCAAGGCATGTGAGAGTGTATGTGATGAGTATGGAGTGGATATGTCTAGTGGGTTGAAAGGTGAGTTGAACGAGGAATATGTGCACATGAGGGGATGTCTGGATTAGTTTATATATATGGCCGTATTGCTCCCACTATATAAGGGTACCCGGCTTCAAACCTGGAAGGAAAAAAGGCCTCATAGATAATCAGATATTACCAGAGCTAAACAGATCCATATAATCTTCTCTTCATCATTGCTGATTGGCTGTTAGTTTGACAGCTTCTGACGTCATGACAGCTTTAAGAGAGAGGTCTTGCCTGATGGTCAGATGTTGCACAGCGCACTGAGAAGAGAACCTGTGACCATCCCAAGTACTGTGATTGTGTGCACTCTCTGTATGGGTGCTTTGGGGTGTTTATTGGTAGTAACTGTATGTTTTTCTGTCTTGCCCGCAGAAGTAGCCCTGTCACCAAGACCCTGAAGCAGCAGCGCGAAATGCTGGCCATCGTCGGCTTGGGACAAGAGGGTGAAGATAGTAACGGCACAGCACATGATCTCGTAGTGCTTACAACAGAAAGTACCGACTTTAAAAGATAAGTGTCTGTACGATACTACCATTTTGCTTGCTGTCCCTCCGGTGAAATATTTTCTTATCCTTTGATTACAGTAAAGCGGGAAAGATTGTAGTTTAGAGTAATGTCTCAACACAGGTTATATTAACAACAAAAGAAGTAAGATTAAATTAAAAGAAGAGTAAGAAGGTTTTTTTGGCCGATGATGAAGAGAAGATCATATGGATCTGTTTAGCTATGGTAATATCTGATTATCTATGAGCTCTTTGAGGCCTTTTTTCCTTCCAGGTTTGAAGCCGAGTACCCTTATATAGCGGGAGCAATAAGGCCATATATATAAACTAATCCAGACATTTTCGGTTTGTGGAAGTTTTTGTATACTGTACTGTTTGTAGCACTATAAAAATGCTAAATAGTAGTAGTAGTAGTTCCACATCCCACCAGTTTCAAGTTTTAGTGAATTACATGAGGGGATGAGCAGGAACTATGTGTATTTGGGAATAAGCTGGAACGCGTTGCCATGCAACTTGAGAACTGTCTATGAACTGACAAATTTCCGCAAACTATTGAAAACCTATCTCTTCGACAAGATATACAGCAAAGATCAACACATGTAACTGTATAATCTTTGACTTATCCAGTAATGTTTTATACTATCTTTTGCTTTAATACTATCATTTAACCCAAAACTCTCTGTTAATAATAAATGTATGTTCCCTTCTAATTCCCATATCCACAATGAATTGTAAGCCACTTTGAGCCCGCAAAAAAGTTGGGATAATGTGGGATACAAATGCAATAAATAAATAAGTAAATAAATAAATAAAGTATATGTGTGTGTGGGTCCTCTCCTAACTTCACCACTCTCCCTTCTATCCTCCCCCCCAATCCAATCCCAGCACTCTCATTCCATCCCCCCTCCCCTTGGATCTTACCTCAATGCTCTCTCTCCTCCTTCTCCTCATTTTCAGGTGCTCTCTCTCTCTTCCCCTATCAGCTCTCTACCTTCTTCTCTAGAAGTCTCCCAGTACACTCCCCCCCACCCCAATACCACCACTGAAGCTGCAGCTGCTGCTGTTTCATGCACACCAAAGGGGAGAAAAAAAACTTCTACATATATAGTCAACCATTTACAAATAAATGAGTTTCACAGATGGACTCAATAGGGTTTTGGTAAAGAACACCTACCTCAGGAGTCACAAATCTACAAAAAAACAAAACAAAAAAAACCCTCATACAGTAGCCTCAATGTACATTCAGCATTTGCTGTGAGCAAAACTTCTCTGTGGATCAAAATCCAGATACTGTGCTAGACAGACCATTGGTCTGACCCAGTATGGCTACTCATATGTTCTTACACACCTGAACACTGAATACTACAAAAGAGCAGATAAGTCTGACTTGAATTTAGAAATTAGATGCATCATTGTTTAGGCAAGTTTTTTTGATTGAACAAGAGGAAAACATACAGTAGAAGTGCTGTAAATCCCTTACATGGGGCTTTTCCTTCTGATTTCATGGAAGTTTACTATTGCTTGTTATACCTTTGTATATTTTTGAACACTGTTCTGTGAAGTCTATAAGATAGACACTCAGAGTCATCTCCAATAACACACAAATTCTCAGGCATAAGTTTACACCTGCTCCAAAAACACTGTAAATGAGTAAATGTACTCTACATATATGCCTACATTTTAGAAAACATGCATATACATCCCTCAAGAACACCTATACACAGAGCGCATATAAAGGGCAACTCTAATAGGTGTGTGAGGCTAGGTGCTCTCCCTCGGATTCGGTATAGATTACCCAAATTGAGCACCCCAATTTGGGCACATAAACTAATTAGCCATTTAAGTGCTAACAATCAATAATTGGTGTTAACAAGCACTTAATTGGCAGTAATTTAAAGTTACACATGGATTCGCCCTATGCCCTATTCTATAACATGCACACCTAAATTTCATAGCGTGCAACTCCAAAGGGGGCCATGGGAGGGGAATAGGTAGGTCAGGGGAATTCCCAGAAATTAGGTGTGGTGTTATAGAAAACCTGCCCTTAGTTGGGTATGAGCATTTACACCATTGTTTGGTGAGCATAAGTGCTCACGCCCAAAATTAGGTGCAAAATGTGCGCTGAGCTAGTATTCTATAAAGATCACTCCTCACAGAGCACCTTCTACAAAATACCAGTTTAGTGTGGATCATAAGTAGGGTCAACATATTTGCAGAGACAAAAAAGAGGACACAAAAAATAAAAATGGTTGATACCTTTTCTAAAGAAATATTTAATCGTAGCAACTATGTAAGTGGCTTTTAGTAAATGAACACACATCAAACAGTGACTGACTTACCAGTAGACAATAATCTGCTTTTCAAAAACTTCTGGATTTGAGTTTGATTGAGTTTGAGCCCAAACACACTTACCAGAAGAGCAGATATCCCTCAACAACATTGGTTGGCTTCTGAGATACATGTGAAAGTGTTTGCATGACATTAATAAGATCCAAGGACACTAATTACCTGTTATTATCTTTCTCAATTTATATAATTGCTTTTTATTGCATTGTAGCCACTTTGAGCCTGCAATCAGTGGGAAAATGTGGGATATAAATGTAATAATAAATAAATAAATAAATAAACAAATATGCTTTTGATAAAGTTCCTCATGAGAAACTCCTGACAAACTAGAGTCATGGGATAGGAGGCAAGGCTCTGGTGTGGATTAGGAATTGGTTACTGGACAGAAAACAGAGGGTAGGGTTAAATGGTAATTTCCCTCAATGGAGGAAGGTAAACAGTGGAGTGCCGCAGGGATTAGTACTGGGATCAGTGCTATTTAACATATTTATAAATGATATGGAAATCAGAACGACAAGTGAGGTGATTAAATTTGCAGATGACACAAAACTATTCAAGGTTGTTAAAACATGTGCGGACTGTGAAATATTGCAGGAAGACCTTAGGAAATTGGAAGACTGGGCATCCAAATGGCAGATGAAATTTAATGTGGACAAATGCAAGGTGATGCACATTGCAAAGAATAATCTGAATCATAGTTACCTGATGCTAGGGTCTGCCTTGGGGGTCAGCAACCAAGAAAAAGATTTAGGTTGGGAAAGAGGAACCCGAATTATAGTTAAGTAATGCAAGGCTCCACATTAGGAGTCAGTCACTGACCAGGAAAGAGATCTAGGTGCCATCGTTATTGATACGTTGAAACCTTCTGCTCAGTGTGCGACGGCCGCTAAGAAAGCAAGTAGAATGTTATGTATTATTAGGAAAGGAATGGAAAACAAAAATGAGGACATTAAAATGCCTTTGTATTGTTCCATGGTGTGACTGCACCTCAAATGTTCAATTCTGGTCACCGCATCTTAAAAAAGATATAGTGGAAATAGAAAAGGTACAGAGAAGGGCAACGAAAATCTTAAGGGGATGGGACGACTTCCCTACGAGGAAAGGCTGAAGCATCTAGGGCTCTTCAGCTTGGAGAAAGGACGGCTGAGGGGAGATATGATAGAGGTTTATAAAATAATGAGTGGAGTGGAATGGGTAGATGTGACTTGCTTGTTTACTCTTTCCAAAAATACTAGAACTAGGGGACAAGCAATAAATCTAGAAAGTAGTACATTTACAAAGAATCAGAGAAAATATTTCGTCACTCAACGTGTATTTAAACTCTGGAATTCGTTCCCACAGAATGTAGTAAAAGCAGTTAGCTTAGCGGGGTTTTAAAAAGGTTTGGATGGCTTCTTCAAGGAAAAGTCCATAGACCATTATTAAAATGGACCTGGGGAAAATCCACTGCTTACTTCTAGAATAACTGTCATATACTTGTTGCGCTAATCCCTTATGGAGTTTTTTGCTAACATGCTTCTATTTTGCTTCCACAGGCTCTTTATCAGTACTTCCCTTGACAAAGCTAAAACTGCGAAACAGGCACCTGTTGGGAACATAGCTGTACCTGGGAACATATGCAAGATAAGTGCTTTTAAGCTACCTCCATTAATAAGGAAAGTTACCAGATGTTTACAGATTAGGTTACCTCTGGTAACAGTATATGTGTGCATAGGAGCCAACTTTTCAAAATGATTGGGGGTGCTGAATGTTTTTTTTTTTTTACAGGTGGTGCATTCTCCTCTCCCCCCCTCCCTTATCCCCCTCCTCCTCCCTCCGAGTTCCAGTCCCTCCTCCCTCCCTCCCTCCGAGTTCCAGGGTCCCCCTCCCTCTGAATTCCAGGGACCCCCTCCCTCTGAGTTCCATGGTCCCCCTCCCTCTGAGTTCCAGGGTCCCTCCCTCACTCCCTCCCAGTTCCAGGATCCCTCCCTCCCTCCCTTCGAGGTCCAGGCCCTTGCAGAAACAGGAAATGAGGACGGGACCAGAGCTGAGAGAGAGAGAAGGGAAAACAACTAAGCACCGAGCCAAGCCTGCATGCTTTTTACCACTGCTGTCGCCCTAACCCCAGCCGGCAGCCACAAGTTCTCAACAAACAGCAGCAGGATGGATCAGCAGTTTCTCTGTCTTTATTCTTCTCTGTTCTCCTCCTCCAACCAGTCCCGACTCCTCTCTCTTCTTTGCAGTGCTGCCTGTGCCCCGTTTTTTCTCTTTCCCTCTCCTGCGCGCCTCAGTCACTTCAGCCTTCAGGGCTGAGCTACTGCCGGCATGATCAAGTCCTGCTGAGTGTTCCCGAGTCCAGCCTTAATTGCTACAGTAGCGAATAGCGATCGTCAATTAGCGCTGACTGTATTCTCATCATCTGCTGCCTTCAGCGCCTCAGCCATTCAGCCTTCCCTACGAGGGCTCCCGTCATGATGCAACTTCATGTTCCGCAAAGTCGGGAATGCGCAGGCGGGGCCATCACTGAGTAGGGAAGGCAAGGCTGGTGAAGAGTTCCCACTTCCTTCGATGGTAGAAGACCATAATAAATTCAAAAGGAAATTGTGGCACGCAGTGTTCGGGAGAGGTAGGTGCACTGCTGACTCTGAGGCAGGTTTTAAGTCAAAATAAAAAATGAATATTTTGTTTCATGCAGATCTCAGCCCATTTAGTTATGTTTAGACAAAAGAGTCTCTTTTGTTTAAACATAACTAAATGGGCTATAAGCCCCTAATGCAGTCCATTGGTTTTCTTTTATTTATGATAATAACTTACAGTATACTGTGCCAAAATTTAAATTTGAAAACGTATCAATATCAATCTATCTCTATCTGGTCGTTAATAAAAGGAGCTCATTGTTGTGAATACTATCCAGCCAGTGTGGCTGTCTGAGCTTGAATACTAGTGTACCCAGACCTAAATTGTGGCACGCTGCACTTGGATTTCAGGAGAGGTGCTGACTCTGAGGCAGGTTTTATATTATAAGTCAAAATAAAAAAATAAATATTTTATTTCATGCAGATCTCTTTTGTTTAAACATAACTAAACTAGTAAAAAAGGCCCGTTTCTTGAAGAAATGAAACGGGCGCTAGCAAGGTTTTCCTTGGAGTGTGTATGTTGGAGAGAGTGTGCGTGAGAGTGACTGTGTGTGTGAGAGAGAGAGAATGTGTGAGTGTGTGTGTGTGACAGAGAGAGAGTGAGACTGGGTGCGACTGTGTCTGTGAGAGAGAGAGAGTGTGTGTGTGAGAATGAAAGTGTGTGCCAGGGTTCCCCCCCTCCGTCCGAGTGCCAGGGCCGTCCCCCTCCCTCTGAGTTCCAGGGTCGTCGTCCCTCCCTCCCTCTGAGTTCCAGGGTCGTCCCCCCTCCCTCCCTCCGAGTTCCAGGGTCGTTCCCTCTCTCCCTTCCTCCTAGTTCCAGGATTGTTCCCTCCCTCCCTCCGATTTCCAGGGTTGTCCCCTCCCTCTGAGCTTCAGGTTCCCCATCCACCCAGTTCCAAGGTCCCCCCCCCTTCCAGGGTCCCCCCTCCTCCCTCTCTCCCTCCCACCCAGTTCCAGGGTCCCCCTCCCTCCCTTCTCCCTCCCAGTTCCACACCCCCTCCATACGAATTTTAAAATTCAGACAGGTATCTGTCGAGGGGGGGAGGGGAGGTGCTAATCGCTGTGAACCTAACGACACACTGCTTCTCCCGTCCACCAGCTGACAGGCAACGGCGGGGGGCTGATGCAGCCACATGTACTCACCAGGATAAAACTTCGCCTCCTGGTCTTGTCATGCGTGTGACGTGGTGTTGGCGTACCCCTTCACTCTCACTGCTCCGCCCTCAACGTCATCACGTTTTGACCCGAGGGCGGGGCAGAGAGAGATGGTGAGTCGGATGGTTTCACACTTACGAACCCTTCACTGAAGCCATGGAGTCAGCTTCAGAACTTTGAGGGTACTTTTATCATAGTAGATGGGCTATAAGCCCCTAATGCAGTCCATTGGTTTTCATACATTTTGTTTGTGATGACTTATACTGTGCCAAAATTGAAATTTAAAAACTCTTATCTCTATCTGGTCGTTAATAAAAGGAACTCATTGTGAATACTATCCATCCTAAAAGGATGTTTTGTGGCTGTACATGCGAATTGTGATATGATCCCTTGTTTCATATTGTTGATGGTCTGTGATGTTGTCCGTATGGGTGGTATATATATATTTTTTGTTACATTTGTACCCCGCGCTTTCCCACTCATGGCAGGCTCAATGCGGCTTATATGGGGCAACGGAGGGTTAAGTGTCTTGCCCAGAGTCACAAGGAGCTGCCTGTGCCTGAAGTGGGAATCAAACTCAGTTCCTCAGGACCAAAGTCCACCACCCTAACCACTAGGCCACTCCTCCACTCCATATTGGTGTGTTAGGGTTTACCCAGTTTAATATTTATGGTACAGTAAGGTTCTGCGTGTGTTTTTGCACAAATTTGTGCATAGTGTTTTGCAGTTGAACGATTGTGGTTAGTATATGCTTTGAGCAACCACTTTTTTTGACATATGATACATATCTAATATCTACATTTAATAAAAGGTGTTAATTGTGACTTTTATTTTTACTTATTTTTTTCTGTGTGTTGTCAGACAATTATGGATGTAAGCCCCACCCCTAACCCCACCCCCTTTAGCCTCCCCAAACAGTTGGGCCACCGACCGCCTATGTGTCCGAGTATGGCAATACTTATGTACTTATATACTTAGGTAGAACATGGCCAGTGTAAGGCTCATTCTTGTTCTAGACTTCATATGAATAAAGTGCTTTTGACAAGAATTCTCTTTTTGTGATCTGTTCCTTTACATCGCCGGTGCATTGAGTTTTGCCTGCTCTAAAGCTGGTGTAACTGCAGGTGTCTAAATTTAAGGCACTTTGATACCAGGTTATGCCCAGGGGTGTAGCTAGGTGGGGTCACGGGAGCCTGGGCCCCCCAAGATTTCATCTGGGCCCCTGGTTTTGCTTTCGGGGGTCTCCAACCCCCACCAGCCGAAGCCTTCTTCAGCGCCGGTCTCCGGCATCCTACGTTCCCTGCCTTGTGCTTTTTCTTCCTCCTGACATCCTGCACATTCCTTTAAGTGAAACTGAGCATGCTCAGTTTCACGTAAAGGAGCGTGCTCAGGACGTCAGAAAGAAGAAAGATCACGGCAGCGAACTTGGCTGTGCCGGAGACCGGTGCTGAAGAAGGCTTCGGCTGGCGGGGGTTTGGGACCCCTGCCAGCAAAGGTATTTGCTTTTTCGGGGGGGGGGGGGGGCAGTGAGGAGGTCACGGGAAGCGGTGAGAAGGTGAGGGGGAGCAATGAGGGGGTGAGGGGGAGTGGCGAGGTGGCGGGGGAGTGACGCAGCAGGGCAGCAAACTAAAATGTGCCCCCCCACCTGGGGCTCTGGCCCCCTCCCACCATGAGGTCTGGCTATGCCCCTGGTGATGCCACTATTCTATAACTGAATCTGGGTGTCCTGTGCGGCATTAGGGCACCTGTAAGGAGGGTCCCAGTCACAGAATTGCCTCCATAGGTGCTTACAGTCTTATTGGCATTATGCACATATATACTCAATAAAGTTTAATATTGAAAGACATGATGCACAATTATGTCTTTGATAGGATTATTCTGGGAACAGTAATGTTAGGATGGTCATCGTCGTTGAGCTTAATTACAATTTAAGGGGGGCAGTGGCATATTTGTGCAAGGTGCACATGTTGGGCACACACAGCCTGTCAGACTTGGCCCCCCTCTCTCCCCCACTTGTGCCTTAAAATCATTTCTGCTCCAGTCTTTGCCCAAGCAGCGGCAGTAGCACTCATAGGCTGCCTGCAGCTGGCACCAGGGCTTTCTCTCTGAAATGTCCCGCCCCTTCTGATGCAAGTTTGTGTTTTGTGAAGGGCGGGATAGTTCACAAAGTCTCAGCACAGGCTGCAGGCAGCCTATGAGTGCCTCTCCGGCTGCCCAGGCAAAAACTGAAGCAGAGATGATTTTAAGGTACGGGGGAGGGGGCACAGGAGATGCAGTAGAGAGAAGGGACTGGGGCTGGCAGTAGGGTAGCCTATGGGAAATGCTGCTGCCACTGCCACCTTTTAAAAAATAATAAAAGAAAAGGTAAATTCGAGGAAGGGAGTTGAGAAAAGAAGAAAGGAAGGGCGATGGGCGATGCCGCCTCGGAAGAGTGCCTCCTGAGGCTCCCGCTTCAGCTGGCCTAATGGAAGGGCCACCACTGGGTATTAAGGAGGTGTGATGCCTTGATCCCTCCAGTGGACAGCTGCTCAATCAGAACACCTTTCTGTAAGCTGGATGTGCCTCAACCAGGTTCAAATAATGACATCCTTCTTTTTAGATATGGGCGTTTCTTCAGTAATTGCTGTTGGATGTGCAGATTTTGCCCCCCCCCCCCCCTAGTCCTACCCAAAACACACCCAGAACATGCCCTCTTCTTATATGGATGTTCTGCAGTGTTGGACATCCCATATCCTGTCTTTGCAAAACTGGGATTTGGACGAACCTGCAATTTGGACGTCTGAATGCCAGTTTTCAGACATCCAAAACACGAATAAAGCTTCAAAAATAAGGTGCCTGCTCTTTCCCGATATTGCAAACATATGCATATATGTATAATGATTTGTATGTGCATGATGGTTTGTGCATGCTTGTACTATTGGGAAACAGTATGCACTATGTGAAAATAGAGCACACACTTTAAGAAAAATGTGCAATTGATAGAATAAGGTCTGTTATGTGCCCAACGTAATTATTTAATTAGATGCCAATTGACTTTAACAACCAATAAAGCTAATTATTGATGTTAATTGTGCTAATTGGCAGTTAGGCATGTAACTGACCTTAGTCGATATTCTATGTTGCCTTTTAAAGAATGGATCTTTGATAATGGATTGTATGGCCTGGATGTGGTGATTGTTGAATTTGTTTAATTCTGTTTGTTATTTAAGTGTATTTTATATATGTTTTATTGTTCGCTGCCCTGGATAAGGGTGGGTTATAAATAATAAATCTGAATCTATAAACTGAATATGCCATTTCCAAGCATGCAATGGCAGGAGGGGCATGGACTTAGGAGGGACATGGGCGAGTCGGGGCATGCCTATGAGTTATACTTATGAGTTATACTTATGAGTTATAGAATACTAGCTGTTAGGTAGTTAGGCACTGTCGTGTTTGTCATAGGCGCCCGGTATAAGAGGCTTGGACAGGCTAAGCCTCCCCTGCTGTGCTCTGAGGGGTTTAAATTGTTGATTTACCTCCATTCTCACAGCAGGAGCTGCAGTGAAAGCCCTCTAGCAGTTGTAGAAATTGGTTTATAGTTTGTTTACCTTACTGCTGGGAGAGCGGGGGAGGGGGGGTTGGCTGGAGGTGTCCTGGGTTGCCAGGGAGATATTTAATGAGGATGACTTTTTGACCTGCACTGAGGACAGATAGCAGCAGAATCATACTGGGCCAGCATGATCAGAAAAACTCACCAGACAAAAAGGTAGAAAAGATCATTTTATTTTTATTATAGTGTTTGGAATATGTCCACTTTGAGAATCAGGTGCTCAACATTAAAAGTTTATATTTATTTACTTATTTATGGCATTTTATCCCAAATTAAACATGAATTAGGGTGTTTTGTGGCTCTACATGAGAATTGTGATGATATGATCCCTTGTTTCATATTGTTGACGGTCTGCATTTTCCGTATGGGTGGTATATTGGTGTATTAGGTTCTGCCCAGTGTAATATTTATGGTACAGTAAGGTTCTGAGTGTGTTTTTGCACAAAGTTGTGCATAGTGTTTGCAGTTGAGCGATTGTGCTTAGAATATGCTTTGAGCAACCTTGACATATGATACATATCTAATATCTAAATTTAATAAAAGGTATTAATTGTGATTATTTTATTTTTATTTATTTATTTTTTTCTCTGTGTTATCAGACAATTATGTATATAAGCTCCGCCCCTGGCTCCACCCCCTAACCCCGCCCCTTTAGCCTCCCAAAACAGTTGGGCCACCGACCGCCTATGTTTGGGGTAGTGAGCCCTTGGGCCACGGTCAAAGGGCCGACTATGGCAGAGAGATCACTTCCAATGCCTATACAGGGAGACAAAAGCAGGAAGTTGGTACGGCTGGAACTCAGGGGCTAGGCCAGGCAGGAACTCAGGAGCGTGACTTCTGCAAGGGCCAGGAACAAGGCTTAGCTTGAGCAGGAACCAGGAACACAGCTCTGGTAGGAACCAGGAACGGGTATTGGCTTGAGCAGGAACCAACCAGGAACAGGACTCGGCTTGAGCAGCAACCAGGAGCCAGGAGCACAGCTTGACTGGAACCAGGAGAAAGGTTTGGCAAGAACCAGAAGCACAGTTTGGCCAGAACCAGAAGCAAGGCTTGGCAGGAACCAGGAGCACAGCTCTCAGGAAGAAGGCTTCCAGGAACAGGGCTCTCAAGAACAAGGCTCACACAGGAACACGGCTCACAGGAACAAGGCTTTCAAGAACAAAGCTTGCTTGTTGCAATGGCACTGGAAAGAAGTGCTGAGCTACCTTAAGAACGCTTAGGCCCTGACGACACCCAGGCATGCCCATCCCCAACATCCCAATGTCAGCCTAGATCCGCTGAGCCACAGTGAGCATGTGCACCCAGGAAGAAGCCAAGTGCAGGTTACAGTAAGACCATGACAGGCATGAGAACTTACACCAGCCATTTAGCTGGCACAAATGCTCACATTTAAAGTTAAGTGCAGAACAGTGGACCTACGCTAGTATTCCATCATAGAATTTATGTTTAGTGTGCATCATCCCAGTGCCTAAATTTCGGAGATATTTTGAGAATTTAATCCTTTGTACACATATAGTAGAATGTACTCTTAATGACATTTGTTTCAAAATTAACGTGTCCCCCCCTAAAAAAGCAACATGAAAAATTTCCAGCTGCCCGTCCCTATTTAATATATTTCCAGTCAACTGGGGTACTCACTTAGATTTACAAATAATGCTCTGAGGTGCCTTACACCTCAGCTGGAAAGACGAGCTAAAAATCCAATCACTATTTCAAAAACTGTCTTTCATTTTCTCTTACTCATTTTACAAGTCGGAAGCAGACAGATCTGTGTGAAAGGAAAATCATAAGTTCCTCTTCTAAGGAAACCTCAACCTCATGTGGCTTCCAAGTGGGATTAAATAAGTATTGCCAAGACACTAGGGTAGCATGACTCAGACTTCCATGTTATTTAAGTCAGATCTGACTGTTATGCTGCCTTCAAGATTTGCATTTCTTCTTTTATGAGGATAAATATTGCTGATATTAAGTACTGCAGAGAGCATTACAATTGTCTGGCTGAAGTTATCTGGAGAAAGCTATTGAAATAACTCTAGGTCTGCTATTTGCACAGCGAAACTTACCTAGATGATTTGACTGGAGGGCACAGCGTATCAGTACTATTCAACTAAACTGTGCCCTGGAATTCCCCAAGCACTGCTTTTCCTTAACCAAATGCAGTTTGTTCCGCTTAATGAGTTGTCTGGTCAACATTTACCCAGTCAGTGGGGGTGGGAGGTTGACATTGTCAAAAATAGAAACATTTTGTCCATGGTACAGGAGTAATAGGGGTTTCTGTGTGTAAACCCTGTTTTACATGCAGCAAAAGGCTTTATAGCATTCCCTTATGGTCTAGATATGGTGTCTTGATATCCACACGGAAATCAAAGTGAATGCTATAAAGTATGTTTTAGTTTAGGCGTATTTTATAGAATATGCCAAGTGCTGCTCCGCACGACTAAATCTAGTCACAGTCAATTATGTCCACCAAAACCTGGTGTAAATCCCAATGCCTACATTAGGTGCGGAGGGGGTGTATTCTATAACAATGCACATAGATTTTAGAAATGCCCATGACCTGCCCATTCCACACCCATAAACACGCCCACTGTTCATCTATGCGCTTAGAATTTAGGCGCATCACGGTACAGAATATGCTTAAACAGTAGTGCACGTAAATTCTAATTAATGCCAATTAGTGCTGACAATTGCTTGTTAAAATCCAATTATCAGTGCTGATTAGCTTGTTAACTAATTAAGTTATGCGCATTGTTATAGAATATGCTTTGATTTCCACACGGAAATCAAGACGCTGTATATACAAACCCGGGCTATGTGTGTAAAAAATATGTGTCTGCGAAGGCTGTGCCTTATGTGATCTGTGTGTAGGTGTCCCAGGTGAGCAGTGTGGGTGGAGCAGATGTGCAGTTTCTACATTTGTACATATTATATCAAATATGAGAGCACATGGTACAGCAGGGATTCTCAACCCGGTCCTCAGGACACACTATGCCAATCTGGTTTTCAAGATACCCACAATGAATATGCATGAGATAAATTTGCATGCACTGCCTGCATTGTGTACAAATCTGTCTCATGCATATTCGTTGAAGGTATCCTGAAATCCTGGCAGTCTGGATGTGTCCCAAGGACTGGGTTGAGAACCCCTGGAGTTTCAGGAGTAAATTTGTGCATCTCTACATGCATGTTATCAGGGTTGGTTAGGGTATCTAATTTATATAAGCACATAGGGGCCCTTTTATTAAGCAGAAGTAAGCATTCCTGCGCTAATTAGTTGACATGTCAGCATTACTGTCAGACTTGTGTGTTCTTGTACCAAGTAGAGTGCTGCTGAGCCCGGTACTCGGACCAGGTCTGCTTGGTAGCTGGACAACCCCGGGTTTCACCTGCGCTGACCGCCGTTCCGCAGAGGTTGAGTCCCTAGGTGTGGGCGGCCTGCAGGACTTACGGGACGTTGCTGGAAGCGGGGTGATGAAAGTATCAGCCAGGCAGGCAGCAGGTCAAGGGAGTAGTCCAGGTACAAGCGGCAGTCAGTAGGCAGGCAGCAGGCAAGAGAGTAATCCAGGTACAGGCAAGTCAGTAGGCAGGCGGCAGGCAAGAGAGTAATCCAGGTACAGGCGAAAGTCAGTAGGCAGGCAAGAGAGTAATCCAGGTACAGGCAAGTCAGTAGGCAGGCAAGACAGTAATCCAGGTACAGGTGAAAGTCAGTAGGCAGGCAGCAGGCAAGAGAGTAATCCAGGTACAGGCAAAAGTCAGTAGGCAGGCAGCAGGCAAGAGAGTAATCCAGGTACAGGCAAAAGTCAGTAGGCAGGCAAGAGAGTAATCCAGGTACAGGCGAAAGTCAGTAGGCAGGCGGCAGACAGAAGGGTAAACCAGGTACAGGCAAAGTCAGCAATGAGGGACCAGTAAATAAGAAGCAGACTACAGAGTTAGAAACACCTACCAAAGTAGAAGCCGAAGCATGGAGTCCAGGGAGAGCTCAGCTGATAAAGTGCTGGCATCTGACTTCAGCAGGGAGAAGGGGCACAGCCATAGGACAAGAGCAGGGGAAGGAGGAACCGGAAGACCAATAGGAGAGAAGCAAGGGAAGCCAGGCAGAGGAAGAGCAGACCCAGGTGGGTGGAGGCAAAGCAATCAAGGAGCCTACAACCACTGCTCTCTGAACAAACCCAGAGAGGATTACACACACATGGCTCCGGCAGTGCCAGTCAAGTGTGTGTGTCAACGGGACCTCGCGCAGCCCAAGGACGCTGCTTGCATTGAGGTAGGGGACATGACAATTACTGTGCATTAGCTGGTTAGCACAAGATCACCACATGAGTTCTTACCACCCTCAAAATAGGTGTTGGTAAATGATCACATTAGCACATGTGGAAGAAAACATCAGTAAGCCATTGAAAAGGAGAAAATTCTGTTTATTCACTTCGCTTGCTGACATGGCCATGTTTCGTCAAGGGCTGCTTAAGGAGCATATAAAATGCTGTAAACACATATATACATAAAAACATATTAGTAAAATCATAAATACATGTTCAAACCATGTAGAAAAATAAACTAAATATAAAAAAAACTAAACCACAGCTATATCAAAACAATAAAACTAACTATAGAAGAATTTAATAAATATCAAATCAAAACAAATAACAGACTTAAAATTGAGGATTGGCTTGGACGTATATTAAAACCACAACTGCAAAATAACAGCCACTATAACTGGAAACACCAAAAAGAAGTGACTCATCCAACTGGTTCTAAAATCCACCCTTTAAAATCTGATAAAAAAAATAAACAGAAGATAAAACGTCTCAAAATCAAACTGAGTGGAATAAAAATAAGGAAAAAACAGCTACTAAAATTAGAACATAAGAACTGTGCTTACCAGCGTCTTCAACCTGAACTGCAGTGTAGTGAATCTAGCAGATAACTTCATGGCAAAACCTACCTTTATAGCGTCAGAGGGCATTTAAACAGCTTTTAAAGGTACAGCAGTCTATAGTGCTCATTTGCCAATGTCATTATGAGCCAGAATAAGGCATTTTGGTTAGTTTTATGAGTTTTAGAAGTGTTTTTTTTTTGGGAACATTTATGCAGATTAGAAGCCCTCTGGTGCTATAAAGGTAGGTATATTTGTTTTGATTTGATATTTATTAAATTCTTTTATAGTTAGTGCTCAGAAATGTGCAAGTCCAAAAATATATTTTAAGAAAAGCAATACTTAGCTTCTAAATGAAGAAATCCCCTGAAATCATGACACTAATTCGATCGTGTTTCAAGCAACGCTCTGCATCTGGGTGGGACACTTCTTTCAGCATTAGTTTAATTCAGGGCTTTTTTTGAGGGGGTACTTGGGAGTACTGAGTACCAGCACCTTTTCCATTGTCTGCTAAAATTGACCCATGGTCCCCAAGTTTTAAAGAAAGAGCTCAGGTTCCACACATCAATTCTGCCTTGTCATAGATTCTGTGACTGGTTACAGGGGGCCTGGCTATTGTAGGATGGGTCCCTCAGTGATCACCCCACAATTGAAGGGTGGCCTAGCATTTGAGTACCGACACCTTTTTTGCCAGAAAAAATTGCACTGGTTTAATTCCTCATTTCTGCCCATAAGTGCTTAAGGGGCCCTTTTACTAAGCTGCAGTAAGAAATGGTCTTAGTGCGTTCTTCTGCAGGACTTTTCCACACACTATTAAGAGAAGTGAGATTTCAAATAAACATCTACTGAAGACCAAACATTAGCTACTGAACATGTCTTCCCAACTTTATCTCAGTTCTCTTAATAGACCTACTGCCAGAATATTATAGTCTGTAATACAGTACCTAGTCAGGCACAATGTATCCTTATGGCAATATTTTTCTTTATTATGTTTGTACTAGTAAAAAAGGCCCGTTTCTGAGACCAATGAAATGGGCGCTAGCAAGGTATTTATCAGAATGTGTATGTTTGAGAGAGTGTGTGTGAGAGTGACTGTGTGTGAGAGAGAGACAGAGTGAATGTGCGAGTGTGTGTGTGTGTGTGTGACATAGAGTGAGGCTGTGTGTGTGAGATTGTGTGTGTGAGAATGAGAATGTGTGTGTGTGAGAAAGAATGAGAGTGTGCGGCAGGGGCCCCCCTTCCGTCTCGCGCCCTCTTTCCCCCTCCCTGTATCTTCCCTCCCCCTTCCTTCCCCTTCCCCTCTCCTTTTCCCTCCCCTCCCCCTCTAAGTTTCAGTGTCGTGCCCCCCCATCCCTCCGCCTTTCAGGGTCGTGGCCTTCCAACTGCCACGTTCAAGCTGGCTCCCTCCCACTGCCATGTTCAAGCTCTCTCCCTCCCTCGCTCCTTCCCATGTTCAGGCTGGCTGGCTCGTTCCCTCCCTTCCTCTGACGTTCAGGCTGCCTGCCTGCCTGACTCCCTCCCTCCCTCCCACGTTCAGGCTGGCTCGCTCCCTAGCTTCCTCTCGTGTCAGTGCTCCGCCCACGACGTCATCGCGGGGCGAAGGTACTCCTGCCTTATTTCTTGCAGGCAATGCATGTGAGGTCACGATTGGGTGGGCGATGCGATTCGTTGACCTCCCCCCTCCCAGCTTCACTGTTGTGGCCCCCCTCCCTCCGCCTTGCAGGGTCGTGGCCCTCCCTCCCACTGCCACGTTCAGGCTGGCTCCATACCTCCCTCCCACGTACAGGCTGGCTTGGTGGCTGACTCGTTCCCTCCCTCTCTGCGACGTTCAGGCTGCCTCCCTCCCTCCCTCCTTCCCTCCCACGTTCAGGCTGGCTCGCTCCCTCCCTTCCAAGTTCATGCTGCTTCCCTCACTTCCTCCCGTGTCAGTGCTCTGCCCTCGACGTCATCGCGTTGTGACGCGAGGGCGGGGCGATGGTAGTCCTCCCTTCTTTCTTGCAGGCGATGCGTTTGACGTCATGAACGGGTGGGCGATGTGATTCGTGGAGTGTAACTGCTCCGCCCTCGACGTCATCAAGTTTGACGCGAGGGCGGGGCAGACACTCATGGAGAAAGAGCGATCTACACCATGACATTTTAGAACGTTGGGAGACTTAAGGCTTCATTAGAACGTTGGAGGTGCGTTTTATATAGAAAGATATTTTATTTCATGTTAACACTTGTTTGCTCTAGTCAGAATAATATTGTATGTCAATTTCAAAGTTCAATAAAAATTTCATGGACTAAAAAAAAAAAAAAAGGACTTTTCCACACACTGAGGCCATTTTTACCATGACCATGTTGGCATTTTAAAAAATTACCAAGGGACAACTTACCATCTCCTTTTTAGGAGACATTAAAGGCTCCTACGTTAACCCTGCACTAACCAGTTACCATGCAGTAATGCAGATTCACTGCCTGGTTAGCGCAGACATGCCCACTCTCTGCCCCTGACATGGCTCCTCAAAAAAATGTAAAAAATAAATACTGCACACTTAACATGAGCAAATTCCAAAACTAACATGGAATGCTTCAGCGTGTCCTGCATTAGGCCATTATTTTTTTATTTATTATTAGGATTTATTTAGCGCCATTAGATGGAAATTTGAAGAGCAGGAAACTTTATGGCAGAGGTAGAGGAGCTGACAGGTGAATGAAGGTGATTCAGAGATGGGATGTTGATTCATGCAATATCTTGAGAGAAAGAATGAACAAGGTAAAAGGATGAGTTTTCTTAAGGGGAGCAGGAGGACACGAGCTGTCCGAGGCAAGATGGAGAATATCTGCCTCATGGAAACAGGGAGGTCAAGAAAAGGCCTACTCAAGCCCAGGGAGGGGGGAGGGAAAGGGACCAATAGGGCAGAACCTGCCACCAGGTAGCAGAGGTGGTCCCAGAGGGCAGTCCTCAATTGGAGAGAAAGCCATACCCTAGCTGACCCAATTCACTTTTGCTGTGTTAGATTTAGTCAAGAGGCTCCTAAAATAGGTGTGGGGTTTTTTTTTTTTTACTTCTCACATAGGGCTCCTGAGTCCTGTTATAAAATCAGGGACTAACTGGACAATGGCACAATTGTAGGGTAATGTATAAATGCTGTAGTAAAATCTATACAAAAGTAATGCTTTTCTTGCATTAAACTTTAGTTGACAAATCTCTATTAGGTCTTGTTCTTAAATTTACAGTACAGGAGGAAGTGACGTCAGCGCTGGTTGATGGACGCCTGAGGAGAGAGCTCCACTCCTGACGGAACTAAAATAAGAAAAAAACCCTCCAAATTGAGCGCAGCACTCGAAGCTTTCTATCGGAAAGATAGCTAAGCTCATGGCAGCTCGAAAAAGCCTCGCAAAGTTCAAGTTTGCGAGCGAAAAAGGCGAGGCAAGCAAGATCGCGGGATCGCGATCGGGCACACGAGGCGGCAAGATGGCGGCCGGAGACTCCGAAACAGATCCAGACCCCGAGGAACCAGCAGTGAGCGGCACAGAACTAGATAGAAATGAAGTATCACGCTGGTTCAAGGAATTAAAAGCAGAAATGATTGCCACCCGGAAGGGAATACAGGCCTCCGTGGCAGAGCTTCGAGAGGAGCTGAAGGACATTGGATTGCGGGTAGCGGAGACGGAGGAACGAGTGGAAACGCTGGGAGACGAAGTACAGACGCTACAGGTAGCACTGCAGAAAGAACAGCAGTCCAGATCAGATCTTGAACAAGCAGTAGAAGATTTGGAAAACCGCTCAAGGAGATGCAATCTCAGATTTAAAGGAATACCAGAGGAAGAACAGTTTAGAGATGCATTGAAGGTGGTGCAAGAACTTAGTGCACACATACTCAAAGAGCGGCAGGGAGGTGGTGACCAACAAGAGGGAGAACTACCAGTCCTGGACAGAGCACACCGGAGCCTGGGGCCACAAAGAGGCGGGCAGCCCAGGGATATTATTGCATGTTACCATGAATTCAGAGTGAAAGAAGCAGTATGGAAAGCAGCCCGTGTAATGGGAGATTTTCACTGGAAAAACTGCAAACCAAAAATTTACCAAGACTTGGCCCGAGCCACTCTACAGAAACGGAAGGAATTTAAAGAGGTGACTCAATACCTGCAACGGATGGGACTCAGATACCGGTGGTTATACCCATTTGGGCTACAGGTCACTGTCGGAACTACACACAGAAGGCTGCAATCACCTAAAGGAGCATGGAAGACCTTGAGAGAAATGGGGTGTGAGGACTTGCCAAATGGGGAAAGTAAAACACCACATCGCAAGCAGACACCAGTGCCAGGTCGGAACTTCGGAGGGAGCCAGACCAGCGGAGAAAAGGAACCTAACACCATGAAAGGGAGGCAGAGAGAATCTGAAGATGAAGGAGTGGACTGAATAAAATCAGATAAGCTATCCATGGGGACTTAAGTTTTCATATATAGCGAATAAAGCTATAGACTATAAAGTAACATGAAAGCTCACTGAGGCTGCGGGATTGAAGGGGAGGTCTGATTGGGGAGGAGGGGGAGAACATGGGGAAGTTTTTTGTCAGGGGACATTACCAGCGGGGACTTACTTCCTTAGGGAGGCACTGGCGATAAGGGAGGAGAGCCAGTTGAAGGGAAAGGGAAGGGCGGGGGGAGGGGGGGTCAGAGGGCAAGGGGGGGAGGGGAAGGGGGGGATCTTGAGGGTAGGATCTTGGAATGTAAATGGTCTCAACAGTCCCGGGAAGAGAAGTATCATTTTTAGAGAACTGCGCAGGATGGAGTGGGATATAATAATGTTGCAAGAGACACATATACAAAAGAAGGATGAAAAATTGTTAAGGAACCAGGTACTAGGCGAGGGGTACCTATGTGCGAATCCCAGAGGGGGGAAATCTGGGGGACTGGCTATATATGTTAAAGATAACTTGCAATTCATCAAAGAGCAAGAATTTAGGGGGAGGGAAGGTAGATGCCTGGCAATTAAAGGATCAATTAAAGGCCACCCAATTACACTTGTTAACATTTATGCACCAAATGAGGGACAAGGGGAATTTTTCGAAAAAGTACGAACAAGCCTAATGCCTTTTGTTGAGGGTCAAATAATATTGGGGGGTGACTTTAACTTCCCCGTAACAGGGCTTGACCACTCGAAAGGAAAAGAACATGGGGCGAAATATGCGAGAGGGAAACTGATTAAACTAATGCGGGAATTAGATTTACTAGATTTTTGGAGGTTACAGCATCCAGGACAAAAAACCTACACGCACTACTCACATGCACAAAAGACATATGGCAGGATAGATGCAATTTGGGGCAGCCGATCGCTATGGGGAGCCCTTAGAGGGTCTGAAATTGATAATATACATGCCTCGGACCATGCTCCGGTGTGGGTCATGGTGGGAGGTTTGGGCAAGGAAAGAGGGGGAAGGGTATGGAGGCTGAATGAGTCATTAATAGACACAGAGGAAAACTGCAAGGAAGTGAAGGATATAATCAAGGAATATTTGAAATTTAATGACAACACAGAAGTAACAGACGGGACCTTATGGGACGCTCTTAAAACAGTGGTGAGGGGACACCTGATTAAAAAAGGGGCACAACGAAAGAGGGAACAAGGGATTCGGGAAATGGTGATTCGTCAAAGGTTGGCAGAATGTGAGGCACTTCACCAGGCAGAGGGGAATTCCCAAGTGTTCAGAGAATTAGTGGCATGTAGAGCTGAGCTGCAACAGTTACAAATTGGGAAGATGGAATTTCAAAGGAAATTATTACAACAAAAATTCTTTGAATATAGCAATAAGGCAGGCAGTATGCTAGCTCGGAAACTACACAGCAGACAGGCACACAACACGATAACTAAACTAAAAAGGGGGGGAGGAACCATGGTGCATCAGGACGGGGATATAAGGGCCGAGTTTGTGAAATACTATATGAAACTATATTCGAAAGAGAAGGGAGCAACATTGGAAGAGAAACAAAATTACATAAGGGATCTAGGCCTCAATAGAATATCGGAGACTCAAAGGGTGAACTTAGAAGCCCCAATAACATTGGAAGAAGTGTTAGGAGCCATCAAAGGACTAAAAGGAGGGAAAGCGCCGGGGATGGATGGATATACGGGGAAATATTACAAAGTATTTAGACAAGAATTGGCTCCCTTGTTGATAAGAGTGGGAAATGCCTGCTTCAGGGGAGAAGAAATGCCGGTGAGCATGCATGCAGCGGGGATCACGGTACTCCTCAAGCCAGGGAGGGACCCCACTTTATGCGGGTCCTACAGGCCGATCTCCTTGTTGAACATAGACGTAAAGATTCTAGCTAAGGTGATGGCAGAGCGTCTGGGCAAGCTCTTACCATTCTTGATTCATGAGGATCAAGCGGGGTTTGTGCCACATAGGCAAGTAGCGGACAATATTCGCAGAACTTTGAATATTAAGTGGGGAGCTCAGAGGAGAGGGGACTCCCTAACTCTTTTAGCGATCGATGCAGAGAAGGCATTCGATAGAGTGGACTGGGAGTTCCTATGGGAGAGTTTGGCACAGATGGGGATGGGGAAGAACTTTTTAGGATGGCTGCAGAAATTATATGCTCGTCCTGTGGCAAAAATTAAAATTAATGGGGGATACTCTGACCACTTTGATATACAGCGGGGAACTAGGCAGGGATGCCCACTCTCCCCCTTATTATTCGCCATAGCCATAGAGCCCCTTGCTCAGAGGATCCGTTTGCTCCGAGAGATACGGGGGGTTAAGATGGGGGGTAAGGAGCACAAGATCGCATTATTTGCGGATGATATTTTATTTTACATTTCATCCCCTATGATGACAATGCCTATTTTGATTGAAGAGTTGAAAAATTATGGATGGGTATCAGGATTTAAGGTGAACTATGATAAGTCAGAGGTGATGGGGGTCACTATACCAGAAGTAGAGGAAGAAAAAATAAAAGAAATGTTCAAATTTAAAGTAGCTAAAGATAGTTTTAGGTACTTAGGGATACAGATCCCGCGGAATCTCACTAAATTATATCAATTAAATTATATACCCTTATTAAAAGAAGTGAGAAGGGATATGATCAAATGGCAAAAGGGGTGGCTATCATGGTGGGGTCGTATTGCGTCAGTAAAAATGAATGTTCTCCCTCGGTTACTGTTTTTGTTTCAAACACTACCAATTCCAGTACCTAAGAGGGAACTAATGAAGCTGCAAACGGATATAGGAACATTTATCTGGGGGAGAACACCGGCAAGGTTAGCGCGGAAAATATTGTGGGGGACACCTGACCAAGGAGGGAGGGGGATACCAAACATCCTCTGGTACTATTGGGCATCACAGCTTAAACAAATAGCGGTATGGGGAAAGGTAGACCTATCATCAATAACAAAATTGGAGCAGATCTTTGTTCGAGAAGGGGTATTAGAGGGACTGTTATGGGCCCAGATACCGGACAATACATATAAGGGGCTTACCCTAAACCCATTTGTATCACATCTCTTAGAATTATGGGGCACTCTAAAATATAGGCTTAGGGGATCTAGGACTAAATCCACATTCGCCTGGATCGTACAGGACCCGGGTTTCCCAGCTGGGATTCAGGGTGGAGTGTTTAAAACATGGTTCCATAAAGGGCTGATTAGATTCCGAGACCTGTTGACAGAAGAGGGGATTAAACCCTTTGCAGAATTGCAGGAGGCCTATGAATTACCACCATCAGATATCTACGCATATATGCAAGTAAAACACTATATAACTTCTACAAGGTGGATTAAAGATAAATTAGTAGAAAAGGAAAAGCTGGAAGACATATGGGGGAAGATCGATTTATGGGGAAAGGGAATATCTAGGCTTTATGATCATATAAGAGGGTCACAATTCATAAAACATCAATATATGCTGACCTGGGAGAGGGATCTGAAACAGGAACTGGCAGACTCTGAGTGGAGAAGAGTATGCAGAGAGGTTAAAAAAGCCTCGGTATGTGTGTTATTGAAAGAAAATGCATATAAAGTACTAAGTAGATGGTACTATACGCCGGAGAGAGTAAAGGCAATGTTCCCAGAAGCCTCAGATATATGCTGGCGATGCAAGGAGGAAAAAGGCACTTTTTATCATATATGGTGGGAGTGTGCACTTATACAGAAATTTTGGGAGGGAGTTACGGGATTATTGACAGAGGCCCTAGACACTAATTTCCCATATGATCCAAAATGGTGCTTATTGGGGTGGGGGAACCAGAAAGGAGAAAAATGGGGACAAAGGATTAAGAGGTTAGGCCTCGCGGCTGCAAAATCCATAGTAGCGGCATTCTGGAAACAAGACAAGGGACCTACACTACATAACTGGATTGGGAAGGTTAAAGGATTAATGGGGATGGAGGAGTTGACAGATAAACGAAGGGGGAGGTTTAATGCCCAGGCTAAAGAATGGTCACAACTTGATCGGATAGTGGGGAAAGAACTGTAAGGGGGGGAGATACAAGGAGGGGAACTAGGGGATGAAAGAGACTAAGGAAACGGGAGTGGGGGGGAGGGGGGGGGAAATAGGGTGGGGGGGGGGGAAAAATGGAGGAGGCATAGGAGGAGACATTCTTTATTATATGTATGTTGATATTCTGAGGTTCAGAGACAGGAATGATTGTTGTTACCAGAATGCGGTATGAGACACTGTAATGTAATTTTCATAAGGTTTGTTTAATAAACTTTACAAAATTTAAAAAAAAAAATTTACAGTACATCCGGAGTCATTGGACATTTCAAAGTGCTGTTGGGCAAATAGAGAGGAAATTGCTAAGCAAGTTGTGAATATAAATAAAATAAATAATTATTTGTATAAAACCACCAGTTTAAAAAATAAGACAGCAGAGTTAGAATATATGACAGTAAATTAAGAGCTAATCTCTGTGGAAGGAGGTATAACCAATGGCTCAGGTTATTCTGAAATGAGAGAGGACATCAAATTGTTTGGGGTGGTATATGTTATGCATGCCATAGAGTCAGACATCATAAAAGTTTGGCAAGAAACAAACAGCACAGTGGAATCTTTATGAATACAAATTCCACATGTAATCGGGAAGAGTATAGCAGTGTGGTATACTGTGTTCACAAGGGATGTGCATTTGTTTGAAAAGACAAGAAAAATGTCAATGACATTTCTCTTGTTATTTTATGTCATTGACAAATGAAAATGAGCAGAAGAAAAGGTGAAATGTCATGTTTTTGTTGCTTGCTGTCAGTAGTGCACACTCTTTTGTACAGAGTATCCACTAATATGAAGAGAGCACACTCTTTCCCAGTGTTATATGCATGCATGTCATGTGACGCCGTCTCCTGTCAATCATAAGTACATAAGTAATGCCACACTGGGAAAAGACCAAGGGTCCATTGAGCCCAGCATCCTGTCCATGACAGCGGCCAATCCAGGCCAAGGGCACCTGGCAAGCTTCCCAAACGTACAAGCATTCTATACATGTTATTCGCGGAATTGTGGATTTTTCCCAAGTCCATTTAGTAGCAGTTTATGGACTTGTCCTTTAGGAAACCGTCTAACCCCCTTTTAAACTCTGCCAAGCTAATGGCCTCCACTACGTTCTCCGGCAACAAATTCCAGAGTTTAATTACGCGTTGGGTGAAGAAACATTTTCTCCGATTTGTTTTAAATTTACTAAACTGTAGTTTCATTGCATGCCCCCTAGTCCTAGTATTTTTGGAAAGCATGAACAGACGCTTCACATCCACCTGTTCCACTCCACTCATTATTTTATATACCTCTATCATGTCTCCCCTCAGCCGTCTCTTCTCCAAGCTGAAGAGCCCTAGCCTCCTTAGTCTTTCTTCATAGGGAAGTCGTCCCATCCCCGCTATCATTTTTGTCACCCTTCGCTGCACCTTTTCCAATTCCACTATATCTTTCTTGAGATGCGGTGACCAGAATTGAACACAATACTCAAGGTGCGGTCGCACCATGGAGCGATATAACGGCATTATAACATCCTCACACCTGTTTTCCACACCTTTCCTAATAATACCCAACATCCTTGGTGCACACTATTGGGAAAGAGTGTGCCTTTTTTCTAAGAGTGTGCATCCTGTCTGAAAATAGGGCACATTCTGTAGTAAGAGTGCATATATTTTTAAAAAGAATATGTGCTCTTTCCAAAAGTGCACACAATCTAGACAAACAGGACTGGTTTTAGACAAGATGGGGGCATAGAGCAGAAATTAATGAGGGGGCCCCCTGATCCCCTCTTCTCCTTCCACTCTCCGATCTCCACACCTGCAATCCAGGCATCTCTTACCCTTCTCCCCATCACGGTCGATCTCCCTCTCTTCCCCTCACCTTGTGGTCTTCTTTAAAAATTTATTTCCCTTCTCAGAGGGGCTCCAGCACAGCAGCCATCTTCACAAGCTGCCTCCGGCTGCCCTGAAGCTTTCCCTCTCTGCCGCAACCTGCCCAGGCAGAGCAGCTTGTGAGGATGGCTGCTGCACAGGGGCCCTTCTGAAAAGGGAAATACATTTTTAAAGAAGGTCGGGAAGGTGAGGGGAAAGGAGGAGGAGATGGAAAGAGATGATTGGACTATGGGGCCCCCTGGAGCTGTGAGGCCCAGGGCAGTAGCCCTGTTTGCCCCCAACTAATACCGGCCCTGCTAGACAACATAGTTCCCAAAATGATAAAATGCCCAGAAAACCCTAAACAAAATGAACATTCCCATAAGCAATATGGGACGCAACACAAAATGGACATTTTCTGGCTGCACACCCTTCAGTGGAGGAGTAGCCTAGTGGTTAGTGCAGTGGACTTTGATCCTGGGGAACTGAGTTCGATTCCCACTGCAGCTCCTTGTGACTCTGGGCAAGTCACTTAACCCTCCATTGCCCCTGGTACAAAATAAGTACCTGAATATATGTAAACTACTTTGAATGTAGTTGCAAAAACCTCAAAAAGGCAGTATATCAAGTCCTATTTCCCTTCCCTTTCCCCTTTCATATTCACCTAGTGAGGATGAAAGAACAGACTCCGAAATGCTAACAGAAATCAGAAAGGCAAATAAAATTGGCAACACAATAATAACAGAAAATTTCAGTTACCTCAATATTCATTGGGTGAATATCTGATGGGGCATGTCAGGGAAGTTGTGTTTGTAGATGCCGATGTAGCAGCTGGTCCTTGAACTGAGGAAAGGGGCAGTGACTTAAATCTAGTCCTCAGTGGAACAGAGGACATAGAACAAAGGATAACGGTACGGTGGTGGAGCTACTTGGCAAAAGTGATTCTGCAGTCAAGTTTGCCTTGGGGCAGGGCATTAAGCAGTGCATTTTTTCTAGTGAAAAAGGTGCCAGCACTCAAATGCCAGGCCACACTTCAGGGTGGGGTGATCACTGAGAGACCCACCCCACAATTGCCAGGCCCCCTGCAACCAGTCACAGAATCTGACAAGGCAGAATTGGTGGGTAGAGCCTGAGCTCTTCATTAAAACTTGGGGACCATGGGTCAATTTTAGCAGACAATGGAAAAGGTGCCGGTACTCAGTACCCCCTCAAAAAAAGCCCTGGCATTAAGTAACACTACTCTAGTAGCATTTAGTAACTTTTAAAAGAGAGACCATGATAAAAATAATGAAATTAGGAAAAATTAAAAGGATTGGGTTGAAAAACTGAAAATATGCATGAGGTGTTGGACATTGTTTAAAAATACCTCGTACAAGTAAAATATTATTAAAAACAAGTGGGTAAGCATGCGGAACATGGATCATGGAATTCCTTCCAACCCCTTTGCATGTAAAAGCATATGTGTGTATGTGTTGGAGTTGAGGGTGGGAGTTGGTGGGTGTGGACCCATTAAACATGTGGACACAAATTCTGTATGTGGTGCTGAACATTAGGTGCTACTTCAGTGGCGTAGCCAAGGGTGGGCTTGGGTGGGCCTGGGCCCACACACTTTGGGTTCAGGCCCACCCAGTAGCAGCATACCTATGACGTGGCTAGCAGGGATCCCCAAGCCCCACCAGCCGAAAACTCCCAACAAGTGTCCCTCCTGCATACCTTGTAAGTAGCAGATCTTCACCTGCAGTGGGCACTGACATACATACTGCTCGCACCGGCCCCACAGCCTTCCCTCTGATGTATTTCTACTTAGGTGGAAACAGGAAGCTGCATCAGAGGGAAGGGTGTGGGGCCAACATGAGCAGTGTGTATTAGTTGCTGCTCGCTGCTGGTAAAAATCTGCAATTTAAAAGGTATATGGGAGAGAGGGGATGTTTGAGAGACCATATGGCATGCAGGCGAGAGAAATAGAGACCAAATCACCTGTGGGATGGGGCGAGGTTCTTCTGCCCGCCCATCTTGGGCCCAGGCCCACCCAGGCCCCTGTAGCTACTTTGGTGCAAAAAAGCATTCTAACAGATGTAAGGCACAGAAACAGCATATCTGAGTGAAAACATGCTTATGCATCCATTTACACAATAGTGCCTATGAGTTTCTGTGCGGACCTGCAAAGGGGGCATAACGATGGGAGGGACATGGGGGGGGGGGGGGGGGTCAGGGGCGAGGCTCTCCCTTAAAATGCACGCAGTATTATAGAATTCAGAGGATCCATGCCCAACTTGTACACTGGGATTTACCCCTAGTTTCAGTTGGTGTAACTCTTCATGCCCAAAGTTGAGCATGGATCTCGGCGCTACACGCTGTTCTATAAAGGGCACCCATTCTGGAATGCCCATTATAGAATACCATTCAGTGCTGATTTATTTTTAATGCTGAATTTTGAGTGTCATGTACTGAACCCAGCCCAATATGTGCAGTTTGCCTTGGCTTTACCTCTGGCTACAGATGTTACTTGCAACCAATATGGAAACCAGTCTCATTCTTGAAACAGTTTTCAGAGAATAATGAATAGAATGAAACAAAGGGATAGAGAAATATTAACATTTCCTGTGTAGGCATCGGTGGGGTTTGCCTGTGTTTATGTGTATCTCTGTTCTGTATTGTGTGTTTGCTGGGTTTGTGTCGGGTCTGTGTGGGAAGTAGCTGAGGTTGAGAGGTCACTTGTGGGGTGGCAAGCTTGAAGGGGAGGGGTAGTTTGGACCTTGGAGAGGTAGTTTGGGGGGACTAGTTTTGGAGGTGGGGCATTTGCAGTTGAATTGGGGCAGTTTTGGTAGCAGGTAGGATAGTTTTTTGGTATGGGGCAGTTTGTAGGAGTTATTTTTCAGGGGTGGTGCAGTTTGTAGGATGGTGGAGTAGTTGTGGGGGTAGTTTTTGGGAGTTGTGATGGAATGAATGGAATAAACCCAGTTTCCTTTAAGCGCACTTCTTCATAGGGCCCATTATGAGAGGCATAGCTAGTCTGCTTAGCCAGGAAGGAATGGCCCAATCAAAGAGCATTAAAACCCTAGAGAAGAAACAGGAATGAGGAAAGGGAGGCCCAGAGCAAGAAGAAAGGATCCTCCAGGAAGGATCCTCACCTGTGGCTGTAGTGTCTAAAGACAGACTAAGGTAGGGAGGACTATATTGTGCAAGTTGGAAGTTAGACCTTCTAGAAGTTAGTCACTGTTGGAGTGTATACTAAAGGGTGACAAAACTGGGGGTTTTGTTTGCATAATTGAGTTTAATTTAAGTTAAGCGTTAGGGAACCTGACAGAGTGCAGTTCCTTTTGTAGTGTGAAATTGAACTTCCATTCGATTGCTACTTATGTCTGATTACCAGATCTTTAACAAGAACAGACCTTTGTTACTTTTTCTTTGATAATAAAGAATTTTACTTTTAATTTACCCTATGTTCTGACTGTGTCTGAGAAGACTCCATGCCCCGCTGCCACGGCCATGCTATCACAGGAGGATGGGGCAATATTATTTTGAATGGTTTAATTTCCAGGAGAGAGTTTTAGAGGTATGAGTAGTTTAGGGGTGATAAAGCAGTGGTTGCAAGAGGGATTTTGTGGGTGTGAGGGCAGTATGCAGAGTGGAATGGAAGTTGTAGGGAGTAGCTTTTATTTTTATTTATTTATCAAATTTATATCCTGCATTTTCAAACTTCTCTAAGCAGGTTACAAAAGAACATGCATAAATCATAAAAACAAATAAAATACACTCATCCTTACAACATTGATTAAAACTAAATAAAGACAAAACAAAAAAATTTTGGTAGGAGCTAGAAGGCATCCAGAACAATTGAATTCTATTGAAATTGACAATGCAGTATATAAATTTAAATTTGGTCTAAAAATGATGGGAATAACATTTGACTGCAATTTTACTTTAGAGTTACAAGTGAATTTATAGGTGTGGACATGATAGAAGCTTAGAAGGAATTGGAAATATATAAATGATGAAAAGTTCAAATTGATAGTTCAGACTCTAGTGTTGTCAGAGCTGGATTATTGTAATACCAAACAGATAATCTTCTCCATCACTGTATTGCTGTAGTTGATTTGATTGTATAACTTTAATTAAAAATTTAACCCCCCTGTTTACTAAGCCGGCTACCGTGCGGCAATGCTGACACAGCCCATTCAAAGTGACGAAAATGATAAAGGGGATGGGACAACTTCCTTATGAGGAAAGGCTAAAGCAGCTAGGGCTCTTCAGCTTGGAGAAAAGATGGCTGAGGGGAGATATGATAGAGGTCTATAAAATAATGAGTGGAATGGAAAGGGTAAACATGAAGCATCTGTTTACTCTTTCCAAAAATACCAGGACTAGGGGGCATTCAATGAAGCTACAAAGTAGTAAATTTAAAATGAATCAGAGAAAAAGTTTCTTCACTCAACGTGTAATTAAACTCTGGAGTTTGTTGCCAGAGAATGTGGTAAAGGTGGTTAGCTTAGCGGGGTTTAAAAATATTTGGATGGCTTTCTAAAGGAAAGTCCATAGACCATTATTAAAATGGACTTGTGGAAAATCCACTGCTTATTTCTGGGATAAGCAGCATAAAATGTTTTGTACTTTTGGGGGATCTTGCCAGGTATTTGTGACCTGGAATGGCCACTGTTGGAAACAGGATGCTGGGCTTGATGGACCTTTAATCCATCCTAGTATGGCAATACTTATGTTGGCATTAGTGTATGGCAGCCGCTAGCGCAGCTTAGTAAATGGGGGAGGGGAGGGGGAAGCCACTAACCCGAAATTTTGGTTTGGCTAATGTGGGATATAGAAAATAATAGGGGGAAAATTGGAAAATTACCTATTTATGTTGTTCTAAAACAATCCAAAATAAATTACAAACTATTCAGATCCCAGTTATTCTTTTGATCTATTGTCTTAGCAGATTTGATAGGGTGTCAGCTTATTATGCTGAATCAAACTGGTTTACTATTGAGGCAAGAATCACATTTAAACTGTGTTCCTTAATACTGAAAATCATTCATGGAATGGCCCCTTTTTATATGATGGATTTGATTCATATTACAGATCAAGCATTAAAATGATATACTAGAAATCCATTATGGTTGATTTTCCCAAGTCCAAGGGGAATTAAACTGTCCAAAATTTATCTACTTTCTTTTTCTTATTTGGCAGCAAAAACATAGAACTCCTTATCCATAAATGTAATCTCAGAACCAAATTATTATTATTTTTTTTTTTTAGAAAAGCACTAAAATCAGCTTTATTCTTGAACTACTGTCTGCATAAGTAATGATAGTTATGTCAAACTGAAGAGTTTTGAAATTACGGTTATAATAAGCTGTTGTAACTTCCAGAGTAATTGACCTTGCCTCTGATTGTAATTCGTGTTGAACTCAATCAAAGAGAATGCAGAATATAAAAGATGTTTATTATTATTATTATTATATGTTAAAATACAGATAGCTCTTGCAAACTGACATCATACATTTGTTTACATTATTCAATTAGTCTCATCAAAAAATGCCTCACGGTACAAATGTGTTTTTAGCTGCCTCTTAAACACAGACAAAGAGGTTATCTGATGTAATTCCAGAGGGAGATCATTTTGGAATGTGGGGCAGTTGCAGGGTGCTGTAGAAGATGTGTGTGTAGGGTCTTTTTTGGTCTGTTACGGAAGTTTGAAGGGAAGAGGGGCAGTTGTGAGGATGTAAGCTTTCAGAAGGTGGGGCAGTTTGGGAGTTTGGAAGAGTAGGGAATAGCTACATTGCACTCTAAGTTTCTATACTATAGAAACTGGAACTCCTTTTCGCATGGAATATATATATATATATTTTTGGGGGGCTCACTTCTCTGAAACTCCTAGTTTGAATTGGCCCACTTTCAAGGACAGTGTGTCTGTTTATTGATTTTCCCTCACACGCTATGTTTCATCCCATTTTGTTAATTATTCTCTGCTACAGATGATGGAACTCCTTCTCCCATAGAAATGGATTGGGTTGGTTTTTTTGGGGGGGGAGAGGAGGGGTTTATATCTCTGGGACAGTCCAATATGGCCCATTTTCACATTTTTTGTGTCTTTTTAAGGTTTTTCCTTCATGCCAAGTTTAATCATATTCTGTTAAATTTTGAGAGAGTTATTTTGCGCCTAGACAGATAGACATTCTTGACCACGTTTGTATAATTCTTTCCAACTTCTGTTGGGTTGGAAAGAATAAAAATTCAATGGCTATAGATATGGTTACAAGATCCCCATTGTGCCTGAACCTTAATTGACCACAACATCACCACGTATTTGTTTCTCTAACGGACTTGGCGAACGCCTTTACGGTACTATATAAGCCACATTGAGCCTGCAAATAGGTGGGAAAATGTGGGATACAAATGTAATAAATAAATAAATAAATAAATAAAATAAGGTGAAAGAGGCTAGTGTAGCCAATATTAGGAAATATGACCATGTTACTTCGCCCACCGCATCACATATAAAATCCTGTCGTTAGTTTTCAAGGTAATAACTTCTGGTGAACCATTGTACCTCTCATATCACTTGATTCCATACAGGCCTGCTAGAACCCTTAGATCTGCTCATGAAAATCAGCTTATTGTCCCCAGTTACCGTATGATAGTCCATGAATACACTAGACATTCAATCTTTTCTGCTCAAGGACCTTGGCTATGGAACGCTTTTCCACGCTCCCTGAGATTGCAAACCTCACTATCCATATTCAAGGCTGAACTCAAAACATATTTATTTACTGATGCTTTCCATTACTTTCATTTCTGCTTCTTTTGGCCATCGGGTCCAGGGTGGACACTGATCCCTGCAGAGCATCCCCCTCTCTTTTTGTTCTATCCCACCTATGATTCTATCGCTATATATTATCTAAACAAACTGCACTGGCTTCCCATAGCAGAAAGACTCAGGTTCAAAGCTGCTTGTTTAGTTTTTCAAATCTTACAGGGCTTCACCTCTGAGCTGCTGACTAAGACCGCTTCACTATATCTGGTCCAGTCTAATAGACTAAAACAACAACTAATGCTAGCATCACCATTTCAAAGACAATTGAAATTAGATTTTCAGCTCTCTATTTCCCGTACTTGGAGTCAAAATATGGAACTCTCTACCTATTCCCATCAGAATGGAAAACGGCTACTTCAACTTCAGGAAGAGGCCAAAGATCTTTCTCTTCCCAAAGACTGCTTCATAATAATCTATCATGACTTCTACTTCCTAGTATCATCCATTATCTTTTCCTTTAATGTTTTTAGTCTCATGCATTACACCAATGATCTCTAATGTTTTTCATACCTCACACTAACACTATCTGCATTTGTCTCACCTAGAATGTAAACCACACTGAACCCTGGAAAGGGGATATTAGCAGTATACAAGAATTGAATTGTAGTTCTACCCCCTTTCCTCTCTATTTTTGTCTTGTCATTTAACTAGTCACTTTTTGTATTAGACTATAAACCACACTGAAGGCTCCCAAAAGACAGGGTAGTAAGTTCTAAATAAAGTTGGAATCTTTCAAAAAGTCAGTGTCAGCAAAACATTTGACATGGTTCCACATAGGTGACTTTGACTTGTAAAAAAATTGATCACCCTCAGTATGGGCCCTAAAGTGACTGACTGGGTTAGAAGCTGGGTTAGAGCAACAAGTGAATCGATCAAATGTGCAGAAGACAGCAAATTATTCAAAGTTGTTAAAACATAAACAGATTGTGAGAGGGGTTGCAGGAGGACTTTACGGGTGTGGAAAATGGGTATCTCAGTGGCAGATGGACTTTAGAGTGGACAAGTGCAAATTAATACCAATTGGGAAAAATCATGCTAATGACAGGCGTAATTTATTAATGGTTATGTTTTAAGTATACGTATATGAACAGCATATCATGCATATGCAGAGGGTTATTCCATTTTTA
The DNA here is from genome assembly GCF_901765095.1 of Microcaecilia unicolor. NCBI lineage: Eukaryota > Metazoa > Chordata > Amphibia > Gymnophiona > Siphonopidae > Microcaecilia > Microcaecilia unicolor. The sequence goes on from NC_044031.1 coordinate 376,824,107, forward strand.
TACAGGGGTAATATATGCAACACTGGCTATAATGCAGAAATATGTGTGTCTATGAAAGGGACAAATTCTGGAAGGGGAATGGGTATTTATTAGATGAGATGCACAAGTGGGCACATACTACATATTTATAATGCCAGTGCCTGCCTATGTCATCAAAAATGGATGTGTGCCTTTATACCAGCCATAAATAACATTAAGCCAGGAGCAATTTGTCTTTTGGAACTAGATTATTTATGATTATTAGTGGGTGGTGCTGGAGATTTGCTTGTGAGTCAGTCTTGCTTTTCATGCTTCTTTTTTCTCTGCCTCCATTTACATCCCGTTTTACTCTAATACAGGGCCTACACAGGGGTATTGGCCACCCTAGGTGAAACTTCAGCCTTACAGCCCCACCCCTAATCTGTCCCACACCCAACAGGGCCGGTCAAATCCAGTAAGCAGGGTAAGCACCGAAGGGGGCACCTGCCTTCAAGGGCGCTGCTGTGGCGCGGCGCCGCCCTTGGGGGGTTTAAATCTTTTATTTACCTCCGTCCCATTGGCCGTGTCATTTCAAAGCCCTGCCTGTCTCTAGCCTTCCCTCCCTTCGTGAGTTCGTTCCTGCAGAGTCCAGCCTTCTGATGTCATTTCCTCGAGGGCGGGACTCTGCTGGAACAAACTCATGAAGGGAGGGAAGGCTAGAGACAGGCAGGGCTTTGAAATGACGCGGCCGCTGGGATGGAGGTAAATTAAAAAAGACTTAAACCACGCAGGGTAGCAAGAAGGAAAAGGGGGATGTTGGGGGGAGAAGAGGGTGAGCAGGTGGCCATAAAGGGGATAGGGTGAAGGAGAATCGCTGGACAGGGGCAGGGTGGGAGAAGAGAGAAAGGAGATGGGGGGGGGGGGGGGGGGCGCCAGAGACCCTAGGACCGGCCCTGACACCCAATACATCATGCTTTTAAATATTAAACTTAGTTGTGTGTATGTGCATATATTACACTCACACACACAATAATAAGGGCAGTTTCTAAAAGTCATTTACCCAGGTAAACAGGCTATTTGAAAATTGCCCACTCGTCCTTCAGATACAAATATTCATTGGTAGTTCTTTGAGTTTATGTGGCTCTCAGGATCCATTATTTTGCTTTGACTGCAGCTGCTCTTTGGTGCCCTCCAGAAGCTGCTGCCCTAGGTGACTGCCTAGTTTTACCTAATGGTTGGGCTGGCCCTGCTCTAATACTACTATTCACCTGGGAGAAAAGAAAGAGGCTCATGGGTAGATATGAATCTCTTTCAAAGAGCAAAAGCTTTCATCAGTGAAGGGATGAATGAGTTGTTAGGGCCAAGAATGAAGCAGTCCTAAGAGCTGGGTATTATGGAAAGGATGGCAGGTGAAGAAGTGGATTGCCGTATTGTGAAGTGGCAATGCAAGGTTGTAACTCAGTAGCCCAAGGTACAGAGGTGAGGGTGAGGGAGAGGTGGCCATGAAGGAAATAGGTTCATGGGAGACCACCCTGGAACGGGCAATGTGAAAGGGATGATTTGGGAAGCTGGCAGTGATTCCACAGTGGCAGTGGCAACAATGAAATGTTTGGATCAGTGCCCTTTGAGGAGTGGCATGTGTGTGTTATAAGCTGTAGTCCATAGAGAGATAAGGAAGATTGGAGACACTGTGGGTAGAGGTGTTAGCATACCTATAAAGAAAGTAGTGGCATAGTAAGGGAAGATGGTGCCTGGGGCAGAAGATCTTCCCCCACCGCTCCCCTTAGTATGCCGCTGCTATATCCTCCTCTCCCCCCCATCCAGCATCTCCTCTTTATTTCCCTATTTTCCTCTGTGTCCTCATTTCCCCCCTTCCCCTCCCTTAAGTACCCTAGCATCTTTCACCTTGATCTTTATTTCTCAAATTCCTACTGAAGCACCTCCTCTAGCAATCCTCCAAATCCTCCTGTCCACTGCAGCAGCTCCCTTCCCTTAAGTTCCCTACAGCCTCAGCCCCTTACCTGCTGCTGCCACCGAATCATAAATATAGCAGAGATGGTCATTATCAGAAGATGGTATAGCAAAGAGAGGGAGCAAAGTACAAACAAAAAGTCCAAACAGCAAAACAAAAAGTACCAGGAGCCTTCAAAAAAAAGGCATAAGAATTTTAATTGAATGTATAGATGAAACAATCCTAGAATTGACCCGACACGGTCCGTGTTTCGGTGCACAGTGCCTGCGTCAGGGGTCATGGTGTAGCAGAAAATGTACGACTGTGGGCTGGAAGCAATATGTTGCGCCACCGTGTTATCCCTTCGTGCAATGTCAAACGGAGAGATGCTCTTACAAAACAACTGCTTCAGAACTATCACTGTGTTGGCTGAAAATTTGTCCCAAATGAAATAAAAACATATAGGTGTGAATAAAGGCTCATGGCATTATAGTCCAATTAATCTGGAAGCACAAAACAGCAGAAGGAAACAGCTGGGTTAAAATATAGACAAATAAAAATACTTAAGATGCTTATGAAAAAGACCAGGGCTGATGTAGAACAAGTAAAAGTAAATCAATTTTTTACTCGTTCCAAAAATACAAAGCCTAGTGGACACTCAAGGAAGTTGCATAGAAATACTTTTAAAACAAATAGGAGGAACTATTTTTTCACTCAAAGAATAGTTAAGCTCTGGAGCTCTTTGCTGGAGAATGTAGTAACAACAGTTAGCGTATCTGGGTTTAGAAAAGGTATGAACAAATTCCTGGAGGAAAAGTCCATAGTCTGCTATTGAGACAGACATGGGAAGCAACTGCTTGCCCTGGGATTTGTAGTATGGAGTGTTCCCACGATTTGGGTTTCTGCCAGGTACTTGTGACCTGGCTTGGCCACTGTTTGGAAAACAGGATACTGGGCTAGATGGACCATTGGTCTGATCCTGTATGGCTACTCTTATGTTCTAACCTGTTATGTAACTGGTATGACTTCCTTGAGGTAGACCCTTGAGGAAGAGCTTTAAAGCTGTACCAGGTGGGGGAAGTGAAGGCAGGGGACAGTAAGGAGCAACCACTCCCTATTTAAGTTTTTTAATTGAATCTCTTATGGACTATCTTAGAGACTCAACCAGAATTTATAAATCGATATGTACAGCATATTGCTATATAGCTAAAATTCATTATTTGGGGATTACACCAGTGTACTAAAATGAGTTAACATTGAATGTAAAAATGCATTAATTATCTCATGTTAATGTACCATGTAAATGATATGTAAAACACTTTGGAGTTAAATTCTTTTGTATTAAATTTAACATGTTTATGTTAACACAGAAAAAACCCTTATCTACACCGCACTGAATTATAATTATGTTTCTTGCATTAATGACTCTCTATTAGTATCACACATGCTGAGTGGACTAGTGGTTAGTGTACCACTCTTGACATCCAGAGGTGCTAGGTTATTATTATTATTATTTGTAGCATTTGTATCCCACATTTTCCCACCTATTTGCAGGCTCAATGTGGCTTACATTTGCCATTATGGCTATTGCCATTTCTGGACTTTAGATATGCACATGATTTTGCAATCAAGTGCGTACATACATGATAGAAGAAAGCATTGTGTACTTGCGTACTTGTTAACACGTGTTTTGCAAATAAGTGCGTATATGTGTAGTAGAAGAATACATTGTGGTCTTGTGTAGGTGTCGGCTTTATGTAGTTGCTCAGGTGATGGTATTATGGTGAAGTAATAGTGTAGGGCAGTGGTTATGTCGTTTCGGTCTCAGTCTTCGTTGTTGTTGTTTAGAAGTTAGGACGGTTGTTTGTTGTATGCTTTTTTGAATAGTTCCGTTTCCAGTAGTTTGCGAAAGATGGTTAGATCTTGCTTTGTCTTTATGGTCTTCGGGAGCGCGTTCCATAGCTGTGTGCAGATGTAGGAGAAGCTTTCAGTGGAGGTTCAGTGGAGGAGTGGCCTAGTGGTTAGGGTGGTGGACTTTGGTCCTGAAGAACTGAGTTCAATTCCCAATTCAGGCACAGGTAGCTCCTTGTGACTCTGGGCAAGTCACTTAACCCTCCATTGCCCCATGTAAGCCGCATTGAGCCTGCCATGAGTGGGAAAGCGTGGGGTACAAATGTAACAAAAAAAAAATCCTGCTGCTTCTCAGTGTGATCTTGGGTAAGTTACTGAGGGATCTTTTCACAAAGTCAGCTAGTGATTTTGATGCCAGAAAGCCCTTAGCAATTGAATAGGCTTAGTAGCATTTGCTGCACTGGAATTGCTAGCGTGGCTTAACCTTCCATTGCCTCAGGTACAAAATTAGATTGTGAGCCTGACAAAGAAATACCCAGTGCACCTGAATATAACTCACCTTGAGTTACAACTGAAAAAGGTGTGAACAAAATCCAAATAAATAAAACATAATATTATTTTACTAGGCACTCCTGGGTTATAAGTTTAGCTGTTATTCTATGTCAAATTTTAATTGCAATTAATCTCGCCTGATTACAAATTTTCATTGCAGTGAAAAAAAAAAAGAAATTCTTAAAGTTATGGACCTAAGTTGGACCTAAGAAAGGAACCGTAGAATTCACTTGAATGATTCGTTCCTTAGGTCCATGCTCTTTTCATAATTTTAAGTAGGACTTTGAAGGCAGAGTCAGGAACATGTTTATCAGAAAAAGGCCATTGAGTTCTCCTGTAAGATTTCAAACTCATGAGCTCCCATCCTGCTTTCTTTGATAAGCCACCTGATCTGCCTGCTAAGTCCAGGTGTATGGTTTAGGAAGTCCTTACTGTGCCAAACTGAGCAAGGTGCACACACATGGTGAAGCAAGAAAAGAAAAGAAACTAACAAAATAGCTAAGTGCAAACAGCTTGATATATGGTGCAGTACAATTAAGGGAAAGAGTTGCACAGAAAATAGTTATTTATATACACGCACACGATAGTATGTCTAGCCCTATAATTCTGTCTGTGCATTCTGCTGACATGATAATCTGGGACAGCAGGGCAGACAATAACATGGAATTATAGGCTTGTAACAGCTGTCCTTTCTTTTTAAAAACTTTTTATGCTTTTCTAATTAGCTATATCTAAATTTGGATCGGATGCCTTCTATTAGACCAATACCAAATATGTTCTGCCTTCACAAGCACATCTGAAGAATGCTTCTATGTGACCTGAAAAGGTCATGCGTGACATCACCATCCGCGAATAATTCTTACATTGGTCCACTAAAAGGTTTAGAATCCATTTTTCTCTGGGTCTAACATGGCACCTGTAACTCAGCAACTTTGTTGTTAAGCATAAGATACAGGAAAGTTGCACATTTTGAAACTTTTGAGAAGGAAAACAGTTGTGCACGCTTCAGCTCGTGTTCTATCAATTCACTTGCTTCTTGCATTCAGGGCTCAGTTCTGCCAGAGTCAGGTGATTCTCACAAAAGGGAACCGGAGAAATTTGGTGGCCATGGATGGGAGTGTGAGAAGGGTGTGGTGGGGTAAAGGGGAGCCATGGATTGGTAGGGGCTCTTTTTAATTTCAGCACCAGCAGGGCAGGAGTATCTGGACCTTGTTTCTGTTATTGAAATCCTCGATCAGCTAATGGGTTATACGAGGAGAGATTTGGGACTGGGAAGGATGGGGAGGGGGGTACAGAGAACCAGGGACCTGTTACTGACAAGTCCAGTTAGGGGGGTGGCCAAGGCTACTGGTTAGTTCTATTGGGGGTTATGATGCAAGGGCTATGCCATGGAGGGAAGGTGCAATGGAGAAAGTTTTTTTTAGGGAGGGGGAACTGGATGCCAGGGGAGCGGTGAAAGTAAGCTAACATAATGCTTCCTGACATTCTAAGTATTTTGGGGATAGCCCTGAGAGCACTGGCAGATGTGGAAAATTAACTACAGTTCTTCAGAGATAGATTGATTTCCGAGGATTAGTGAGGATCACAAGTTTTATCATAATCCATGTTTCTCTATATTATTAGTGGAATGCCCCGAGGGACTGTATTGAGACCTGTGCTGTTTAACATCTTCATAAATGATCTGGAGATAGGAGCAGAGAGTGAGTTGATCAAATATGTGGATGACACAAAATTAGTCAAAATCAATAAAACAACTGAGGACTATGATAATTTGCAGAAGGATCTTGTGAGATTAGGACACTGGTCAGCCAGATGACAGATGAACTTTGATGTGGACAAGTACAAAGTGATGCACATAGAGAAATATAATCCCAGCCACAAGTACAATATGTTGGGCTCTGAGTTAGGAGTTATTATCAAAAACAAAATCTTGGCATCATTGTGAATAATATGTTGAAATTTTCAGGCCGGTATGTTGTATCGCCTCTGAAAAAGGATATAGTTCAACTAAAAAAAGGTACTCAGAAGGGTAACAATAATGATAAAGAGGGTAGGGCTCTTCAGTTTGGAGAAAAGATAGAGGAGATATGATAGAAGTTTATAAAATCATGAGTGTGATGGAATGGTTACATAAGGAACAGTTATTTATCCTGCTCAATAACATGAAAAGAAGAGGATACTCCATGAAACTAATGACAAGCATATTGAAAACAAATCATAGATAGATTTTGTTTACAGGGCATAGTTAAGCTGTGGAATATGTTGTTGGAGGATATGGTCAAGAAGACCAACACAACAAGATTTAAAAGAGGATTGGACCAGTTTCTGGTGGAAAATGTTCCCCAAAATTATTAGTCTTGGAAGAGCTGTTGCTTATCCCTGGAAATGAACTATGGAAAATAGCTCTACTTTTTGAATCTACTGCGTACTCTTGGATGCTGGGCTTGATGGACGTTGGTTTGACTAAGCGTGGTTTTTCTCATGTTCTTAACTTCTGTGCATACATTTGCATGAACACAGCTCAATAATATTTTCCTTCTGTCAGCATAAAACTTTGGGGGCTGTTGCCAACATTCAATCAAGTAAATATCATGGAATTATTTATTTATTTTATCTTAGTGGCAGTTGATAACCCACTTTTCACCATGAAACATTGGACTACAGAAAATAGAACAAGGAACAATAAAAGAAGCATATCCAAAATGCACTCAAAAAACAAGGCCAAATACAAGAAACAACAATAAATAGGAAACCTATCACATTGCGGTCTAATTAAACAAGGATCCAAGGCTACCAACCTAACCACACAGAAATCTGTCTGACTTCTTTAATCATCACCCCTGAGCTCAATCGGGCAAAGTCCAAACCTACAGCTAGTTCTTGGCCAATTTAAAAAACTGAGTATAGCTAGTTTTTCAGAAGCAGCTTAAGTATCAAACTGTTCCACAGCTCAAGGGCCAGATAAGAAAACACAAAAGAATGACTAGAAACCAGGCCAAGCAAACAGAAAATACAAGGGCAGCTAATAGATGCTGCTTAGAAGACCACAGAGTCTGCTCTGGTTCGTAAGGTTGTAACAGCTCTGTCAAATATTTTGGCTGAGCTGTACGCAAACACTTCAGTGTTGATGCGAGGATTTTAAATCTGATTTTTTAAATCTCAATAGGAAACCAGTGATGACTAACAAAAACAGAAGAAGCATGGCCAAACCTCTTTTGCCCAGTCAATAACTTGGCTGCAGTATCTTGAACTAGTTGCAGTCTGTGAAGGCCACAACTAGGCAACTCCATGCACAAAGGATTACAATAAATCAGCCTGATCTGAACTAAAGCTTGGCTCAAAGTGGCAAGGTCCACACATTCCATGTGTGGCCTCTTATGACATAGTTGTCAGAAACAACATTAATATGAACCATAGACCATGGCAGAAACTTATGCCAAAAAAAGCAGTCAGGAATCTAAAATCAACCCAAGACTTCTGAAGCTGTCACTAGGAAAAAGGGGCTTATCACACAGATATTACACTCTGCTGTTTATCCCAGCGACTAATCCACAAAGTCTCGGATTCCTGAGGATTAACTTTCAGTTCATGACAGTATAGTAAAGGAATTCTAGCTACCAACCTCATCTTGATCCTTCTCAATCTCCACTGACAGCTGTATACTGTCCGCAAAGATACAGCACTTGAAACCTTGAGCATGAATAATCCAATACACAGATAAAGATTAAGCAGCGTGTGTGTGTGGGGGGGGGGGGGGGGGGGGGGGGGGAGGAAGGTTCGACCCTTGTGGAACCCCATGGATAATGAGAGTAGTCCTCAAGTCTCTACCTTGTCCATGCACATAATAAGTGAAATCCATTTCAAATGAGGATAATCAGTGAAACAGGCCACCTTCCAAATCCACAGCCACCAATCAACATAGAAGCAACAAGTCATGGTCAAGCATATAAAACATAGCTGAGAAATCCAATAGGACCAGCATGCTATCAGTTGCCCATCTGCATGTTTCCTGTGCTAAGCAACTGTGCTAAGCAAACCCAGGAATAATGTTCCTGTACCATGACCTCTGTGGAGCCCAGACTGAAATGGATGCAAATCTACAGCCTGAGTGTCAAAGCCCACTAGCTAGGCATACATAATACATTTGCCAAGGAACTGGAGATTAGATAGAAGCTGAAAATTCATGAACTGTTTTGCAACCAATTCTGCTTTATTTATTTTTTTTAGAACTTGAGTAACCCCCACTATCCACCCATTTGATTTTCTGGCATCTGATATCCTAGGTGAGAATTCAGCCATGCACTCCTCTAGAGTAACTGAAGATTCTATTACCCTCACCCCATGGTGGCTTGAGATCCTACTGCCCCTCCCCCCTGCCAGAGCTTCCCTGCTACCATACCCCTGGGGTGACTCAAGGCCTTATCCCCCACTCATAAGAATAGCCTTATTGGGTCAGACCAATGGTCCATCTAGTCCAGTATCCTGCTTCCAACAGTGTGCGATCAATTGTTTAAACTTAGACATGAGAGTGACTAACACTGTTTCGGTGCTATGGTTAGATCAGAATCCTGATTGGGAGTTGTGCAGTATGGAGAATTTATCTAGGTAGTCGGTGAGTTGATTGGTCACCAATCCTTCCGTTAATTTGGTTGTCAGCGGAATAGATGCTACCGGGCGGTAGTTGGTTAAGTCGCTTGTGCTTTTTTTTGCATCTTTGGGTATAGGGGTGAGTAAAATATTTCCTTGATCCTTCGGAAAGAGTCCGTTTTATAGCATGTAGTTCAGGTGTTCCGTGAGATCTGTTATGAATTGTTGAGGGGCTGATTTTGTTAGGTTGTTAGGGCATATGTCTAGTTTGCAGTGAGACTTAGCAAACCTTTTGAGCTTTTGGGAGACGATGTCCTCTGATAGCGTCTCAAAGTTGGTCCAGGTTGTGTCTGCTTGGTATTCACCAGGGTTTGGGTCTAGACAGTCAATAAGCTCTGTGTAGTTTATGGTATTGACAGGTATCAAGAGACGTAGTTTTGTGATTTTTTCCTTGAAGTGTTTCGCGAGATTGTTTGCTGCTGGTTTGTCTGTGTTGTTAGAAGTTACCAGTGTAATATCTAGTAATTTGTTCATGAGTTGGAAGAGTTTGTGTGTGTCCTTGAATTCAGGTCCAATTATAGTTTTATAATATAATCTTTTAGTTTGTCTTATGGTGTATTTATATTTCCTTTGTAGTTGCTTCCAGGTGGTGAATGTGGAATCATCTTTTCTTTTATTCCATGCTCGTTCTAACCTTCTAACTTGCGTTTTTAGCTTTTTCAGTTCTTTGTTGAACCATGGTATTGATTTCTTTCTGTGTGAGGTTCTGGTTTGAATTGGTGCTACATTATCTAATATGTTTCTACATCTATTGTTCCATTCTTTGAGGAATTGGCTTGTATCTGTCTTTATAGACCATCCGTTGTCATAGAACTGTTGCCAGAATGTTAGAGGATCTATTTTTCCTCTCGTGGTGTAGGTGGTTCGTTCTTGTTTGTGGGTTGATTCTTTCATTCGCCATATGAGGGAGAAGTTTGCTATTGGAGTGGCCTAGTGGTTAGTGTGGTGGATGCTGGAACTGAGGAATGGAGTTCAATTCCCACTTCAGGCACAGGCAGCTCCTTGTGACTCTGGGCAAGTCACTTAACCCTCCATTGCCCCAGGTACAAATAAGTACCTGTATATAATATGTACGCCACATTGAGCCTGCCATGAGTGGGAAAGTGCAGGGTACAAATGTAACAAAAAAATATATATATAGTGGTCGGACCACGGTATGGGTGTCCATTTTATATCTGCTAATGCTAAATTTAAGTCGGGGTGAATTTGTGTGTGATGATATCTAGTGCATGTCCTTTAATATGGGTTTGCTGCGTAGTTGGTTTGTGGAAGTCCCATAATTGAAGGAATTCTTCACATTCTTGGACGTTTGTTGAGGTAGAATCTTAAAGGTGTAAGTTGATATCTCCTACTATAAGTAAGTTTGAGGTAGAGACACATATATTCGATATGAAGTCCATAAAGTGTGTTTGGCAGTCTTGCCAGTTACCTGGTGGTCTGTAGAGCAGGATTAAGTTGAGATGCTCCATTAGGTTTGGGTGGCTGATTCTAACTGAGACAATTTCGAGATGGGGCAGGATGGATTTGGCTATGGTTGTAATGGTGAATTTGGCTCTGTAAATTATGGCTATTCCTCCTCCTCTTTTTCCATTCCTTGTCCAGTGGGTGATTTTGTAGCCTGGGGGGCAAAGATCTAAGATTATGGGGTCTTTAAGGTCGTGGATCCAGGTTTTGGTAATAATTAAGAGATCAAGCTTGTCCATTGTGATCCAGTCTGTAATTGTTGTTGTTTTGTTAACTACCAATCTTGCGTTTACATAGCTTAGTCTAATTGCTTGGTAGGGATCAGTTTGAGATGAGGAGGTATTGATTTTTATTAGTTGTCTGTTTTCTTGGTATCTGGTTTTGTTGTGTCCTTTCCTCCCTTTCTGTTGGTTGTTTCCGTGCATAGTTGCTTTTCCTTTTAATTGGTTGTTATTTTTTTGTTCTGTTGTACTGTAGTTGAGTTGTCTGTGGGGTTTATGTGATGTGGGTAGATTGTTGTCTAAGCAGGGGGAAGTCCATGCATAGTAGATTAGGGGAAGAAAATAGATAGTTAAGAGCAGTTTGTTAATATTCATATTGGCTTTGGTTGGTGTGCAGTATTCGGATTGAAATTACTGGCTAGCAGTGTGAGACGGTATAAGATGGTGTGAGCTGATGAGGTGTTGCAGTCAGTGGTGAAATATGGTGTAGTGTGATAGGGTATCCAAAGTATGGTCGTTGGTTAGAGGAGTTCGGTGTTAGTTGTTAGTAGTTGTAGCAATTCAGGATGATTCGTATTACAGTTACAATCAGTATTACAATTCAGTTGACTGAATAATACTGTGCTACAAATAGAGAAGAGATGCTATGCAATTACAGTCACTTTTTACAATTCAAGTATTCGAATCCTGTTGTGCCCCAGGTACACAATAAATATCGGTATATAATATGTAAACTGCTTTGATTGCAACCACAGTAAGGTGATATATCAAATTCCTTTCCTCTCTCTTCACTCCCTACTCTCTACCCCCCTAGATGTTCAGCATTCTTTCTTCTGTCCCCCTTCTCCTCCATATCCAATATAAGAACATAAGCATTGTCATACTGGGACAGACTGAAGGTCCATCAAGCCCAATATCCTGTTTCCAACAGTGGTCACAAGTATCTGGCAAGATCCCAGAACAGTAAAACCAATTTTATGCAGCTTATCCTAGAATATGCAGCAGATTTTCCCCAATTCCATCTTAATAATGGCTTATGGACTTTTCTTTTAGGAAATTAACCAACCTTTTTTTAAACCCTGCTAAGCTAACTGCTTTTACCACATTCTCTGGCAGGGAATTCCAGAGTATAATCCCTAGTCCTAGTATTTTTTGGAAAGAGTAAACAAGTGATTCACATCTACCTGTTCCACTCCACTCCACTCAATATTTTATATACCTCTATCATATCTCCCCTCAGCTATCTCTTCTCCAAGCTGAAGAGGGAAAGGGAAATGGGACTTGATATACCGCCTTTCTGAGGTTTTTTTTGCAACTACATTCGCCTTAGTTGCTTTAACCTTTCCTCATAGGGAAGACATCTCATCCCCTTTATCCTCGTCGCCCTTCTGTGTACCTTTTCTAATTCCACTATATCTATTTTGAGATGCAGTGACCAGAACTGCACACAGTATTCAAGGTGCGGTCGCACCATGGAGTGATACAAAGGCATTATAACATTCTCAGTTTTATTTTCCATTCTTTTCCTAATAATTCCTAACAGTCTATTTGCTTTCTTAGTCGCTGCTGCACATTGAGCAGAGGGTTTCAACATATCATCAACGATGACACCTAGATCCCTCTCCTGGGCAGTGACTCCTAATGTGGAACCTTGCATCACATAACTATGGTTTGGATTCCTCTTTCCCACATGCATCACTTTGCATTAGCTCACATTAAAAATCATCTGCCATTTGGATGCCCAGTCTCGTAAGGTCCACTTGCAATTTTTCACAATACTCTTGTAATTTAACAACTTTGAATAACTTTGTGTCATCAGCATATTTAATTACCTCACTAGTTATTCCCATCTCTAGATAATTTATAAATATATTAAAAAGCATCTCTCCCAGCCCAGACCCTTGAGGAACCTCACTATCTACCCTTCTCCATTTAAACCTACTCTCTTTTTTTAATCTTTCATCCAGTTTTTAAACCACAATAGGCCTGCCTCCTATCCCATGACTTTCTAATTTCTTCAGGAGTCTTCCATGAGGTACTTTGTCAAATGCCTTTTGAAAATCCAGATACACAATATCGACCGACTCACCTTTATCCACATGCTTATTCACCCCTTCAAAGAAATGTAGTAGATTGGTGAGGAAAGATTTCCCTTGACTAAATCCATTTTGGCTTTGTCTCATTAAACCATGCTTATGTATATGCTCTGTAATTTTGTTCTTTATAATAGTCTCTACCATTTTGCCTGGCACTGACGTCAGGCTCACCGGTCTATAAGTTCCCGGATCACATCTGGAACTCTTTTTAAAAATTGGCATTACATTGCCACTCTCCAATTGTCTGGTGCCATGCTTGATTTTAAAGATAAATTATATATTACTAGCAATAGCTCTGCAAGTTCATTTTTTAATTCTGTATATCATCCGGTCCAGGCGATTTGCTACTCTTCAGTTTGTCAAATTGCTCCATTACATCTTCCATGTTTACAGAGATTTGTTTCAGTTTCTCTGACTCATCAACATTGAATACTATTTCTGGCAGCGGTATCTCTCCCACATCTTCCTCAGTGATATTCATTTAATCTATCCACTATGACCTTGGCTTTCCTGATTGCCCCCTTTATCCCTCATTCATCTAGCGGTCCAACTGATTCTTTTGCCGGCCTATTACTTCTGATATACCTAAAAAGTTATTATTCTGTGTTTTTGCCTCCAGCGCAATCTTCTTTTCAACGAAACTTATACCAGATCTGGACAAAACTTAACTCTCTCTCCTTGACTACCTAATTTACTCTCCACCTTATTTTCGAAAGTGATGGACGAAGTGGCGTAGCCAGACTGCCAATTTTGGGTGGGCCTGAACCCAAAGTGGGTGAGCACAAAATTTTCTCTCTACCCCCCTCTCCCAGCAAAATTTAGTCACACTAATCAGATGCATTTGTCACACAGGGTAAAGTGCTGCTTTTCAGCGCATCAGATTTCAGACAATTTATTTAATAGCCTAACACCCTTTTCTCTCCCTCCTTCTAACCAGTGTCTCTCTATCTCTCTACCCTTTTCTGCTCAGTGTCCCTTCTCTCTCCCCATCCTTCCAGTCTTTCCCCTTTCTCTCTGCATCCTTTCATCCATCTCCCCTCTTTCTCTCCCCATCCTTCCATCCAGTGTCTCTCTCCTCATCCATCCGTTTTTCCTCTTTCTCTCCCATCCTTCCATCTGTTTTCCCTCTTTCTCTCCCCATCCTTCCATCTGTTTTCCCTCTTTCTCTCCCCATCCTTCCATCTGTTTTCCCTCTTTTTCTCCCCATCCTTCCATCTGTTTTCCCTCTTTCTCCCCATCCTTCCATCTGTTTTCCCTCTCCCGATTCAGGCCCACCAGCGCCAGCCCCAGCTCCAGCTCCCATTGCCGGCCACTGCTGCTTTTCCTGTTGAGCAGCAGGGCCGGTGCTACAAAAAGAAGAAGCGCTCAGCTGACTGAGCTGAGCGCTAACGCTAACGAGAAAAAATGTTGAAAAAAAAAGTGCGGCACCACAGGCAGCCTTGAGGCATTGGCTGCTGGCTCTGTAGGCTCCTCCCGTCTCTTACATCACTGCGGCACATTTTTTCTCGTTAGAGTTAGCGCTCAGCTCAGTCAGCTGAGCGCTTCTTCTTTTTGTAGCGCCGGCCCTGCTGCTCAACAGGAAAAGCAGCAGTGGCTGGCGCGGGCCTGGAGGAAAAGTGAGTGGGCAGTGTGTGTACACTTGGGTGGGCGGGCCAGAGCTGAAATTGGGTGGGCCTGGGCCCACCCAGGCCCACCTGTAGCTACGCCCCTGGATGGACACCCAGATTTTGACCCAAATCGGGAGATGGGCGCCCATCTCACAAAGGTGCCTAAATTGGTATAATAGAAAGCCGATTTTGGGCGTCTTCCACTGCACTCTGTCGCGGGAACGAACAAAGTTGATGGGGCGTGTCAGAGGCATGGTGAAGGCGGGACTGGGTCATGTTTATTGGTCGAGGAGAGATGGGCGCCCTCAGCCGATAATCGAAAAAAGAAAGGCGTTTTTACCGCGAATTTGGGTCACTTTTTTGGACCCTTTTTTTTCACGAACAAGTCCCAAAAAAGTGCCCTAAATGGCCAGATGACCACCGGAGAGAATCGGGGATCACAACCCCTGACTCCCCCAGTGGTCACTAACCCCCTCTCCCCCCCCCCCCCAAAAACCCCAACTTTATGAACTTTTTTTCCAGCCTGTATGCCACCCTCAAATGCCATACCCAGCTCCATCACAGCTGATTTAGCAGCTAATAATATATCATTTATTCAGTTATTTGTATGAGGAGTAGTGGTATAATTGTCCATACCCAATAACAAGATAGTTGGGGTGAATAGTACAGCGAATCCCGAGATTGTAGACTGGACCAGATTTCTTATAAAAAATGTTGAGTAAAAGGACAACCCTAGCTTATAAATTGTACTGGGGTTAGGTAATTTGTAAGAAGTCATACTTGTGTAAGTTGTGTTATCAATGATGCAGTTGAGATTGAACACTTAAAAAGCATTCTCCATAGTGGATTCCAAAAGGAATTTCTGTCCAGGTATCCAAGAACTTTTATCATTTATCTTGATTAGAGGTGTTGAATAAGGGGAAATGAAAGATAAAATGTTTGATATAACCTGGATATCATACCTTTCACTTTATTTTGCTTAAATACATTTTTGTAAAGGCATAATAGTTCAACTAAAATTTCCTATACATTGTGCACAGAATTGGCATAATTGAAAATATTGATACAGACTAATAGGTACGTTAAATTTCTCTGACTAGATGCCTTGGAGGAGGGAGGCCTCCTAAAAGTAGAGCATCACCCTGGTGAAGCAGGAACTAATCCTGTGGCCAGGATCTGCCCACCAGAGGATGCAAATATCCTTTCACACTGAGGATGTGTCTCCAGGAGTGTCTGCCCAGAAGGGAAGGATTAGGACAGCTGTTCCAGTTGATGATTTGATTAATAGGCATGTAGATAGCTGGGTGTCTGGTGAAAGTGAGGATTACCTGGTCACTTGTGACCTAGATTGACCACTGTTGGAAGCAGGATACTGGACTAGATTGGCCATTGGTCTGACCCAATATGGCTATTTTTATGTTCTTATGTTCTTAAGATGTCAATAGCACCAATTGTATTTTATAATTTGAGTATGTTTCCTATGCTGTTCTCCAAATCCTGCTATAAATCAATGAATACATGTATATCTAAATTCTTGTGGTCCAATAAACCCTCCAGAATAACCTTAAATAAACTCCAAACTCCTAAAAATGAGATGTTAACCTAACTTTTTTGAATACCATAAAGCATTTATTTTATGACAGGGCATGTTGTGGCATACTAGTCATATTACCTTATCAGTTTCTCCATGGTTGCTTCTGGAAAAGGAGCTTGGACACCTAGCCACACTTGAATCTCTCATATCCTCTACATTGGGTAAACACCTGAAGGCAAACCCAATATTCCATTTGCCTTGGAAGATACTTTCACATATTGACTGTACTGCTAATGTACCACTTAACCATACCATATATGCTCCTTTTTGGAACAACTGTCTCATCAAACTCAACAATTCTCCCCATTATGTGGGAAGATTGGATATCCAGAGGCATATACAGTGTAATCAATATTATATCCAATGGTAAACAGTCTTTTTCAGAGATCTGTTCAAAATATGCCTGCTCTTTTAATGAATGTTATAAATGGATACAATTAAGACGTATCCTCAAATATGCTGTGCACATCCACAATATGAAGGATGACATTCCCACACTTTGTTCTCTCTATTCTATGGTGTCTACGTTGAAGCATGAAGCATCGAATTGGTATAAACTTCGCACAGACAAGTCAGATTATAACGGTTTGTTGCACCTTCAGGAGATATGGTCAAAGGAAGTTGTAGGGATATTACAGCTGGACAATGGTCATATTTCTGGTCCCACTGCATTAGATGCACTTTAATGGCATTGATTGCGCTGTCTCTTTACCTTCTTGGATCATTGTGGACTTAGATAAACTGCAAAAAATAGATCCATCTTTATCCAATAAATGCTGGACATGGGCCATGCACCCAGGTACTCTGGAACATCTGCTCTATAAATGTGCAACTATGCAACAGTTTTAGTTTCATGTCTGGGCTTATATTAAGAGAATATTGAATTCTGATATTCCTATCTCTTATTGCACAGTGGTTTTCAACATTCATCCTATAGTATCTCAAATGGAGGATAGTGCAATATCTCTTCTTCATATTCTCACAGAAGTTGCTCTCCAACAAATCATGATAAACCTTAAAAATGTGAATATGTTAAATGGCCAGTTTTGGTGGAGCTCAGTTTTGTTAACATATAAAAATGAAACCAACTTGCTCTCTCATGGAAATCACTGCCGTAAACTTTGAATTTGGTCATACCTGCAGACATATGTTTCCCTCCCTGATCAGAGAACACACTCTACTACTGAATAGTTGCAAATATATAATTTAGGCCCTGATTAATATTGTATGGCTTACACAATGTATATAGCTGTTTGACCTGATAACTCTGATTGATGTTAGAATACTGGATAAATGTACTAGCACTCTAGCTGTGGTTTATTCCTCATTCTGTACTTTCTTATAATGTTTACTGTATTAACTCTGCTTTCTTTTTTTGATATTTAAATACTAATAAAAAATACTAGGACAAAATTTTTAAAAAGTAGTGTGATGGTGGACCTTTGAGAACCTCTTACACTGATGGTCTAATGGGTCCCCTCCCTCTGACATAAACTTCCTGTCAGAGGGAGTAGGATGTGGCAGGCCTTGAACCCACATGCACATGGTGCTCAAACACCTACTGCGTTGAAAGCCCTATCATTTTTCTGTCTTGACCACTATAGTGTTTCTACATTGCCACGTTAGATGGATGCCTGGTCCACTTGCTAGTAAGGATGGCCCTGGCAGTTGGGGAAAGGAGCCAACCAGACTATCTAGGACTAAGGGGCACACAATGAAGCTACAAAGTAGTAAATTTAAAACAAATCAGAGAAAATATTTCTTCACTCAATGTGTAATTAAACTCTAGAATTAGTTGCCAGAGAATTTAGTAAAAGCAGTTAGCTTAGCGGTTTGGATAGCTTCCTAAAAGAAAAGTCCATAAGCCATTATTAAGATGGACTTGGGGAAAATCCACTGTTTATTTCTAGAATAAGCAGCATAAAATGTATTGTACTGTTTTGGGATCTTGCCAGGTACTTGTAACCTGGATTGACCACTGTTGGAAACAGGGTGCTGGGCTTGATGGACCTAATGTCTATCCCAGTAAGGCAACACTTATGTACTTATATAAGAATAAGGATTTTATGCTGCCCTAACATCTTTACCAACCAAGATGGCACAGGGTCTAGGGAACAGAAAGTGGGGTACAAGTCCTTCAGTGCATTTTCAACTTCCAAGCAAACACCTCATGAACTTTCAGGAACTGCAGCCACAAGAAATGTGCAGGATAATCATTCTTTAGCCTATTGATCCCACACTTATCCACAATACAGTTGAATTTCCCTGTGGATTGTTGAATGGACATTTAACTGGACCTGCTTCAAGACAGCCCTGAAAACCTATTTTTTCACTGATAAGAATTTCTTTTGTCACTTTAATACCCATAGTCCATTTCTTCTTCCCTCAGGAGGAGAATGATTGGAGACCTTTAGCAGCAGTTCTAGTATCAGCAGTGACAGGGGCAGTGCAGGGGAACTGTTCTACTAACCCAGCCTTTTCCAAAACTATATATATTCCCAGTGCATTTTTTTCTAGCAAAAAAGGTGCTGGTACTCAAATGCCAGGCCACCCTTCAGGGGTGGGGTGATCACTGAGGGACCCACCCCATAATAGCCAGGCTCCCTGCAACCAGTCACAGAATCTATGACAAGGCAGAATTGGTATGTAGAGCCTCAGCTCTTTCCAGGGGTGTAGCCAGACCTCACAGTGGGAGGGGGCCAGAGCGTGAGGTGGGGGGGCACATTTTGGTCTGTCGCCCCCTACCACCTTGCTGCCCCCCCCTGCTGCCCTGCCACTCCCCACCCAATGTTGCAGCAAATACTTTGGCTGGTGGGGGTCCCAAACCCCCGTCAGCTGAAGCGTTGAGGGGTACTGAGTACTGGCACCTTTTCCATTGTCTGCTAAAATTGACTCGTGGATCCCAAGTTTTAATGAAAGAGCCAGTGGTGTAGCTACTTGGGGCCAAGGGGGCCTGGGCCTCTCCCAAATTTCCTGTCGGCCTCTGGTTTTGCTGGTGTTGTCCAGCGCTGGTCTCTGGCACTTCCACATTACTTGCCTTGCTCTGTCTTCTCCTCATGTCCTGCATGCTCCTTTTAGTGAAATTGAGCATGGCAGGCAATGCGGCGGCACTGGAGACCAGCGCTGGATAACACCGGCAAAACCAGAGGCCCACAGGAAATTTGGGGGAGGCCCAGGCCCCCTTGGCCCCATGTAGCTACACCACTGGCTCTTTCATTAAAACTTGGGATCCATGAGTCAATTTTAGCAGACAATGGAAAAGGTGCCTGTACTCAGTACCCCCTCAAAAAAGCCCTGCATACTCCCTCAACCCCAATAGTAGATCCCAACCAAAAGAACCCCATTTTGCTTGCTTTCATCTTTGGCCTGAGTGTGGGAGAATGGGGTAAAGATGAGAGAGGGACAGAATGCATAAAGAGAGGGTCTCCATATCATCAGGAGAACATACCAATCCAGTATTGGTTTTCTAAAAGTACTTTTGATGCATTCTTGGGGGCAAATAACCCCCATCAAACCTCCACTATGTGTACCTAAAAGTAAGTTGCATTGAAAGGCTGAAGAAATTGTACTAGACTAGCAGGACCGTACCAAACTATAGTTGTGTGCTGTGTAGCTTACCCACAGGTGCCACTCCCCACCCGGTTTGCATTGACAGTGAGAGGAGATGGTGGACTGGGAGCCATTTTTGAACTCCTCCATATTTGTACCCTGTGCTTGCACAACGGGGGGGGGGGGGGGGGGGGGGGATAAGATATAGATGTTTAAATGCTTAAAAAGTATCAGTATGCAGAGATGGGGAAGTTGTAAAACTAGAGGTCATGAGTTGTGGTTGCAGGATGGAAGACTTATGAGCAACATACAGATGGGTGGTAGATGCCTGGAATGCCCTCCTGGGGGAGGCTGTGAAGACAAAAATGGCAAAGAAATTCAAGAATGCATGGAATAAACACAGAGAATCCCTATATAGAAAAAGGAGGGAATCAAATGAAAAGAAATTTAAATGACCTCGTAGCTGGAGTGAATTTTAATGGCAGTTCCGGAGATAAGGAAGAAAGATCAATACTGGGCACACTTCTATGGTCTTGGCCTCATAAGTGGCAAAGACAGTTCAGGATCAAGGCTGGAATGCGTTTTGTCAGCAACTCCAGTAGTTGGGAAGTAGGACCAGTGCCAGGCAGACTTCTACAGTCTGTGCCCCAAAATTGGTAGGGAGAGACAGAGATTAAGTATGTGCATATCATATCGCATTCAAAGCGTATGCTATGATTGCAGGTGCTGCATATCTCATGGGAGGGGGAGAATCATAAAGTTAATATTAGCAAATAAATAATACTAGCTAGTGGTGGGGGAGGGCAAGACATTCTTAGGGTTGACAGCAAGGTACAGTATCATGGTATTAAATTCCAAGATTGTATCATAATTGGTTGTATGAGGTTGGCAAGGTGGCAAGTTGCCGACTACCCTGTTTATGATACCAATGTTTAATCATGAATAAGTGGAACATGTGCAGAGTGCCAGGTACAAATTGGCCACCTTCTTGGGCAGACTGGATGGACTGTACAGGTCTTTTTATCTGCTGACATTTACTATGTTTTTATACTATGTTACTATGAGGGGCATTTTCGAAAGAAACGTCCAAGTTGCGATTTGTACGTCTTTATAAAACGTCCAAATCTGGGGGTGGGTAAAACAGTATTTTTGAAACAAGATGGACGTCCATCTTTCGTTTTGAAAATACTGTCAGAGATGTCCAAATTCGACGTCCTTAAATTTGGACGTCCCTAGATTTGGACGTCCTTGGATTTGGACGTCTTTGACTTTCAGCAATTTTCGAAACCAAAGATGTCCAAGTCAAAAATGTCCAAATGCAGGCCATTTGGATGTGGGAGGAGCCAGAATTTCTAGTGCACTGGTCCCTCTGACATGCTAGGACACCAACCGGGCACCCTAGGGGGCACTGCAGTGGACTTCATAAAATGCTCCCAGGTACATAGCTCCCTTACCTTGTGTGCTGAGCCCCCCAAAACCCACTACCCCCAACTGTACACCACTACCATAGCCCTTACAGGTGAAGGGGGGCACCTATATGTGGGTACAGTGGGTTTGTGGTGGGTTTTGGAGAGCTTGCTGTTTCCTCCACAAATGTAACAGGTAGGGGGGGTATGGGTCTAGGTCTGCCTGTCTGAAGTGCACTGCAGTATCCACTAAAACTGCTCCTGGGACCTTCATGCGCTGTCTTGGACCTGAGTATGACATCTGAAGCTGGCATAGAGGGTGGCACGAAATATTTTTAAAGATATTTTTTGAGGGTGGGAGGGGGTTAGTGACCACTGGGGGAGTAATGGGAGGCCATCCCCGATTCCCTCCGGTGGTCATATGGTCATTTCAGGAACCTTTTTGTGCCTTATTAGTAAAAAAAACACGTCCGGGTGAAAACATCCAAGTGTTCGTCATGGACGTCCTTGCTTTTTTTGATTATGGGTCAAAGACGTCCAAGTGTTAGGCATGCCCAAGTCCCGCCCTCACTATGCCTCCGACATGCCTCCTTGAAATTTGGATGTCCTTACGACGGACTGCAGTTGGAGATGTCCAAAATCGGGTTTTGATTATACCGATTTGGACGTCTCTGGGAGATGGACATCCATGTTCCGATTTATGTCAAAAGATGGACGTCCTTCTCTTTCGAAAATGAGCCTGTATATGTAACCCTTGTACAACACTGTAGATTAGTATTGGGATAGGTAGTGTTAAAATGAAGAGACAGGATAGGCATGGTGTAGTGAAGGGAAGAAGATTTAAATTAGGAAGCAGACATGGGAAGGGCAAAAGAGTATAAATAAGAGAGAGAGAGAGAGAGAGAGAGAGAGAAAATAAGGAGGGCCAAAGGATAAGCAAGAACAGTGGCTGCCAGGAGTAATAAAAGGGGAGGGAAGAAGGAAAAGAGATAGGTTAGTAGGGGGCAGGTAGAGGGCAAGAGTTAAAAAGAACTAAAGTGGTCAAGCTCAGGAAAGGCGTTGTATTCTTTGAACTGGATTTCTTCTTCTCCTATGTATAGATTCATGCAGTTGTTCATTTTTCGTTTTCTGTCAAAGCAGCAATATTTCTGCTGCACGCTTCAGTGCTGCCTTCCCCCCAGTAGCGACAAGAACATTTGAGCTGCAGCTGTGCCAGACAAAATAAAAACTGTCTTGAAATAAAATAGGGCAAGCTATATAGAACATATGTTAAAAAAAATAAAGCAAAAATACGATCATGATGGTGACCTAAGAATAGGGGTCAATGAGTTCAAGGAGTTAAGAACTTGTTGAACTCCCCAGTGCCTTAAGGAAAAAAACACAATGGCGCCTCATTTGCAGTGATCTATTAACTACTGAGATAAGGAGTACTTTTGCACACTATTTCCTGTCGTACTATATTCTATTTAGGCTTTGCTAGGTGATGTCACACAAGCTTTTTAAATAAGTATTGATAACACTGAGGTAAAGTCTTAATCCAGCAGCACAACACTTAACAAAAATATATTTTTCTACTGTATCTGCGGAATATGGGTGTATTACTAGTAATGAAAGAATTCAGTGGACACATTTTTATATATGTGCCTAGCAGTGTCTCTAGCCCAGGGGTTCTGAACCCAGTCCTCGGGACACACCTAGCCAGTCAGGTTTTCAGGGTACCCACAATGAAAATGCATGAGATAGATTTGCATACTTTACCTCCATTGTCTGCAAATTTATCTCATGCATATTCATTGTGGGTATCCAGGACTGGGTTGAAAACCCTTGATCTAGCCTGATGCCACTCTGTGAAGAGTCAACGAACCACAGACCAGGACAGTAGGTTCAGCCCAGCTGCTTATTTGCTTTGGATATTTCTCCTTTGGAAGTTTTGAAGACAGAAGATTTGGCAAAGATGTATTGAATTATCTGTTTTTACATATCTGGTGACCTTCTGTGTGGATATACTAGGCTAGTAAAAGCAAAACAGGGTTGGACTAATCTGGCCAGAGTGGCATGCGGGGGAGGGAGGGGAACGGGGAATTTCTCAGACTTTTTGCAATTGTTCCTCCTTGGGTTATGATCTTGTAAGACTTTTTAGAAGCCCAAATAGTTGTGTTTCATTAGCATTAGAATGAGAGGTCAAAGGAATGCTGGGGGCTACAGGAACACTCTGACTCAGAACCTGACAAGGACCCAGGAAGGCAGGGGCGGTGGAACACCCTTCTGGTTAGAGAGGTCAAACAAACTAGCCTTCAGCCCAGCCCTTAGCTCTCAACTGATGATGCTGTGTTGGGCAAAATATTGGTGGGATTATGGTGCCAGTGGCCTACCCCATTCTACTACCTGTGCAAGAAAGTGCAAGTAGGGAGTGGAGGGCATTTTGGTATTGAAGATGTTATAACTTGTTATACTAAGGTGCTGTCTACTTTATAAGTACATATAGTCATTGGATCAAGGGGGGATATTGTGAACTGAATATTGGCACTTAACTGGCCAAGTGTTGACTCCACCCCCAAAACACCTCCAAAATAGCTGGTTTTGAGTTGGAGGCTAACTGAAAATTTCCAGCGGCATTATCCAGTTAAGTGCTGCCAGAGGCGGTCTGACAGTGGTCAGGACCCCCGAGCAGTAAAGGTCATTGGATACCCCCCCCCAGTCATTACTCACCACCCCACCGCTGCGCCACTGCCCCTCCCACACCGCCCTCCTTGGTCCTACCGTGAAGGGCCTGGTGGTCTAGTGGCTTCTTTGGGGGCAGGAAAGAACCCCACATTTTCCTGCCCACTATCGCTACTGTGCCCGGCAGCTACGAGTGTTTTTCAAAATGGCCACTGAGTCCTACCATGATAGTTTTGTGGGTCTCAGAAGTCTCAGCTGCCATTTTTTAAAACACGGTGACACCAACCTGGCTTGTTGCCATGCAGAGTAGCGGTAGCGGACAGGAAAGAGTGGGATTCTTTCCTGCCCCTGCAGACTCTTCAAGGTAGGACCGGGAATGGCTGCAATGTGCTGCGGTGGCAGTGGCAGGCAACCGGGCAGAGCCTCTGGACCCCCAGGCACTGCCCATCCCTGAGTGCTGCTGAATATGACCAGTTAACCCTGAACAGGCAATTTAACCTGCCAGGAGCCATTTCTGGCTGGTTAAATCACTTTGAATACCGACCATGTTGAAAATTTGCTCCCTGAAAATCTCATGCCAGTTTTTGTAAGAGTGGAGAGGCTAATCCCAATATGCTGGCTAAACTTCAGAACAGGTTGTAGAAGGAATTTCTGCTGAAGAAACAACTTTATGTGGCTGAAGAAGGTCTCTCTTGCTATGGTAGAAAATATATCCATCATTAAATGTTCTACGATGCTTTGAATCACAGCTCAATACAAATGCAACGTTAAGAAGGCAGTGATACAGCACAATCCAATGAAAAAAAAATGGCACTGCCAGATTTATGATGGGTACAGCAGTGGGACTTGATTCACATTTCCATGTTTGTAGATTTATTTTATTTTAGTTACATTTGTACTCTGTGCTTTCCCACTCATGGCAGGCTCAATGCGGTAGGAAATGGAGGGTTAAGTGACTTGCCCAGAGTCACAAGGAGCTGCCTGTGCTGGGAATTGAACTCAGTTCCTCAGGACCAAAGTCCACCACCCTAACCACTAGGCCACTAGGCCACATTTCCATGTTTGTAGATTTAATGATGGATTGTAGGTAAGCAGCACAGCTGGGCTGGCAGATTGTTGATGTTACATTTACGGAATACCAGGATATTGGTTCCAACCTCTTGTTGTGATCCACGGTGCATCCAGTTGTTCAACAGGCAGCTACAAGATACAAGCAGCTGCATAAATGCATGTCACTGTCAGGCTAACCTCATAAAATTGGAAATTGGATACTTTAAACACATTGTGCCTCTTGAATTTACAGAAATGCATGCACCTCGTTTATCTTGATGGGCAGACTGGATGGACCGTACAGGTCTTTACCTGCCGTCATTTACTATGTTACTATGTTATTGGAAGCATGCTGTTGGAAGTGCATAACATACATACATACATACATGTAGTGTGCATGTTGGTCACACACATTTCAGTAGAAGATCAAACTAGTAAATCTGATTTCAGCTCAAATTCCACTGAGTCAATACTTGGTACCACACTAATAACAGGAGAGCTTAGAGAGATGTTATTTTCTGTGCTTAAGCACTTAAGGCTGGGATTGCATTTCAGAAATGAGTCTTCATGCACCTGGATACTATGGTTGTAGCTTGTGGCTTTGCACTTGGGCATTTGTGTAATCTCTTAACTCCACACACCCCAGTTTGTCTAATTGATTAAGAATAACATTACATGTTTAGGTAAAGTTTGCCAGTGCAATGTGAGATCAATACACTCCTCTAGGGTTCTCTTCTCCCACCACTGGCAAACAATTTCATTGCACAGCCTTTTTAGATACAAAAGGGCAAATTCTATAAATGGTGCCTGAAAAATTGGTGCCGAAAAAACACTATAAACTATGCCTAAAGTTAGGTATAGTTTACAGAATACACTCAAATGCCATGCATGCCCCTAAAATGTAGGTGCACTCATTTAGTCCTCTGAAAAACAAGCCTAAATACCTGTGACTACAATAGGCACAGATCGGCTGTATTCTATAATACTGCGCATAGTTTTTTGAAACACCTATGACCCACCCATTCTACACACATAGCCACGCCCCCTTTTTAGCTGTGCGCATTAGAATTTACATGCACCGCGTTATAGAATACACTTAGAACATCGTGCACATAAATTCCAATTTTAACCCAATTAGTGCTGCTAATTGGTTACGTATAATTATCAGCACTAATTGGCTTGTTAATCAATTAAGTTGTGCACACAATTTTGCCATACAGCCAAATTTGCTTGCACAACTTAAGATGCTGTCAGGTTTTCAAAGCAGAACCTGGGTTCATGAGCCCTTGGGCCACTGCCGAGGAGCGGCAGGCAAAACCACCCCACACCAGAGACAAGGCAGAACTCTGGCAGAGACAGCTAGACTTCACCTGCACTTGACCACCATTCCCCAGGGGTTGAGCCCCGAGGTGCAGGTGGCCAGCAGGACTTACCGGACAGGGCAGGAACTGGAAACCCACTAGGCTGAACAGGGTAGGACTAAGGGTCAGAGGGGAAAGGAATATACATGGGCAGCAAGGCAGGAAACTGGGCTAGGACTCACAGACAGACAATACTACACTAGGCAGGAAATGGACAGGCTTAAAGGTCAGGACTGAAAGCTGCAAACAGCCACTAAGAAAGGGAACACAGATAGGTAAGAGACAGAACTGAAAGCTGCCAGGCAGCCACTAAACAAGAAACACAGATAACCAAGAACTAGACAGAGAAATACTAACAAGAAACAAGACTGTAAAACAAGCAATACAGTACAAGATAAGCTACACAAAGACTAGACTAGAATCAGGCAATAATCTCAGACAATAAACTGGACTAGGCAGAAGTGCACAGAGCACACCAGCATACCAGGGACCTTAGGCGATGCAAAGGCAAACACAGAAGTTTCCAAATGGCTAATAAGCCCAGCAGCAGCTGAGACTCAGCTGCAGCAATCACAAGGCAGCTACGGGTGCTGTGCAGGCACCAACAAGAAAGACAAGTCTGGCAGCCTGGAAGATCCGGACTGGACTGAGCTGAAGCCTGGAATGGGTAGGGACAGCAAGACAGTCTATGGCAGCCACCGGTTCTGGCCACCAGAGGGTGAGGGGAGCACAAACCAAGACACAGGTAGAAAGCATACAAGCATAGAGAAGCTCAACATACACAGGTGCAGCACAGAGGAGCAATCAGAGCCATGCTGGAAGCAGCCAGCACACAGAGACAGAGACAGAGCTAAGTCAAGCAACATACACAGGTGCAGTATAGTGGGGTAATTAGAGCCACGCTAGAAGCAGCCAGCACACAGAGACAGAACTAACTCAAAAAGGACAGAAAGAAGCCAGCTCAGAAGCTGACCCCCAGAAATAAGGTAAGTCTGAGAGGGGTCACGACCACAGACCTGACAGACGCCATATATTGAATTTGGGGGAAAGGGGATATTTTATAATGGCGCTCAAAAATCAGCATTGGAAAAAAATCAGCGTTAAGCACTACTCTATCAAGTGCACTCTGGGATGAACACCCTTTACAGAATGACGCTTAGAGCCGATTCCTGCACCTAAAATTGACTGCCGATATTTACACCAGCTGCAACCTAGTGTAAATGCCAGCGCCCAACTCAGGATTTGGGCGCTGGCATTTACACTAGCTGTCTCAAGGAAATTCCCTGCAACCAGAGTGACACAATTACTAATGTGAAGATATTAATAAATAAAGATAAATAATCACCATAATGACTGATGATGATGTGGGGGCGTAAATCTTGCCACTTAAGAAAGATACATATTGGACCTGGGGGGTGGGAGCAGACAGGAAGAGGTGCTGGATGCAGGAAGGAGAGAGAGATACTGGGCCAGGAAGAGGCAAGAGAGACTGCTGGACTGGAGGAGGGGAAGACACTAGACCCACGAGGGGAGACATTGGAATGGGGAGGGGGCAAGCAAAGAGGAGAGACACTGGATCTGCAGGAAGGAGGGAGAGAGAGAAATACTGAGACTGACTAGACTGAAGGAGAGATGGAGAGAAGGGGAAGTGAGAGAGAGAAACTTAGAGTGACTGGACTGGAGGAAAGGAAGAGAGGGGAGGTGGGGAGAGAGAGAAACTAAGTCTGAGATTGACTGGAGGAGAGGAAAAGAGGGAGAAAGACACTAGGAGGTGGGGGGAGGGGAAGAGAGAGAGACTGAGATGGACTGGAGGAGAGGGGGAAAGACATTGGACTGGGAGGGGATCAGGGAGGAAGAGAGGAGGACAGATACTGGCCCTATGAGTGGAAGGAAGGGGATGAGGAGGAGAGATACTGGCTCCACAGGTGGGAGAAAGGGGGCAGGGAAACAGAGAAGAGATGCTGGGCATGAAGGAAGCATAGGGACAGGGACACAGGGGGCAATGCTGGACAGATATGCAATAGGGACAAACAGGGGCAATGTTGGACACAGGGATGATAGGGACACAGAGGAGCAGTGCTGATCATGGGAAGGGATATGGACACAGGGTGGAAATGCAGGACAGGTCAACCTAGGGACACAGAGGAGAAATGATGAATATAGAGGAGGATAGGGACGCTAAGAAGGCAGATGCTGAACATGGAAGGGGCACAGAGGAAAGATGAATGGGAAGAGAAGAAATGTCTAATAGACAGGAGCCCTGAAAAGATGGGAAACAACAGAAAACAGAAAAGAGACATCGAGACCAAAGCAAATAGAAAAATAAAATACTCGGACAAGGTAGAAAAAAGTATTTTATTCTGAATTTATTAATTAGAAAATGTCAGCTTTTAGAAATGCATATCAATTGTATTTTGTATTTGAGTTTCTATTTCTCTATTAGTGCCTTCATATCTCTATTACTGGTGTTTGGTCCCTTGTTTCACATTTGTTAAGGGTCTGTATATGTTTTGTGTATGTGAACAAGGTATGGTATTCTGCTAGTATGTAGAGTGTGTAGAGATCTTGTTGCAGTCCTGTTTGTTCAATTTTTTTTCACTAGATGTTGTATCGGTGATTTAGGGCATGGTGTAATATTTACAGTGCTGCCTTTTCATGCATAAGGTTGTTGCTTTTTGAGTCCTGGAAGTTAATGCTGTTGTGCAAAAACACATTCAGAACCTTATCACACTATGCTTTTGTGTATAGTGTTTTACAGTGGAGGAATTGTGTTGGCCTTACTGAGGTGGCATCAAAACTTTGTCATAACATCAAAGTGTTGGCATCTCTACACTCTGGTCCAGTATATTCCATCCCTTTTCCCTTCACTACCCCATGTCCAGCAGTTCCCTCCCCCCCCCCCCCACCCCCAGTGCCTCCCAAGCAGGGGTGTAGCTACGGGTGAGCCTGGGTGGGCCTCGGTTCAGGCTCACCCAGTCTTTCATGACCTTCCAATCGGTGCTGGTCTGGCTGCCAGGGGCCTAGTCGCAGCCACTTTCCCTCGAGGCCTGCCTGCCCACCCAACACAGACCTGACAAGGCTCCTGCAAAACATGCAGCACCAGCTCCCATTTCCAGCCACTGCTGCTTCTGTTGAGCAGCAGTGGATGCTACTAAAACAAAGGAGGTAATTTAAACAAGCAAAAATGCTTTTAAAAAGCAAGCGCGGCACCGCAGGCAGCCATCAGGCACTGGCTGTCGGCTCTGCAGGCGGGTTGGCAGTGGGAGGGGGGGTTGAGAGGGTCGTCGGCAGGGGGGTCCAGGGCCAAATCTACAGGGGCCCAGGCCCCCCTGGCCCCATAATAGCTATGCCCCTGGTCCCAAGCTTGCTTGAATTCAGATACAGTCTTCGTCTCTACTACCTTCATCGGGAGGCCATTCCACTAATTCACCACCCTTTCCATGAAGATGTATTTCTTCAGGTTAGTTCTGAGTCTATCCCCTTTCACCTTCAGCCTATGCTCCCTCATTCCCGAGCTTCCTTCTAATTGAAAGACTTGCCTCCTGTGCATTTATGCCACATAGGTATTTAAACGTCTCTATCATATTTTTCCTCTCCTGCCTTTCTTCCAAGGTATACATATTGAGATCTTTAATCTGGCCCATACATTTTATGATGAAGAACACTGACTATTTTAGCAGCTGCCTTCTGGACCATCTCCATCCTGTTTATACCTTTTTGAAGGTGCAGGTCTCCAGAACTGTACACAGTACTCTAAATGAGGTATCACCAGAGACTTACACAGAGGAATACAAACATTTTTATTAAATATTCAAGTGATAGTGAGGTCTTTTTAATGCAAGCCCTGAAGCTGTAGCTGGTCTAGCTTATACATAAATGTGGACTTGCTAAGTTCCCACCCTGCCAGCCTGCATCACTGCCACTGATCTGACTTCTGGAGATGAGGCAGAGGAAGGCTGGCTTTTTAAACATAGTAATATTTGGTATGGTTTTTACCAAGGGGATGTACACTATTCTGAGACTATTACAGTAGCCACCCTATCAGGGGAGTGGTGACTGGAAGCTGCCAAGTACCACAGGGCTATTTATCTGACATGTACCACCCATTTAAAATAAGCCATTTAAATACTCACCTTAGATCTAGTTTTGGGCAGTATCCAGTGGCACAGCAATGTCAAATTGTTATCTATTTATTTTATGAAATAGAGCATGTCAATAACTCTGTGTCACTTCCTGGAAGGTGGTGGAATCTGCAGCTGAAACAAATTAGAATCGAGAGACATCTAGAAACAAATTTGTCTTGGCAGAAGGATATTCAAGATCCAGGCTTAGTGGCAAGTGAGATTTGGGCTAAGCAGCTGCAATACAGCAGACAGAATGGTGTGCAATGGAAACCACAAGCAGGAAACAACCTCCGCTTTTATGACCCTCTCTGATATTTATATCTTTCCACTGTGGTCAGTCTGCTTCATAAACATTACTGGTGTAGCTTGGACTCAGTTTTAATTACACAGAATTTTATTGATTTAAATTGTTGTGGGGGGAAGAGAAAGGGACAGAAAGAGACATAGAGATAGAAAGGTAGATAGAGGTCAATAGGTTCCAGCTGCATTTCTCTTACAATGTAAGGATGGCATGAGGTTTTTTGTTTCTTTTTTACCACAGGAGGGGAGGTACAAACTGAGGGGCACAAAGTTTGAAAAATGGCTCTTGCATATCCCTCTCCCCCTGCCAGCTCCCTGCTATTGAAGTCAGAGCAGTAGCAACAGCAGGAATATCAGCAGTACTATAAGTAAAAATCAAGAGTAGAGTTCTCAGTCCTATGGGATCTCCCCCTGCAGCATGTCTTCATGTTTAGAAAGCTCTTAGCCTGTCCACTGTATCAGCTTGCCTACAGCTACTGCTATTCTGACTTCCAAAGAATGGGAACCTAAAATATTCTAAAGGTAGGGTGAAAAAAAGAACCTGGGAAGGGAGGGTGAGAGGAACATGGAAGGTAGAGAAGGAGATGGGAAAATAGAAAAGCAGGAGGTGGGGATGAAGTAGGAGGGAAAAGGGAGAAAAGGAAGGCAGAGAGACATGTGAAGAGAAGAAAATGGAGGGGTGAGTGACAGAGAGGAGGTAGGAATAGGATGAGAAGAGATGATGGAAGACAAGAGCACCCTAACAGAAGAAGGAAGCCTAGGATCTTGGATCCTTCTTTTGGGAATCAACCATCAAAATATTTGCACATCTCAGCTTTAGGGTTGGGTCATCACTCTGCCTATAGAACTAAATTGTGTGCATTGGCTACAAACTATTTTGTCATATCGGGTCTTTGGTTCACATTTCCAGTTGGCCAACTTGAAGTCTTCTTCTGTGTATGCCTCTTGACTTGCTGAGCTACTAATGAGTGAGAATTGTATGACTCCTCACATTCATAATGAGGATAATTCTAATGTTTAAGAGAGTTACGCCAATGGAATCTTTGGCATAACCCTCTTATGCCAAGTGAATAATGTGTCTCACAGTGTGATGAAGGGCATGTGCTATCTGCAATCATGCCCAAGGGAATAAAATGGGCCAAGGCAGCAGACAGCATGCACTAAGCACTATTAAGAGGGACCCTAATTAGTTCTGTCACCCTCAATGCACCGTTTTACTTGTATCTTAATTACTGGGTGCAGAAGGATGCATTAATACTAAATTCTCTCTCTTTCTTATAGTACTTGTTAAAATTTATACCTTAGTCTCACATTTTTTGACTTGGAAACTCCATAAGAGTTAATGCATAGCTACTAACATACATGATTTTTTGTCTTGTAAACATATGATCATAAATTGTGGTTGACAGCTTCATGTGACCCATTCCTAGGTTGTCTTGTAAGTTCCCAGAATGTATTTTCCGATTTGTAACATGAAACTTGAGCAACTTCAGCACAACACAATGACGTTTACATGCAAATTTTCATCAACCTACATTGAGAAAGGATAATATTTTGTATAAAAGACTAATCATGTCAGACATGTTTCCTGAAATTGGCAGATATAGAAACAGAGAAAAATGAAGACAGATAATAACCATATGGCCTATCCAGTCTGCTCATTCATGTCATCTATTCTTCCAATCACTCCCTTAGAGATCCTATGTATTTGTCCCAAGCTTTCTTGACTTCAGATACTGTTTTCATCTCCAGCACACCCACCAAGAGGCAGTTCCACTAATTCACCACCCTTTCTGTGAAGTATTTCCTCAGGTTACTTCTATCCCCTTTTTCCTTCATTCTTATGCCCCCTCATTCCAGAGCTTCCTTTCAATTGAAAGAGACTCACGTCCTGTACATTTATGCCACGTAGGTATTTAAATGTCTCTATCATTTCTCCCCTCTCCCTCCTTTCTTCCAAAGTATACATATTGAGATCGTTAAGTCTCTCCCCATATGCTTTATGATGAAGAGTACTGACGATTTTAGTATCCGTCTTCTGGACTGACTCCATCCTGCTTATATCTTTTGTCTCCAGACAAAAGATGAGAGCTTGCAGGCACTAAAGGGTTAACATATCCTGTAGTTCTTCTACCCTGTGATCAGCACTAGAACTGCTGACACATTTTTCCTCTGTAGTCATTGTCTTAAAAGAGAGATAGGAAAGCATGACTAAGATGTGCTTCCCTGCAATGCTGAGCAAAGTCCTAGCAAAAAACCAGGTCCTCTTTCTTAAAAAGACAGAAAGTTGGTATATGAGGAAAGATGTTCAAAGGAGGACCATACAAAATGAAGTTTCAGAAGTCTGAATATCTCACATTTTCTTTCATTAAATGTATTATTTGCTTAATAACCTAAAGACATTTTAATCAAAGTATAAGAAAAACAATGCAACTAACAAATCATCGGGCCCATACAAATACACGTCTTAATAGTCATAACCAAATTATTGATGCAATAACATAACTTAATATCCAAAACAGACCTTGTCAGTAAATAGCATAATAACCGTACAATACTAAAAATAGGAGAAAGACCAGAACAAACTAAAAACAATGCTGAATAAAATAATGCCTGTAAGTTCCTGCACACTTCTGCCAAGGACAACAGGCCTCAAAACCACTACTCATGTAATCACAGTTGCAGTACTTATGTGGCACATAACAGGAACCATATTATGTGACCATGAACCCACTGATTATTTAGGCCCCATTCTTCTTTGCATGCAAGAATGATCACGTATGTCCTGAAAGATAAGATGTCAAGACTGGCAAAATGTTCCTTCAAGAAGGGAAGCAAGAATGATGTGTACTTGGTGCAGGCTTTTTCAGTAGTTGGACCTCTGATATGGAAAACGTTTACCCCAGGAAGTGCAAGATGAGACATTTGCTGGCTTTCCAGAAGCGATTAAAGGTTTTGTTTTGTTTTTTAATTTCTTGAAGTCTTTGTTTTTTGAACATGATAAACAATTGGATATGGTGGGCCCAATATTCAAAGAATTTATGCTCTTAACTTTAAGAGTTATGCACATAATTTGGCCTTGGTGAAAATGTACTATGGCTGAGTGCATAAATCTTTGCTCATAGCAGTTGATCAGTGTTTTATAAACGTGCAGCATGGGCAAAATTATCCCTGGATATTCAGTGCTAGACCTTGTGTGGGCACCAGCACTGCATATCAAGGGCTAATTCTTATTACCCTGGCTGCCACATAAGTACATAAGTATTGACACACTGGGACAGATCAAAGGTCCATCAAGCCCAGCATCTGTTGCCAACAGTGGCCAATCTAGGTCACAAATACCTGGCAAGATCCTAAAAAAGTTCAATACATTTTATGCTGCTTATCCCAGAAATAAGCAGTGGATTTTCCCCAAGTCAGTTTAAAAATGATCTATGGGTTTTTCCTTTAGGAAGCCGGGCAGACCTTTTTAAAACCCTGCTAAGCTAACCTCCTTTACCACATTCTCTGGTAACGAATTCCAGAGTTTAATTACACTTTGAGTGAAGAAAACTTTTCTCTGATTTGTATTAAATTTAGTACTTTGTAGCTTCATCGCGTGCCCCCTAGTCCTAGTATTTTTGGAAAGAGTAAACAAACGATTCACGTCTACCCGTTCCACTCCACTCATTATTTTATAGACCTCTATCATATCTCCCCTCAGCCGTCTTTTCTCCAAGCTGAAGAGCCCTAGACGCTTAAGCCTTTCCTCATAGGGAAGTCATCCCATCCCCTTTATCATCTTTGTCACCCTTCTCTGTACTTTTTCTAATTCCACTATATCTTTTTTTTTTTAGAATAAATCAATCTTCCTTTGGTAAAATCATGTTGCCTTGGATCTTGCAACCAATTTGATTCTAGAAAGTTCACTATCCTTCAGCAGTGTCTCTGTGACTTTTCCCACTACTGAGGTAAGGCTTATCAGCCTGAAGTTTCCCCACCTCTTCTCTTCTTATGCAAGTCCTGGTCAATGTGGATCCCGGCTGAATAACACCATCTCTTCCAAGGTGGTGGGGAGCAGGGGTGATATGGGGAGACACTCTTTCAAGCTCTGGTAAACAAATCCACAAACCCTGCAGAAAGCAACCCTATCGCAGAACTGGCATAGGCGGTTGGTGGTTCATCTAGGGAGGCTAAAGTGAGTGGGGCAGGGCTAGGGTGGAGCCAGAGCGGGGCCTGAGTTCATAAATGTCTGACCACATGCAGAAAGAAGGATCAGCCACGTAGTTGCAGGAAATGCCTTTTAAATTTTAGATATTAAACAGTATATACATGTCTCTTAAGCACTGAATTAAAACATATCGAAAAACATGGTACTTCTTTGGCACACAGTGTGCAAGAAGTGTATTCCTCCTGCATTTCCTGCTTACTCTGAATGGAGACCAACTGGACAATGTTGGCACATTTATCCACACCCTTTCACCAGCCATGGCGCATATAAACAGTAATCATTGAAAACCAGTACAGGAGAAGAAAATTAACTTTTTTTTTTTTTTTTCATTATAATTTCTGTAAGCTGTTACAGCTCCAGAATACCCAAAATGACACAAACCAAATTAGCATACAGACTCTGCATGCAGCACAATACCAGAAAAACAGAACATTGCTATACATTGCAAAATAAGACAGCAGGTGTAAATTCTCAAACTGGACATATTCCAAACACTAAAATGAAAATAAAATTATTTTTTTCTACCTCTGTTGTCTTGTGACTTTGTTTTTCTGATCATGTTGGTCCCAGTCTCTGATTCTGCTGCTCTCTATCTGCTCCCTTAACTCCACTTGCCAGCCTCTATGTCAGCCTCAGATATCATACTCAGGTCCATTACAACAGCATGCAGGTCCCTGGAGTAGTTTAGTAGTAGGTGCAGTGCACGTCAGACGGGTGGACCCAGGCTCTTACCTCTCCCTACCTGTTACACTTGTGGAGGAAACTGTGAGCCCTCCAAAACTCACCAGAAACTCACTGGACCCAGGCTCCTACCTCCCCCTACCTGTTACACTTGTGGAGGAAACTGTGAGCCCTCCAAAACTCACCAGAAACTCACTGTACCCACATATGTGCCCCCTTCATCCATAATGGCTATGATAGTGGTGTACAGTTGGGGGTAGTAGGTTTGGGGGGCTCAGCACACAAGGTAAGGGAGCAATGGTCAGATGTGCACCTGAGAGCAGTTTATGAAGTCCACTGCAGTGCCCCCTAGGGTGCCCTATTCCAGGGCTTCCTTTCAATTTATTTCTTTACTTTCCTCCTTTCTTCTTCATTTCTTGCCCTACATCCATAGGTAAAAGCTGGGTCCTCCGCGGACTTGACTGGAGGAGGTATAGAGTGGATCCAGTTTTTGACTATTTTCTCCAGCCATGTGCAATTTTTCTCCTCTTTTTCCTTTCCCTCATCGCCGTCAGTATGCATCTCCTTCCTCATTCTTCCCTCCCCTCCATCCATATGCATCTCCTTCCTCTCTCTTCCCTCTCCTCCATCTATGTTCATCTCACTTCATCTCACGTCCTCTCTCTTCCCTTCCCTCCATCCATATCCAGCATTTCAACTCTCCCCTCTCCTCCATCCATGTCCAGAATTTCTCCTCTCCCCTAAATCCATGTGCATCTACTTTCTCTGTCTTCCCTCCCCTCCATCCATGTGCAGCATTTCTCCTCTCTCTCCTCCCCTCCATCCATGCTCATCTCACTTCATCTCACGTCCTCTCTCTTCCTTCCCCTCCATCCATGTCCAGCATTTCAATTCTCCCTTCTCCTCTGTGTCCAGAATTTCTCCTCTCCCCTAAATCCATGTGCATCTACTTCCTCTGTCTTCCCTCCCCTCCATCCATGTGCAGCATTTCTCCTCTCTCCTTTCTCCTCCATTCATGTGCATCTCCTTCCTCTGTCTTCCCTACAACATTTCTCCTCTCTTCCCTGCCCTCCACTCCATCCATGTCCAGCATTTCTCCTCTCTCCCCTCCCCTCCATCCATGTGCATCTCCTTCCTGTCTTCCCTCACCTCCATCTATGTCCAGCATTTCTCCTGACTTCCCCTTCATCCATCCATGTCCAGCAAGTCTCCTCTCTCCCCTGCCCTCCTTACCCATCCATGTCCAGCAATTCTCCTCTGCCCTCCCCTCCCATCTATGTCCAGCGATTCTCCTTTGCCCCATGTCCTCCCCTCCCATCCACATCCAGTGATTTTCCTCTGTCCTCTGTCTGCTGCCCTCCCCTCCCATCCATGTCCAGCATTTCTCCTCTCTCCCCTCCCCTCCATCCATGTGCATCTCCTTCCTGTCTTCCTTCATCTCCATCCATGTCCAGCATTTCTCCTGCCCTCCCCTCCCATGCATGTCCAGCAATTCTCCTCAGCCCTCCCCTCCCATGCATGTCCACCGATTCTCCTTTACCCCCTGTCCTCCCTTCTCATCCACAGCCAGTGATTCTCCTCTGTCCCCTGCCCTTCCCTCCCATCCCATCCATGCCCAGCGATTCTCCTCTGCCCTCCTCTCCATGTCCAGTGACTCGCCCCAGCCCCCAACTTACCCCCCTTTTCAGTTCCCAACCCCAGCCCCACCTGTGCCCTCAGTTTTCCACAGCCCTCCTTTCCTTCCAGCCACCCTGCGTTTAAAAAGTTGCAGCGGCAGCAGTGGCAGTGAAAAAGCAGGCTCGCCTCTAGCGTTCACTTCTCAGCGTGCACTATGCCGCCTTCACGGAAACAGGAAATTGCATCAGAGAAAGGCGGCAGTGCACGCTGAGAGAGAAGGGAAGGCTAGAGGCAAGCCTGCTTTTTCCCTGACGCTGACTCCGCTGTGACTTTTTAAACGCAGGGCAGCTGGAAGGAAAGCTTAGGATTGAATGGCAGGGAGCGGGAGGATGCGCCGCGGGGCCCCTGAAGGTACGAGGGCCTGTGCAACCGCTCATGTCGCCCCTGCCTAAAACTGGCCCTGCTTCTGTCATAAGAACAGCCATACTGGGTCAGACCAATGGTTCATCTAGTCCAGTATCTTGATACCAGCAGTGGCCAATCCAGGTCACAACTACCTGGCAGAACCCCAATAAGTAACAACATTCCATGCTACTAGTCCCAGGGCAAGCAGTGGCTTCCCCCATGTCCATCTCAATAATAAACTATGGACTTTTCCTCAAAGAATTTGTCCAAACCTTTTTTAAACCCAGATACGCTAACTGCCATTACCACATCCTCCAGCAACGAGTTCCAAAGCGTAATTATTCTTTGATTGAAAAGTAATTCCTCCTATTTATTTTAAAAGTATTTCTATGTAATTTCATGGAGTGTCTCCTGGTCTTTGTTCTTTTTGACATTTCTTCTTTCTTTATGTCCATTATCCATCTTTCCTCTACATCCCTATCCATCCTGTCCAACATTTTCCCTCTGTGTCTCTGTCCCTATCCTCCCCTCCAAGTTTACTCTCTCTTCTGTGTTCCTATCTTACTCTGTCCAGCATCCCCCTCTGTGTTACTGTCCCTCCCCTTCTACCCAGCATCACCTCTTTGTGTCTAAGCTCCTTCCATGCCCAAAATTTCTGCTCTGTCTTCCACTCACTCCCCATATCTGCTTTCTTTTCTCTCTCTCTTCCCTTCCTCCTGCAACCCTCAGCCCTGACCTCCCCTCTCCATGGTCCAGTGCCTCTTCTTTCTTCTCTTCCTCCTTGGTCCAGGGGTCTCTCTCTCTCCTCTCCTTCCTTGGTCCAAGGTCTCTTTCTCTCTCTCTCTTCTTCCCTCTCCCTCCCTAGTTAGTGTTTGTCTTTCTCTCCCTCCTTTCCTCTCCCTCCATAGTCCAGGGCGTGTGTAAGTGTGTGTGTCTCTTTCCAGACGTGATCGGGGAAATTATAAACTGGTGAGCCTGTCATTGGTGCCGGGCAAAGGACTATTATAAAGAACAAAATCACAGAGCATATTCAAAACCATGGATTAATGAGACAACGCCAACATGGATTTAGTGAAGGGAAACCTTGCCTCGTCAATCTACTACATTTCTTTGAAGGGGTGAACAAACGTGGATAAAGGTAAGCTGGTTGATATCTTGTATCTGGTTTTTCAAAAGGCATTTGACAAAGTACCTCATGAAAGACTCCAGAGGACATTGGAGAGTCATGGGATAGGAGGTAATGTTCTATTGTGGATTAAAAACTGGTTAAAAGATAGAAAATAGAGAGTAGATTTAAATGGTCAGTATTCTCAATGGAGAAGGGTAGATAGTGGGGTTCCACAGGGGTCTGTGCTGAGACCACTGCTGTTTAACATATTTATAAATGATCTAGAGATGGGAGTAACTTTGTCATCAGCAAATTTAATTACCTCATTAAAGTTATTCAAAGTTGTTAAATCGCAAGAAGATTGTGAAAAATTACAAGAGGACCTTACGAGACTGGGAGACTGGACATCCAAATGGCAGATGACATTTAATGTGACTAAGTGCAAAGTGATACATGTGGGAAACAGGAACCCGAACTATAGCTACATAAAGCGAGATTCCACATTTGGAGTCACTGACCAGGAAAGGGATCTAGGTGTCATCTTTGATGATACGTTGAAACCCTCTGCTCAGTGTGCAGTGGCACCTAAGAAAGCAAATAGAATGTTAGGTATTATTAGGAAAGGAATGGAAAACAAAAATGAGGATGTTATAATGCCTTTGTATTGCTCTATGGTGTGATCACTCCTCGAATACAGTGTGCAATTATGGTCACTGCATCTCAAAAAAGATATAGTGGGATTAGAAAAGGTACAGAAGAGTGCAACAAAAATGACAAAGGTGATGGGTTGACTTCCCTATGAAAAAAAGCTAAAGTGGCTAGGGCTCTTCAGCTTGGAGAACAGATGGCTGAGGGGAGATATGATAGAGGTCTAATAAAATAATGAGTGGAGTGGAATGGGTAGACGTGAATCACTTGTCTACTGTTTCCAAAAATACAAGGACTAGGGGGTACACAATGAAGTTACAATGTAGTACATTTAAAATAAATTGGAGGAAATATTTCTCCACTCAACGTGTAATTAAACACTAGAATTTGTTGCCAGACAATATGGTAAAAGCAGTTAGCTTAGCAGGGTTTAAAAAAAGAAAAATGTGTTTGGATAACTTCCTAAAAGAAAAGTCCATAAGCCATTATTAAGATGGACTTGGGGAAAATCCACTGCTTATTCCTAGGATAAGCAGCACAAAATGTATTGTACTATTTTGGGATCTTGCCAGGTACTTGTAGCCTGAGTTGGCCACTGTTGGAAACAGGATTCTGGGCTTGATGGATCTTCGCTCTGTCCCAGTATGGCAATGCTTATGTTCTTATGTACCCTATGTGAAGGTAGTTGCCATTTGCGTTAGTCTCTTTTTTTTGACTGAGGTCTTTTTCACCTCTTTTTCTCCACTGTTTTCTTTATTAGTTTTTTTATAGTCCCCTCCGGTACAGATATAAAGGTGGAATTGCCATTGCTATTGTTGTTGATATTTAGAGTTCCATCTGTTCCTGTTTTGTTCTTGGTTTATATCCAAATTAATTGAAATCACCATTATAATGCTGTCCAACTTGCCAGCTTTTGTAATTTCTGTAAACATTTCTTCATCTGTCTGTTCATTCTGTCCTGACGGACGGTAGTACAGCCCTACAAGAATACTCCTTCCCTTCACAAATGGAATTTCTATCCACACTGATTCCACGCTGCAATCTCTTTCATGTAGAATGTTTATTTTATTTTACTCAATTCCCTCTTTAACATATAGTGCAACCCTCCTCCAAGTTGATCTACTCTATCATTGCGATATAATTTGTACTATGTAAACAGTGTCCCATTGATCGTCCTCCTTCCACCAGGTCTCTGAAAAGCTGATTATATTTACCTCTTCATTTAGTGCTATACACTGTAACTCTCCCATCTTATTTTTTTGGCTTCTAGCATTTATATACAGACACGTCAAATTGTGTTTTTTCCTTGCATCTACAAGCTGCTTAGAAGTTGTCAGGGATAATTCGCATCCTTTCCTCTGCTCTCGCTATATACAAGGCAGTATTCCACCCACGTTTGGCGTTAGGTCCTGCGCATATATTATGTTTTATAAGGGGAGAAGGAAGGGGTGCAATAAAATAGGAGGTGACTAAAGTTAGATAGCTAGGAATATGGCTGTCAGAGGTTCTAGCTTTAGGTGCTCCGAGATGCAATCTGAGCATAGTTCAGCTGTTTCATACCTAGAAAAGTGCAGGATTTTGCATCACTTGGATATATCATTAACATTAATAACAATTTATCTGCAAAGAAATAACTTTTGAAGAGCAGTGTTTCATAGGCACACCTTTAACTATGACCTCTTCCACAGATACTGTGTAGGTCACAGAAGAAAGGTTTCCTATCATTACAGTGTGTGCAACAGAAAAATAGCGTGATGAGTGAAAAGTGAGGAAATTTCATTTACTTGACTGAAATATGAAGGATGAAAAGACTGACAGTTGGTGGAAACAGTAAGAATTTGGTTTTGAACACAAGAAATGCAGTCGCGCCCCTCAGATAGCAGTAAAACTTATGTATAAATTATTGGTTGTGACTGAGATTGAATGTATGAATTATACAGTTTTCTCCATTAGATGCAAAAATACATGGAAATGACAGGGAGAATAGGGAGTATAACTATGAGGATGCAGAAGGGGAATCAAGAGGGAGTAGGAAGCAACTGCTAAAATCTGAAGAATGAAACAGCTGATCTGGAGCTTTTTGTTATCATGGCAATGTGGTACCAGCAGAAACATGACAGGGATTTTATTTACATTTGTACCCTGCGCTTTCCCACTCATGGCAGGCTCAATGTGGCAGGCAATGGAGGGTTAAGTGACTTGCCCAGAGTCACAAGGAGCTGCCTGTGCCAGGAATCAAACTCAGTTCCTCAGTTCCCCAAGACCAAAGTCCACCACCCTAACCACTAGGCCACTCCTCTGGTAGCACAGAGTAGGGAAGAAATGGAACTCGTTGCCAGAGGATATGGTAACAGCAGTTAGTGTATCTGGGTTTAAAATGGGTTGGACAAGTTCCTGGAGAAAAAGTCCATAGTCTGCTATTGAGACAGACATGGGGAAGCCACTGCTTGCCCAGAGATTGGTAGCATGGAATGTTGCTACTATTTGGGTTTCTGCCAGGTACTTGTGACCTGGATTGGCCACTGTTGGAAACAGGATACTGGGCTAGATGGACTATTGATCTGACCCAATATGGCTGTTCTTAAGTCATTTTATATCAAGGGTAAGAGATGATTTATATAACTGCAGTGAATATGTGGAAGTGAGGAAGCAATCTGAATTAGTCTAGATCTGGAAACTGGAACAGTAATTTGCACTGTCATCTACAGATGTTTGGCACACAGGGAAGAATTGCACATAAGCTGCAGAAGCAGCACAGGCCTAGTTTTCAATATAGCTAAATTATGCTAACTAATTTGCTTTCTGGATCATATTTCTCACAAATATTCATTGAGGGAAATACTGAAGACCAGATACTCGGTAGCGCTCAAGGACCAGAATTTACCATTGCTGTAATTCAAGATCACTACTATTACACAGCACTCGCCAAGCCCATTTCATTCTCCTTAAAATATGATTTTTTTATTATTGGTTAGCACTTCACATAAAAGGCTTCCAACATTTTAAACCACGATGCTCCTAAATAATACAAGTTAAAACAATACACAGTCTAACCAGAGTCTAGACCACAGTCTAAGCTTGTTTGTACAAACATTTTAATGAACGAACCTTTTGGTGTGGTTTAAGACAAAACACGAGGAACAGAACAAACTTCATACCCATAATTTATGATGCCTGGGGTTAATTCTTAGCGAAATTTCAAGAAGTTAATGTGCTACTTTTTGAAGATCTAACAATTTGCTCATCTTAGCTTAACCATAAATATAGATGGACGAGAGAGTAAGCTGTTGGCCAGTTAAAGAATTGAGAGATCATGTAACTAAACCTGCCTATGGAAGACACTGGGATATCCCTTCATGCACCCCTCAAATGAGGTCAATTCCCCACAAAACTCCGATTCTAACCTGACCTTGTGATGCTGCTTTCCCCCTTCTCCTGGTACCTTGGGGTGTTTCTGCATCCAGCAAGTGTCTTTTGAATTGCTTTTCTGTGATCTCTGGTCTTTCTTCTCATTATGGGGCTCATTTTCAAAAGAGAAAAACGTCCAAAAAGTGACATAAGTCTGCATTTCAAAGTTTACATCTCACAAAAACGTCCAAATCAGTATTTTTAAAACCTCTTTTTAGACGGTTTTCTCTGAAGTCCGTCAGAAGTACATCTAAATCTCAAGGGGGCGTGTTCAAGGCGGGACTTGGGTGTTCCTAAGACTTAGACATTTTTCAGCCATAACGGAACAATTTAGAGTGTAAATTTTGGAGAATTAAGTTTAGAGTGTAAATTTAGGAGCATAACCTTTATAGAATAAAACCCTTATTGCCAATTCTGTAACAGGAACACTTAAGCTCTTATAGAATACAAATGCAAAGCCTCATTGACGTGATAAAATTTAGACGCACTCGCTTACAAAAGTCAATGGCTGCTGTAAGTTGGCGTGCCAAAGTGTATCATGCAAGGTGCACAACTGATAGTATTCTAGAAATTGTGCAGATCATTTGACACATCCATGGCCCATTGCGCCACATATATGCCCCCTCACAGTTAAACACTAACCCTCCGATTCTATATGTGGTGTCTAGAGTTGCTCCTAAATTTATGACCATAATTTATGTTCCTAAAATGTATGTTAATTCTATGAATGTAATAAGCCCTAAATTAGGAATGTAAATTTAGGAGCATAACCTTTACAGAATAACACCTTAAGTGTGCCCTGTTGTGGTGTCTAAATCAAAGTGCCATGTTAACAAATTGTCCCCTATATCTTTATAAAATTACCCCAGAAAACTGGCAGAAGTTGCAGCTAAAATGAAGCTACAATATTTATGCTTGCACAGGTGTAAATATTCACATATAAAGTACGTGCTTATTTTATAAACTATGCATGCAAACCGTGACCCTGCCCACACTCTGCTCCTGAATATTCCTATACCAAAACCGTATAGAGGTACCTGCATTTTGTTTGTCATTGTAATGACTTGTACACCTGGGGTAATTTTGTATGCATATATTAGCCTAAATGCAAGAAAATGGCTTTACAAACTTAACTCAACATGACTTGAAAATGATCTTAGGCAGTTTTCCAGGGTTGTCTCGGAGTTATCATCCCCAGTATCACTAATTGAAAGCAGTAGCAAGCTTCCATTCTCACTTGAGATGTTTGCATCCTATTTGGAAGACAAAGTATTTTATCTATATGTTCAATCTTTGCTTACACCCTATGCTGTCTATTAAAATGTTTTATTGTGTTGACATTGTAATGTAGCATACTATGCCATACTTTGTATTGCTTTTTGAATATTTTTACTGCTGTAATTGTCTATTGCTTATGTTTAACTCATTCTCACTGTACACTGCCTTGAGTGAATTCCTTCAAACAGGCGGTAAATAAATTCTAATAAATAAAAGTCCAAGACCTAAGTGGGGGAGCTATTACCTTCACAGTTATCTGTTGTTCCTTTCCATGGTAATTTGGTTGATGATAGTACTGTGCTGCCTCCTTCTGATTCTAGCACTTGGCATATGATCAATTTGCAGTCTTCTTCAAAACCTTCAACTTCCCCAGTGGATCCTTTCCCCAGCCACAAGCCAACCCAACAAGCCTCCACTGTCTCCCCAAGGTATCCAGAGCACCATGCAGCACAGCATCAGCACAACAGAAAGAAAGAGCAAGAGCGGCAACTTGGCGAGCCCATAGGAAGTAGAGCAGCACAGCCTGCCTTACATTGGACATCCGGTGATTCCACTATAGTTCCTACCCAACACTTCTGGAATTTT
This sequence comes from Microcaecilia unicolor, assembly GCF_901765095.1. Lineage (NCBI taxonomy): Eukaryota > Metazoa > Chordata > Amphibia > Gymnophiona > Siphonopidae > Microcaecilia > Microcaecilia unicolor. Next base: position 376,868,439 of record NC_044031.1, read on the forward strand.
TTTATGTTCTTCCATTGACAAATGTGTTTCCTGTAATAATCAAAATTTCAAAAATCTGCTTAGAGCAATATTTTCAGAAACTACTATTTTGTTTGCTCTAATAAAATGGAGTTGCTTATGCACCTATATTGAAAAGTCACTTCTTATGATTTAAACAAATAAGCCTCATAAGCCCAGGGTACCAACATAGTGGACACAACCTGAAGTGGCTTTCATCATAGGCTCCTACCACCTCTGAAAACACCTGCAGAGCAAAACAACTCTACAAATAGAGAAAAAAGATCTGCAGTAAAAAAAGGAGGGGTGTAATTGTGACAAATTTACTTTCAACGTGCACAAGCAAAACCAAAATGTGCTACAACCCGAAAACTAATTCATAACAGTAAACAGTTTTCAAAACTCAGTAATACATAGATGGTGACCAAAAGAAAAGATTACTTAGCTTCATCAAGGAAAAAACATTGCACTTTCCCGGCGCTTCTTCTCAATTTGGTATGACATCCTCCACTATGTTATAACGTCTCTCTATTCAAATAGTGGCTACTCCCAGAATTGAGTCAAAAGGTCTTTCTCTGGATCATAATCAATATCAAGCTCTCTCTCGACAGATCAAGAATTCCTTCTGTTTCACTACTTCATCAGGAGAGAATATGAATAAACCACTCTTCCTTATTGTATGCACTCGATGGCAAAATGGCGACTGCCTATATAGCTGCCTTCACAACTTGCTCCTCCTTGTTCTGACATAATCTCCTCATGCAACTGGATATCAATAGAACCCTTCCCATTCCATCGGCCCATTCAGTCCCTTAGGAAATATCGTCTGTAATTGGTATATCCACCTTTGTCCTTTCTGGTGTAGAATGCGTGAAATATCACCCCTTCTACCATTACCTTTTAATTGTTCAATTACAGTGCAACGAAGTTGATTAAATGTGTGATTAATATTGACATAATGTTTTACTAAAGGTATATGGAGACTGGAGGGATCAGAAGGGCCCTCTCTTTTATTTTCTGACATGTGCCCCAACATGTTTAACACCCACCCTGATCCTTGCTATAGCTGGTGGGGATTTCCAAGCATTGCCAGCCGAGGACCTCCTCCAAAGATGGCCAGATTCCCTTCTGCCAAGTTCTGCAGTGTGCAGCACACCACACTTGACTCAACTACACACACATAGAGTACCGACACTGGTAGCTCAGGGACATTGCTGCTACCTGCCAAAATTGGTGAAAGGGTGTTTTGGCCACCTTCAGAAGAAGTGTTCAGGCTTTCAGCGCTTGAAGATCCTCATTAGCTATAGTATTGTGAGTTGCCAGAAGAGGGATGAAGAATGGGAGTAGGGCAAGAGCAGAGAAAATGTACCCACCCATTTTGAGCTCAAGCCCACCCAAAATTGTCTGGCTATGCCACTGGTTCACCCTCCACTGTTTCCTCTTGGGGCTTATTCCCTCCAGACACACACTTTCTATTTCATATCTATTGCCGTTTGCCCTCCTCTTTTTTCCTCTTCATAACCATTCCCTACCTCACTCCACTTCTATTTGTTCTCTAGAGGTTCCTCCCTTCTAATGGGTGTTCCCTCCTTCACCCTGTTTCCTAATGTTTTCCTCCCTCCAGATGCTATCCCATGTTTCTCCCAGGCTCTTTCTCCTTTTTACTCCTTTCTTCTACCCTTCCAGATGCCACTGGGGTTGAGTAGGCTACAGGGCCTGGGCCCAATCCAACTCATTACATATCCTAATGGGGAGACTAGCCCCTTGATAGTAGGAGATATCATCTCCTGCTATGAGAAAGGCCAGTCTTGCAGTAACTCTTATTATGAGACCAGCCTCATGGATGCAGATGACATCTGATTCAATGTGCTTCTGCTGTCAACTTGGGACCGGGGATATGAAGTGAGGAGGACCGGGAGGAGCAAGCAAGGAAGCTTGATCCAATGGCTAAAACTGGGGTGGCAAACCATTTTTGAGATGCAATTTGCCACCCCATAGTGATGTCTATGCCTGTACCAGCTGCTATACCCCTGCTAAAATTCCTACGTCTCGTGTGTTATCAGGGAGAGGGAGGAAAGCATACATGGTCATATGCCTCTCACAAAATAGATGCTAATCTCCTCTACCTTTTCCAGCTGCACTGGCATCTAAGCATGGCTCTGAGCTTAGACATGGGAATCATATCTACAGAAAGTTGTTCTGGAGGACACTTTGTAATTTGGCAAGAACAGCTACAGCAATTAAATTCCACATTCCCATCACCTGCAGGACTTGGTCACCCAGGCATAGCCAGACCTTCCATTTTGGGTGGGCCCTGAGTTAATCTGAGTGGGCTGTTCCTCCAGCCACACATTTTTTTTAAACCTTCCCTTCCATCCCCTCTGCTCCTACTCATGTCTTCATCTTTTTGCCTCGCCTCCACCCCAGACTGGCATCTGCTCCTCCCTTCACCCATGGCCGCTATCTGCCCATCTCTCTCTCTGAACCCCCCTTCAGTCTACCGCAGAGCCATTGCCGATTCCTATAGGCAACCTGCACCAGCCATGCAGGCTTCCCTCTGCTGCATCCCTCCCTGCCAGTGAAAAAACAGGAAGTGACATAACTGAGGGTGGGATATGACACAGGGAGGCCTGCAGGGTCGACACAGGTCGCCTATAGAATTTGCCACCGGTGTCAGCTCTGAGGTAGCCTGGGGAGGGAGGTTTCAGAAAGAGACAGGCAGATACCAGGCCATGAGTAGAGCAGGGGGAGAGAAGGGAGTGAGGCACCACCACCAAGGTGTTTTGGGGACATCATGCGCCAACTGGGTGAGCCTGTGTCCACTCAGGCCCACCTATAGCTATGCCACTGCATCCATGATTTTCATTTTGATTCATCGCTTTGATTTTGCCTGTCTCTTGCCCCGGGATAGTGATTCAGTATACCACCCCATCTGTTCCATGGTTGCTTGTTGCTAATATGAGGCTCAGGCATTCTGGTCTGCAATATCTCTTGAAAAGGGCCTAGTCTCAGCTTGGAAAGCAGACTTCCCACTGCCTGTTGCTGCTACATGCGGAATCTGTAGCTGATTTTGACTAGGCTGTCATATATCAGGAGGCCTCAAGCTCTGTTACTGAAGAGTGAGCATGAAAAGTGGATAAGAGAGAATCAAAACAAACCAAATGGCATGACAAATGAAGTACAGTGGGCCACAGATGGGTTTGATAGATGGAGCCTTAAGTTAAAGGAAGCACCCGGTATGGCCCATGTTTTGGCAAAGTGACTGCATCAGAGGACAGACATATGGTGGTCCAAAAAAAGGGATTGCTTCCTATATGATTCAGCCACAAATGTATTTCAGAACAGATAAAGCTGTCAGCATCATGGAAAGCATATAAAGATGACCAACTATCTTTTCTCTGCTGGCTGACATAGCCTTCCTTTTTAGCATGAATCTGTGCTCTCCTACTCTCAGCTTATATGATGAACCTTCTGAAAAATCAGATTACCAGACAGCAAGAGACAGGGTTTTATATATAGGCAGTCAGTGAAGCATGTATATGGAAAGGCTAGTGTGTGTGTGTGGGGAGGGGGAGGGAGGGAGGCTAGGATAGGGCATGTTTTAAAATCCTTGTGGTGGGGAGGGGGTAACACCTACGTCAGCAATAAAGTGACAGAGGGGGCACATTTGAACACAGCAGGAAAAGGAGTAGGGCTGCAGAAAACACACAACAAGAAATGGAGGTAGAACTAGAATATTTTCAGAAGACTGTTCACAAGAAGCTTGCTAAACTAAGAGTAGACAAAGCAAAAAGGCCAGATGGGATATATCTGAGGGTACACAAAGAACTCCACCATTTGACAGTTTTCAAATGCTTCTTTAGATCAGGAGTTGTCTGGGACTGGAGACAGGCAGATGTGGTTTCTTCAACGTCTGTATCTTGCAAATATATTTTCTCTGAACATAGTAGATGCCAGCAGATAAAGACCTGTACGGTCCCATCCAGTTTGCCCAACAAGATAATCATATTACATAAGGTATGATGTGGTACTTCATGTGTATACCTGATTTTGATTTATCCTTGCCATTTTCAGGGCATTAACTGTAGGAGTCTGCCTATCACTAGCCTTGTTCTAAAACTGAAGTTGTCATCGAAGCCCCTGAAAAGCTCCACTCCAATCCATCCAAATCTATTCCACCACGATCAGGGCACAGACCAAAGAAGTCTGCCTAGCACTGGCCTTTTTTTTCCAACTTCTGAAGCTGAATATGTACAGACACGATCAGGGCAGACTGTAGTTTGCCCGGCACTGGCTTTGCTTCCCAATTACCGGTGTTGCCACCTAATTTCCGCTAAGCCTCTTTGGATCTCTTCCTTCTAAGCAGGATTCCTTTTGCCTTTATCCCACACATTTTTGAATTCCACTACCGTTTTCATCTCCACCACCTCCCGTAGGAAGACATTCCAGACCTTCTGAATAATCGTTTGCCTCTTCTGAAATATCACAAACGGGGACCAAATAACTTTTATTACTATAGGTCAGTGCTTAATCCTTTCCTGAAGCCACAACTTGCCAGTTGGGTTTTTAGGACAACCACAAACAATAAGTATCTGTCTGTTGAATATACATACAGTGGAAGCTCAGTATAAGTAAATTTCCTGCATATTCATTATGGCAACCCTGAAAACCTGACTGGCTATGTGCGCTGCCAGGTCAGGACTGAGAAGCATTGCAGATAGAATTTGTGCACAATTTGCCAGAGTTCATAATCTGTGGAGGTGAATTAATCCCTTTTATCTGCACAACCCTTAGCAACTCTCCTCTGTTTCATAATGAAGGGACGGTATGGTTACACAATGAAAATATCACATAGTTCAGCTTAAAGGATTATCTTTCAGGAAGATGTTTAAATCCACTTTTTCATTTTAACATTCACAGACATGACAGAATACAGGTGTTTGGGATCCAGCCTGAATTCCAACAAGATTATGGCAACTGCCCCACTAAAAAATGAAAACCACACATGCACAGAACAGCAAAATACAAATAGCAGCTTCAGCAAACTTTAATTCAAGAACATTTGTGCATCAGGACATGAACGCTTCCATAAGACAAAATCCTTAAAAGTGCTGCAGATGAAAAGGAATGGCAAATTTAGGAAATACATCCAAACTGGCAGCTTCACATGACGAATCAGTTCTCTTCATCTAAAAGGGGAAAGCAAAAAGAGAAAAAATGAGCACTGTCCAGGTTAACCCTCCTTGTTTTTATAAATGATTATATTGTTTGCAAGTGAAGGTCTATAATTTTTAAATCTGAGTTACTAGCAAACAAACATTCACTTACAATAATTTCTGGAGCTGATCTTTCTATTGTGTGGAATAGAATTAAAGAGAAAAGCATACACTAGAATTGTACACTATATAAAAAAATTATACACTATCTACCCACACATAAGAACATCAGTAGGCAGCTCCAATCTCCCCTCAAAATGCCTGCCGTTGCCACCGCCACCACCATAAAAAGTTGCTATTTTGGCATACCACCTTCCACTTCTTCATCTTCCTCATCTTCCTCATCCTCGTCATCCTCATCTGAGCTGAACGTTCCATCAGGCAGACTGTAGATACGGATCACTTGCTGTAATCCAGAAAAAAAACCCAGGGATTACTTGCACTAGAGGAACAAACACAAGTTGCCAGGGCTATGAGAAATTCTGGAATAAGCACCACCAGCTTTCTTTACTGACAAACTGGCTCTGCACTCCCAGCACCATGCATAAATCCACATACAGCACAGTGAATAAAACAAAATATATATTATATCATTTTGAGGAAGAGTGCACAGAAAACATGCCAACTGGGGACGGAAGTAGTTCCTGTGGGGATAGAAGCAGTTCCTGTGGGGTTCTTGTGGAAGTGTATATGCTGCACTTGCACCAGCCTCTCACCTACCAAGTACCAAGTTCTTTAAGTGCTCTCCTCATCTTCCTCCTGGTTTTAACAGCACAGATGCGGAAAGTCTCCATTAAGGAGGTGGTAGAGATACAAATGGTGATGAAATTCAAAAAGGCATGGGATGAACACAGAGAATCTCTAATTAGAAAATGGAAGTTATAAAAAACCTAAACTTAAATGGCTGCTTGTGTATGAATGTGTCAAGTGACACTTAGATGGCGACTCTGGCTGTGATGAACAAGGGCTGATAGCGGGAGACCTGTACGGTCTGTGTCTCATATATGGCAATCTGGTTTAGGATGGGCTGGAAAGGGCTTAGACAGCAACTGTAGTGGCTGGAACATGAGGACAGTAATGAGAAGATGAATAGGCTGGAGTGGGCTTCAAGGGCAACTCCAGCAGTTGGAACATAAGGATAGGGCCAGGCGGACTTCTATGGTCTATGTCCCAGAAACGCCACAGGAAGACCATAATCAAGTATATAACATCACATTCATTGTTGATTTAATCATGAATTTGTAATGATTGTGACTATTGGACAGACTGGATGGACCGATCCGGTTTTTATCTGCTGTCATTTACTATGTTACTATTAATCCTCTCTGCTTCTGGGCTGATGCACAGACCTCAGCTCTGACATAGGCATGAGCATCAGATGTCATCTGACCTACTGCCGTGTGCATGTGGCGATCTCTTAGCACACAGTGCCAGTGAATCAGAGAAGTCTTACATGTGCGAACCAGAGTGTTCCAACTTCCATTCCTTCCTTGCCTGCAGTACTGCAGCTCAAACCCAGAGAGAGACTCAGAGAGCAGACAGCAATTTTTTGTATGTACCACTAAATTCTTGCGGGACTGGGTGAGGACAGGTTAAATTCTTGCGGGACTGGGTGAGGACAGGTTAAAATTTTGCGGGGATGGGTTAGATTTCCCATGGGGACGGGTGGGAATAGGTTAGATTCCTGTCCCCGTGCAACTCTCTACTCCATTCATTACCTCTCAGTTTGGGACAAAAGATGCAGACACATACTAGACGCAATAGCACCCCTACAAACAAGAACTTCACGCAGACACAACTCGATACCTTGGTTCAACGAAGAACTGAAAAAATTAAAAACACAATCAAGGAGACTAGAATGCGCATGGAAAAAAAAAAAAGACGAACACACACTCAATGCATGGAAACAGATACAAAGGAAATACAAATATGCAATAAGACAGACCAAAAGGTCATATTACAAAACCAACATTGGGCCGGACTACAACAACATGAAGAAACTATCCTATCTCGTGAACAAATTATTAGACACAACACCGGTCACCACAACCAATACCGGCATCCCATCTGTACACAACCTTGCTAAATATTTCAACGAAAAAATTATAAATCTACGCAAAACCCTACCTCTGGACAACACGGACATAGAAAACTTCATTAATGGGCTGGACCCAACCCCTGGTGAATACCTGGTGGACCGATTATGGTCAAACTTTGCTCTCCTCAGTGCTGACATAGTTACTCAGGCAATGAAAAAATACTCCAAAAGTCACTGTCAATTGGACATCTGCCCCAGCTACCTAGTACGATCTGCCTCCCACTGCTTCATAACAGATCTCACATCCCACCTAAACTTCATGCTTCAGTAAGGTATTTTCCCTAAAGAAAAAGGCAACATCCTGCTCACCCCAATACCAAAAGACACCAAGAAAAAAAAACAAATATCACCAACTACTGCCCAGTAGCATCTATCCCATTAGTAGTCAAACTCATGGACGCACTGGTGATCAAACAACTCAACGACTACATAAACAAATTCAATATACTACATGAGTCACAATCAGAATTCCGACCCCAACATAGCACTGAAACAGTACTACTCACTCTCCTATCCAAATTCAAGCAGGAGATAGCAATAGGCAAAAGCATTCTCCTCCTTCAATTTGACATGTCCAGTGTGTTCACATGGTTAACCATAACATATTGCTAAGGCTCCTAGATTATTTCGGAATTGGTGGTAACACTCAATTGGATTAAGGGCTTTCTAACCACCAGAACATACCAAGTGAAATCAACCACCAACATATCGTCACCCTGGAAACCAGACTGCAGAGTACTGCAAGGATCACCACTATCACCGATCCTTTTCAACCTCATGATGGTCCCACTAGCCAATGCCTTATCCACACAAGGTGGAGACAAACAAAGCAGATCAATCAGTGATATGGTTCAAAACTTTATTGTATAATTTGATATTTATAAATGTTGTAAAAATGTTATAATATTGTTATTTATCATATCTTTATATACATATAAATATATTTCATATTATTTTTGGAGGTATGTTACACATTGGGTTTTACATCTTTGGTGATTTTTTGACTTTTGTTTTAAAGACGCTACTCCCTGGGTGGTTTATAGCTGAGCAATCAAGCAGAGTAGGTGTTTGTGCACACTTGCCAGCTCTGGTTTTATTCCATGTTTTCAGTTGTTTCACTTTGCTTTCTATAGTGGACTGTTGCTAGTTAGTTCTTTGTAGCAAGTAATGGTTCCTTAAGGCAAGTGTAGAGATTGAGAGCTCTATGTATATAGCCTGTTTGTGTTATGTTAGCTCTCTGTTTATTTATTAAATAAGATAACAACTGCTATGGCGATTTATTATCATTATTAAAGGAAGATTTAACTTTTAAAATATATATATACATTTTTTTTTTAAGTCTCCAAGTAGCATATGGAAAGTTTTTCCTTCTTCTTTTTTCTTACTTTTCGTAATTTGTTTGCAGTTTCCTCACCTTGATTGAGGAAAGCACCCTGCTGGTTTTTTACGTTTCGATCTCATGTCCTGCTTGGACTATTGTGAGTTATCTATGTTTTTATTATTTTGATTATGTATGTTGTCAAGTAACATTATAGTAATAGATTTCTCCTATTAAGGTATTCATCCAACATATATGCCATTCCTTTCTGAAAGAGATAACTGATAACAAATGACATTTTAAATAAGTATTGCCATAGAATCTTTTCTGTGTGGCCGTTGTCTTGTTGAATCATATGATTTATTTTGGTCCTTTTAATATTCTATTTTACCTTTTTTGTATACATATATAATTATAACTGACATTTTAAATGTATTATAAATATATATTGCCATATAATTCTTTTTGTGAGTTTTATTGAGTGATAAAATTGTATGAGGTATTTTGTTATAATTGTTGTGAGTCCGATTTTTTATATATGTAAGTATAAATGATATTTTATTATGTTAATTATTGTTTGGACTATTGTTTTTATGCTATCTAAATCAGTTATCTCTATTTCAGATAATTATCATATGCATAACAGAGAATTTATGATTATGTCTTATTTGTGTTACTCAAATTTGTATGTTTGTAAACATAGGTTTATGCAAGTATTTATGTTTATTTCCTCGATGATATTTGATTTCTCCTTCCAAGTGTTTGTTTGATTTTATATATCTGATAAGGTTTCTTTTTCATTATTAACGTTTTATGATATAGTATTATACAAATATATATGTTTTTAATTGTATTTGATTTTATTTGCTTTTGTAGAGCCCTGACGCAGCCCTTGTGGGCGAAACACAGTCTGTGTCAAAAAAAAAACAGGGTGAGTCTCTGAAAATAAAGTTTTGAACCATATCACTGATTGATCTGCTTTGTTTGTCTCCACGTTGGATTTTGCGGAACGCTTGCCATCTTGTTTCTTATCCACACAAGGCCTTAATCCATTCATTTACGCTGATGACGTTACGGTATACATCCCCTACCAACATGATTTAGCAGAAATCACCAATAAAATCAAGTTCAGCTTAAACATTATGAACTCATGGGCAAACACATTCCAATTAAAAATCAATACAGAAAAAACACACTGTCTCATCATCTCATCCCAATACAACACATACAAACCCACAAACATTAACACCCCAGGATACACCCTCCCTATCTCAGACAGCCTGAAAATTCTCGGAGTAACAATCGACTGAAACCTCCAACTAGCGTCCCAAGCTAAAGTCACCATAAAGAAAGTGTTTCTCTCAATGTGGAAACTAAAACGTGTGAAACCATTCTTCCCAAGGGAAATATTTCACAACCTGGTACAGTCAATGGTACTAAGCCACACAGACTATTGTAACGGAATCTATGCGGGATGCAAAGAACAAATCATAAAGAAACTCCAAACCGCCCAAAACACAGCAGCAAGGCTTATATTTGGAAAAACGCGTTTTGACAGCACCAAACCACTCCGAGAAAAACTACACTGGCTTCCAATTAAGGAACGTATCGTATTCAAAATCTGCACGACAGTTCACAAAATCATCTATGGCGAGGCACTGGGATACATGACAGACCTCATCGACCTGCCGCTCAGAAACACCATAAAATCAGCACGATCATACCTAAACCTCCACTACCCAAGCAGCAAAGGACTCAAATACAAATCCACTTATGCATCCAGCTTTTCCTACCTGAGCACACAACTGTGGAACAAACTACCAAAAAGCAGTAAAAACCCACAATCGACCACTTGAATTTCCGGAAAGCACTAAAAACAGAACTGTTCAGAAGGACATACCCCACCGACCCAACATCAAAAACCTGGACATTTGCGACACAACGTAACCAAAGATTGTAATGGACATATCCTAACTCTTCCTTTCCCTCACTAAGTTCTCCCCAACTGTCTTTGCAATACATGTATCTCACTCTACTATAGTATCACCTTGATATTACTCACACCTTGTATTTGTTCATACTGGAATCAGTTAACGCTGATTACGGTACTATGTAAGCCACATTGAGCCTGCAAAGAGGTGGGAAAATGTGGGATACAAATGCAACAAATAAATAAATGAATATATAGTCCGATTATACCCACAAAGTCTTTCCTTTAGAAAGCAATGGAATAATTGTTCACATTACCTATTAAAAACCATGCTGTGAACCAGGTTTCCATGGTCTTTTGTAGATATCATATTAATTCTTTAGTGCATAAAGATAAAAGGGAACGAGCTGTAGACAAAACTTTTGGCATTTGCTGTCCTGGAGGATGTGAAAATCATGGAGATCTTATATCAATCTGCTATAAATATGAAAAGATGACTTCATGCCATATTTTACCTCAATGAGCCACAGGATTTGCTTATCTAACATTATAGTAACATAGTAGACGACAGCAAATAAAGATCTGTATGGTCCATCCAGTCTGCCCAAGATAAACTCATTTCATATGGTATGATGTGATGTGATACTTCATAAGTATACCTGATCTTGATTTGTCTTGCCATTTTCAGGGCATAGACATAAGCACTGCCACGCTGGGAAAAGACCAAAAGTCCACCAAGCCCAGCACTGTGTCTCGCTAGCACTGTCCTTGTTCTAAATTTCTGAAGTTGTCAAAGCTCCTGAAAAGCTCTACTGCAGCCCATCCAAATCTATTCAGCCACAATCAGGGCACAGACTATAGAAGTTTTGCTAGCACTGGCTTTGCTTTCCAATTAGCATCTCTTCTCCACAATCTCAAAGGTTACTAGCAGTCGGAGGAGTAAAGCACACAATTACGAGATTCATGTGAAAAGCTCTGTTCTAGGTCAGCCTATTGTTTCAGTTGCTAGAAATGAATGCAGGCTGCTTCTTCAAGGTTTTTAAAGTGCTAGCTATTGGCAGGGAAAACCTTTCCATAAGCATCTCTATCAGGAATGGTTTGAAAGGCAGGAGTGCTGTCCAGATACAACCGTATAATGCTTAAAGTCCAAAAAAGCCATGCATTTAGCTGGGGGGGGGGGGGGGGGGGGGGGGGGAGAACATAAAAGGAGCTCTCTCTCTCTTCATTTTTTGTCTAGGATATAAGAAATAATGTCTTTTTCAACCATCCAATCACTGTTGTCAATATGTATGCAGCACACACAGCAGATTGATTAATTGCTATCAAGCCAAGCCTAGTGGTTAGTGTAGTGGCCTAAGAACCCGGGGAACTGAGTTTGATTCTCACTTCAGCTCCTTGTGACTCTGGGCAAGTCACTTAATCCTTCATTGCCCCAGGCACAAAATAAGTACCTGTATATAATATGTAAATTGCTTTGATTGTAACCATAGAAAGGCGGTATATCAAGTCCCATCCCTTTTTCAACTACAGAAGGTGCTGTTGAAATGAACTGTCTTATCATGAAGACAACAAAATACCAGTCAGGGTGAATTCACTCTGTCAGAAAGCTACTAATTGGTATGGTCTACCAAGTACATCTTCCCATCTTTATTTTAAAGATGCATGAGAGTTTGTGAATACTTACAAGCTTCCTGGATTCTAAAACTCCATATTTCAGGCAACAGCAAATAATTCCTCATAATTCCAAGTTACTTTATTGAAAAGAAATGGGCTCTCATGCTGACTTTCCTGGTCTACCAGAGCACTGATGGGAGTCAAGGATACCCTCAACCTCCTTGAAAAGCAAAAGCCATCAAGGCCATGAGAGGACCCACTCAATCCAGACATTTGGTAACGAGAAGCAGCTCCCAAGGATATTAGCTGTGGAACTTCTGGCAAAGAGTACAGGATGCGTGGAATGTGGGGATGGCTCCAATTAGAAACTTTATGATTCAGAAGGCAGAGTCTCACAGGAAGGGGCTTACTTTCATAGCTCGCTGCATGTTGCCACATTTCAAAAAGCATCTGCTTTCTCTTGTGAACCTTTCCCTTCTTTCTAGTAAGTGATCTTTGTATAGGCTTTCTTTTTACAATCAAACTGTGGCTCCAAGACATTTTAGCTCCGACTAGGGCAGGAAAGGCAGGTATCACCAGATGTCACTGAATGTCCTGGAGCTCTGCACAGTCCCCATGCCCACTGGACTTGAGCAGTTTATAACCTCCAGGCACTGAATTCCTCAAAATGCTAGTGGCTGGTTCTGGGTGTTTCTTTTTCTTCTTTTAAACCAATTATGCCTTTGAGCCTTCTCTGACCACTCAGACACTGATCAGCAGTTTCAGGCATTCAAGTGAGGTAAACTTTCTCTCTGCTGTGGATAAGACTACTTGCTATGGCCCTTCTGGGCTTATATTTCAGGTATCTCCAGGCTCCACAGGGTTGTCTAAGCCCAGCCGTATCCACTGCCAACAGCACAAAGCCCTACTGCAAGGTGGACTTGAATCACTAGCTGTCTATTCTTTACTCTTCCAGTACAAGTGTTGCTGAGAAACTTATAAAAAAAGAAAAAGTATTACGGAAAAATGATCAGAAAAATCCTGAAAGGAAAAAGCTATGCATGGTAGAAACAGTTCAGTATCTCCTCTCCATAAGGCTCTAATGGTGGCTCTGATTTATTACAACCCCACACAGACAATTCTAATGGGACTGGATGAGGGCTATAAAGAAAACTTGTTTTGGACTGTAATGAATGCATCCAAGGAATTAAAAAAACAAAACAAAAACCTGCTAGGAATAATTAGTGTACAAATCAGCACATCAGAAAATGAAAAAAAAGGTAGAAACCTTACTTATTCCTATGTTTGGTCCTCACTGCTAATGGGTAATGTTTTTTTTTATGTTATCAGTTACTCAGTAGTGCCACTTGCTGTCAAAATACAGTACTTCAAATTACTAAGTCTGAAATATAGCTGAAACATGTTTCATTATATCTGAGGCTGGGGTGCCACCTGCAGCTGTTTTGTATCACAGATCTTGTAAAAGAGAATTAACAGGAAGCCAATGCTAGAGCATTTCCCTCCCCTCAAAAGCACAGATTAAAAACTGGTTGCAAGCAAAGCAGACATAGTAGCAGAAGAGAAAAACACTAGGACGGCATTAATCATAGAGGTGTCAATCTCAAGCAATTACTCTGTGACTAGTGTGGAGAGGGTAAGATCATCAAATACCAAGAAATGCAGTCTGAGACCAGGAAAATGTAGAACAAAGATACAAAAATATTTCCCATTGTTTTGTGTGTCACAAGCTTGATCAACTTCTAATCATACCTGGATAAGCTGCATATACGTTACATTTTATGAACTCCAGAAGGAAGTTCTCTTTAGCACAATGCAAGTACTATGGTAAGAGTTAGCAGTACATTTGAGAGACTGAGATTATACTCCACATGCCCTGGCTTAGGAGTGAGGTCCATTCCTGTCATGGTATGCACAACAAGGTAAAATTAGTTATTACCTGATAATTTTCTTTCCATTAGTCCCGACAGATCAATCCAGAGACTGGTGGGTTATGTCCCTCTGCCAACAGGTGGCGATAGAGAGAACTTCTGAGGCTCTATATGTGGTCATGCGTAGCTACCCAAACCTCAGTATTATCAATATCAAAACCATTCAACTCCCAACTAGAGAGCCATTCTCCTGTCTTCAGAAAATTTAAGTACACCCTGCAACCGCAACAGTGGGATGAAATTGTGCAGCTCACAGCAAATAAGGAATTCGCTCCAATCCCTGTTGAACAAAAAATGAACAATCTGAAAACGCAACTCCAAACATGAACTATAAATCAAACAAACAAGATAAGCAGAAAATTCCAGGGAGGGCCTCTGGATTTATCTGTTGGGACCAATGGAAAGAAAATTATCAGGTAATAACAAATTTTACCTTCCATAGCGTCCCACAGATCAACCCAGAGACTGGTGGGATGTACCCAAGCAATTCTTAAGTAGGACGGGACCCAGAAATCCCAGTTTGCAGAACCGAATCCCCGAATGCAGCATCAGTCCTCACTGCTACATCCAATTGATAGTGCTTTGAAAAAGTATGAACGGACAACCAGGTAGCCGATCTACAAATCTCCTCTAATGCCACTAACTTGGACTCCGCCACAGAAGTCGCTTGTGCCCTTGTGGAACGAACCCGAAGATGATCAGGCAGAGCCTTACCCGACACAATATATGCTGACGCAATAGCTTCCTTCAACCAGCGAGCCACCGTCGCCTTAGAAGCTTGCTGTCCCTTTCTTTGACCCGCAAAAAGCACAAACAGATGATCTGAGCACCGGAAGTCATTAGTAACCTCCAAATACCTGATAATAGCCCGCTTGACATCCAGACATCTGAGAGCGCGAAACTTCGTCGGATGATCCTCCCTACAAAAAGAGGGAAGACAGAGTTGTTGATTCAAATGGAAACGTGACACAATCTTGGGCAAAAAGGAAGGGACTGTCCGCAGTAACCCCTGCCTCAGTAAAACGAAGAAACGGATCCCTACAGGACAAAGCCTGCAGTTTGGAAATTTTCCTCGCCGACGAACTAGCAACCAAAACCACCGTCTTCAATGTTAAATCCTTAACTGACAAACGAGACAGAGGCTCAAAGGGAGGACATTGTAATGCCCTCGGCAACAAATTCAGATTCCAGGTAGGAACCACTGAGGTCTGCGGTGGGCGCACATGATTTGAGCCCCCCCCCCCCCCCCCCCCCCCGCAAAAGCCGAACAATATCCATATGGGAGGCCAAAGAAGACCCCCGTAAACGGCCCCTAAAACATGCCAGAGCCGCCACTTGAACCTTCAAAGAGCTCAACGACAGGCATTTGTCGAGGCCATCCTGTAAAAAGGCCAAGATTGAAGCTACCGAAGCCAAAAAGGCTAAGATCCCTGCCGCCGAACACTCTTTGGGATTCTGCCAGGAACTTGTGATCGGAATTGGCCACTGATGGAAACAGGATACTGGGCTAGATGGACTGACCCAGTATGGCTATTCTTAAGTTCTCTTAAAGATCCTGAAAAAAAATGGATGTAAGAACAAGAAAACTCCATGCCAAGGTCACTTATTTAAAAAAAAAAAAAATAAAAAAATCAGGTGTACGCCAAGGCCAAGAAAATGTGGAACATACAGAAATATTTCCCACCGTGCCTGATTTAAAAACAAACAAACAAACAAACAAAAAAACCTACATTGTGCCAAACAGAGCTTTCTTCTGGAGTTCATAATGGGGCTCATTTTCAAAGCATTTAGACTTAAAAAGTTCCACATGATACTATGTAACTTTGTAAGTCTAATTGCTTTGAAAATACACCACAAAATATAACAGTTATGGGCAACCTATCCAGGTGTACTTCAAAAAATGGATTATCTGTTAGCTGTGTGGATTTATGCACCAATTAATACATTAAAGTTCTTCTGGCCCTGCCACTTTCCTCTGAAAAAAGGGTATCACAGATTGCTAAGACATACTTCAATTTTTCATATCAAAAGAAGGTGAGGCATGAAATCGTCTCTGTTAAATTAACCTTTTCCTTCACTGAAACTTGTGATTTTGCTTGTCGACATAGCGCATTCCCATGGGCCCCTCCTCTGTGCTAGCTAATATCCATTTTATAACTTGTTACCTTATTGGGATCCTTCAGGATGAGATATTTTCCCTCATCCAGCTTCATGCAGATGTCGATGACGCAGCGCAAAATGCCCCAGCCATTCTCCATGCTCAGGTTGATTTGGCTGGCAAACTCATTGGGCTTGAATTGCTGGGTACCCAAAATGACATGGCGAGAGGAGTCCTTGACGTGATAGCGAGAAACATACCTGAGATGGTACAAAGTAGTTAGAACGACGCCATGGTAAGACAAGCAGATTTCAATGACGTAGCATTCAGAGGCATACTGTAGTGAGGAAAACATGAGAACATACTGGCTGCAAGCCATGCTCAGACAATCCTGAGAGAAAGGGAACACTGTGGGGACAGAGGGGAAACTAATTATAACCAAGACTGACACACTGACTGCATGGCAACTTCAAGAACAGAGAGGAAATAAGCCCAAAATTAATCTGTTGGGAATACTTCAAAAAGTATTTCATTTTTGTAATACTAGTTTATTATTACTCCACAGTATTTTATACCTAGACATGTCACATAAAACTGAAAGATCTAATATAGACATCATACTACACATACATCAGTTAAACCCTGTTTCTGGATCAAGTCTAACGTGTTCTGTTCTCTCTCAAACAGCCCATTATTTCAGAAGTATGGCTTTATATGGATGTGCCATTTATTTCCTGTCCCTTGTCTGCTGTTGTTTTGAAATAGACATACTTTGCTTTCTACCAGTACATGAGTATGCATGTTCTTGAAACCTTCTCCCTACTGCTCTACCACTGACAACTTACATTCCATAATGAGAAAGGAGGAATAAAAGCAATGGACCAAGGCAAAAAGAAATAATAATAATAATAACAGGGAGGCATCCAGCCATCATATATCAATTTTATTCCCTAGGATTATTCTTAGAAGTAGTTTTCTATTGTTTTCAAATGCCAGGAAAAAGAAATCACTTGGAACACCTTACCAGCAGAGACACTAGAAAAAACAAAAGAGCTGTCTTCTCTGTAAATCAATATAAGGCGTGCTTGATTTAAATGCAGGACTGGAATGGGAGACATGTCAGTCTTAATGCCAACTGCTATGCAGCATCTCTTATTTGGAGAAATTAGGTCGTATCTGCTGATTGTCTTTCCTTTAGACCCACCAGACCAATCCAGAACATCTGGGTCACAAAACCAACAATAAATGCCTTATGACAGATGTCTTCTATCAGAATCCAACACCTCTCCTTGCTGCTCTTATTATTATTCTTTTTTATTTCTCTTTAGCTGCTCAGAAGGAAGAAGTGGAAAGATGGGACCCAGACTCCTCTGGGTATTCACCATAAGCAAACCACCACTCAGAAATGAATTCCTCCTGCTTTACTGGGAGCCAGTTAACTAACTGGACTAGGAGCAGGCCTCACCAAACCAGTCCAGGAGTTACACAGAAACCACCTTCCCCCTGATGAAGAAAACACTTAAAGTGTCCTTGTCGGGATACTACACCCGCACATTCTGGGCTGGTCCGATAAGTACACTTAAAAAACAATCATCTCTCCTTCTTCTCACCAGCAACTAATGTAGAATTTTTAAAATACACTTAGGGGTCCTTTAACTAAGGCACACTTAACGGATTTAGTGCATGCTAAATGCTGCACAGCCCATTGTATCCTTATGGGCTGCATGGCATTTGGCTCACGCTATTCGTTAGTGTACGCTAAATCTGTTAGCATGCCTTAGTAAAAAAGACCCTTTAAACTGTTATGACTATGCTTAGAAAAACATTCATGACCTTTAATGAAAACAAAGACTTGGGTCAGATGTCCAAATTTTACTCACACAAAGCAGGAAAAATGAATTAGTGTCTAGGGCCCTTGACAATAAAACCTAATGCTTTAACTCCTTTTATTCAGTTCACCAAGCTGAGAGGGTATATCAATGTGATATCATTGGACATTGTTAAAGATACTTGCCCATTGGCTTCTGTTTCACACCACACTCAAATGAGCCCAATCACAATGCTTGATCCAGCCAACTATTTTATGATAATGCTTAACCAATAATTTACATCTATATTTTCCTTCTTAAACTAAAATACAGTGTTCAATGAACAAGCTACTCAGGTTTTCCATAATTACTGGGAAAGACATGTATGAATTAGAGTGTCTGCACCATATGCAAATCCTCTGCTGGTCACATCACACTAGGATCCGTGGCAGCTGAATACGACTAGGATAGTAGACAAAAGAAAGTATCAGAAAATTAATCCTACAAAAAAGAAAAGGTTAAAGCATATTATAAGAAAATATACATAAATCATTTGTTGACCCCTCTCACAATCTTCCTGGCCATTAGAAGGAAAGTGAAATGAGACACTGACTGCCCCACTGTGGTTCCTTACCCCAGTTTAAGGTACTCTGATCCTGCCAGCAGTGCACAGCATGTCCAGCGTGCCAATTTGTAGCTGTTGTTTTTCAGCTCTGTGGCTATTACAGCCCCTCTCTGAGAGTCGAGCTTCTGACGCCAGTCCACCCCATTACAATGCTGGAAAAAAAATGAAAAATCCAAATAATGCTTTTCCTCCGTGGGACTCAGCACAGAGACAGGCTAGTACAGGTACCTCAACTAAACTGAATTGGACAGAAACCACCAGATAAGGGAAAAAATATCAACAAAAAACAAAACAAAACTACTTGTCAAAAGTTACTACTCACCCTGGAGTCCCACTCATTAAGTGTTTTAATATTGATAAATGACACTTCTCCATTGGCACCTGTCATCACACCATCGTGTTCACAACGAACAATCAAGTCAATGTCTTCTCCCAGCTTCCACCTGCGATACCTGGAAGTTAAGAGGAGATGACTACTGAGTATCATATCACAGACTGATACAGCTCTTCCACCTCCCAAACTCTGATCTTCAACTAGGATCCTTCTACTCATCCCAAACTGTAAGTTTGCCCTTCCACCTCCCAAACTCTAATCTTCAACTAGGATCCTTCTATTCATTTCAAACTGTAAAAGTTTGCCATAGCAAAGTCCAAGGAAGGAACAACTTAACTTTAACCATGATCAGCTTCCTATACCAGATCACAAAGTGAGGGCTCTAAGAATGTGAAAGCAAAAGGGGAATCAAAGAAAAACCTGTGAACGTACCTATACGCAACGGAAGCAACCTCATTTTTATCAACATCATCCTCTATGAAAGGGTTTGGATTAGGAAACTTGTATTTTTCCATTCCCTGTGAGAGCAGCAAGAAAAACATATCAACTGCAGATCAGAAAAAAAGCATCAGAACGTATAAACATGGGGGTCAGAGTACTCAGATGTTCATTTCTGGAACCTCATGATCTAAAAGTGAGTGCATACTGTTGCAAGACAAACCCTTCTCAAGTTAGAAGAAACCTATGTTTCCCAGAAACAGCTGGTTCCAATAATATCCCCGGCTCGTGACACAGCAAAGATCACAGCACCTAAGCTGAATCGCATTCTCCAGTATCGTGCACTGGTGCAGGGAGGTTAACTTACACACACCAGTGTCTGCACTGCTAAAACACCACACTCCTACATACCATCCGCAGGCACTGCTGGGAGAAATTGTGGTTGATGTATGTTGCTTCCATGGCTAGATTCCTGGGAGAGTTGAAAGAATTCACTTCATCCTGAGGTGGTTCATTTGCTGTTTCGCTGACAGTGAGTAAGTCTGTAAAAGATAAGGTACTACCCTGTGAAAAAACCTGGAACAGATCAGAGATGTCTTCTGCACAAACAAGGAGCAGGCTTCATCTAGTCCCATTCCAGCTACTTACCAAAGTCAGAATTGTCCCTTTTGTCAAAGAAGATTTTAGATCCTACTCTTTGAACCACAATGTCCCAGGAATTTACAGAGCGGGTACAGCACATAAGAGTGGCCAGGATAGCATCTGTAGCAAACACATTCCCCTGTGTCTTTGCCAGCTAAAGATTAAGAAAAAAAAAAGGTCAAGGGATGCAGAAGAAGAAAAAAGAGACAATGATTGTCAAAATTAAATACACGCTGTTACAAGTTGTGGCAATTCTGCAGTACATTACATTTAAGGCTTCAATTTTTAGATATTTACTTTTAAGTTGTGTTCTTCAAAGATACCACAAAACTGGTGTTTATTGTCACATCTGTGACAGATACTGTTCATAGGGTACTTTCTCCACTGGATTAAACTAGAGTTTAGTCTTTATAGGTTTTAACCAGTAGTTAACTGATAAAACATTCCTACTGCAAAAAAAATAGGTGTTCATGGGATAACCATCACTTCTCTAGTTCTCCTCACTCCTACACCTCTTGCCTGCCTTTGACTGTCCACTCCAATTTTGTGTTTTCTGTCCTAAGGATACCTCAGCTGTACATTAGTAGCTGATGGGTCTCAATTCTTCTCCTGTTGACTTTGCCACATACTCTTTGCTGTTCCCAGCAGCAGACACTGGAGATGCTGGGAAGAGGACAAAATGAGCAAGACTGAGAGGAGAGGTTTGAGACTGTGGTGGTGGTGGAGTACTAGCTGGCAGGGTGTGAATGAAATTGTGTTGTGATAGTATATTTATATCATAGAAAAAATGTGTATCATATTATACATTAAAATTTGTAGTTATGTTGTCTTCACTGGTGAAAATTATACAAAGGTGGGCAAAATATCCAAAGTCATGTTCCAGTACCAGAGGAATAGGAGGTATGTGTTAAATACAATCACACCATCAGATAAAGCTTCAAACACCATACAGCTTACATATCTGTCAAAAAGCATTAACAGCATGCAAGAATGACTTGCTGAAAGCATAAGTGTATAAAATGTTGATTTGCATTAACAAGCTGGTGACATCGGCATACAAGAATGCAGTTCAATCCTGGAGCTCTCCTCTCTTGCTGATAAAACCCCAAAATAAAAGCACTCCTCAGTGAAATACAAAGGGCTAAGAAGCTCCAGGTGTCAGTCTGGAGTCCTGCAAACATGGCAAGCAAGAACCAGCTGCAGGAGGAGAAGGGCGAAGCCTGGCGCATCGTAGTGGCACGCACACCGGGGGTGCACTCAAACTCCTTGGGCAGCACGGCATTAGAGACTGAAAGTGAGGTGCTGCTTCAGGGGCCCGCTGATAATAGGAGAATGAAGGGGGAGAATGGGAGAGTTTCTAAAGTGCTTGGCTGATTTCGTTGACCAATTTAAGGTCAAAAAAATACAAAAATAAAACTGTTTAATGGGACAGAGTTAGCATGGGTTCAGCTAAGGGAAGTCTTGCCTCACCAACTTGCTTCAATTTTTTGAAGGCACGAACAAGCATGTGGATAAAGGTAAGCCCGTTGATGTAGTGAATCTAGACTTTCAGAAAGCTGTTGATAAAAGTTCCTCACAAGAGACTCCTGAGAAAATTAGAGTCATGGGATAGGAGGCAAGGTTCTGGTGTGGATTAGGAATTGGTTACTGGACAGAAAACAGACCTTAGGATTAAATGGTCATTTCTCTCAATGGAGGAGGGCGAAGAGTGGAGTGCTGCAGGGATCAGTATTGGGACAGGTGCTATTTAACATATTTATAAATGATATGGAAATCGGAATGATGAGTGAGGTGATTAAATTTGCAGATGACACAAAATTATTCAAGGTTGTTAAAACACATGCGGACTGGAAATTGGAAGACTGGGCATCCAAATGGCAGATGAAATTTAATGTGGACAAATGCAAGGTGATGCACGCTGGAAAGAGTAATCCGAATTAGTTACATGATGCTAGGGTTCACCTTCGGGGTCAGCACCCAAGAAAAAGATCCCGATGTCACTGTAGACAATACGCTGAATCTTCTGTTCAGTGTGCAGTGGCCAAAAAAGCAAACAGGATGCTAGGAATTATTAGGAAAGGGATGGGGAATAAGACCGAAAATACTTTAATGCCTCTGCATCGCTCCATGGTGCGACCACACCTTGAGTATTGCATTCAGTTCTGGTCGCTGTATCTCAAAAAAGATATAGCGGAATTAGAAAAGGTTGAAGGAAGAACGAACAAAATGATAAAGTGGATGGAACACCTCTCGTATGAGGGAAGGCTAAAGAGGTTAGGGCTCTTCAGCTTGGAAAAGAGATGGATGAGGGGAGATATGATTGGGGTCTACAAATTTTCAATAAAATTGTTTATTAACGAACATCCTCCAGTTTCTGGTATCCTTGGTCGCTCTCCCACTTTTTGTACACTGGGGTCTACAAAATCCTGAGTGGTGTAGAACAAGTAGAAGTAAATCGCTTTTTTTTACTCATTCCAAAAGTATAAAAACTAGAAGATACTCAAGGAAGTTACATGGAAATACTTTTAAAACAAATAGGAGGAAATATTTTTTCACTCAATGAATAGTTAAGCTCTGGAACTCTTTGCTGGAAGATGTGGTGGCAGCGGTTTGCATATCTGGGTTTAAAAAAAGGTTTGGACAAGTTCCTGGAGGAAAAGCCCATAGTCTTCTATTGAGACAGACATGGGGAAGCAACTGCTTACCCTGGGATTTATAGCATAGAATGTTGCCACAATTTGGGTTTCTGCCAGGTACTTGTGACCTGGCTTGGCCACTGTTGGAAACAGGATACTGGACTAGATGGACCATTGGTCTAACCCAGTATGGCTACTCTTATGATATGACCTGGGTGCCAGAGTTGAGGAGACAGAAGCTAATCATGATGAGTTCATGAGCTGACAGTCACAGGAAACCTCAGTTTAGAGTTTAATTTCCTCCAACCTTCCTCTGGCCTGACCTCCGATTTAAAGGCCCCTTGAACCAATTATAAGGATAGAAAGTTAATTAGGGCATCTCTATTTGTCAGCAGTCCAGCAGCAAGATGGGGCTATCCAGTCTTTTGAACCAAGTGTCACATGTTCAATTATCCCCCAGTTGGTGAGAGGTCATATGAGTGTACTCAGTGCAAAGAGCTCCTAGCACTCAGAGAACAAGCCCAATCCATGGAGGTTAGAGTAAACAACTTGGAGCAGCTGAGACAGAGAGGTATAGAGAGGAGGCCTACAAGGACATTGTAGAGAGATCCCACTTCTGGTCTGGCAACCTCCATGCTGCCATGGAGGAAAATGGTCACCTGAAAGGAGAGCATCACCTTGGAGAGGCAGAAAGTGATCCTATAGCAAAGGACCTGCCCCTCAGGGGATATAATATCCTCTCGCACAGAGGATGTTGTCTTCAGGGCTTCTGCCCAAGAAGAAAGGGTTAAGATGGTCATATTAGTTAGAGATTCAAATCATTAGACATGTAGATAGTTGGGTGGCTGGTGGATGTGAGGATCGCTTGTTACTTGACTGCCTGGTACGAAGGTAGTGGACCTCACGCATAACCTAGATAAGATTTAGACAATGCTGGGGTGAAACCAGCTGTCTTGGTACATGTAGGTACCAAAACATACAAAAAATGTGGGAGGTTCTGGAAGCCATTTTCAGAAGTGCTCCCCATTCCACGCACACGACCCAAGAGCCAGGCAGAGCTCTGAAGTCTCAATGTGTGGAAGAGATGATGGTGTAGGGAGAAGGGATTTAGATTTGTTAGTAACTGGGTAACATTCTGGGGAAGGGGAAGCCTATTCTGAAAGGATGCACTCAACCTTAACCAGGCTACTGACACTAAAATTTAAAAAGTAGACAGAATAGTTTTTAAATCAGAACCTTGGGGGGGGGGGGGGGGGGGGACTGAGTGCAACCCTTCCTGAATTGCTATCCTGCGCTAAAACTGTTTTATGCCCGTGTTAACCACATGGGAAGTTTTCTGCATGGGCCTCTCAGGGATTGTGTGTAAGAGCATTCATAAATGGAACAAACTGATTTAAATTCAAGAAGGAAGATAAAATGGCATTTTAAAACACAGAAACTTTGCTACTTTTCCCCCTCAAATAGTCAAATAATAGACAATGGTAGACAAAGCCTGAAATGGTCGTCCACTTTGCTCATTAAGGTGACTACTGATCCATACAGGTGATCCCCATACTTGCATTCAGGGGCCTGTACAGGTGACCCTCATGCCTTTGAAAGCACAATAGTCATTCCACTGCTGTTTTGGGTTCAACTGTTAACTCCATGCAGGTTGTCTCAGTACTGTACATCCAAACCCTTGTGTACTTCAGAAGCTTAGCAAAAGATGACACAGAGCATAAAGACCAAACCACTGGATTAAATGAATAGACACGTCCCTCCACATTCTTTAATTTATTTATTTGGGGGGGGAGGGGGGGCACCTACCTTGCGAATGACAGGATCATCAGTGGTGGTGACTGTGTGGAAGATTCTCTTGATGCTTTTCAAAGATCTCTCATTCCTGGTGGTGATTCTGTCAAAAGCTTTGTCGTAATACTCCAGGGCCCCGCAGCACTCTCTGAGGACGATAATACATATGCTGTCATCCTAGCTCATGCATATATTACCTTCCTGGTGCTTTTGTATGCTCAAGCCTCTGCCATACACATACACCTCTCTAGTTGTAACCATAGCCTCTCCTCCCTCCAACTTCCTTTTGCAGCTCAAGGGTAGATTCTGAAGCAAAGTTTCTGAAATTTGGTAGCAGCTGTGCAGCCCATTTGCATATAAAATGGTATAAATTTCGTTTTTGTAAAAAATAAAAGTAATTTTCTGGCATTTATCGTATGCTGGATAATTTATTCTGTTTTTAGTTTTGGAACTAAGGATCTTACTGAGAAAGCAGGTGGGGGGAGGGGGGTAAGGGAGAAGGGGAAATCAAGGAGCACATGTAAAGAGAATTATGAGCAAAGGGAGGAAAGAGAAAAGAAAGGGGAGAAAAAAAGCAGAAGGATCAAAGGGGAGATCTGGGAACAAGGGAGAACCTACTGTTTTTTTTATATACCTCCTGGCAATCTCTCTCACACACACACTCAAATTCCATTTTTAAAGCCCTCTCATTTACAACTCTTTAAAAGCGCTCCCCCCCTACCCTAAGCTGATTCCTTTTCCTACACCCTCCTCTCCTCAGTGACCCCTGGCTTGGTAGTAGAAGGAAGACAGAGGTATGTTTCTTGATATATCCAAAGGTAAAATTATGTATAATCATACCTGATAATTTTCTTTCCATTAATCATAGCTGATCAATCCATAGACTGGTGGGTTGTGTCCATCTACCAGCAGGTGGAGATAGAGAGCAAACTTTTGCCTCCCTATATGTGGTCATGTGCTGCCGGAAACTCCTCAGTATGTCGATATCAAAGCTCCATCCGCAGGACTCAGCACTTAGAGAATTACACCCACGAAGGGACACTCTGCCCAGCTCACCACCGCCGAAACGGGGGAGGGGAATTAACCCAGCTCATCCCCACACAAGTGGGGGAGGGGAATCCGTCCAGCTCATCCCCGCGGAGCGGGGGAGGGACACCACACCCGCCGATGCGGGGGGATCTGGCTTATCCTGCAACCGCAACCGCGGGAGGAGCTGACTGACCCTAACACCGCCGAAGCGGGAAGGGTACAAAGCTGCCCTACAGCCGCACGAAGCGGGAGGGAGTGCCGGCAGAATTTTAAGTCTCAATCCAGCCCCGTAAAACGGAGGGGAGAGGAATGCAGCAGCTCACTGTAACACAAACTCGTCTTAACTCTTGAAGAATCCAAGTGAAAAAACTTGAACACGAAGTCTTTCTGAAGTAACTGAAGACTAAACTTGAACCTGAAATGCAACCAGAATAAAAACAGTACAGATATCTGGGAGGGGCTATGGATTGATCAGCTATGATTAATGGAAAGAAAATTATCAGGTATGATTATACATAATTTTACCTTCCATATCATCAAGCTGATCAATCCATAGACTGGTGGGATGTACCGAAGCAGTACTCACCCAGGGCGGGACATTGAAATCCCTGACCTCAACACTGAAGCTCCAAACCGGGCCTCCGCCCGTGCAGCCACAGTCAAACGGTAATGCTTGGAGAATGTATGAGCCGAAGCCCAAGTTGCCGCCTTGCATATCTCTTCCAGGGAGACGGATCCGGCCTCTGCCATCGAGGCCGCCTGAGCTCTTGTGGAGTGAGCCTTCAGCTGGATAGGCGGCACCTTCCCCGCGGCCACATAAGCCGCTGCAATGGCTTCCTTGACCCATCTTGCCACTGTAGGCTTAGCAGCCTGCAGACCCTTACGAGGACCTGCACACAGGACAAACAGATGATCTGACTTCCGGAAATCATTGGTCACTTCCAAGTATCTGATGATGACTCGTCTCACATCCAGATATTTAAGAGCAGAGTACTCCTCTGGGTAGTCCTCCCTACGAAAGGAAGGGAGACAGAGCTGCTGATTCACATGGAATCGAGAAACAATCTTGGGCAGGAAGGAAGGCACTGTGCGAATAGTCACTCCCGCCTCAGTGAACTGCAGAAAAGGCTCTCGACAAGAGAGCGCCTGGAGCTCGGAAACTCTTCTGGCTGAAGTGATAGCCACCAAAAAGACTGCTTTCAACGTGAGGTCTTTCAGAGATGCCCTCGACAAGGGTTCAAAAGGCGGCTTCTGCAATGCTCTTAGCACCAGGTTGAGATTCCACGCAGGCACCACTGAGTGCAGAGGAGGGCGCAGGTGATTAACTCCCTTGAGAAAGCGCACCACATCTGGCTGCGAAGCCAGGGAAACACCCTTCAGGCGGCCCCTGAAGCAAGCCAGAGCCGCTACCTGGACTTTAAGGGAACTGAGCGACAGGCCTTTCTCTAGACCTTCTTGCAGGAACGCCAACACTGAAGAAATTGGAGCAGTGAAGGGAGAAAGTGAGCCTGCTTCACACCACGCTGCAAAGATACGCCAAACCCTGGCGTAAGCAGTAGAAGTAGAGCGCTTCCTCGCTCTCAGCATAGTGGCGATGACCTTGTCTGAGAAGCCCTTCTTCCTCAGACGCTGCCGCTCAATAGCCAGGCCGTAAGACCAAAGGGGGAGGGATCCTCCATCACCACGGGACCCTGATGCAACAGGCCCTGCTCCACTGGCAGTCGCAGAGGATCGTCGACTGAGAGCCTGATCAAGTCCGCATACCAGGGACGTCTGGGCCAATCCGGACCCACCAGGATTACCCTGCCGGGATGCTTTGCCACCCGGTCTAGCACCCTGCCCAACATGGGCCAGGGCGGGAACACATAGAGAAGCTCTTGTGTCGGCCACTGTTGGAGAAGAGCATCTACTCCCAGGGATCGAGGGTCCCGTCCTCTGCTGAAGAAGCGCGGCACTTGGCAATTGGCCGATGACGCCATCAGATCTAGGCTCGGCTGGCCCCAGCGCTTCGTGATGTCCAAGAACGCCTGAGCAGATAGCTGCCACTCTCCGGGCTCCAAGGTATGGCGACTGAGAAAGTCCGCCTTGACATTCATGACTCCGGCAATGTGGGCCGCTGAAAGCTGCTCCAGGTTCGCTTCCGCCCACTGGCATAGATTCATAGCCTCCTTGGCTAGAGGGGCGCTCTTGGTACCTCCCTGGCGGTTGACATAGGCCACAGCCGTGGCATTGTCCGACAGAACCCGTACCGGTTTCAACGCCAGTACCGGGATGAACTCCAAAAGCGCCAACTGAATGGCTCTGAGTTCCAGGAGGTTGATAGACCACTTTGCCTCTGCAGGAGACCAGAGTCCCTGCGCTGTCCTTCCCAAGCAGTGGGCTCCCCAGCCCGACAAGGAAGCGTCCGTCGTGACGACAATCCACTCTGGGGTCACCAGAGGCATTCCTGCAGACAACTTGTCCATCTGCGTCCACCAGCTCAGCGCCTTGCGCACTGCTGGGCCCAAGGGAAGGCGCACAGCATAATCCTCCGACACCGGAGTCCAGCGCTGCAGCAGAGAGTGTTGAAGTGGTCTCATATGAGCCCTGGCCCAGGGCACTACTTCCATCGTGGCCGTCATAGAGCCCAACAGCTGCACATAGTCCCAAGCCCGAAGAGGAGAGGCTACTAGGAACTGGTTCACCTGAGCCTGAAGCTTGACAATCCGATTGTCTGGCAGGAACACTCTGCCCACTTGGGTGTCGAATCGAACTCCCAGATACTCCAGGGACTGAGTGGGGCGCAGCTGGCTTTTCTCCCAGTTGATGATCCATCCCAGGGAGCTCAAAAGAGCAACCACCCGGTTCACAGCTTTGCCGCACTCTGCATAAGAGGGGGCTCGGATCAACCAGTCGTCCAGATAAGGATGGACTTGTACTCCTTCCTTCCTCAGGAAGGCCGCGATGACCACCATTACTTTGGAGAAGGTCCGCGGAGCAGTAGCCAACCCGAACGGGAGGGCTCTGAACTGGAAGTGTCGGCCCAGGACTGCAAAACGCAGGAAGCGTTGATGAGGAGGCCAGATGGGAATATGCAAGTACGCTTCCTTGATGTCCAAGGATGCCAGGTACTCCCCTGCCTTCACTGCCGCTATAACAGAGCGGAGAGTCTCCATGCGAAAGTGCCGAACTTTCAAGGCCCGATTGACCCCCTTGAGGTCGAGGATAGGCCGGACAGAACCTCCTTTCTTTGGTACCACAAAGTAAATGGAGTAACGTCCCTTGCCAAGCTGATTTTCTGGCACCGGAACGACCGCCCCCAGGCGGATGAGATTGTCCAAGGTCTGCTGCACTGCCACAGCTTTGACCGGAGACTTGCAGGGAGAGAGTACAAACCCGTCTCTTAAGGGTCGGCAGAACTCTAGCTTGTAGCCGTCTCTGATGACTTCCAGCACCCAAGCGTCTGAAGTTATTGTGGTCCACTCGCCCAGAAACGAGGACAGCCGTCCTCCAATCTGCACTGGGGCGTGGACCAAGACCCCGTCATTGGGTACGAGACCCTGGGGGAGGACCGGAGGGAGCACCTCCGGGACGGCGGTCTCTGCGAAAGGAACGCTGCTTGGGGGAGAAGGTCCTCTTAAAGGAAGAGGAGGCAGAAGAGCCCGACCTGCCCGGGCGGTACCGACGGGCTTCCTGAAACCGTCCTCTGGAGGTACCGGGGCGAGCACTAGCTCGAGCCCTGACCTCTGGTAACTTCTTGCCCTTAGACGTGCCGAGATCGGTCACGATTTTGTCCAGCTCGACCCCAAAGAGCAGCTTGCCTTTAAAAGGCAATCTAGCCAGGCGGGATTTAGAGGCGTGGTCAGCAGACCAATGCTTCAGCCAAAGCCACCGCCGCGCAGAGATTGTCTGAGCCATGCCTTTAGCTGAGGCTCTCAAGACATCATACAGCAAGTCTGCCAAATAGGCCAAGCCCGATTCCAGGGCCGGCCAATCATCCCTCAAGGAAGAATCCGAGGGGGAAGCCCGCCGCACCATAGTCAGGCACGCCCTGGCCACATAGGAACCGCAAACTGAGGCCTGCAAATTTAAAGCAGTAGCCTCGTAGGACGACCTTAAGGCCGCCTCCAATCTTCTGTCTTGGGCGTCCTTTAGGGCCGTGCCACCTTCCACCGGCAACGCCGTTTTCTTAGTCACCGCAGTGATTAAAGAATCCACGGTAGGCCACAGATAGGCCTCACGTTCGCTCATAGCCAAAGGATAGAGGCGGGACATAGCCCTAGCCACTTTAAGGCTCGCTTCTGGGACATCCCATTGAGCCGAAATTAAGGTGTGCATAGCCTCATGCACGTGGAAGGTTCTAGGCGGGCGCTTCGTCCCCAGCATAATGGCAGAGCCAACAGGGGCTGAGGGAGAGACGTCCTCCGGAGAGGAAATCTTCAAAGTGTCCATGGCCTGTAGCAACAGGTTGGGCAAATCCTCTGGGCTAAAAAGCCGCGCTGCAGAGGGGTCATCCGCTCCAACTGAGCGGGGATCCGTCTCCTCCAAGGAATCCGCAAAGGACCGTTGGGAGACCTCAGACACGCTGCGCTCATCTACATCGGAGGAGACAAATTCCTCCAAGGCCTGGGAATCAACCCGAGGGCGTTTACCTCTGGGAACCTCAACCTCTTTACCAGACGAGGGAGCAGGGGCAGCGTTGTGCATGAGGAAGGCCTGATGCAGCAGCAAAACAAACTCGGGGGAGAAACCCCCCAGACTGTGCACTTCCGCAGCCTGGGCAACAGCCCTAGACGCACCCTCAACCGGCGCTCGCAAGAGCGGGGGAGAGACATGCTGCGCATCCAAGATGGCGTCCGGCGCGACACTCCGCGAAGGAGCCGCGCGGGAAGAACGGCTCTTAACTTTAGCCGCTTTTGTGCCGTCGCCCAAATTAAGGGCGTTCATGGCATTAATGTCTCCAACCTCAAGGGCGGCCCAAGAAGAAGCCGTCCGAGCCGCGTGGCCGGCCAAGATGGCGGAGGCGAGGAGCGGGGGATGGGCGTTTATGGCGGGAAAAACCGCCACGCCGGAGGAAGGACCGGGACATACATCGGTCACGAAACTGTCACCCAACAAGGGCGAATCAGGCTTGAAGACCCCCGCATCCCCTCTAGAAGCGCTCCAGCGATCCGGGGAGCGACCCTTTGCGCCCTCGCCCTCCGACGCCATATGCCACGAGGAGAAGAATCGGGGAACCCCCTGCCCACTATAAAAAGGTAAAAATTACCTGCTGTCCGCTCCGAGCTGTAACGACCTGGTGTCCCAGTGAGTAGCTGCAATAGACGCTTAAATAAACGTCGAAATAAACGCCTTTAAGGACGTTCAAAATTTTTTTTTTTTTTTTTAACGGAGCCAGCGGGAGGGGGGAGAAAAGGAGGGACCTGGCACCACCAGGTTTGCACTTGCTCAAAAGAGCCCTCAACCCCAGGCACTCAACAAAACCTAAAAATTAGGCTTGGAGGCCTAGCCAGAGCTGCTGCTGTGTGTGACCACCACCTGCTGAGATAGAGAACATACTGAGGAGTTTCCGGCAGCACATGACCACATATAGGGAGGCAAAAGTTTGCTCTCTATCTCCACCTGCTGGTAGATGGACACAACCCACCAGTCTATGGATTGATCAGCTTGATGATATGGAATCATAAGATTCAATGCTAAAAAATGCATATTGCATAGTGGAGTGGAGGAGTAGCCTAGTAGTTAGAGCACCAGTCTTGACATCCAGTTGTCCAGAGTGGCTGGTTCAAATCCCACTACTGCTCCTTGTGATCTTGGGCAAGTCACTTGCAATGAAGGGTTAAGTGGGATATGAAGTTACCATTGGTCCTCATGGCTATTCGTGCCACACCCCATCGTTCTACAGGAGTGTCACCTTTTGAGATGATGACAGGTAGGGAAATGATGTTACCAATTCATTTGCCTCCTGGGACAGAGAAATATCCAATGTATCTGAATGTAACTCACCTTGAGCTACTACTGAAAAAGGTGTGAGCAAAATCCAAATAAATAGTTAATGCAGACATGGTGCAAAGAAAACCATATCAACAACCTGGACAGCTCTGCTTTTAAGACCTCAGGTCTAGAGCTTTACTGCCCAGACTACAATTATTGTTTATGGTCATTCACATTTTGCTCCATCTTATGCCCCCTTCATTCTTTCCAGGTACATTAGTGGTTTTCCACATTCTATAAAATTTTTGCTGATCTCATTTTCTGGCAAAAGAATTGAGAACTTGATTTGACCTACTATGACCTGTTATTACCCTCAACCAATTAAAGAATTTCTCAGTATATGCTCAAGATTATGTTATACACACAAGCATGCATGTCACAAATTAGTTACTGTTCTTATATTTGCAAATTCAATAAAATGTGAACTAAAAAAAATAAATTGCCACCTATATAGAGTAAGGTCAAAATTCAGATATTGCAGTTATGTAACATATGCATACTTTTTTTTAATTTAAACTTTTACATTCATATTTTTAAGGTACAAAATAATACTTCCAGTTGTTAGAG
Organism: Microcaecilia unicolor; assembly: GCF_901765095.1. Lineage (NCBI taxonomy): Eukaryota > Metazoa > Chordata > Amphibia > Gymnophiona > Siphonopidae > Microcaecilia > Microcaecilia unicolor. The sequence goes on from NC_044031.1 coordinate 376,900,481, forward strand.
AGCCAAGTTTCAGAGTTTTAAAAAAAAGCTCACACACATAGAAACACAAAACCTTTTACCAGACATTGAACTTATTTCTTGACTTTACTGAAGAATAAAAAAAAAAAAAAAAAAAGAACAGATTACAGAAGCTCTCAGGGAGGATGGGTGGTAGAAAGGGTGCTTTCAATTAAATGTTAGCAAAAGTACAATTTTTCTGTCCTAAGTTTGAAAAGTTTAGCTGTAAATAATTAAAAAAAAGAAAGAATACACAAGATAGACTGGTATAGCTTGTTCCAACCTCTAATCCCCCCCCCCCCCCCCATTCTTTCCCCGACCTGACTGGTATTACTTTTGAGCTGCATAAATGAATAGAACGATGAACCTCACCACTCAGAACTCAATCTGACCATTATCTGTGTAACCCAGGACCTTGACCCAAACACTTACATGTCCTGAGGATCCGACACCTCCATGTATCTCATCTTCATTAGTCGTGGAAAATCCATTTCCTCCTTCACCTCCCAATCGCTGCGCACCTCCACTGAAGAGTCACGCGGCTTCAGCTGAGCCTGGACAGAAACCAGACAGGAATGTGAGGGGTTGACTGATGCTCAACAGCTCTTCCAGACCGGGCAACTCATTGCCAGATAGAAGGCAGCAACAGAAATAAGTAACCCCTGGTTCACTGTCATCAGAGCAGGCCACAGGAAATGTTTACCAGACACCAACCTGAGACTTCTGGTCCCATTTCTGTCGCACCCCAAACTGCTTCTGGAATTTTTTCTGGAGGCGCAAACGGTCTCTGAAATAAAAAGAGGTGGCTATAAATGAGCAGGCAAATTTAAATCCAACTAGCAGTGCACAGTTCAATCTAAGTACACTGTTCCATTCATTGCCTAACTGCAAATGGTGCTGGTTTATATACTAAAGCAGTGGTTCCCAAACCTTGTCCTGGAGGCACCCCAGGCAGTCAGGTTTTCAGGATACCCACAATGAATATTCATGAGAGAGATTTGCATGCACTGCCACCACTGCATGCAAATCTCTCTCATGAATATTCATTGTGGGTATCCTGAAAACCTGACTGCCTGGGGTGCCTCCAGGACCAGGTTTGGGAACCACTGTACTAAAGAGTTTTAGAGTCTGTAGGTAAAAGTATGCCGCTTCTATAATCAGAAAGAAAACATTCATCTTTCAAAGGAGAAGAAAAAATATTGATGGGAGGGGAATTATAACCAAGGGCAGAAAAATGTCTTTTTTTTTCTACCTCAGACTGCATATAGCTCTCTATTCATACTGGTTGACTGAGTGGTGCAGTCTTACCTCTCTTTCTGCTTGGCACTCTTTGGTAAAGTCTGCAGGTTAAACTGCAACAGATTCCGGCGGTCCTTGTCTCTCCGTAGGTTTCGCTAACATAAAAGATAAAACAAAAAAACAAACATAAGGAGATGCTTTAAGATTTCATACCTTGTTTCATTTTAGCACGGAAATTTGCACACCATTGCGATAACATTATATAATGTGCTGCTAATAGAAGTCTAAACTAAACAAACCTAAAAAAAAAAAAAAAATGGAGTTATGAGGTGAACACAAGCCCTAATACTCTCTTGGGTCAATGCATCTGGGTTCCAAAAACCCAGGGGCGCAGTACAGCAAAGGAGGTGAAGTTAATTTGGGAAGAGACAAGAGCAGGACCTGGAGGTGATTGTATCTTATCTTTAAGGTAGTCAAAGGAAATGGCTATTACCAGTGGTATGCCACAGGGATCAGTCCTTTGTCCAATACTTTTCAATATATTCAGAGGAACTGGTAAACACCCTAGAAAGTGTGGAAAACATGGAGGAGGAATCTAGATAAGCTTGGGGAAGGGTTTAGTGTTTGGCAGCTAAGATTCAATGCTAAAAAAATGCAAATTAATGTATCTGGGGCTGCACAACCCAAGGGAATTGTGCACAGTAAGAAGAGAAATTCTTCAGTGTACAAAACAAGAGCACAGCCTGAAGTGGACCATATCAGATTATCGTAAGATAGAAAAGGCGAGGGCAAAAACCAGAAGGATGCTTGAGTGCAAAGAGAAAGGAATGGCCATCACGAAAAATGAGATAATAATGCCTCCCTATAAGCCTCTGATGGCATCTCATTTGGAGAACCACGTGGAAAAAAAAACATATTTTCACAAGGATATAAACTGGAGGGAGTTGGTCCAGGGGGTGGTTACTAAAAGGGTCAATGGTCTTCATCATAAAGCACATGAAGACAGACCAAAATATAAATAAGCATACCCTAGAGGAATGGCAGAATAGGGGAGATAAGAGACAATTGTTATATACCTCCAAGGTATATGTACAGTGCTGGAAAAGAAGGTTCTAGGAGATTTGCTACTCTTCAGTTTGCTGAACTGCCCCATTATGTCCTCCAGGTTTACCGTGAAGTCAGTAAGTTTCTCCGACTCGTCTGCTTGAAATATCATTTCCGACACCGGTATCCCACCCAAATCTTCCTCGGTGAAGACCGAAGCAAAGAACTCATTCAATCTCTCCACTACGCCTTTGTCTTCCTTGATCGCCCCTTTTTTCTCCTTGGTCATCCAGCGGCCCAACCGATTCTTTTGCCGGCTTCCTGCTTTTAATATACTGAAAGAAATTTTTACTATGTTTTTTTGCCTCTAATGCTATCTTTTTTTCATAATCTTTCTTGGCCTTCTTTATCTGTGCCTTGCATTTTCTTTGACACTCCTTATGCTGCTTCTTGTTATTTTCAGACGGTTCCTTCTATCATTTGCTGAAGGCGTTTCTTTTAGCCCTAATAGCTTCCTTCACCTCACTTTTCAACCACGCCGGCTGTCTTTTGGACTTCCGTCTTTCTTTTCTAATTCGCAGAATATGTTTGGCCTGGACCTCCAGGATGGCATTTTTGAACACCATCCATGCCTGTTATACAGTTTTTACCCTCTCAGTTGCCCCCCTACGTTTTTTTTTTAACCGTTCTTCTCATTTTATCATAGTCTCCTCTTTTAAAGTTAAACGCTAACATATTTGACTTCCTATGTATAGTTACTTCAAGGTTGATATCAAAACTGATCATATTATGATCACTGTTATCAAGTGGCCCCAGTACCATAACGTCCCTCACCAGATCATGCGCTCCACTAAGGACCAAGTCTAGAATTTTTCCTTCTCTCGTCGGCTCCTGCACCAGCTGCTCCATAAAGCTGTCCTTGATTTCATCAAGGAATTGTACCTCTCTAGCATGTCCCAATGTTACATTTACCCAGTCTATATTTGGATAATTGAAGTCACCCATTATTATCACATTGCCCATTTTGTTTGCGTCTCTGATTTCTTTTATCATTTCTGTATCTACCTTATCATCCTGGCGAGGCGGACAGTAGTACACTCCTACCACCGTCCTTTTCCCTTTTATACATGGAATTTCAACCCACAATGATTCAAAGGTGTGATTTGTGTCCTGCTTTCATCCCTTCTTTGTAGGCAGATGCCATGTGTTGACAGATATAATCCATTTTTGATCTTCTTTGCAGGCATATGCAATGTGTTGACAGCTGTCTTCCCTTCTTTGCAGGCATATGCAATGTGTTGACAGATACCATCCCTTCTTTGCAGGCATATGCAATGTGTTGACAGATGCCATCCCTACTTTGCAGGCACATGCAATGTGTTGACAGCTGTCTTCTCTTCTTTGCAGGCATATGCAATGTGTTGACAGATGCCATCCCTACTTTGCAGGCACATGCAATGTGTTGACAGATGCCATCCCTACTTTGCAGGCACATGCAATGTGTTGACAGCTGTCTTCTCTTCTTTGCAGGCATATGCAATGTGTTGACAGATGCCATCCCCTCTTTGCAGGCATATGCAATGTGTTGACAGATGCCATCCCCTCTTTGCAGGCATATGCAATGTGTTGACAGATGCCATCCCCTCTTTGCAGGCATATGCAATGTGTTGACAGATGCCATCCCTACTTTGCAGGCACATGCAATGTGTTGACAGATGCCATCCCTACTTTGCAGGCACATGCAATGTGTTGACAGCTGTCATTCCTTCTTTGCAGGTATATGCAATGTGTTGACAGCATGGCCCTTCAGCAGATAAGCTGAAGCAATCGTCTCCTTCAACCACCTGGCTATCGTTGCCTTAGAAGCGGCCCCTCCTTTCTTAGGACCACAGTAGAGGACAAATAGCTGGTCCGAGGTGCGAAACTCCTGTGTTCTCCTCAGGTAGCAACGCAAGGCCCTCCGAATATCCAGTTTAATCAGATGACGTTGCTCCTTGTTTGCTGACTTATCTTCCAGAACAGGCAAAGAAATTACCTGATTTACATGAAAATTGGAAACCACCATGGGCAAAAAAAAAGAAAGCACTGACCTCAATGAAAATTTCTCCTTGTAAAAAGACAAAAAAGGAGTCCTACAAGACAAAGCATGACGGTCCGATATCCGCCAAGCCGAAGAGATGGCCACCAAAAATACTGTCTTCAAGGTGAGGTCCTTACTAGTACACAACTCTAAGGGTTCAAAATGAGCTCCCACCAGAGCCTCCAGAACGATATTCAAATCCCAGAGAGACTAATGGATGCTATGGAGGCCGAATCAATTTTACTCCCCACAGAAAATGGATCACATCTGGCGCAGAAGCTAAGGACCCCCCCCAAACCGCTCCCCTGTAACAGGATAAAGCTGCTACCTGTACCTTTAAGATGGAAAGAGCTAGACCGCTATCCAAACCATCCTGCAAAAATTCCAAAACCTCCACAATAGAAGTTTGAAAAGGGAGATAAGACCAATCCTTGCACCAATGCTCAAAAAGCCGCCAGACATGCACATAAGCTATAGAAGTGGATTGCTTTCAGGACCGCAACATTGTAGCAACTACTCTGGGAGAAAAACCTTTCTTCTTCAACCTATGCCTTTCAAGAGCCAAGCAGTAAGTGAGAACGGAGAGGGGTCCGGCATCACGATCGGACCCTGAAAAATAACATTGTCTCTGTTAACCGGAGCAGTTCCTGCTCTGCCAGGCGCACCAGATCTCCGTACAATGGACGCAGCCAATTCGGGACCACCAGAATCACCGGACCAGTGTGACGCTCAATGCGTTGTACCACCCGAATAATGGCCACAGAGGAAACACAGTAACTGATGCCACGGCAGAACCAACACGTCGATCCCTTCCGCCTGAGGATCCCTCCTTCGGCTGAAGAAATGGGGTACCTGAGCATTGTCGGCTGTTGTCATGAGATCCAACACTGGCTGACCCCATCTCAAGACGAAGCGAGCGAAGACTGACCGATGAAGGGACCACTCTCCTGGATCCAGAGTATGTCTGCTCAGATAATTGGCGTCCACACTGTCCACGTGACCCTCTGAAAGCTCCTGAAGATGAATCTCCGCCCAGCAAAACAACTCCACCGTCTCCTCGGCGACCACCCTGTTTTTCATGCCCCCATGTCTGTTGACATAGGCTACGGCCACTGCGTTGTCGGAGAGAACCCTGATGGCCATGCCGACCAGGAGGCCCTGAAAGAACTGAAGGGCCAAACGGATCGCCCGCATCTCCAAACAATCGATTGATGGAACATTGCCCCTGGGCTACCTGACTGAGACAATGAGCTCCCCAGCCTGCCAGGCTTCCATCCGTGGTGAGTATGTAGAGACACCACTGTAGGCTGCAACAAGGGCTCCCGTCAGAGGCAACTGTACCTTCACTTCCTGAGTCTGTGGAGACCAGCGACTCAGCAGAGCACACTGCAGTTGCCGCATGTGCGCCCTGGCCCACGAACTACCTCTATGGCCACCGCCATCATTCCCAGCACTCAAAGGTAAGCATGGGCTGTCGGTGCTCCCTCTGCAATAAGCCATCGTATCTGCCCCTGCAGCTTGGCGAGCCGGGCAGACGGTAGAAAGACCTGGCCCCTGGCCATGTTGAAAAGCACTTTCAGATACTCCAGAGACTGCGATGGAACCAAGTGATTCTTGACCGAATTCACTACCCAACCGAGCGACTCCAAGAAACTGACTACCTGAGCTGTCGCAGACTCGCTCTCCACTCACGATTTGGCCCGGATCAACCAATCATCGAGACAGGGATGCACCAAAATGCCCTGCTTCTGCAAAGCCGCAGCTACCACCACCATGATCTTGGAAAAGGTACGAGGAGCTGTCGCAAGGCCGAAAGGCAGCGCATAGACTGAAAATGCCTCCATAAGACTGAAAACTGAAGAAAACACTGATGAGCTGCTTGGATGGGAATGTGCATTTTTTTTTTTTAATGGATTGAAGGAGGGGGCAGACTCAAGAAAAATGTCAGGAAGTATTTTTTCACGGAGAGTGGTGGATGCTTGGAATGCCCTCCCGTGGGAGGTGGTGGAGATGAAAACGGTAACGGAATTCAAACATGCGTGGGATAAACATAAAGGAATCCTGTTCAGAAGGAATGGATCCTCAGGAGCTTAGCCGAGCCGGTGGTTGGGAGGCGGGGATAGTGCTGGGCAGACTTATACAGTCTGTGCTAGAACTGGTGGTGGGAGGGGGGTGCTGGTGGTTGGGAGGCAGGGATAGTGCTGGGCAGACTTATACAGTCTGTGACCTGAAAAAGACAAGTACAAATCAAAGTAAGGTATACACAAAGTGGCACATATGAGTTTATCTTGTTGGGCAGACTGGATGGACTGTGCAGGTCTTTTTCTGCCGTCATCTACTATGTTACTACGTGCAGATAAGCTTCCGTCAGGTCCAACAACGTGAGGAACTCTCTACTCCGGACCGCCACAATGACTGAACGCAACGTTTCAATGCGGAACGAGGGAACCCTCAGGGCCCCATTGACCCTCTTGAGGTCTAAAACGGGATGAAAGGAACCCTCCTTCTTGGGCACCACAAAGTAAATCGAATAATAACCTGTTCCCTGCTGACTTCGAGGCACGGGCACAACCTCTCCCAGGTCGATCAGATGCAGTAAGGTGTCTCGAATCACTACTGCCTTGAGACAGGAATGACACGGGGACTCCAGAAAAAACTGAGAAAGCGGACCGTCGAACTCCAACTCGTACCTGTCGCTTACCACTTCAAGCACCCACTGATCTGACATAACCTGGGCCCACCTCTGGAAAAACTGCCTCAGCCGAGGGCCCATTCGCACCAGAGGCTGGGCCCCCACCCCATCATTGTGAGGCACGCCCTGAACAAGTGCCCTCCGATGAGGAGTCACGCCCTCCCCGGCGGCCCCATTGAAAGGACTGGGTGCGCTGAAAAACGACCTCTGGAAGCTCCACTAGACCTACCTGACCTCTACTGGCGAATGTCCCGAAAACAACCATGTGTCGAAGTTCCCCGGCCACCCACTTTGGGACGAAACTCCAGAAGCCGAGGAACCTTCGATTCCCCAAGTCTGCAAATCAATTTATCCAAATCCTCTCCAAAGAGCATGGAACCCTTAAAAGGAAGCGAACACAACTTAGACTTGGAGGCTGCATCTGCAGCCCAACCTCGTAACCACAGTGCCCGACGGGCTGCTACCACTAGAGTCATATTCTTCGCTGATGCTCGCAACAAATCATAAAGAGCATCCGATAAGAAGGAAGAGCCCATCTCTAACTTCACCAACTCCTGAACACAAGAGGCCCTGTCCACTACCGACTCATCCAGCAGTTTCTCGGCCCACAAACCGACGCTTGCAGAGCCAGTGCCTACAAATCAAAACTACGCTTCAGAAAGGACTCCAATTTTCTACCTTGGGGATCACAGAGAGACAGACACGCTACCATCCACGGGGATAGCTGTAGCCTTAGTCACAGCCGTCATGACTGCATCTACCGTGGGAAGCTTAAAAGTCTCTATCCTCCTGGGTTAGAGGATAAAGCCGAGACACTGCCCGAGCCACCTTACAAGGAGAATCAGGGGAAGCCCACTCCTGAGAAACCATCTCACTAAGATCTTTATTCATGGGAAAGGACCGCGCTGTACGCCGAACCAGGGGGTCAACCTGCTTCACCTCTCCCACGGGGGGCTTCTGACGGCTCAAACTTGAGTGTAGAGGAGGACACCTGTTCAATCAGCTCCGCCAGTTCATCCTTATGAAAAATTCTAACAACTGAGGGATCCTCCCCAGGGAGCGTACTCTCCTCCTGAGATGGCTCTAAAGAGTCCTCCTCCCCAAGCTCACTGAAAGCCTCCTCAGAGCAAGCTGGGGAGAAAGACTCCAAATCTTCAGCCCAATCCATTCAGGGTCTCTTAGCTACCACTGGACCGATCCCCCAACCAGGAGTGTCCAGCTGAGAAGACCCCAACTTACATGCCTGATGAGGGTCCAAATAAATTTCGGGGGAAACCCCATCCCCCCCTGAGCCCTCATTACCAGAAGGCTGACTGAGAAATGAAGGACCCGGCACAAACAGCGACTGATCAGGAGTGCGGGACTCAAAATGGCTGCATTTACCGCCAAAGACGGAGCCGCCGCTCCCGCCTGCAGACCCATCTCCATGCCAGCCAAAAACCGCCGCGGGGACCACCAAACTCTGGAGGCGCTGGAGTCAGCTGCTTTGGATCTCCGTGGGGGAAGGGAACCAAGATGATTATGCACTAGCAGAGTCCCCCAGCCAAACAGGTCTGCTCCTCCGGCCAGCCCAGGAAAGAAACCGGCACCACACCGGATCTTTAACTAGCTTTTTTTTTTCCCCCCTTCCAATCAAGCTTACTAGAGCCCGGTTGCTAGTGGCTGAGGAGGCACTCAAGGCTCCTGCCCTGACACGGGAGCCGAGGCACAAGGCTGACCAGACCAAAGGGCAGCACAGGGGGAGGGACCTGGCTACCCGGGTGTGACACCCCACGGGGAAATTCCAGGTCCCACCGGACCCAAATCCCCGAAGCACAAGGTAAACACGTGCTTTCAAAACTTTTTTTTCTTTTAAACAATCAAACGCCCTGAGAAAACCCCAAGGCCTACCAGACTGCACATCTACCCTCTGCTGGAGACTGGCTAGTCGGGGGTCTGCACAGGTTATATATACAGTATTCAAAGCTCAGTTTTTCTCAGTCTCCCTCTGCTGGTAGGAGTGCATAACCCAAGCGTCTTGACCGGTCTGGAGGGTCGCTGAGGAAACATGAGAATACTATGTTAAATGTTAATTATTAACATACACCATCACTGCTCTAAACCTACCTCAGAAGCACCCCATACAAAAATCCCTCAGCTTAATAATGGTTTTCCCAGTCTTGTTATGGCCCCTAAAAGTAAAAAGCCTCAAAATTGGGCCAAAGGGGCAACTGGCTTTGGTTCACACCTTCAGAAGTGTTCAGACCTGCTCCAGACTGCGTCTCGATAGCAACATATGACATCAGCAGGTGAAGTGGGGGACAGAAAAGAGACACAGAGTTACAGCAGGGACCATCTATCAGTAGGAAGAAGCAGGTTATAAAACCTCCCCTCCCACAGTGCCTGTTTCCCAGCAGCTGAATTTTTTCCCTTCCACTGCAAGCTACTCTTGATGGTAACCCAAAATGACATCAGTGGTAGGTTGCAGAATCAGAGTCCTTGCACTAGCCAGGGGCTTCCTGCAGTATAAAATTATTGTTGGGGGGGGACGGGAGGAAGGAAACAGGAATACTAATCTTGTAAGGACAGTTTTCCTTTAGGAAACAAGGCTGAAAACAGAGTCAGAAAACATTTGCTGTCAATTTATTCTAAAACTAGGCGTGCGAGTTGTGGATTTTGGGTGGGAAGAGAACAGGAATCCAATTCTACCCCACTTCCAGTGATGTACGGTGCCTGAATGTGTGGCTAATTACCTGTGCAAACCTCATGCGATTCCTCTGGTAGGCTGTCTTCTGCATTTTGGTTGTGTCCACCAGCTGGAAGCTAGTTTCATCCTCCTCATGGAAGTAAGCATACTGGCTTCCCCCACCAAATTGTGAGGAGTACTTATCTGAGAAGAAAGGACACCTATTACTGATCAGCTGTGAAACCCGTTCCCCATTTCCTTGTGGGAAACCATGACAACCTCTGTGAGACCAATACACCCTCCCCCAAAAGTGAATCTCAGAGGCATGATTCTGAAGAGAATGTTTTTAAAAAACTAACTCTATTACACCACAGTCTACACTTCACCAACTCAAAATGGTCTTATACAAACATAACAAAATAAACCCTCCACGAACAGGCATGTCCCGATTACAGAGTACAGTATTCATCTAAGTTAACATTCAATACATAAGGCAGCTCTATATTTCTACATATAAACCTCAACATGTGGCCCTTATACCTGCTCTATAACCCACCCTCTATCCTTCCATTCCCATTCCTCCATATCCCAATACCCTATAAGCACAAAATGACCCACTGTGCACACTTCAGCAAGTCCCCACAACTTAGTTCAGTTCAATCATGCTCTAATCACAGTGTTTGCACCTTTACCTATGAAAATGGAGGTGGAACATACAGTTTAAAAACTCCCATGCCGACAAAACGCCGTGGGTATGTCAGAGGGGAAACCCTACAGCAACTGGTATGGGACCTATGCAGCACGGCTCACAGAAACAGTCACAGGTAGCCCCACGGTAGGTAGCTGCATGGGAACAGGGTTAGTAGGGATGGATGCAGGTCCTGTGAGGATCCCGTGAAAGTGTAGTGCCAGGCCAGCCTACCTATCTTTTCCTTGGGCCATGGCAATTATAATACCACTAAAAAAATTAAACGATATGTTTGATAGAAATGAAACCCCTGTAAGCACCGATAGGGGAAGTTATCAACATGGGCAATTGTTGAGTTATTTTATCACGAGTCGGGTTAGTTTAGCACAGGGGACAGAATGAGTTAGAATCCAGTGGGGACGGGTGAAATTTCTGTCCACGTGCAACTCTCTACCCCACGGCAGCTAAAATTAGCAAATGTACAGCAGCACTTACTAGTGTATCGTTTATCCTGATAGGTGGCCCCAGTCCAATCAGCAACCTAGAAGACAGAAAACAAAAGTGAATAGGTAGGCAGACTAGGAAGAAGTGCTGGAGTGGAGTAGCAGTTACTGATTAAAGCAGTGGACTAAGAACCAGGGAATACAGGGTTCAAATTCCACTGTTGCTCCTTGTGACCCTAGGCAAGATGCTCTACCCCCTGCTGCCTTAGAAATAAAACTTTAGATTGTAAGTCCTCTAGGGACAGGAAAATACTTATTGTACCTGAATGTGTAACTCATTTTGAGCTTCTACTGAAAAGATGAACTAAAGCCAGAATAAATTATCCGGGGACACAGGCTGAATCACCATGCTTTTTTTTTTTTTTTTACTTATGCAGTACAAAGCAGTTTACAAATTAAAAAACATCAAATCCATCACATAGAACAATACCACACTATCTTCCAAGCCAAAAATGATGGGATAGTTCTTAAGCAAGTAGAAGAAAGTGTATTTCACCTACCAACTATGATGTATTACTTCAGACATGATGGATCAAAAAATTACAAGATTAGATACAAATGTAATCAATATGGAAAACCATGGGAATAGCTACCGAATGAGCCCAGCAAAATACCCAGGGCTGCCCAATGGTAGGGGCTGCCTGCTGCTCTATCCCTGCTATAGTGATTCTCTCTGCCTTCCCTTCCTTGACTCTACCCCCAGTGTTCGGTATCACTCTACCCATTCCTATCTCCCTCACCTCCTTCCCTGTGGGTTTGGCGCCTCTTTCGCCCCACGCCTCCCCCCGTAACCAGTCCTTCAACGTCCCAGTGGGTGAACGGCAGAGGAAGGGAAACAGGCCTGTGCAGCATCCTGTTTCCTGTGAAGTAACTTCCTGTGGGCGGACGCAGCACAGAGAACGTCAACTGCAAATGGTCTGTGGACCTTGCTTTTTCTGTTGGTCGTGCGGAGAGATGCTGGACTTGCACCAGAGTGGCAGAGAGATAGACCTTGACAGGGTTAGGGAGTATGGAGAGAGGAGGAGATGCTGGACCTAGCATTTAGCATATCTGGGTTTAAAAAAGGTTTAGACAAATTCCTGGAGGAAAAGTCCATAGTCTGCTATTGAGACAGACATGGGAAGCAACTGTTTGCCCTGGGATTTGTTGAATGGAGTGTTGTCACAATTCGGGTTTCTGCCAGAGGTACTTGTGACCTGGTCTGGCCACTGTTTGGAAAACAGGATACTGGGCTAGAAGGACCATTGGTCTGACCCAGTATGGCTACTCTTATGTTCTTATGACCTGTGGGTAACTGGAGGGAAGACGGAGAGACCCAGACCAAAAAGAAGAGGGAGAAAGGGAGAGAAGGAGTGGGGGTGGGACAGATACTTCCCTATCTCTGTGGTTTAGTATGTCAGTGTGAGAGGGAGATATTATGGCCCTGGGTTGGAAGAGGGGGCCTGGAGTGACAGGAGACGAGAGAGATACTGGCTCTGGGGTGGGAGGTGTAGGAGGAAAGGAAGGGAGAGAGAGGGGAGAAGCTAAACATGGGAGCAACAAGTACACATAGAAGACATGCTGGGCAGGGAGGGGAACAGAGAGATAGGTATACTAAAGGGCAATGCTGGACACAGGAGATGAATATGAACAGGGACACAAGAGGGAAGATGCTGTGCAGGAAGAATAAGGGATGCAGAGGGAAGATGCATGTTACACACAGAGACAGGTGAAATAGCAAAAAAGACAGAAGACCCTGAAAAGAGAGAACTAAAAAAGAACAGAAAAGCAGAAGAGAGACACTGGGACCAAAGCAAAACTCACAAAAAAGGCAGAAAAATATTTTTTTCTTCATTTATTAATTGGAATATGTCAGCTTTGGGAAATGTGCATCTCTGATAGAAACTTCTATTTCTATTACTATGATGATAGGTTTTCTATATACTACTACTACTTATCATTTCTATAGCGCTACTAGAAGTATGCAGCGCTGTAGACTTGGTAGGCCAGGAATGTACTTGTTTTTGCAGGTTTTGTTTACTAGAGGTATGAAAGGGTTTCATCTTCTTCACCCCTCCCCCCAGTCCTACTACCTTGGGAGACATGGAGGCATATTTTCAAAGCACTTAGCCTTCCAAAGTTCCATAGAAACCTATGGAACTTTGGAAGGCTAAGTGCTTTGAAAATATGCCTCATGGTGTTTTAGGGGGCCCATTCAATCCTAGCTACACCACTGTGACAAACAGTAAAACAAACATAAATGGTATGCAACCCAACATACTTAAAAAAAAAAAAATATATATATATATATATATATATTTATTTATTTGATTTATAGACTAATATATATTTATTTGATTTATAGACTAGCAGAAAGGGAAAACACACTGGACTCAATTTTATAAATGGCACTCAAATTTGAGCATCAAAAAATGCACACTAAGTGCTATTCTATAAATGGTGCTCAAATCCCCTGAATTCTATAAAACTGCGCACACATCCTTATAGAACAGTGTCTATAAGATGCGTGCGTAAATTCCAATTATTGACAATTAGCGCTAACTGCTAGTGTCCAATTATCAGCACTATTTGGTTCGTTAAGCAATTAAATTGCTCACACAATCTGGGCTTGCGCAATTTTGAGTGCTATATACAGAATTAGGGGGACTGTGCGTCCCTTCACAACAAAAAGCGAAAGGGTCAGCAGTGCTGCAGGAAGTGTGAAATATGTCCTGGCAGTTTGCCCAAGTGCTGACTGGGAGAGGTTTTAGAGCTCTCTCTGTGCCTGCACCTGGCTCCTGAAGAAGATAGGACCACACAATGGAAGTGTACCTTTCCCAGCCGGTCTCCTTTGCTGAAGGGCTGGTACGGCATGTCCTTGAATTGATCGGGCACAGCACATGGACCCCAGCCCGAGGGATTGTCCTGAATGACTGGTGCTAGAAACTTCGCCATGATTCAAAATCCTAGAAGAGATTTTAAAAAAATATATATTTATTGTTTCTCTTTTATAACCCACTTAAATGAAGGCAGACCAAGGTGAAGCACAATTTGTAATATTTACCTTAAACATAATACCCACTTATAAATATAAAACAAACAAAAAAGGTTTTCAAAAAGAACCACTTTAATCCTTGTTAGATAGGGGCCGACTAAGTAGCAACGTCAGTTGAGTCTGGAATCTCTGAAGACGTATTTTTATTAATTACAAGAATCTCAGTTTAAATTCTGAACAAAAAAAAAACAGACTACTAGCTCTAAGCTAGGTAGAAACAGAATAAACATCTTTGGCAACAGGTGGCAAAAGTTGACAAAAGTTATATTTAGATCATTTCTGCCAAGACCATATAATCAGCAGCACAAATGCTATGGGACACACCAACATTTCTCAAGACATCACAAAACAGATGCAAATAAAGATTAAAACAAGATCACTAAAAAATGAGAAATAAGAAACAGAACAAGTAACAGCAGTAAAAGGTGAAATGAGAATTAAAATACAGGGAAACAATTTCCCCTGGTTCCTAAGAATGTGCGACTGGTGCCCAAATTTCCTAAATGTATTCCCAATCCTGCCACAGGCTAACATCCGAGTCAATAAAAAGGAAATAGGCCTTGTTATAAAAGATTTAGATTAGAAAATAAGCACTGTCAACAGAAAAATGTTATTTGTGTGTGCTGAAAAAAAAAAAAACCTTCTTTCTGATGCTGTTGGTCTTGCGATCTGGTCTCAGTCCATTAACAGCACTGCCTGCATCACCTCGCGTTAGTGGAGATCAGATTGCGCAGTGGGCTAGTCATCACAGACCAGAATTCCTTCAGCATCATTCCATCTAGGGTCTCACATACTGTGAAGGGAGGTTCTACAAAAGTTGCTCATCTAGGTTTACTCAGTAGGTAGATTTTCCCCTGAAAAGTTTCCACACCGTAATTCAGAATAAATGGTCAGAGGTGCAGAAAGCAGCAGTAACTCGCCTTGAGCTTCTCCTCAAAAAGGTGTGAGCTAAGTCCAAACCTCTGGGGGTGCTAGCGAGCTTTTTTTGAAGAGGGCTTCTTTACCCGGACATCTCCTCACCCCTGAGAGAGAAAAATGCTCTGTTTGCTGTTCAATAGGAGTGATCTTTTTTTTTTTTTTTTGTTACATTTGTACCCCACGCTTTCCCACTCATGGCAGGCTCAATGCGGCTTACATGGGGCAATGGAGGGTTAAGTGACTTGCCCAGAGTCATAAGGAGTTGCCTGTGCCTGAAGTGGGAATCAAACTCAGTTCCTCAGTTCCCCAGGACCAAAGTCCACCACCCTAACCACTAGGCCACTCCTCCACTCTATCTCACAGCATAACTAAGGGAAATGAGACATAGAGGCATATTTTCAAAGCACTTTGGGAGGCTAAGTTCCATAGGTTTCTATGGAACTTTGGGAGGCTAAGTGCTTTGAAAATGAGCCCCGTAGTAACATAGTAGATGATGGCAGATGAAGACCTGAACGGTCCATCCAGTCTGCCCAACAAGAAAACCTGAAAACAGCAAACTGAAACCTAATAGGACACATTTTTCTATGTACTTTCTTATGTTAAACTACGTTGAAAACATTTTCCAAAGGCATACGGAAATCATTGCTCCAGTATTAGGAGCTAACTCAGCCATTCCCAATCCAGTCCTCAGGGTACACCCAGTGACATCGAGTTTTCAGGATATCAACAATGAATATTCATGAGTTAGATTTGCACCTGAAAACCCAATCGGACTGGGTATGATCTGAGGACTGGGTTGGGAATGGCTGAGCAATCTCACACTGAAGCAGAAAATGCTGAAATGAATTAAAGACTGAACTGGATGGGATGACTACATGCTTTCATATTTGGATTGCACCTAGCAGCTACGTGTGTGTGAGAAAGGCCATCTTTGCAATACCGCACTACTAGGAGATCTCTGCATCTGTGAAGTTGAGGCTATTTAGAACAAAGATTAAAGATATGCCCGTAATAAAAATTAATATCCTTTTCTATGAGATTTGGGAGCCATATCTGAGCATCTGAACAGTTTTCAGAAATGTCTAATGTTAGCTCAATGGTGTTTAAATTAAACATAACTCTTGCTAAGGCAATAAAGCAACTTTGATCTTACTGCTTGCTCTTTAAAAGGGGGCTTTTACAAAGCCATGATAGCATTTTTAGCTCGTGGTAAAAATCAGCTGGTGGTTAAAGCTGAGATGCCCATTACATTCCTATGGTGTAGCAGCTTTTACCGCCATTAGATTTTTACCGCGAGCTAAAAACGCTAGCGCGGCTTTGTAAAGGGCCCCTAAATAACAATCTGCTTTAACACTTAACTGAAATCAAACACTAGAAGGATTCTGTGCTTTTTGAAAGCCTTTTTATCACACCAAACAAGCTCTGAACTTAGCAATGTGAAAGGAACACCATATTTGCAAAGTTTCCTAATGTACACGCTATCTATATATACACATACATGAAAGCATATATGCCCAATGCAACAAACCAAAAATGTGCAAACGCTGGACAGCACGTTGGCCACCACAGAAACATGTGCACATGTATCCACACCTGGAAGAGCATGTCATGTGCCTGGAATACCAAATGCATATTCCATGCATAAACAACATTGGTATCATATCATCTAAATTTCTGTAGTCAAGAGCTTTGTCCATCATTTTACAGCCACATCATCTCCATCTTAACCCTGAATTTGCTGCTATCACAGCTCCTCATTACCCTGCCTTTTTTTTTGTCCACCCAGACCTTTCATTAGAATATTTGGAAAAAAATAAAAGCTGTAAGCATTTCATAGTGGCAGAACAAAAAACATTGGCAAAAAACACCCCAAACCCTTACTAATGTTAGCCACAGAAAAGCAAACTAAGCTTTTGCTCCATTTAAGACAGTAATTCTGTAAATGGGCACCTGATCAGCATCTATTTTACTTTATAGAACGTTAACAGAGGCTGGTGCAGAAAACAGCACGTTTGAGCTGCTGACTGCTTGCAGGGTTCATACAAAACATTTCTGCAAGATGCGGTAATCAATGAGCATGGAAATTACTGCTGCGTTAAAATCACAACATTAATCTGCAGTTCATTGACAGATGTCCCCTTTCCTGCTAGTGAACGAGCTGTAAGTGGTTCAGACACTGACAGCAAGGGTGACATAAAAAAAAAATTTGTCTAATGCCCCTCTCATCCACCCAAACATCTCTGGTAGTCTCATGCACCCCCCCCCCCCTCCACAATGTTTTTTTCTAAATATTGAATGATTGAATGATATATCCCAATTGGTCTCCATTGTCAATGTATTTCAGTATGATTTGTTATATTGTTCTTGTATCTGCAAATTCAATAAAAGTATGGGGTCAAATTACAAAGGCGTACTAGCATTTTTAGCACATGCTAAAAATAAGCGTTGTTAAATGCTAGAGACGCCCATATATTCCTATGGGCATGTCTAGCATTTAGTGTGCACTTATCAATAGCACACGCTAAAAACGTTAGCGCACCTTTGTAAAAGACCCTCACTCTAAACAAAAACAGACAAAAAAAAAGTCCCTCTCAGTCTAGCCTAAGAAATTTGTCTGGTCATCCACCCCCCCCCCCCCAAATTAAAATAAATCCCTGTCTAGTGGCACCCTCCCACTGTACCTTTGGAGAGGCAGGAACGAAGCGCACTAGCTCCTGCCTCCAGCCCCGCCATCTTACAAAGTGTCAGCGCCCTGCCCTGTGCCTACTGCCATATAAGGTAAAATTCCTTTATATAGTAACATAGTAGATGACGGCAGAAAAAGACCTGCACGGTCCATCCAGTCTGCCCAAGAAGATAAATTCATATGTGCTACTTTTTTTTATTTGTACTGTCCTCTTCAGTGCACAGACCGTATAAGTCTGGCCAGCCCTATCCCCGCCTCCCAACCACCAACCCCGCCTCCCAACCACCAGCTCTGGCACAGACCGTATAAGTCTGCCCAGCACTATCCCTGCCACCCACCACTGGCTCTGGCACAGACCGTATAAGTCTGCCCAGCACTATCCCTGCCACCCACCACCGGCTCTGGCACAGACCGTATAAGTCTGCCCAGCACTATCCCCGCCGCCCAACCACCAGCCCCGGCACAGACCGTATAAGTCTGCCCAGCACTAGTCCCACCTCCCAACCACCAGCCCCAGCACAGACCGTATATGTCTGTCCACACTAGCCCCGCCTCCCAACCACAAGCTGCATCCCCAGGTTGCACCACACAGGACAGGGCACTGCCACTTTCCAAGATGGTGGCGTCAGAGGCAGAAGTATGCTATTTCTTAGTTTTTGCTTTTACTTTATACTAGCACCTACACGTCGGTGTTGGTGCTTGAAATCGCTTACACATTTTTCTAGATGTACTTTTCACGCTATGGCACTGCACCCACTTTACATTTAAATTATCATTATAATATGGCTGGTGCCAGTGCTTGAAATTAGTTAACATTTTTCTGGATGTACCTTCTAAGCTATGCCGGTGCTTGAAACCGCTTACACATTTTTCTGGAAGTAATTTTTAAAGCTATGGCATTGCACCCACTTTACATTATCATTACAAATTTAAATCATTATTATAATTTGGCTGGGGTCACTGCTTCAAAGGCACATTTTTCTGGATGTACCTTTCAAGCTATGACATTGCACCCATTTAACAATATCATGGAATAGAATTCACTATGTACATAGAGGTGTTTTGTTTCCCTTTATCGATCATGTTGCTATACTAGTTTTATTTGATCATGCTATTATCATATTTAGATGTGGTCATGACTGTCCTATGGTGCCTGCATGTATATACTTATACTTTCAATGATATATTGAGAGATTTCATTTTGTGCTTTCATAGTTGTGTGTGTCATCATCATTACTATTATATGTTATACTTTATATTTTACATTTGTATGTTTTTATTGTTTTATGATTTCATGTTTTAATCTTGTATTCTTAATTTTGTACATTAAATTTTATGTTTTTAGACCCCCGAGGAAGGCTTGTTGCTAAAACGCAGACTGTGTTGGGTCCAAATAACTAATTCTGAAACTCTTACTCCTTTGTTTGGGCTGGTCATTTGAACTTGGTTTCTTCCACCTGTGGTCTGCTTTGCTTGCGTTTCTGTAAAACAGAGCTAATTACACGGAAAGCTTTCTGCATCACCCCACGATCAGGTATACAATGAACTTAGGTGCAAGCACTTATGCCAGCCATAGAGCTGAGGTAAATGTACAAGTGCATGTCTCCTAGTATTCTATGTTACACACGTTAAGTGTGCAACCTGACCACGATCCACCCAGATGACACTCATATGTATGCTAACCTATAAATCATGCAGATCATAGATATGAACGGTATGAAAGCAAGTGTGCCAATATTCTAACAATTTACACGTGTAAATGTTAGTGCCTACTGCATAGGATTACCCCCCCCCCCCCCCACACACACACACACATTCCTAATGTTAGAAAATCAGGCAACCTTCAGGTCATGTACACGCTTCTCTGTATCCAGATTTGAGAGACAAAACCTTCATTACCATTCGATTTAAATGAGAAGTGTGTAGTCCATGCAATCCTTTGTGCAGGTCTCTTGTACACCTTTGTGAGGAGGTAGTTCATAATATAGCAAAAAACCTGTGTGCTAGCTATTACATTGACAGCTGACTGTTCATGAGATCTTTCAAGTTTTCCTGTTACCAAATTTGGTTACGTTGAATAGCCTAACAGCCATCTTGTTCTTTACTAATTTTCACACTTTAGTCAGTGCAGAGTATCACCTTTTCCCTTACGCACCCACATACGTCAAGGTATGTCAGGCCTAACTGGAACTGAAGAGGGGATGGTAGCATTTTAACCCCAGACAACCACAAGACTCTGACAAGAAAAATGTATCAAGCATGCAATTAAAAAGCTCTGGATGTTTTAACGTGTTCTCTAATATGTTAAAAACAGCACACGGGCACGTGTCATTTTATTCTATTTTAATCCGATTTGCTGCGTACAAAGATGGTACAGTAAGCAGACTAAAGTTAAACACCGAAGCCTTCCAGATGCATAGCCATTATTGGAGACTGCAGAAACGTTGAGTAAAGGGAACAACAAATCCGAGGAGGAAGAAGGCCCCTACAGCGGGCAGGGGAGTTGGGACCGCCAAAATCCCAGGTTCCGCTACTACCCAGGAATTTCTCATCCCTCCTCCTAGATCAGGGTTCAGCCCCAGGCCCTTGCTAGTACCCCGTCTCACCCACAACCGCTCCAGCCACACGATGTCCGTCAATTAACGGCTCACGCCGGCCCTCTGCCGCAGCTCGGCAACCAAGAGGAAGAGAGAGGGCGAGAACACTTGACGGCAGCACTGTCGAAAAAGAATACCCATAATGCTACGCACCAAACTCCGCAAAAGAATGAGGTGGAGAAGAAGAATACGTCGCCAACCCAAAGAAGTTGGAGAAAGCAAAAGACATTCAATTTTTGGCCGGCGTGACGTCAAAAGGCTGAAGCCATCTCTACCCCCCCCCCCCCGTGCAGCCACCATATTGGTGGTACCAAAACAAACTATCATCAGCTCCTGTATCCACACTGCCTACAAACGAGGGCGGCAAAGCCCGTCCCCGGAGCCCGCCCCGGAGGAGCTGCAAAACGGCGTCCCAGTCCTCCAGAACCCGGTCCAACAGAGCTTCGGGTCTGGGAACGTGCTGCCTTGCTGTGTGCCGATTTTTTTTTTCACTGTGAGCCCAAAATCAGACAGACACAGAAGCCACAGCACCAGAAAACGACTGGGAGCGGTTGATTGAAGGGTAAGGCAAGGACCTGCACACATATACCTTTAAAGTGGGCACCACCAGCCCCCCCCCCCGCCGCTCAACTGGCACCTTAGGAGCCCCCTAACAACAGACAATCCAGGAGCTGGCAAGCTCTGCCCACCAGTGCCACCTGCTGGAGATAGAGTTATACTAAAGGCACTGCAGTCAAGGTTGCCAGGTGGAAAATTTTTTTCCTACCCAAAACAGCCTAAATCCAGCCCAAAACCCACCCAAACGCAAACCCCGCCCCCGACACCCCCACCCCCGCGTCATCACCCACGCCCCCGCCGTCATCAACCCCGCCTCTGCCATCATCGGCCCGCCTCCCACGTCATCGGCCCCGCCTCCCCCGTCATCGGCCCCGCCCAGAACGTCATCGGCCCCGTCTCCCACGTCATCGGCCCCGCCCAAAACGTCACTAACCCCGCCCCCCCGCGGCCGAAAAAACCGCCAAAAAAAACGCCCAAGAACCAAAAAAGAAGCCCAAAAAACCGCAACCCGCCGCGGGCAAAAATTTCCCGCGGCGGGTCGCGGAAAACCGCCCAATTGGGCGGTAAAATTGCCCACCTGGCAACACTGACTGCAGTACGTACACAGAGGGTCACTGCCTGTTTTTTAGTATTTTCTATCTCCATCTGCTGGTAGATGGATAGAACCCACCAGTCCCTGGATTCATCTAATGCTGAAGCTAAGAAAAGATTTTTTTTTTTAAATGATATTTACATCCAAACAGAACTTCTGCAGGTTAGCTCTTCTCTCATTATTCAATAACTCTCTTTTAAATAGTAGTAATAAAAAATATCAAGTGCATTTTTATAATATACCCAGTGCTTTTTTTGTAGAAAAAAGGTGCCCGTACTCATTGTGGGCAGGGTCACCACATATGGCTCCACCCTTATTGTAGCCACACCCACATTAGCCACACCCCTTATGCCAGCCATGGCGCATATAAACAGACATTATTGAAAATATTATACTAATATAGGAGAAAAAAATAACGTGATTTTTTTCATTTTTTTTTCATTATAAATAATTTCTGTAAGCTGTTACAGCTCTAGTATACCCAGTGCAAAATAAGACAGCAGATGTAAATTCTCAAATTGGACATATTCCAGACACTAAAATGAAAATGAAATGATTTTTTCTACCTTTGTTGTCTGGTGACTTTGTTTTTCTGATCATGCTGGCCCAGTATCTGATTCTGCTGCTATCTGTCCTCTTAACTCCATTTCCAGGGCTTCCTTTCCATTTATTTCTTTACTTTCCGCCTTTCTTCTTCATTTCTTGCCCTACATCCGTAAGTAAAAGCTGGGTCCTCCGCAGACTTGACTGTCCAGTGGATCAAGGTTCTGCCTATTTTCTTCATCCATGTGGTTTTTCTCCTGTCTTCCTTTTCCCTCATCTCATCTCCTTCCTCACTCTTCCCTCCCCTCCATCCATGAACAGCATTTCTTCTCTCTCCCTTCCCTCTCCTCCATTCACCCATGTCCAGCAGCCCTCCTCTCCCCCCTGCCCTCCCCTCCAGCAGAGGAGCGCACGGTACTGGTGAAGAGGTTAGCAGAGGGCAGTCAGTTGTCACGGGAGTCTCGGTGACTGGTAGCATCGGAGACTGGCAGCTCAGGGGCAGGGGGACCCATTTTCTCCCGAGTTAATTTTACTTATGCACCAGGCATTTTTATTAAAAAAGGCCTCTCTGGGTGCTTTGGTGTCCCCCCTGCAGTCTTTGCTCCCATCAGGCCAGGTGGGGACGGATTTGGAAGTCGGAGCATCGCTCTCAATTCCGGTGGCCCCGCTGTCGCTGAAGTGCAGGAGGCTGGGGTCAGAGTCTGAGACGGGCTTGGTGGCTTCGCTTGGGCCGCAGCCATCTCTGATTGAGGGAGCCGGAGGATCTACCCGAGGGTCATAGAACTCGGGACTCGGAGATCTGGAAGAAGGTGAACTTGTTCATGAGGAACAGGATGACACTAAGGCGGTGCAAATCTTTCACAGGGATGAATTGCCTTCCCTCATTTCAGAGTCCTTGCAGGCACTGAATATTCAAGATTCTGAAGCTGTGGCTGCAGCAGCCGTAAATGTTAAGATGGCTAGCACTAGGAAGCCGTCACAAGCTTTTCCTGTCCATGAAGCTATTCAGGAGCTCATTTCGGATCAGTGGTCGGAGCTTGAGGGGAACCTAAAGGTAGCTTGCACTGTGGCTCGCCTTTATCCGGTGGAGGAGTCTCATTTGAGTCTTTTTGCCTTTCCAAAGGTAGATTTCCTGGTGGCGGCGGTCACCAAGAAGACCACTCTTCCAGTTGAGGGAGGCGTTGCCCTTAAGGACATGCAGGATCGCCTTTTGGAGGCCTCCTTAAAGTGCACCTTTGAGGTGTCGGCCTTGACTCTGCAGGTCTCAATTTGTAGTTCGTATGCAGCTCGAGCCTGTCTGTCTTGGCTTCAGCAGGCCGTGCAGCATGAATTGGAGGTCTTGGCTCCATTGGCGGAGGTTGCCCCTCTTATGGAGTCGGGGCTTGCGTATTTGGCTGATGCTCTATATGATTTGGTTCGGGCCTCAGCTAAGCAGATTTCTCTGGCGGTTTCTGCTCGGCGGCTGCTATGATTGTGCCACTTAAGCAGCGGCTCATGAAGTTGCCCTTTAGGGGTAAGCTGCTGTTCGGGGAGGATTTGGAAAAGATTGTTAAGGATTTGGGAGATTCCAAGTCTCAGCGTCTGCAGGAGGACAGACCCAAATCCGGGCCTCAAACTTCTTTGGCGAGACCGAGGTTTCGGGAGGCGTGGCATTATCGACCTGATCGGGTCTCTGCTCCTTTTCAACGTTCCAGATTGCAGCAGCGTTCCTTTCGTTCGGACAAAAAGGCAGCTGGTTCTGCTCAGCGACAGGGAGGCGCTAACCAAGCTTCCCAATGACGGGGTTCCGGTCCACTCTTCCATTCCTTGCATTGGGGGCCATTTGACCCGGTTCCTGGAGGAGTGGGCCAAGATCACGACGGACCTTTGGGTACTCGATCTGATAGAGCACGGATACAAGTTGGAGTTGATGGCATCCGTCAAGGACGCCTTTTTGGAGTCCCACTGCGCCACGGTCAGAAAGCGGGAAGCGGTGGCAGAAACATTGTGCTCTCTGTTGGAGTTAGGAGCGGTGGTTCCCGTGCCACAGTTCGAGCTTCGGAATGGTCGCTATTCCATTTATTTCGTGGTGCCCCGGAAAGAGGGGTCTTTTCGGCCGGTTCTCGACTTACGGAAGGTGAACGAGTCTCTGAGGGTTCAGCACTTCCGTATCGAGATGCTGCGGTCGGTGGTAGCGGCAGTGCAGCCCGGGGAGTTTCTCACTTCATTAGATCTCAAGGAGGCGTATCTTCATATCCCAATTTGGCCACCTCATCAGAGATTTTTGCGGTTTGCGATCTTGGGACAACATTTCCAGTTCCGCGCCTTGCCATTTGGGCTGGCCACGGCACCTCGCACCTTTTCCAAGGTGATAGTGGTGGTGGTGGCTTTCTTGCGGAAAGAAGGAGTCAGAGTCCATCCTTATCTGGACGATTGGCTCATCCGAGCAGACTTGGAGGTGGAGAGTCGGTTGGTCACATCTCGGGTGATAGAAGTGCTCCAGTCCCTAGGTTGGGTCGCCAATTTCCCGAAGAGCCATCTAACTCCCTCTCAGTCTCTTGATTATTTGGGGGTTTCTTTCAACATGGACCTGGGGTGCGTTTTTCTTCCCGACGGCAGGCGTCTCAAGTTACAGTCACAGATTCGGCGGTTGTTGGGACTTCCTCGTCCTCGAGCATGGGATTACGTACAGGTGCTGGGCTCATGGCAGCCACTTTGGACGTGGTTCCGTGGACAAGAGCTCACATGAGACCTCTGCAGCAAGCCTTACTCAGTCGATGGCCTCCAACGTCTTTGGAGTATCAGTGCTAGTTGCCTTGGACTCCGACGGCCAGCACACTATTAGTCACCAAATTCATACAATGTTAATTATTTTCAGTAAAAAATAAATCTGTTGGCTGTCTTCTATGTGAATCACAGCTTCATTATTGCTACCAAGTATTATAAATTTGGGACATTTGCTTAAAGCTTTGATGGTTTTAATTTGTTTATCCAGAGCTTACATGCATGGTGTTGCTTTTCAAACCCAAAGGTGAAACCTAAGGGTGGTTGAACAATTAGGCATAAACGGTGTTGTTTCTGATTTTACTTGTTTTGGACTGTTTTTGGGTCCTACTGGTCTGTATATCTGCTGTTTTGGAAGATGGAAAAGAGGAAATAATAAATTTTGGATGTAATCTGTTGAAGTTGTTTACATTTGCTATATGTGTATGGATGCTTGTTCTGGTGTGTGCATTTGATAATTTTGAATAACTGTCTATACTTATGGCTATGATTTCTGAACATGCGGCATCATTAAAGGACAAACTTTTAATTGCCCACTTGAGTATATATGCTAATCTCAACATTGTTAAATGTTTCAGACATATCCATTGACTTGCTTCCATGATGTTATTGTCATCCAGAAAGAAGAGGTAAGAGTCTTCAGTTTTGGCACAGTATAAGTCATCACAAGAACAAAATATCAGAAAACCAATGAACTGCATTGTAGCCCATTTAGTTATGTTTCAATAAGTGAGAGATCTGCATGAAACAAAATATTTATTTTTATTATTTTGACTTATAAAACCACTTATCCCCGAAACATGCTCAAAACAGAAAAATCCATTTGTGTATCTAAAATGTAAACTTCTACAAAACAGATGAAGTGAAGATGTGATTCCATGTGTCCCAATGAAAGGAGAGTTTAATTTTACGTCCATTTAATTTCTATATATTCCATCTTTATAACACCAGGGTCCCAGTTTACTAAGCCGTGCTAGAGGTGCATTAGTGTTTTTATTGTGAGTTAATCATTAGCGCTCTAACGGTGTAGATGTCTATAATATTCCCATGGGTGTCTACACAGTTAGAGCGGGCTAATTTTAAGCATGCGCTAAAATGCTAGCACACTTTAGTAAACAGGGCCCTAGGCTTCCTAAGGCAGATTACAACAGCAGTTAAGATGAACCTATCAGGAAACAGGTTATCCTCAATGAAATTTGGCTATCTGTTTTGTATAGAACAGTGTAGAGAAATGAGCACAAAATACAGAGAGTTTATTTACTGTTGTTTCTACCAGCTACAATAATTTTTAATGCTGTTTTAGTGATTTTCAATTTTATTTCATGATATATATCTATATATATGGGAAGCTTTCAAATAAATAAAAAAGCTGTCATTAAAAAAAACACACTTAAGCATTCATAAGCATTTGCTATTGTTTTTATATAGAAATATCTTTATTGTCATCATAAGCAAAAATAAAGGCATATAGGGATAGATTTTATATATGGCACCTGAAAAATCAGCTAGAATAAATTTCTGCCTAAGCGTATTCTATAAGTAGCGCCTAGATCTAGGCGTAAAATATAGAATACGCTTAGTTGATATCCCAGCACATAGAACTATGCGCATCCATTTACACCAAAAACGTGGCGTAAATACTGGTGCATAGATTTAGGCACATTCTATAACAGTGTGCGTAAATTTTAGAATGCCCATGAAACGCCCATTTCCCCACCTATAACCACGCCTTGGTTTGGCTCCGCGCATTAGAATTAAGTGCTATGTGTTACAAAATACGCTTAGCGAGTTGGGCTTGTAAATCCTAATTATTTCCAATTAGTGCTCATTATTGCATATTAAATGCTATTAAAATGCTGATTGGGTTGTTAAGCCAATAAAGTCACGCTTGTTGTTATAGAATATGCTTGTATTTCAACACAGAATGCAAGGCATGATATATAGAATCTGGCGGATAGCATATCACTGAAATCCACAATATAGCACTGCAAATAACAAAGCAAGCTCTGGAGCACTGACAAATACATTTTGAATATAACCCTCTCCTCCCTCACAGACCCCTCGAAAACTCTCCACCCCCCCAGCTCCCCTTACATTCCACCCCAATCCCCTCCTAACAGAGAGCATGTAAAACCTAGGAGGTTTAATAAAACAATAAACCTCACAAGTTTGCTATTGTTTTCAATAGCTATTGCAATTGTTTTGTTCTGACCAGTGTGGCAGCAAGCTCCGCCCACTACCTTCAGCCCAGATAATTGGCCAGGTAGGTTCATGCCGTCTCCTGTCTTTAAACCTCCTTGGGAGAAAGAACAGGAGACAGCATGAGCCTATCTGACCCGTTATGAGGGCTGAAGCCAGTAGAGAGAGCTTGCCACCACATTGAGATACCCAAAACAATAGCAAATTCTTATTAGAAATAACTGACTGCCTATGCATGGTCCATCTATAAAGAGTCTAAAGCTGTTCCAGCTGGATAGGCAGTGCCTTAAACGGTGGAAGGTAAAGGACTTTATTTATTTATTTTTATTTATTTGACAGCTTTTTTTATTTATTTGAAAGCTTCCTATGTAGATATATATCATGAGATAAAATTGAAAATCACTAAAACAACATAAAAATTATTGTAGCTGGTAGAAACAGCAGTAAAAAACTATGAATTTTTTTTGCTTATTTTTCTACACTGTTCTATAGAATACAGTAATACATGGCCAAATCTCAGTGAGGATATCCTGTTTACTGATGGGATCAATCTTAACTGTTGTGATCTGCCATGGGAAGCCCGGTATTACAAAGATGGAATATATTGAAATTAAATGGAAGTAAAATTAAACTCTCCCTTCATTAGGGCACATGGAATCACTTCATCTCTTTTGTAGAAGTTTGCATTTTAGATACACAAATGGATTTTCTGTTTTGAGCATGTTTCAGGGACAAAGGTTTTATAAGTCAAAATAATAGAAGTAAATGTTTCATGCAGATCTCTCATTTGTTGAAACATAACTAAATGGGTTATAAGCCCCTAATGCAGTCCATTGATTTTCTTATATTTTTTACTTGTGATGACTTTTATTGTGCCAAATTGAAAACACTTATCTCTGGATAATAAAATGAGCTAATTGTGAACACTATCAACCCTAAAAGGTTGTTTTGTGGCTGTACATGAGGAATTGTGATATTCCATAAATAAGTGTGTTTTTTTTATTCCAAGTCATGCATCCAAATGTTATATAATCCTTTCAAAAAAGCCAGCTAATCATTTAACTTATTAGTGAAACGTAACCACAAATTCATGGTATGGTTGCTTTTTCAATATGGTAATACTAGAGCCCAGCTAAGGAACAGGTTTTTTTGAGTTAGTCTTCACTAGACCAAACTTGCTTTCCTTGTGCCATCACCATCCAGTTGGATAGGCAGTGGCTTAAAAGGTGGCGGATAAAGGATTTGTTTTTAAATAATTTGACATTTATATCCTGCATTTTCCCAAGCAAACTCGGGTTCAATGTGGCTTACATTTGAAAATACAGTGAGGCAGAATAATAGAATTCAGTAACATCATGGGAACAAATAGATGGATATGTCTGAAACATTTAACAAAGTTGAGATTAGCATATATACCCAACTGGGCATTTAAAAATCTGTCCTTTAAAGATGCCGTATGTTCAGAAATCATTGCCATAAGTATAGACTACTACTACTACTACTACTTAACATTTCTAGAGCGCTACTAGGGTTACGCAGCGCTGTACAATTTAACAAAGAGAGACAGTCCCTGCTCAAAGAGCTTACAATCTAATAGACAAGTGAACGGTCGGTCCGATAGGGGCAGTCAAATTGGGGCATTCTGGATTCACTGAACGGTAAGGGTTAGGTGCCGAACGCAGCATTGAAGAGGTGGGCTTTAAGCAAAGACTTGAAGACGGGCAGGGAGGGGGCTTGGCGTAAGGGTTCAGGAAGGTTGTTCCAAGCATAGGGTGAGGCGAGGCAGAATGAGCGGAGCCTGGAGTTGGCGATAGTGGAGAAGGGTACTGAGAGGAGGGATTTATCCTGTGAACGGAGGTTACGGGCGGGAACGTAAGGGGAGATGAGGGTAGAGAGGTAGTGAGGGGCAGCAGACTGAGTGCATTTGTAGGTAAGAAGGAGAAGCTTGAATTGAATGCGGTATCTGATCGGAAGCCAGTGAAGTGACCTGAGGAGAGGGGTGATATGAGTATATCGGTTCTGGCGGAATATGAGACGTGCAGCAGAGTTCTGAACAGACTGAAGGGGGGATAGATGGCTAAGTGGGAGGCCGGTGAGGAGTAAGTTGCAGTAGTCCAGGCGAGA
The DNA here is from genome assembly GCF_901765095.1 of Microcaecilia unicolor. Lineage (NCBI taxonomy): Eukaryota > Metazoa > Chordata > Amphibia > Gymnophiona > Siphonopidae > Microcaecilia > Microcaecilia unicolor. Next base: position 376,929,403 of record NC_044031.1, read on the forward strand.
GGTAATGAGAGCGTGGACGAGAGTTCGGGTGGTGTGTTCAGAGAGGAAAGGGCGAATTTTGCTGATGTTAAAGAGGAAGAAGCGACAGGTCTTGGCTATCTGCTGGATATGCGCAGAGAAGGAGAGAGAGGAGTCAAAGATGACTCCGAGACAGTTAGTTAAACATCACATCCACACATTACAAAAGTAAACAACAACCTGTACAGAGTACATTCAAAACTTTATTTTTATGTTTTTAATCATCTTCATTCAAAGCACAACATGTTGGTAGATAAACTTCATACAAAACAAGAAAAACCAGTGAACCATCCAACATGGCATTGTATAAAGTTTTAACTGTTATATATAAATATCCACTATTATATCTCATACAAATACTTAATAAAGGTAAGGATAATCAGAAATGTAATTTCTCTCTGACTATATGAGCTCCATCATTCACTTCAGTTATTCATAGATCCATTGCGTTTACTCAGCTTATTTTAATTATATACCTGTTTCACAAGGCCTACCCTATTGATTCTACTTAATTACCTCAACCCTACAATGCATCTATATATACACTGCAATAACTATTTTATTTCTAACCTCCTTGTCCTTATTGTATCCATTTACCCCACCTTACCTGACCCTTTTTATTATTGTACTTGTTTAAAACCTACCATACTTGGTATCCCCCATTACGGTATTTTGTAAGCCACATTGAGCCTGCTAATATGTGGGAAAATGCGGGATACAAATGTTACAAATAAATAAATAAATATACCCTTCACTCCCGTAGTAGACTTTCACTGATATATTTCAAATTTTCACTCAGTCAGTGTTCTATCATTTTATCAATCACCAATGTGATTTGCTTATCTTAATAAGGAGAACTCGGTGTCAGCATGATCATGTTTCACCTTAACTGTTTCAAGGCTCATCCCCTTATACCATGACTCACACAGGATAAAAGGGAATGAGCCTTGAAACAGTTAAGGTGAAACATGATCATGCTGACACAGAGTTCTCCTTATTAAGATAAGCAAATCACATTGGTGATTGTGAATATATCTGCTAAAATAATTTGATTATTTAGCCATTGATTTTCTTTACACTATACACTTTTACAGAGAAGCGTACCCTAAGAACCTTCCCCTTCCGCTCTCCCCTCTTTCCCTATAAGCCCACCTGACTGTTTACACCCACCAAAATAGCTAAGAAATTATTTACTCTGTTCTGACAACAAGGACATCCCATCAAGCTATGCATCACCATTTGCAAAATATAAATGTAATTCAGCTCCAACTCTTCTACTGCTGCTTTCCCTTTGGGGACCTTTTACATAGCAGCAGTAAGCCCACTGCGGGCTTATCACACTGCAATCCAGAACTACTGCTGGCCCAACGTGGGCGCTGGAGGTAGTTCCACCCCTAGCACACGGTATTTTCGGCGCTAGTGGAAATATTTGAAAAATATTTCTGCAGGAGGTTACCTGGCGGTAACTGGGCAGCACGGTATGCTGCCTGGTTACTGCCAAGTTAGTGTTGGAGCCCTTACCACCACCTCAGTGGGTGGTGGTAAATACTCCCCCCCTCCCCCGCATAGGAATGTGGTAAATGCAATCTTACCTCATGGCCATTTCTTTTTTCAGCCTTTTTACCTGCTGTGGTAAAAAGGGCCTCAGCGCATGGCAAAAACAGTCACCGCCGCTAGCACAGGGCCCCTTTTACCACAGCTTAGTTAAAAGGGTTCCTTAGCCATCATTATTCCCAGGGTTCATCTATATACTAACATACAGCAGGGAGACAAAGATTTTTTTTATAAATGCTATTTACATCCAAACAGAACATCTGCACGGTTAGCTCTTCTCTCATTATTCAATAACTCTTTTGAATAGTAGTAATAAAAAATATCAAGTGCATTTTTATAATATACCACTGCATTCCACAAAACAAAAAGGTGCAAGTTCCCACATACCATCTTTCTCTTTTGATCTAGGCACAGGAAAAAAGATTTTAAATGATCCCAGGTTTCAACCTAATTAAAGTTAAAAAAAAAAACCCTTTGTACTTAAAAATAAAAACTCTGAATGTTGAGCACTTGATTCTGATAACATGATATTTGCTTTGGTGGCCCTTTTCTAAGTGAAAAAAAATCTCAGCACCAATACAACGCTTGCTAGGGTGTCCCTATAACCAGCCTCTCCAAATGACACGATGATTACGATTTAGGACAAATTACTCTAACCGATGAAAGGTTATTTTGTTGTGATAGTTCCTCTATGTACATTCGTATGCTGCACAAGCTGGCATATTTCTAAATGCAACTGAGATAATATAAGAATAAACAACAACAGTGTGGATACAGGAGCTGATAGTTTGTTTTGGTAGCACCAATATGGTGGCTCCACGGGGGGAGATGGCTTCAGCCTTTTGACATTCCGGGAGGGGGGGCATTAGACTTACAAAGTTCCATAGGTTACTATGGGCCCTTTTTACTAAGTGGCGGTAAGCCCAATGCACTCCCCGGTTACTGCCGGGTTAGCGCGGGAGAACTTACCGCCACCTCAGTGGGTGGCTTTAAGGGTTCCCCCCCCCCCCCCCCGAATTGGCCACACAGCAAGTGCTTTACTTGCTGCAAGGCCATTTCCTACAGGAAAGAGAGACTTCCCTTTTACCTGCAGTAAACAGGGGCTGCTGACGCCAGCGCAGGCACCCTTTTGCCGTAGCTTGGTAAAAGGGGCCCTATATAAGGGCCTTATCACACCATGCTAGCGGTCCCCAGTGCGGTAGTGCCGATAAAACCCATTCACTTTGGGCTTTGTCGGCATTGCTGCCCAGCTTGATAAAAGAGGCCTAATCTTTGTTACTCTAAATGCTTTAAAAATATGCCTCCAAGTAGTGACTGTGGCGCTTGCACCAGACAAGCAATGGTTGATGTCTATGTTTTTTAAAAATAAGCATAAAACATTTCTTGGCCAGAAAATTCAGATGTTCCCTGATGTCTCTAGAGAGACACAAAAACGTAGGAAATTATTTCTATTAATGAAACCAGCAGTAACTCAGCTGGGTGCTACATTTTTCTTGCGGTATCCATGCAAGTGTGTGGTAAGGTACCAGTCCAATAAATTTACTTTTTTTGATCCTGCTCAACTAACAACATTTCTTATCTCAAGGCAAAATAGGGGTACCTTACCACCTACCCGTTGATTTAGTTTAAACGCTGTTGACACTAGCCTGTTATTTTTGTTAGTTTTATCCTAAAAAAAAAAAAAAAAATGCTTAAAACATATTCCATTTCTAAAACATCTTGTTTTCAAATTGTGGACTTGAGCAGAAGTTTAAGTTTTTTCTTTCTTGCAATTTAATTTTCTTCTTTATTGATTCTGTAACATAATGCTTTTCAAACAAGTATGTACTTGATTATAAATGTAAAATCTTATAAATAAATAAAAAAAAAAAAAAAAAAAATATGCCTCCAAATCACAAAAATGCAATTAAAATTTATTGCAAACAGCAACAAAAAAAGTATGGTTTGTCCCAAATAAAAGTCACCTCATTTTCCCTTCTTTTGTTTTATTTCTATTACTTTTTTAAAGTGGACTAATGCGGCAACCACAGGGTAACCTACAGGGAGTGGAAGGATTTTTTTTTCTCATTTTGATTGTCAAATGTATTACTATGGTAACATATTAGAACTGTTATGCTAATAAAGCTACCTGAAGCTACAACAACCTGAAACACCTTAGGAAATAGTCTGGCTGGGCCATATTGGTTTTATCTGTTGTCATCTACTATGTTACAATGCCATTCCATACCCCTTCTCATCCCCCTCTTCCCTCAGGACCTGGATGATATATAAGGACTATCAGCTGATGTGATTTATTATGCACGAGGTTCCTTGGTAGCCATTCCCTGGCCACGCTGTTCCTCATAAGACAAGCCTTCTGTGATCAAACAGAGAGAGACACTCTTATAATATATGAACTTGCATTGACATACAGCATTTGAGACAATGAATTTTGGACTAAATAGCAATATCACCATTACAGTTTTACCGGGTGTGGTAAATAAATGAATCTATGTTTTTCAAGTATGATCTTATCGCTGTAAACAAATGTAAGCTTTTTGTATTAATTTAACTTTGTGATAATTACACCTTGATAGCGAACAGAAAGGGAAGGTATGAGTGAATAGAGCGAGTTAATGAGTGTTCCAAGGAAAGTAGTAGGTTTTGGGCGCATGTGATTTAATAAATGATGTAAAACATTATGTTGTAAGGAGTACTTTATGTGTGTATATAATTGTTGAGCCTGTACTCTGGTGACAGACTTTAAACCCTAGATTGATATAGTTAAAATTTAATGCCAAGAAGTGTAGAGTGATGCACTTGGGGTGCAGAAACCCAAAAGAGAGATACCGGATAGGAGGGGAGAGATTAGAAAGGCTACAGAGGAAATTGGAGGGTCATGGGATAGGAGGAAAAGTCCTATTGTGGATTAAAAACTGGTTGAAGGATAGGAAACAGAGAGTGGGGTTAAATGGGCAGTATTCACAATGGAGAAGGGTAGTTAGTGGGGTTCCTCAGGGGTCTGTGCTAGGACCGCTGCTTTTTAATATATTTATAAATGATTTAGAGATGGGAGTAACTAGCAAGGTAATTAAATTTGCTGATGACACAAAGTTATTCAAAGTCGTTAACTCGCGACAGGATTGTGAAAAATTACAGAAGGACCTTACGAGACTGGGAGACTGGGCGGCTAGATGGCAGATGACGTTTAATGTGAGCAAGTGCAAGGTGATGCATGTGGGAAAAAAGAACCCAAATTATAGCTACGTCATGCAAGGTTCCACGTTAGGAGTTACGGACCAAGAAAGGGATCTGGGTGCCGTTGTCGATAATACACTGAAATCTTTTGCTCAGTGTGCTGCTGCGACTCGGAAAGCGAATAGAATGTTGGGTATTATTAGGAAAGGTATGGAAAACAGGTGTGAGGATGTTATAATGCCGTTATATCGCTCCATGGTGTGACCGCACCTTGAGTATTGTGTTCAATTCTGGTTGCCGCATCTCAAGAAAGCTATAGTGGAATTGGAAAAGGTGCAGCGAAGGCGACTAAAATGATAGCGGGGATGGGACAACTTCTCTATGAAGAAAGACTAAGGAGGCTAGGGCTTTTCAGCTTGGAGAAGAGACGGCTGAGGGAAGACATGATAGAGGTATATAAAATAATGAGTGGAGTGGAACAGGTGGATGTGAAGTGTCTGTTCACGCTTTCCAAAAATACTAGGACTAGGGGGCATGCGATGAAACTACAGTGTAGTAAATTTAAAACAAATCAGAGAAAATGTTTCTTCACTCAACGCGTAATTAAACTCTGGAATTTGTTACCGGAGAACGTGATGAAGGCAGTTAGCTTGGCAGAGTTTAAAAAAGGGTTAGACGGTTTCCTAAAGGAGAAGTCCATAAACCGCTACTAAATGGACTTGGGAAAAATCCACAATTCCAGGAATAACATGTATAGAATGTTTGTATATTTGGGAAGCTTGCCAGGTGCCTTTGGCCTGGATTGGACGCTGTGGTGGACAGGATGCTGGGCTCGATGGACCCTTGGTCTTTTCCCAGTGTGGCATTACTTATGTACTTATGACTCAGAGAGAGACCTTGGGGTGTTGGTGTCTGAGGATCTACAGGTGAAGAAACAATGCGACAAGGCGACGGCCGTGACCAGAATGATGCTAGACTGCATAGAGAGAGGTATAACCAGCAGAAGAAAGAAGATGTTGATGCCCCTCTACAAGTCTTTGGTGAGGCCCCACTTGGAGTATTGCATTCAGTTTTGGAGGCCGTATCTTGCTAAAGATGTAAAAAGACTGTAAGTGGTGCAAAGAAAAGCTACGAAAATGGTATAGGATTTGCGCAAACCATGTGAGGAGAGACTTGAACTTGTATACTTTGCGGTGAAATGATAAAGACGGTCAAATATTTAAAAGGTGTTAATCCACAAACAAACCTTTTTCGGAGATGGGAAGGCGGTAGAACTGGAGGACATGAATTGAGGTTGAAAGGGGGAAGACTCAGGAGTAATGTCAGGAAGTGTTTTTTCAGAGAGAGGGTGGTGGATATGTGGACCTCCTGTGGGAGGTGGGGAGATGAAAACGGTAATGGAATTCAAACGTACGTGGGATAAACACAAAGGAATCCTGTTTAGAAGGAATAGATCCATGAAATCTTAGTGGAGATTAGGTGGTGACGCCGGTAATTGGGAAGCGAAACCGGTGCTGGGCAGACTTCTACTGTCTACGCCCTGATCGTGACTGAATAGATATGGATGGGCTGGAGTGTAAATTTTAAGGGGTTTTGACGTTTATTTGTTTTATTTTGTTACATTTGTACCCCGCGCGGCTTACATAGGGCAATGGAGGGTTAAGTGACTTGCCCAGAGTCACATTTAGCTTCAGAACTTAGTGCAGGAAGAGTGCTGGGCAGACTTCTATAGTCTGTGCCCTGAGAATGGCAAGGACAAATCAAACTCAGGTATAAAGTATCACATACCATGTAAAATGAGTTTATCTTGTTGGACAGTCTGGATGGACCATACAGGCCATCATTTACTATTCAGCTTATAATTGAAAGTGATCGCCGGCCGTTTCCTGACACAAATTGGCGATCTTGGAAAAGCGGCAAAATCGATATAATCGAAAGCTGCGTTTTTGACAGCATCGCCGCTTTCCCGTTGCCTTGCCGGCGAAAGTTCAAAGGGGCGTGTCGCCGGCTAAGTGAAGGCGGGACATGGGCGGGTGTGGGCGTGGCTACCACATGGCCAGCTTTCACCGATAATGGAAAAAAAACCTGGTGATAAACAGTATTTCGCTGGGTTTACTTGGTCCTTTTATTTCACGACCAAGCCTCAAAAAGGTGCCCCGCCTGACCTGACCACCGGAGGGAATGGGGGATGACCTCCCCATACTCCCCCAGTGGTCACCAACCCCCTCCCACACTAAAAACCTTTTTTGCCAGCCTGTATGCCAGCCTCAAATGCTGTACCCACCTCCATGACGGCAGAATGTGTTCTATCCTCCGATAGCCTTTCCCTGGTTGTGATGTGGCTCTCGGGTGAGTGTGACACCTTTTCTGTTAGGTGCACTGCAGAGTCACATCACTACTACTACTACTACTACTTAGCATTTCTATAGCGCTGCCAGGGTTACGTAGCGCTGTACAAGTTTAGCATGGGGAAGGGCAGTCCCTGCTCAAGAGAGCTTACAATCTAAAGGTTACAAATTATGTAGTCAGTGTAGGTAACTTACAACTTATGTGGTCAGTGTAGATAGCTTACAATCTAAAGGTTACAAACTATGTAGTCAGTGTAGGTAACATGAATGGGGAGGGTGGTTAGGCGCCAAAAGCAAGGGAGAAGAGATGGGCTTTGAGTAAGGACTTGAAGATGGGCAGGGAGGGGGCATGGCGTATGGGCTCGGGAAGTCTGTTCCAGGCATAAGGTGATGCGAGGCAGAAGGGGCGGAGTCTGGAGTTAGCGGTGTAGAGAAGGGTACAGATAGAAGTGATTTGTCCTGAGAGCGGAGGTTACGGGTGGGAACATATGGGGAGGGGAGGGTAGAGAGGTAAAGGGGGGGCTGCAGATTGAGTGCACTTGAAGGTCAATAGGAGAAGCTTGAACTGTATACGGTAGTGGATCGGGAGCCAGTGAAGCGGCTTAAGGAGAGGGGTGATATGAGAGTATCGGTTCACGCGGTAGATAAGACGTGCAGTGGAATTTTGGACAGATTGAAGGGGGGATAGATGGCTAAGCGGGAGGCCAGCGAGAAGAAGGTTGCAATAGTCAAGACGAGAGGTAACGAGCGAGTGGACGAGGGTTCGGGTGGTCTGTTCAGAGAGGAATGGGCGAATTTTGCTAATATTATAGAGGAAGAAGTGACAGGTCTTAGCTGTCTGCTGGATATGGGCAGAGAAGGAGAGGGAGGAGTCGAAGATGACTCTGAGATTGCGGGCTGAAGAGACGGGGAGGATGAGGGCATTGTCAACAGAGACGGAAAGTGGGTGTAGAGGAGAAGAGGGTTTGGGTGGAAAGACAAGGAGCTCGGTCTTTGCCATGTTCAGTTTCAGATGCCGGTTGGACATCCAGGCAGCGATGTCTGAGAGGCAGGCCGAAACTTTGGCCTGGGTTTCGACTGTGATGTCGGGAGTGGAGAGATAAAGCTGGGTGTCATCAGCATAGAGATGGTACTGGAAACCATGTGTTGAGATCAGCGAGCCCAGGGAGGAGGTGTAGATCGAGAAAAGCGGTCCAAGGACAGATCCTTGAGGAACCCAACAGAGAGCGGGATGGGGGTGGAAGATGAGCCATTAGAAAATACTCTGAAGGTGCGTTGGGAAAGGTACGAAGAGAACCAGGAGAGGACGGAGCCCTGGAACCCGAATGAGGACAGTGTGTCAAGAAGTAAATTATGATTAACGGTGTCCAAGGCGGCCGATAGGTCGAGGAGGATGAGGATGGAATAGTGACCTTGGATTTTGCAAGGAACAGGTCATTGCAGACTTTAGAGAGTGCTGTTTCTGTCGAGTGTAGTGGCGAAAGCCGGATTGAAGCGGATCGAGGACGGCCTGAGAGGAGAGGAAATCAAGGCAGCGGCTGTGGACAGCGCGTTCAAGTAATTTGGAGAGGAAGGGTAGAAGAGAGATGGGGCGGTAGTTGGAGGGACAGGTGGGGTCAAGTGAAGGTTTTTTGAGAAGTGGTGTGACTACAGCGTGCTTGAAGGTGTCAGGGACAGTAGCAGTGGAGAGAGAGAGGTTGATGATGTGACAGATTGAGGGGATAACTGTAGGAGAGATGTTGTTAAGCAGATTGGTGGGAATGGGATCAGAGGAACAGGTGGTGCACTTAGAGGAAGAAAGAAGGCGAGCAGTGTCCTCTTCGGTGATCGCAGGGAAGGAGGAGAAGGAGGCCAGGTTAGGTTGGTTGTGGGTTAAGAAGTCACAGGGAGGAGAAGGCTTGGAAGTGAATTCAAGGTTTACTTTATCGCGGAAGTAATCAGCTAGTGTTTGAGGAGAGAGTGAGGGGGGGTGGGAGCGGAGGGCACTTTAAGTAGGGAGTTGAGGGTGGCGAACAGGCGACGAGGGGTGGAGCCAAGAGAATTGGTTAGTTGAGAGTAATATTCCTGTTTGGCAAGGAATAGGGAGGACTGGAAGGAGGAAAGTATGAATTTGTAATGGGTGAAGTCTGACAGGGTGCGAGATTTCCTCCAGAGTCGTTCAGCAGATCGGGTGCAGGAGCGAAGGTAATGGATGCAAGGGGTTAACCAGGGCTGAGGATTAATGCACTTAGTGGGGCGAGAGACAGATGGTGCTAGGGTATCCAGAGCAGTGGAGAGAATTTCATTGTAGGTAGAGACAGCCTTGTCGACGGATTCAGAGGACTAGATGGAAGGGAAGAGATTGGAGATGTGAGAGGATAGAGTAGGGGGGTCGACGGCTTGGAGATTCCTGAAGGCAGTGGTTATAGTTGGGCGAGGTTGAGGGGGAGGGTGGTGAAGTGTGAGGGTGATTAGGTGATGATCTGAGATTGGAAGGACTGAGGTGCAGAAGTTGGAAGGTGAGCAGGAAGAGAAGAGAACGAGGTCGAGACAATGGCCATTACGGTGAGTAGGGGTGGTAAAGCATAGTTGGAGGTTAAAGGAGGATGTCAGAGAGAGGAATTTAGAAGCGTAGGAGTTGGATGGGTTGTCAACGTGAATATTAAAATCACCAAGAATGAGGGATGGAGATGAGGGATCAAGAAAGACGGTGAGCCAAGCGTCGAAGTCAGTAAGGAATGAAGAGAGGGGCTTATCAGGGAGGCGGTAGATGACTGCAACTCTGAGTGGTGTCGGGTAGAATAGCCGGATGGCATGAGTTTCGAAGGATGAGAAGCAGTGAGACTGTGGCAGGAGGAGGGGTTGGAAACTACAGGAGGGTGAGAGAAGAAACCCAACACCTCCACCGCGTGCATCTGGACGGGGAGTGTGGGAGAAAAGATATCCTCCATGGCATAGGGCTGCGATTGAGGCAGTGTCGTTAGGGGTTATCCAAGTTTCAGTTAAAGCGAGTAGTTGAAGGGAACGGGAGATTAATAAATCGTGGGTGAAGGAGAGTTTGTTGCATACTGAGTGGGCATTCCATAGGGCACACGAGAAGGGGAGGGAAGCGGGGGGGGGGGGGGGGGGAGAAGGGGAATAGGGATGAGATTGGAGGCATTCTGGGACCGGTTACGTGGATATGGAGAGGAGAGGTGAGGGGGACCTGGATTGGGATTGATGTCACCTGCGGAAAGTAGGAGAAGGAGTAAGAGAGTGCGGAGGAGGGTGGGGGAGGAGGGTCGACGAAGACGGGATGTGTTAAGGAGGAATGGGGATGGGTTAATGGTGGGGAGGAAGTGTAGAAGGTTGAGAGCTAGGAATGATGAGGGGGCAGGAGGGCTGGGGAGGTGGTGGGGGTGGGGGGAGGTAGGGTAGGGGAGTAATGAGCAGAACGGGAGGGGACAAGGGTGGGCAATGAGTTCCTGAGGTAGACAGTGGAGGGGGAGGGGGGAAGATGTTAGGAAGGGACAGGGCGATGAAGAGAATGTGTATAGGGGTCATATATAGGGCTAAGGTGGATGTGGATAATGTGAAGTGGCTAAGGTGATAGGAGTAGAGGAGGAAGGCAGGAAGGCTAGGACTGGGACAGCAGGCAACAGCTAGGGCATAGGGAGTGATAGTGTCTAGAGGAATTCAATCAGCAGTTGAGATAGAGTAAAGGAATTCAGTCAACAGTTAAAGTAGGTATTCAATATGCATCAGAAGTCGAGGTAACAACTTGAGGATTTAAACATTAGCATTAAAGCAGTTCAATCAATAATTAAAGTAGATTACAGTGAGATGCAGCTAAGCCTAAATGCTAGCAATATTGCAGATTGTAGAGCGGCAATTAATAAAGCAAATAAAATGAGGATATGCGGTGAGGTGCAGTTTAAGCAGTGGTGTGCTGGTAAATTTTTAACAGGCTCTCTCCCCGGTCCACCTCGGCACCCCCCCCCCCCCGTCCACCTCTGCGCCCCCCAAAATTGCAGAGCTGGCTATAGCCAGTGGGGGGGGGGGGGGGGGGGGGGGGGGGGGGGGCAATGCATTACTCTCTCCAGGAAAAAAAAAATTAAATGATCCCAGGTTCCAATCTAATTCATGTTTAATGTGGGATAAAATGCCATAAATAAGTAAATAAATATAAACTTTTAATGTTGAGCACCTGATTCTCAAAGTGAACATATTCCAAACACTATAATGAAAATAAAATGATTTTTTCTACCTTTGTTGTCTGGTGACTGTTTTTCTGATCATGCTGGCCCAGTATCCAATTCTGCTGCTATCTGTCCTCCTAACTCCGTTTCCAGGGCTTCCTTTCCATTTATTTCTTTTACTTTTCTCCTTTCTTCTTCATTTCTGGTCCTCAGCTTCTGCCTATTTTCTTCATCCATGTGCAGTTTTTCTCCTTTCTTCCTTTTCCCTTATCTTATCTCCTTCCTCACTCTTCCCTCCCCTCCATCTATGTCCAGTATTTATTCTCTCTCCCCTCCTCTCCCCCTGCCCTCCATTCACCCATGGCCAGCGACCCTTCTCTCCCCTGCCCTCCATCCACCCATGGCCAGTGACCCTTCTCTCCCCTGCCCTCCATCCACCCATGGCCAGCAGCTCCCTTCTCTCCCCTGCCCTCCATCCACCATGGCCAACAGCTCCCTTCTCTCCCCTGCCCTCCATCCACCCATGGCCAGCAGCTCCCTTCTCTCCCTTGCCACCCCCTCCCGACTTGTTCTGCAAATTCTCCTGCTTCCTCCCTCCCTCCCGATCAGGTCCCTCACCGACCCTACCTTGGCTATCAAATTCTTCGGGGCAGGCAGTGTTGCCTGCCCGCTGCCATCGCTGACTTTCCTCCGCCGCCCGATCACGCTTCAAAATGGCCGCCGAGACTTACAGAAGTCTCGCGAGGCCGCCTCTGGAAGTCTCGGCGGCCATTTTTAAAGCGCAAACAGACGGCGGAAGAAAGTCAGCAACAGCAGCGGGCAGGCAATACTGCCTGCCCCGAAGAATTCGATAGTCAAGGTAGGATCGGTGAGGGACCGGATCCGGAGGGCGGAGGGAGGGAGAGCCGGCTCGCCTTTTCCAACAACTGGCTCGCAAGTCTGGCCAAAATTTAACAACCGGATCTTGCGAGCCGGAGCGAGCCGGCTCCAGCACACCACTGAGTTTAAGCAATGCATTGTGGTGGGTGTAGGGTACTGGGCTGTACTCCCATGGTGCTTTTCCTCCTGCTAACTGGGTCAGAGTGTGCCCTGTTTTACTTCCGTTAGTCCATGTGGCCATGTTTGTAAACCAGTTTTAGATCCCTTTCATGTGTTAGCTACGTTAGAGAACTTAGTTCTTACCTTGAATGTGGCTGAAAGAGGGCATTGTACACCATTCTGCCAGCTCTGACCTACTGCTAATCTCAGTACCAGGAAGACTCTTTGCCAGTGGGGCACAACTTCTGATCTGCAGTTAACTGTGAGTAAACGTGCTTATTCAAATAAAGGACTTTTTCAAAGAGATTAGTGTTCAGGTACCAACTGCTGTGGCAAACTTATACAGCAGCAACAGGTCCTGTCCCTGGAGCACTTTTAGTGGGTACCGCAGTGCACTTAAGGCAGGCGGACCCAGACCCATCCCCCCCTACCTGTAACACTTGTGCTGGTAATGGGAGCCCTCCAAAACCCACTGTACCCACATGTCTTGGGTGCCCAGTTGGTGTCCTGGCATGTCAGGGGGACCAGTGTGCTACAAATGCTGGCTCCTCCCACGACCAAATGGCTTGGATTTCGCCGGGTTGGAGATTGCCTGTATTTTTTTCCATTATTGCTGAAAAACAAACCCGGCCATCTCAAACCCGGCGAAATCCACGCCATTTGGCTGGGCTAAACTGTATTATCGAAAAAAAAATGACCGGCCATCTTTTTCGATAATACGGTTCCGGCCAACTGTAGCACCGCCGCCACAATAGATCACCGGTGACCTATTTGGCCGGCGATGTTCGATTATGCCCCTCTATGTTACTATCCAGCTTATTTTCGAAAGAGAAGGATGCCCATCTTCCTACACAAATTGGGAGATGGGCGCTCTTCTCTTAGGTGCAGCCAAATCGGCATAATGGAAAGCCGATTTTGGGCGCTCTCAACTGCAGTCCGTTGCAGGAGAGGCCGAAGTTTAAGGGGGCGTTTCGGAGGCGTAGCGAAGGTGGGACTGGGGCGTGGGTAAGAGATGGGTGCCCTGGGCTGATAATGGAAAAAAGAAGGGTGGCCCTGACGAGCATTTGGCTGACTTTACTTGGTCCATTTATTTTCAGGACCAAGCCTCAAAAAGGTGCCCAAACTGACCAGATAACCACCGGAGAGAATCGGGGATCACCTCCCCGTACTCCCCCAATGGTCACCAACCCCCTCCCACCCAAAAAAAAAAATTAGAAACATTTTTTGCCAGCCTCTATGTCAGCCTCAAATGTCATACCCAGCTCCATCACAGCAGTATGCAGATCCCTAGAGCAGTTTTTAGTGGGTGCAGTGCACTTCAGGCAGCTGGACCCAGGCCCCCCCCCTATCTGTTACACTTGTGGTGGTAAATGTGAGCCCTCCAAAATCCACCCGAAACCCACTGTACCCACATGTAGGTGCCCCCCTTCATCCCTAAGGGCTATGGTAGTGGTGTACAGTTGTGGGTAGTGGGTTTTGGGGGGGGGGGTTGGGGGGCTCAACTCCCAAAGTAAGGGAGCTATGCACCTGGGAGCTTTTTCTGAAATCCACCGCAGTGCCCCCTAGGGTGCTCGGTTGGTGCCCTGGCATGTGAGGGGGGCCAGTGCACTATGAATGTTGGCCCCTCCCATGACCAAATGCCTTGGATTTGGCCATTTTTGAGATGGGTTGACATTAGATGGGCGCTCTCGGTTTCCATTATCAGTGAAAACCGAGTTCACCCATCTAATGTCAACCTAAATGTTGGGATTTGGGCGGCCCGGACCGTATTATCGAAACGAAAGATGGGCGCCCATCTTGTTTCAATAATACGGTCAGTGCCGCCCCTTCCCTTGTTCATCCCCGGAGATGGGTGCCCTTAGAGATGGGTGCCCCTGTTCGATTATGTCCCTCCACGTTACTATAAATATCTTTACCTCTTTTCTCTCTCCCTGCTTCCCTGCTCCCCCCTCCCCTACACCCAGTAGCTCACTAATTCCTCTTTCCCCTTGCACATGGTACTGAGCAACTTCCCTTTGTCTCTCCCTCCTGCCCTTTTTGTTCCCAACTTAACTCTCTTTCTCTACTATCCAAGTACCAACATTCCCCACAATTGACTATCTATTTCTCTGCACTGTCCAGGAGCTTGCCTTCTCACTTTCATCTCTTTGCTCCTTACCTCTTCTTTCTCTCCTGCTCACAATCCACTAACCAACACCAGTATCCTCTGTCCAGCCCTCTTTTTCCTTATGCCAACAGTAAATCCCAGTTGCTTCCTGCTCCCATTCCCTCTTATCCCTCCTCCTACTGCATCCTGTCTTTTCCTTTCTGCCCTTTCACCCCCCCATGCAGCTTTAGTATTCCCTGCCCATTCCCTCTTTCCATCATTCATTCATTCATTTAGGTATTTATATACGATTTAGACCTAAGCAGTTTACAGTTTCATTTTACAGGTACCGGGCCTGTCCCTAGTGGGCTCACAGTCTAAGTAGTACATTGTACCTGGGGCAATGGAGGGTTAAGTGGCTTGCCCAAGGTCACACGGAGCTGCAGAGGGAATTGAACCTGGTTCCCCAGGATCTCAACCCACTGCCGATCATCCTCTCCCAGTTGCTGTTTGACCACTGCCTCACTCCCTCAATCTAGCTTCCTGCTGCTGTGGCCATTCCTGCAGCTCTCACAGGCAACCCCACACTGCTGCCCTTCTTCCATTCTTTCTGTTACTGTGGAGTAGTGTTACTAATACCACTGCTTCCCACCAATCTGCTCCAGCTACCGGAGATAAAACACAGAGGGACACAGGTGGTAAATGTTGGCCTTAAGACAGTACTTGGCCATTCCAAATCACAATGTCAGGTCTTCCCCACCCCTCCCAATAGAAGCAGCAAAGATTGCCCTACTTCACCACTCACTTCTCATTGCTGATCTCCCGTCCTCTTTCTCTTTCCGCTGGTCAGACAGGTCACCATACTCCCACAAAAACCTATCAGCACAGATATCTGTGGCGCCCTACTGCACTGTAGGTATAAGGCAGGAAGGGAAAACATGATAGGGAGAAGATTGGGTGAAGATGGGTGGGAGTGGGAGAAACTGAAGGGTTGGGACCTTGGGGAAGAGAGAGGCTGGTAAGGAAAAGATTGGGAAGAGCATGAGAGAGGTGGTTTAAAAGCAGAGGGAAGGGTTGAAGGGAGACTAATGAGAAGTGGCTGGAAAGAGAAAGACTGGTGGGGAGAGGATGGGACAACTGGTGGGAACTGGGAAGAATGAGACTAGCAAGGAAAAGGGGGATGTGGAGAGAGAGAAACTGGTGGGGAGAAAGGATTGGGTTGAGGAGAGAGACGGATGTGGAAAGGGTGGGTGGGATGAGGAGAGAGAGAGAGAGAGAGAGACAGAGACTGTTGTGGAAAGGTGGATGGAGGACAGAAACTCTTAAAAAGTGAACTTGCAGGGCTATTGTTAGTAATATGTAATTTATCTTTAAAATCCAGCATGGTACTGGAAGATTGGAAGGTGGCCAATGTAAAGCCAATTTTTAAAAAGGGTTCCAGAAGTGATCCAGGAAATTATAGACCGGTGAGCCTGATGTTGCTGCCGGGCAAAATGGTAGAGACTATTATAAAGAACAAAATTACAGAGTATATTCAAAAGCATGGATTAATGAGACAAATCCAACAAGGATTTAGTCAAGGGAAATCCTGCCTCACTGATCTTATACATTTCTTGGAAGGAGTGAATAAATACGTGGATAAAGGTGACCCGATCGATATTGTGTATGTGGATTTTCAAAAGGCATTTGACAAAGTACCTTATGAAAGACTCCTGTGGAAATTAGAAGGTCATAGGATAGTAGTGTCCTATTATGGATTAAAAACTGGTTAAAAGAAGCAGAGAGTAGGGTTAGTCAGTATTCTCATTGGAGAAGGGTAGAAGGTGGGGCTTCCCAGGGGTCTGTGAAGGGACCACTGCTTTTTCACAAATTTATAAATTATCTAGGGGGTCTTTAACTAAAGATTAACTCGAGTTATCTGCAGCAGGGCCCATTTTATTCCTATGGGCTTTGCTGCAGATAACTCGAGCTAATCTTTAGTAAAAGAACCCCCTAGAGATGGTAATGACTAGTGAGGTAATTAAATTTGCTGATGACACAAAGTTATTCAAAGTTGTTAAATTGCAAAAGGATTGTAAAAAATTGCAAGAGGACCTTACGAGACTGGGAGACTGGGCATCCAACTGGCAGATGATGTTTAATGTGAGCAAGTGCAAAGTGATGCATGTGGGAAAGAGGAACCCAAATTATAGGTACGTGATACAAAGTCCACATTAGGAGTCACCGACCAGGAAAAGAAACTAGGTGTCATCGTTGATGATACATTGAAACCCTCTGCTCAGTGTGCAGCGGCGGCTAAGAAAGCAAATAGAATGTTGGGAATTAATAGGAAAGGAGTGGAAAACAAAAATGAGAATGTTGTAAGGCCTTTGTATCGCTCCATGGTGTGACCGCACCTCGAATATTGTGTGCAATTCTGGTTACTGCATCTCAAAAAAGATATAGTGGAATTAGAAAAGGTACAGAGAAGGAAGACGAAAATGATAAAGGGGATGGGATGACTTCCCTTTGAGGAAAGGCTAAAGTGGCTAGGGCTCTTTAGCTTGGGGAAGAGACGGCTGAGGGAAGATATGATAGAGGTCTATAAAATGATGAGTGGAAAGGAATGGGTAGACGTGAATCGCTTGTTTACTCTTTCCAAAACCTCTAGGACTACGGGGCACGCAATGAAGCTACAAAGTAGTACATTTAAAACCAATCGGAGAAAATATTTCTTCACTCAATGTGTAATTAAACTCTGGGATTCATTGCCAGAGAATGTAGTAAAAACAGTTAGCTTAGCAGGGTTTTAAAAAGGATTGGATAGCTTTTTAAAAATCCATAAGCCATTATTAAAATGACTTGAGGAAAATCCACTACTTATTTATAGGATGGTGTTTTAATAATGATTGGATAGTTCAGTGGTGATCCTTGGTCGGCTGCCACCCGGGGCGGATCGCTGCTGTGCACCTCTCCCACCGGGTGCAGCGGCGTCTCCCTCCCCGGGTGCAGCACGACACCCCCCTGGCGCGACACCCCCCTGGCGCATCACCCCCCCAGGGTGCATTCTTACCTGCTGGGAGCAGCCGCATGGCTGTTGGTTCCTCAGGTTCCCTGCTCCCTCTGCCCCGGAACAGGAAGTAACCTGTTCCAGGGCAAAGGGAGCAGGGAACCAGCAGAGCCGACAGCTGCGCGGCTGCTTTCTGCACCTCTCCAGCAGCGTGCACCCAGGGCGGACCGCCCCCACCGCGCCGCCCTCGGTACACCACTGGGATAGCTTTCTAAAAGAAAAGTCCATAAGCCAATATTAAAAAGATTTGAGGAAAATCCACTGCTTATTTCTAGGATAAGCAGCATAAAATGTACTGCACCTCGAATATTGTGTGCAATCTGGTTACCGCATCTCAAAATAGATATAGCAGAATTAGAAAAGGGCAACAAAAATGATAAAAGAAAGGCTAAAGTGGCTAGGGCTTTTCAGCTTGGAGAAGAGACGGCTGAGGGAAGATATGATAGAGGTCTATACAATGATGAGTGGAAAGGAGCGGGTAGACGTGAATCGCTTGTTTACTCTTTACAATAATACTAGAACTAGGGGGTCATGCAATGAAGCTACTAAGTAGTAAATTTAAAACAAACTGGAGAAAATATTTCTTCACTCAAAGTGTAAGTAAACTCTAGAATTCATTACCAGAGAATGTGGTAAAAGCAGTTAGCTTAGCAGGGTTTAAATAAAGTTTAGATAATTTCCTAAAAGAAAAGTCCATAAGCTATTATTAAGATGGACTTGGGAAAATCCACTGCTTGTTTTTAGGGTAAGCAGCATAAAATCTGTTTTACTGTTCTGGGATCTTGCCAGGTTCTTGTGACCTGGATTGACCACTGTTGGAAACAGGATACTGGCTTGATGGACCTTCGGTCTATCCCATTATGACAACGCATATGTTATTATGTTCTTAACCCAAGTGGGAAAACAAAATGATGAGACTACAAAGGTGCAAAAAAAATTGGGACCCTGTTTACTAAGCCACGCTATAGGTTCACTAGCATTTTTAGTGCTCGCTAAACGCTAGGGACACTCATAGGAATATATGGGTGTCTCTAGCAGTTTAGCGCATGCTAATTTTTAGCATGCACTAAAAACGCTAGCACACCTTAGTAAACAGGGCCCTTGTTTTTTAATATTGAATGAAATGTGATATCACCTTTGAAAATGTGAATATCATGCATTTTGTTCTTACAAGAAGAAACAACTTCCTGTTTCTTTTTTTCAGCATTCTGCTACTCAGAGTCTAGCTTCTTGGATTTTCAATTTCATTTTTTGTCTAGGTATTTGTTTCTAATCTGTAATCTTTTATTTTTTAGTAGGTGACGGTCTGTGTTTTCCTTTTGTAACAACAGAGAAGGATTCTTTCAGCACAGTTGTTCTCTTTTTTTCCAGCTGGAGGTTTTCTGATGTTCTAGAATATTTTCAGTGCTGACTTCAATATTTGGATTAGCACAGTTTTAGTGTTACTTCTCAGTGTCTGGTAGTGGAGGAGTTTGTGTTGCTCTCACTAATGCATCACCCGAGTTTGAACAGAATGTTTCCTGTAATTCTACTTCTTACCTGTTGCTGGGAATTTTACTGGTTGATTTGGGAATGTACTAAGCAAAAAATTAAAACAAAACAACAACAACAACAAAACCCATAAATCTCCACCTGTTTAGTGTCAATGGAGAAAAGACCACAGTGACAAATACAGAAAAAAAATCACCATACTAATGGATTTAGTGTGTGCTAATGATTAGCATATGCTAAATGATAAGATGCCTATTTTATTCCAATGGGTGTCTTAACATTTAGCATGTGCTAATCATTAGTGCATGCTAATCTGTTAGCACACCTTAGTAAAAGGACATCTAAATTAAGGCTTAGAAACATGGAAAACCATGCTAAAAAATAGTTAGCTTACAGAGCACATGTGGAGAAATCCAATGACTATAAGGCTGAAGACATAGAGGGGCATAATCGAAAGGGATGCCCAAGTTTTGCTGAGGAAGTTCTCGCAAAATGTCCTGCTGGAGGGGCGGGGAAACCCGTATTATTGAAACAAGATGGACGTCCATCTTTCGTTTTGATAATATGGTCGGGGACGCCCAAATCCTGAAATTTAGGTTGTCCTTAGAGATGGTCATCCCTAGACTTGGTCGTTTCTGATTTTCTGCGATAATGGAAACCAAGGATGCCCATCTTAGAAATGACCAAATGCAAGCCCTTTGGTTGTGGGAGGAGCCAGCATTCATAGTGCACTGCCAGGACACCAACTGGGCACCCTAGGGGGCACTACAGTGGACTTCATAAATTGCTCCCAGGTACATAACTCCCTTACCTTGTGTGCTGAGCCCCCCCAAAACCCACTACCTACAACTGTACACCACTACCATAGCCCTTATTGGTGAAGGGGGGCACCTAGATGTGGGTATAGTGGGTTTGTGGTGGGTTTTGGAGGGCTCACATTTACCACCACAAGTGTAACAGGTAGGGGGGTGGGCCTGGGTCCGCCTGCCTGAAGTGCACTGCACCCACTAAACTACTCCAGGGACCTGCATAATGCTGTGATGGACCTGAGTATGACATTTGAGGCTGGCAAAAAATATTTTTAAAGATTTTTTTTTAGGGTGGGAGGGGGTTAGTGACCACTGGGGGAGTAAGGGGAGGTTATCCTCGATTCTGTCCGGTGGTGATCTGGTCAGTTTGGGCACCTTTTTGTGCCTTGGCTGTAAAAAAAATAGGACCAGGTAAAGTCATCCAAGTGCTAGTTAGGGATGCCCTTTTTTTTCCATTATAGGTCGAGGACGTCCATGTGTTAGGCACACCCAAGTCCCGCCTTCGCTACGCCTCTGACACGCCCCTGTGAACTTTGGTCGTCCCCATGACGGAAAGCAGTTGGGGGCGCCCAAAATTGGCGTTCGATTATACCGATTTGGGTGACCCTGTGAGAAGGACGCCCATCTTCCGATTTGCATTCAGCATTGGGTGGAAGAAGAGGAAGCCTGACACTTAGCTGCTTTCCTTTCCTTTCCCATTCCATGGCAGGCCTGAGCCTTAGGGGAAGGGGGAGAGAAGTATCTCTGTTACACCCTGTTAAATAGTATTTTAATGCAAATTTTATTGATTGGCATTTATTAACCACCTTTATGAAGAAATTCACCCAAGGCAATATACAGCAGGTACATAAAACTCACACATTTCTTAACAGCATAACAATAGTGAAATGACCAAACATGAGCATAAATATAATCCGTGAGGTAAACCTGGAGATGGCAAATTGAAACCTAGTAATGGATTAACATCAGAAATATACACATTTAACAGCACTGTAGGACATCATGTAACAAAAATTTGATAAATGCCACTTCAATACAAATGATACCATAATAGCATGGAAGAACATTCAAATAACATAGGATGCATATTTTTTAGCTGGAGTTTTAGTGCATAGGACTCATAATCTCCTGACACTGATATTATTCTACATGGTGTTTCAGATGTCTTAGAAAATACAATATTGATGTAGCTATCGTGGAGGGGCATAATCGAACGTCGCCAGCGAAATAGATCGCTGGCGATCTATTTTGGCAGCGGCGCTACAGCTGGCCGGTACTGTATTATCGAAAAAGATGGCCGGCCATCTTTTTTTGTCGATAATACGGTTTAACCCGGCCAAATGTCAGAGTTCACCGGGTTTGAGATGGCCGGTTTTGTTTTTCAATGATAATGGAAAAAAATGCCGGCGATCTCAAACCCGGTGACATCCAACATAAAACTCACACATTTCTTAACAGCATAACAATAGGAGGAGCCAGCATTTGTAGTGCACTGGTCCCCCTCACATGCCAGGATACCAACTGGGCACCCTAGGGGTCAGTGTGGTGGACTTCAGAAAAAGCTCTCACATGCATAGCTCCCTTACTTTGGGTGCTGAGCCCCCCAACCCCCCCCAAAATGCACTACCCACAAATGTAGAACACTACCGTAGCTCTTAGGGGTGAAGGGGGCAACTACATAGTGGGTACAGTGGGTTTTGCAGGGCTCCCATTTACCAGCACAAGTGTTACAAGTAGGGGGGGGGATGGGCCTGGGTCCGCCTGGCTGAAGTGCACTGCGGTGCCCACTAAAAGTGCTCCAGGGACCTGCATACACGCAGGCCTCTAGGACTTGTTGCTGCTGTATAACCTTGGCAAACCAGTTGACACCTGAAGACTAATCTCTTTGAAAAAGTCCTTTATTTGAATAAGCACATTTACTCACAGTTAACTGCAGATCAGAGGTTGTGCCCCACTGGCAAAGAGTCTCCCTGGTACTGAGATGAGCAGTAGGTCAGAGCTGGCAGAATGGTGTACAATGCCCTCTTTCAGCAACATTCAAGGTAAGAACTAAGTTCTCTAACGTGGGTAACACATGAAAGGGATCTAAAAGTGGCTTACAAAAATGGCCACTACCTCATGGACTACCGGAAACAAAACTGGACACACTCTGACCCAGTTAGCAGGGGGAATAGCACCATGGGAGTAGATCCCACTACCCTACACCCACCACAATGCATTGCTGATGTGACTCTGCAGTGCACCTAACAGAAATGGTGTCACACTCACCCGAGAGCCACATCACAAACATGGAACGGCTGTCAAAGGATAGAACACATTCTGCTGTCATGGAGGTGGGTACGGCATTTGAGGCTGGCATAGAGGCTGGCAAAATATGTTTTTTTATATTTTTTTAGTGTGGGAGGGGGTTGGTGACCACTGGGGGAGTACGGGAGGTCATCTGGTCAGTTTGGGCACCTTTTTGAGGCTTGGTCGTGAAAATAAAAGGACCAAGTTAACCCGGCGAAATACTGCTTAACGCCACTTTTTTTTCCCATTATCCGTGAAAGCCGGTCATCTGGTAGCCACGCCCATGCCCGCCCATGTCCCGCCTTCGCTACGCCGCTGACACACCCCCATGAACTTTCGCCGGCGAGGCGACGGGAAAGCGGCGATGCTGTCAAAAAAGCCACTTTCGATTATACCGATTTGGCCACTTTTGAGAGATCGCCGGCCATCTCCCGATTTATGTCGGGAAATGGCCGGCGATCACTTTCGAAAATAAGCTGGATAGTACACAGATTGCAGAATAAACGCATAGTACTCAACCGTTTCACTCTCCAGTTATTCTAAACATCTACCACTAGATGGAGCCCTTTACAAAGGTTTGGGAACAGTTCTGTGGTTATCTGTTATTTGGAAATTGGAATCTAGCTGCCTGCAGGCTACTTGCACAGCGCTGAATGTTCCTTTAGGGTTGGGTGTTGTTCCAGACACACTTGAGCTGGCACTATGTAACACCCACGAGTGAACACCCACTGAAAGGGCTGGATGCCTCACAGATGACAAAGTGCTGGGGCTCAAAATGATGTCAATTTTGAATCCTGCTGCCCAGATATGAAAGTACAGTAGACTATATGAATGAAAGACTGCACAGAAGTAGAGGAGGCCAGGGATCTAGGTTTATTTGAGGTGTAAGAGGCCAGTGATGGGAGGAATACATGAAGCGCAATTGAGATTTATGAGACAGAGAATATAAGAAGTGTCATATGTGAGGTTCCACTGCAGAAAGCCTCCCAATGTAGTGAAATTTGGCCCATGCAGATTACTCAAACTCCAGCAGTCAGATCTAGATTTTCAATATTAAAAGCTACAGGATATATATTGTAATTAGGGCTGCATTTCAATTATAATTTTTGATTGCACAAAGGTATTTTATTTATTTTTTTCCCCCATGCAGCGCCTCGTGACTTTGGGTACAGGTACAAAATAAGTACCTGTATATAATATATAAACTACTTTATAACCACAGAAAGGCGATATATCAATCCCATCCTCCTTCCCTTCCCTAAAGTACTGATAATTTCACTCCTTCCCACCCCCAGATGTAATATCTATCCCTCTCTCTCCCTTCCCTTCCTCTTCTCTTCCCCGAGGTCCATCATCTCTCTTTCTTTTCTGGGGTCTGTTATCTCTCACTCTCTCTTCCCTCCACCCCCATGAGCAGCACCAAGTTCTTCTGATGGCTGCTGGAGCTCACCGCCTCAGCCATAGGTTCCACTGGTGACTCTTCCAGTTGTGCTTGTGGGTCTATAGCTCACTGCCCTCCCCCCACCCAGGGTTTGGCATCTGCTCTCCCCTCCAGTGGTCTATCTTAAAGGTGGTCTTCTGTTGCTCCATAGCAGTGGCAGCGTTGTACATATTCTGCCTGCAGCCTGCTTCAAAGCTTTCCTTCAGTCCTGCCACCTCTGACATCACTTCCTGTTTCTGCATGGGTGGGACAGGTCAGAGGGAAAGTTTCAGACCAGACTGCAGGAATATATGTGCAACGTTGCCACTGCCATGGAAGTAAAACCCAGACTGGCTTAATCTGTCCTCCTTTTTCTGGAGTCATATGGTAACCCTAGCCAGGGACCAACAGAAGACCACCTTTAAGCTGGACTAGGTGTGTGTGTAGGGGGGGGGAAGTGGTGTCGAATTGCAGGCAGGGACGTAGCTAGGTGAGGCGACGGGGACATGAGCCCCCACAGATTTAGCCCTTGCCCCCTCTACTTTCGATCCCCTGCCCGACCCTTCCCCGCCACTTTCAACCCCCCTCCCACCGCCGCCGACCCTCCCCCGCCGCCGCTGCCTGGTACCTTTGCTGGCGGGGAGGGGTCTTCTTCAGCGCCGGTCTCCGGTGCGTTCGCTGATCTGTTTTTGTCAGTCCTGACTCCTGACATCCTGCATGCATGTCCTGCACGGGGCTACATACAGGACGTGCATGCAGGATGTCAGGAGTCGGGGGAGGGTCAGCAGTGGGAGGGGGGGGTCGAAAGTGGCAGGGGAGGGTCAGCGGTGGCGGGGTCAGTGGCGAGCTAAACTGTGCCCCCCATCTTGGGCTCTGGACCCCCCTCCCGCCGAGGTCTGGCTACGCCCCTGATTACAAGTGGGAGGAAAGATACAGGATCAGGCCGAACATAGGGGTTGGGAGTAGGAGAGAGCAGGAAAGATGTTTGGAGAAGACAGGAGATGCTGCAACATGATTAATTTTTCTTTAATTGCGATTAATAATTAATGCATTAATTGCAGAGTTAACTGCAATTAACTTGCAGTCCTAATTGTAATACATTTTCAGCTAAAGTTATCTTTGGAAAAGAATGTCAGGTGCAGGTTGGTAACTCACTGGCAGGTGCTGCACAGTGCCATGATGAGGATCCGCCTTTGCTTCCTGTGTCACGTCGGCCTTTCCCTGAATGGTGCAGAATTAGGGATTTGACTGAAACAGATTGAACAACTCCTGAGTGAAGGAGGGAGTCTCAGCCATTGCTCAATGGTGACACCCACTGGCCAGACACAAGAGTTCATAGTTTTCGGTACTGGGGCAAGGACTTGCTCCACAATGGCTGGGCTGTGTAGGAAAGGACGATGTAAAAATAGAGGGAAGAGAAAACCCCAGGTATTTACAAATGAAGGCTCAGCTGGAAGCCAAAAGGAGCAGCTGGACCAATAAAACCAGAAAGAGAAGTAGCAGATTGTGTGTGTTCTGGACCTTACAGCGGACATTTTGATCTCACACACTCATCTGAACAGGACACAATATACAATCATGATTGCTTGCCTGGGAAAATGCAGTCACCCAGCGTGAACTGGCGTGTACACTGCAGTGGAAATCATCATTCAGATATGTCACTGCTACAAACATTTACTTGCTACACAGTGCCAACACTGAAATCACAGGGCATAAATACATCACTAATACTGCAGCGAACGCTAAAGGAGTATGTGGTTACCCTGTATTAAATCATTCTCCAACCCCCTTCATCACAAGAACTCAGTGTTATCATATACTTGTGTATTCTATTAGCACTCTCCTTAGCAATGACCAAGAAGCAGTGGCAATTTCCTAACAATAATTAAAAAGGTATAAGAATGGAGCCAACCAAGGATGAGAGAGGGAGAATCAAGGGGGGGGGGGGGGGGGGGGAAATCACATTCCATTCCAGCTGCAATGGGGAGAACCAAGCATGTTCAAAAAGGTTTCAGGACATGGCACAGAGCTGTGGTAGCTGTGTTAGTCCACTTTTAAAGGTAATCAATAGAAATAGAATAAAATAAAACATCTTGTTTTCTTTTCTATGTTTTCTTTTATTCTATTTCTATTGATTACCAGGACATGGCAGCAAATCATGATTGTCATGCAGTGATCATGGTGTATTTCTTTATACCCAAATATATAAACTAGAAGTGGCACGAATCCTGCATGAAGGTTTCTGTCAGTGCATTCTGGGCTATGATATTAACCCATGGGTTAAACAAATATACTGAGCTGGCACTATGGGTCCCGAGGTCAAAGGTGGGAATGGTGGTAGGTTTTGAAAATCCAAAGGCAGTGGACAAGCTCCAGAAATCCCTCTGTCATACGCTATTCTGTTACCGATCTCAGTTTGCTGTTCCCTTGCAGCATCTTTGCATCTCTTTTTTCCTCTCAGCAGTATGAGATCTGCCATGTCGATGAGGAACTAGTGCACTGTGGGTGACTACTGACTGCCTTTCCCTCCTGGCAAATAGGACCACATCAGAATACATCCTATGACCTTGCGTTGTGCAGGCAATGGAATCAGAGCAGCGTGGTTCTCTGAAACGGAGAAATTATATGATTTATTTGAAAAAAAAAAAACCCCCGCACAAACAAAATAAAACACTGTGGATATTTTGCTGTATACACCCCCATCCACCTGAACTCTGCAAAGAATGAATACTTTTCTCATATGTAAGCAGCTCCCCCCCCCCCCCCCCCCACACACACACACTTCCTGGGTACATTCCTAATATGGAGGCACCAGGCAGTACTGGAGCTAAATTCAGCTGTGTACTCGCAAATTCTGGCATGAATCCTCCGACAGGCTGAAGGATTTTCCTTCAAGGTCCAAGGCCTATGATTAAAATAGTCCAAGGAGACACTTTGCACAGAGTTGTGGTGGGCCAACATAAAAGTCTTTAATTGGGAACATGTTCTTCAAAGCGAAACAAGCAGAACTGTAACAGTTTATGTTGCAGACAGATGGAGGCAGAAGATTAATTTCTTTGGATTTAGCTCCCCTCTTTTCAGTAGTAGTTCAAGGAGAGTGACATTCAGGGATGATAACTATTTCCCTGTCCCCAGAGGGCTCACAATCTAAGTTTGCACCTTAGGTGACATCTCACCATCGTTACATGCTCTCCGTGGACACCCTGTCTTCCCTTCTGCTCTTCGGGGGCAATTCTGTAAGTGGGTGCCTCTTTTTAGACACCCCAATACAGCGCAGTGAAAGCCTATTCCAGAGCTGCCAAGTTACTCATTCCAGGAGGGAGACTTTTTGGCCGGTCCTGGATTTCTGCCAACTTCATCCTGGTGCATTATGGGATCTGCAGCACTGATTTCAATGGATAGAATCATGGACATCAAATACTACACTGCTTTGGGATGTAAGTTTAAAATCAGGACTGGCCAAAAAGTCTTCCTCCTGGGATGGGTAACTTGGTAGCTCTGATATTCTATACCAGCATCCATGTGTTGTTGAATACAATGTAATCCAGCATCAACGAACATTACATTTACACACCTGCAGCAGAGGCATAGCCAGACACCCAATTTTGGATGCACCGGAGCCCAAAAAGGTTGGACACTACAACCCTGCCCCCAGCATTATTATTATTATTATTATTATTATTAATACATTTGTATCCCATATTATCCCACCTTTTTGCAGGCTCAATGTGGCTTACAATTCATTGTGGATACTGGAAATAGAAAAGAATGTACATTGGTTTTACAGCAAGTTTTGGGTACATGATGGTGAAATACATAATAGTGGAAATAGAGAAGAGTATACATTTGTTTTAGCAGAAGGTTTGGTTACATGATGGTAAAATACATGGTAGTGTTAAAGCCATAGACGTTAGGTGCATGATAGTGTGAAAGTGAAAGACATTAAAGAACGTTCCTGGATATCTTAAAGAAATTAGAGTTACGCGTGTTGTTCTTTATGATATATTTTGTCGAAGAGATAAGTTTTCATCTCTCCCCCACCCCGAAATCCTTTAGGTCTTCACCAGCAGCAAGCAGCAATTCATTCACCTTGCTCGTGCCAACTCTGAGCCTTCCTGTGACGTAGTTTCCTGTTTCCACGAGGGCGGGATACTGAGAGGGAACGAAGGGATGGCAGGAGGAGGCGAGTCTGGTCCTCTCACTAACGCCAGCGCTGCGACTTCACGTAAAAAAATAATAAACGATTTAAACGCGTCACGGGGGATGGTGGGGCTATCGGGAAGCAAAGGGCGGGCAGGTGGGGCTGGGGTGCTGGAACTTGATGGGGGTTTAAAAGGGGCATCGCGGGTGGCAGGAATGGAAAGCAGGGATGGGGAACTAAGGGCGGGTAGATGAGCCTAGGAAAAAAAGGTGCCGGTACGCCAACCCGGCATGTACCGGCACAAAAAAAGCACTGCCTCTGACTCAACTTCCTGGTCCTGCGAACAGGAAATTGCATCAGAAGGAAGCTCAGGCTGGTAAGAGCAGGGAGACTATGTTGCTGAAGACCTAAAGGATTTAAAGGTACTGGGAAGGGGAGTCAGGGGAATGGAAGTTAAGTGACCAGCCGATCTCCTGGAGGGAGAGATGTCAGGAGTCTTCAGCTGTCAGGACACTGCTATGCCACTGCTGAGTGGGCCCGAGTCCAGAGTGAGTGACCTGCAGTTACACCAGCCATTGACCTGCCATAAGTGCAGGCTCCTAAAGGCAAGAGGGACAAGTGCAAGGTACAATATTCAAGTGACATGAGTTAAGTGGGAACCTCACCCATTCCTCTGCCATCCTCTAACCACGTGAATGCCCCCCTTGTGTTTACACGCGAGGCCACTTACACACACTCTTACAGAATAGCACTTAGGCACCCTGCTGGCACTTTTATGGTTAAGTTGTATACTTACACCCATAAATGCTTGTATTCTGTACATTTGTTTTACAAACTATTCAATCTTTATTGAATAATCTGGACAACCACTGACAATAACACGTAGCATGCAATACAGTAACTATCTGCAGTATCCAGAATGCATTTTTATTTCAAACAGTTAAACCGATAGTAGTTAACAGACCTTAGAAAACTAGAAAACAATCAGAAATAAAGTACTAGAGAATGACACGGGGACAGGGATCTGCAGCGTTCTCCTTTTTCCTCCTCACTTACCCGATGGCTGAGCATTTCTTGACAGCATCTGACAGACATGTCCCACTTCTTTTTAGTCATGCCCGGAAAATCAGATGAAAGTTCTCTTTCCCTGTGAAACACACACTGAGAGTGAAAGGTTTATTGCCCCAGAGAGGAGATACTCAGCACTCCACTGCTGGATCCCTCAGGAACAACCACTTACATTAAAATACCAAAAGCATCACCACAGGGAAATTTTATGATGGCCACTGAAGGAACTTACAGATCCATTTTCAGTTTGGGTGGCTACTGTTTTTTTAAACACTGGCTATGAAGTTTTTTAAAAATATGCATGCTCAGTGATGCTATCCACATAGCCGTTGGAGGTGAATATACATATAATCCCCCAGGTTCTATGTAGTGTGACTTGAGCTGCGTGCATAAATCAGGTCCTATTCTGATTAGCACACGCAACTGAGTTATCTTAACAAGCCAATCGGAACAGATAATTGCCACTTAACAAGCAATTATTGGCATTAATTAGAATTTACACAACTTTCTAAGCGTATTCTGTAAAGTGATGCACGTAAATTCTAAGACGCAGATTGGAAAAGGGGGTGTGGCTATGGGTGTGGAATGGGCAGGTCGTGGGCATTTCTAAAAGCTATGTGCACTGTTACAGAATAGGCATAAGCATTTACACCAAGTTTTACCTGGTGTAAATTGCCCGCAACTACATTTAGTCTTACAGATGGGTGCTAGGCGTATTCTATAACCCGCGCCTAACTTTACTACTACTACTTATCACTTCTATAGCGCTACAAGGCATACGCAGCGCTAGGCATAGTTTATAGAATACACCTAGGTGTATTTTTTTTGTGCCAAATTTTACGGCGCTATATATAGAATCTAGCCCAATATGGTTACCACTATATCCCAAGATTCTGTATATTGCGCCTTAATTTCTGCACGGAAATCGAAGTGTATACTAGAACAATGCGCGCAACTTAATTGGTTAACTAGCCAATCAGTGCTGTCAGTTGGATGTTAACAAGCAATTATCAGCACTGATTGGTATTAATCAAGATTTATGCACACAACTCGTCAAGCGTATACTATAACATGCTGTGGTTAAATTTTAAGGGCATTGTTTTCTAAGCCGCGCTATAGGCATGCTAATGTTTTTAAAGTGCGCTAAAAATTAGTGCGTGCTAACGCTAGAGACACCAAGTTGCAAAGTTGAAAAGGGAGTGTGATCATGGGTAGGGTGTGGGTGTTTCTAAAATCTATGTGCATTGTTGTAGTATACAGGTGCTCTGTGGCCAATTTAGGTGTCAGAATTTACACCAAATAAAGCAAGGCATAAATGGCTGCAACTAAATTTGGTTGCATGGTGAGGCTCTTGGCGTATTCTATATACCGCGTGGAAATTTAAGCCTATTCTATTAAATATAGATATACTTTAGAGAATATGCCTAGGCATATTTTTTTTCTGCACATAATTTTCAGGTGCCATATATAGAATCTAGCCCTATATGATAATATTCTGCTGCTATATGTTTATCAAAGCGGTTTAATTTAATAAGCCTTTTTCTTGCCTAAATCTATCTTACAATTCTAGGCAGTTTCCAATATAACATACACAATAAAATCATAGAAGACATAAATTAATATATTAATCACAAAAAAGTACAAAAGTAAAATATGGAAGCATCAGTCAAACATAAAGGGCTCCTTTTACAAAGCCGCGGAAGTGATTTCCATGTGGCAAATGCGACGAAGCCCATAGGAATTGAATGGGCTTTGTTACATTTGCCGCACCAGGAATCACTATTGTGGCCCAAAATGATTTCATCACAGCAATTACTCTAAAAAATAGTGTAAACCTAAATGTCAGCAAATGCCTGAGTAAATATATACACTTAGTAGTTGTTTTCTAAATTGCACAACACAATTACATCTAATCAAACATGTCAACATCGAGCAACACCTTTCTTCAGTTCTCAAATATTTTTATTTATTTATGTATCCAAATTTCTATTCTGTACAATCCTAAATTCTTCACAGATTACCAAAATCACATACTCAATCATTAAGACACATCTCCATGACAACAAAATATAATCTCTAAACAAAGAGTCATTGATAACGGTGATTGATCCAAGGTAGCCCTGCATCAGCATCAACCCTTCAATCCAGTTTTCCCTTAGAGCTTCCTGCTTTACCAAGCGCTTTTAAAAATAAAAAATGTTTCAATTTTACATATTTCAGATGGTAAACTACTACATAATTTAGGCCCCACAATTTGAAAAAATAGTAGCACGTAGACCTTACAAAGTCACCTGTTGAAACATCTAAGCGACTGGCTAATTAAAAGTAATTGGCTTGACCCATGTCAATTTGGCTTCAGACCTGGGTACAGTACAGAGACAATTCTTGTGTCCCTTCTTGATGATCTGCACAGAAACCGTGACACGGGATCTGCCTCGATACTAGTGTTGCTCGATTTCTCAGCAGCGTTTAACACCATGGACCATAATAGCATGCTTACAAGAATGGCAGAAACAGGTATCAGTGGCACAGTGCTTACTTGGTTCAAATCCTATCTGTCAGATAGACAACAATCAGTTCTGCTCAGCAACAGCACATTATCACCTTGGGCACTGGACTGTGGGGTGCCACAGGGATCCATACTGTCTCCCATTTAATTTAATATCTACCTCAAGCCTCTGGTTGAGCTGCTTCGGTCAGTGGACACAAAATTCTATATCTATGCTGATGATGTGCAACTGAGAAAGACAAGGACAAATCAAACTCGGGTATACATATAAAGTATCACATACCATGTAAAATGAGTTTATCTTGTTGGGCATACTGGATGGACCATACAGGTCTTTATCTGCCGTCATTTACTATGTTACCACGTTACTATCTAACATATGCTTGTTCTCAGACCTTAAAGAATGTGTAGTTTTATAACTTTTAAGAGTAGAAGCAAGCAGGGATGGACCTGCATTATTCAATGCTTTGAAAATCAATGTAAGAACCTTGAATTCAATCATATAAACAATTGGCAGCTAGTGCAATGATGCTAATGTAGATGTAATATGTTCCTTATTTGATTTTTCTATTAATAATTGCGGCACTGAAGTTTGGGCAACCTGGAGTGCTTGTTGCATATAGCCCGGCAACCCAAACAATAAAACATTGCAATAATCAAAGTGGGGAAAAATAATAGCTTTCAAAATTGCCTGAAAATTCTCAAAAGAGAGTAAACCCCATAACCTATTCAGTAGTTTTAATAAAAAAAAAAAAAAACAACAACAACAACAACAACCAGTCTTGCTTACATATCCAGTGTGATTCTTCATAAACAATGTGGTATCCAACCATTCCCCAAGATACCTAATTTCTTTCAAAATCGAAATGGTACAGCCATCTGACTACCTGAAAATCTAAAGGACAATTTGTACATCCCATTCTTGACAAAAACGAAACTTGTGTTTTTCCAGCATTCAATTGAAGCCTAGCTTGGTGGTCTGTAAATTTTCAAAAATGTGCCAAAGTCAAAGGGTCAAGATTTTAAATTTTATTCTCCAGACTATGGGAACCCACCAGTGCAATTCCTTTAAAACTGGTGAAATATGATCAAAGCAAGTTAAATTTGACAAAAGACAAGCCGTAGCATTTTGACAAATTTGTAAGGCCCGAAGCTTGTAAGCTGGCAAACCCAAATAAAGAGCATTAGAGTAATCCCATAAACATAGTAACATAGTAACATAGTAGATGACGGCAGAAAAAGACCTGCATGGTCCATCCAGTCTGCCCAACAAGATAAACTCGTATGTGTATACCTTACCTTGATTTGTACATGCCTTTTTCAGGGCACAGACCGTACAAGTCTGCCCAGCAGTATTTCCTGCCTCCCAACCACCAGTCCCGCCTCCCATCACCGGCTCTGGCACAGACCGTATAAGTCTGCCCTCCACTATCCTCGCCTCCCAACCACCAACCTCTCTTCCCCCACCTGCTCCACCACCCAATTTTGGCTAAGCTTCTGAGGATCCCTTCCTACTGCATAGGATTCCTTTATGCATATCCCACAGATGTTTGAATTCCGTTACCGTTTTCGTCTCCACCACCTCCCGCGGGAGGGCATTCCAAGCATCCACCACCCTCTCCGTGAAAAAATACTTCCTGACATCTTTTTTGAGTCTGCCCCCCTTCAATCTCATTTCATGTCCTCTCGTTCTACCGCCTTCCCATCTCCGGAAAAGATTTGTTTGCGGATTAATACCTTTCAAGTATTTGAACGTCTGTATCATATCACCCCTGTTCCTCCTTTCCTCCAGGGTATACATGTTCAGGTCAGCAAGTCTCCGCTCATACGTCTTGGAACGCAAATCCCATACCATTCTCGTAGCTTTTCTTTGCACCACTTCCATTTTTTAAACATCCTTCGCAAGGTACGGCCTCCAAAACTGAACACAATACTCCAGGTGGGGCCTCACCAACGACTTGTACAGAGGCATCAACACTTCCTTTCTTCTGCTGATCACACCTCTCTCTATACAGCCTAGCAACCTTCTCGCTATGGCCACCGCCTTGTCACACTATTTCGTCACCTTCAGATCCTCGGATACTATCACCCCAAGATCCCTCTCCCCCTCAGTACCTATCAGACTCTCACCGCCTAACACATAAGTCTCTCGTGGGTTTCTACTCCCTAAATGCATCACTTTGCATTTCTTCGCATTGAATTTTAATTGCCAAACCTTAGACCATTCTTCTAGCTTCCTCAGATCCCTTTTCATGCTTTCCACTCCCTCCCAGGTGTCCACTCTGTTGCAAATCTTAGTATCATCCGCAAATAGGCAAACCTTACCTTCTAACCCTTCGGCAATGTCACTCACAAATATATTGAACAGAATCGGCCCCAGCACCGATCCCTGAGGCACTCCACTACTCACCTTTCCCTCCTCTGAGCGAACTCCATTTACCACCACCCTCTGTCGTCTGTCCGTCAACCAGTTCCTAATCCAGTTCACCACTTCGGGACCTATCTTCAGCCCATCTAGTTTATTTAAGAGCCTCCTGTGGGGAACCGTGTCAAAAGCTTTGCTAAAATCTAAGTAGATTACGTCTATAGCACGTCGATGATTCAATTCTCCAGTTACCCAATCAAAGAAATCAATGAGATTCATTTGGCACGATTTCCCTCTGGTAAAACCATGTTGTCTCGGATCTTGCAACTGATTGGCTTCCAGGAAATTTACTATCCTTTCCTTCAGCATGGCTTCCATTACTTTTCCAATAACCGAAGTGAGGCTTACCGGCCTGTAGTTTCCAGCTTCTTCCCTATCACCACTTTTGTGAAGAGGGACCACCTCCGCTGTTCTCCAGTCCCTCGGAACCTCTCCCGTCTCCAAGGATTTATTAAACAAATCTTTAAGAGGACCCGCCAGAACCTCTCTGAGCTCCCTCAATATTCTGGGGTGGATCCCGTCCGGTCCCATGGCTTTGTCCACCTTTAGCTTTCCAAGTTGTTGATACACACTCCCAAAGTGTCAGCTAACTACTGTTGTTATCAAGGCAATTCTCTAGATGGGGACCAGAAATAGTAGTCTGATCAAAGAATTTTCAATTGATTTAACTTTTAAAATTGTCTTAGAATATAACTTTCCTCTTTTGATATAAATCTAAATATTCCCACTAATTCTAGCAGTTTCAGCAGAGTAAAATGTAACTTTTGAGTCTCAATTGAATGCAATGCTGTTTAAACAGCCTCTCCTCTCTCTCTATCAATCAGAGGAAAAGAAAGAAAGAGGAGTAACAAAGGCTTCTACCTCAGTTCTGAAGTTTGAAGGAGATAAAAAAAATCCTTCACTTTTTGAACCATTCTCAGTTTGAAAAAAATGTTTTGAATCGTGCATTTTAACCGTTCATTCAAAGAGTAGAATCAACTCAAATGCCTAAGCATTCCAAACTGGAAACAATCAGAATCTCCAAATCATCTAACACAAAAGTTTTACTCCCCTGTTTACTAAGCTGCTCTAGCGGCTGCCTTGCACTAATGCCGACACAGCCCATTCAATTGAATGGGCTGTATCGGCATTGCCTCGCAGCAGCAAATAGTGTGGCTTAGAAAACAGTGGAGTTAGGAGAAATTTTACCGGCGAGAAACAAAATTTGAGATTTTGACAGATTCATTTTAAATCTACTGGCTGTATGCTGTATTATGACTCGAGGTAGTGAGCCCTTGGTTCGTAGGCGGAACCCACGAAAGACTAAGTCCCCATAGACTAGACGCCCAGCTGGTTGCAGACAACCAGGTGGGGTAAAACAAGATGGCCCAAATGCAGATAACAAGGCTGAAGGGAACCCAAGAAGGCAGAAGAGAGAGCAAGAGCAAGAAAGAAGATATGCTTATGGGCCGCAAGGTTGAAGTGGAACCCGTACACTCGAGAACCTACTCACTTGGGCCTCAAGGCTGAACTGGAACCCATGCAGACAAAAGTAGGAAAGTAGAGGCAGGGAGAGAAATACTCAAGCAGCAAAACAGCTGCACATACATACGAGGGAAAAGAGCAAGCAAACAAGGCTGGAATCAACACAGCCAAGCAGCGAACTGCTGCGCAGGAACCCAAGTACACAAAATGGGCAAGCAGAGCTGAAACCCACACAAGCAACGACAGGCTGTTCTGGAACTCAGACACACAGTCAAGGCAAAGCAAAACTAGGAATCACTCACAAAAGCAGCGACAGCCGGAGCTGGAACCCAGACACACAAACAAGGCAAAGCAAAACTGGAACCCAGTCACACAAACAAGGGAAAGCAGGAGGCGGAAATCCTTGCAGCCAGGCAGCAAATGGGCCAATGAGGTGTGACTGCAGGGAAGGCACCTCAGGACCTGGAAAGCAGGAATGCAGGCAGGGCAGCTTTGACGTGAGAGCGCCAGAACTGGGGACTGAGGAGTTTAAAGCCCCCTCTTCGGCGTCTGACATCATAGGGATGAGCCGGTGCTGAAGGTTGCAGATCCCATGATGGGTGGCAACTCCTGCCTTGCACCAGCAGCGCGATCCGGACCCAGAATCATAGTAAGGCTGTGACACTATGCTTTTACTGGCTGAAGACATATACCCCAAAATTGAAGAGCTCTATCAACAGGGATGGTAATTAGAAAAAAGAATTGTAAATCATCTGTTCATAGGCAAAACTGGACATCTATGCAAGACAAAAAACGACTAACTGGGCTGATATAAATTCTAAATAATATAGCAGAGAGGGGCTCTTTTATTAAACCGTGGCAAAATCTGGGTTTAATGCATGTTAACATGGAACTTTCCCAAATGCTCAGCCCAAATTTACCGTGGTGATGAAATTGCCATTTTCCTATTATTTTTTCAGGCTGTGCGCTGCAGCAACTATTTAGGAGGCACTAAAGTTAAACTTGAATAAACCAGTTAGCATGCAGTAATGTCAGTGCACTAACCAGTTTGCACTTCCATATCTATTCTTTGCCTATGACCATGCCCCCAGCTAAAAAAATGTAAAAAAAAATAATTGACAAAACTAACGCAAGACACTTTACCGTATCCTGAATTAGCCCATTTTTGCATGCTAAGCATAAGTTAGCACTTAACTTGGCTTAGCAAAAGGGCCCCTTAGGTGTATGGATAATGGCTAAATATCATTGCCATTCATATAGGGTCCCTTTCACCAAGCTGCGGCAAAAAGGGGCCTGCGCTGGCATCAGTGCATGTTTTTCACGTGCACCGAGGCCCCCTTTTACCACAGTGGGTAAAAGGGAAATCTCTTTCCTGCGGGAAATGGCTGTGCGGCCATTTCGGAGGGAGCCCTTACTGCCACCCATTGAGGTGGCGGTAAGGGCTCATGTGCTAAACTGGCAGTGCACGGCACTACCCGATTACTGCCGGGTACACTCTGGTGCTCCAAAAATAAATATAAATATATTTTTGTATCACCGGATATAACTGCGTGCTAGGGGTGGGAAGTACCACTGGGCTGCTGTGGTAGCCCGGTAGTACTTCCTGTTTAGCGAGCAGTAAGCCTGCATTGGCTTACTGTCACTCAGTAAAAGGGGTCCATAGTTAGGTGGAACACTCTTACTCTGACCCAGTGTCATTTGCATAGTGACGTGGCCATTAGATTTTCTGTGGCACTATGCATGTAGTGCTACTGAAAAGCCACAGAACTGTAAGAGAAGAGGCTGAGCTCCTCTATTTCAGCTTCAAGTCCTTTCTCCAGAATATTCTTGGACTTTTCTGCCCAGTGTCTTAGACTGTAATTTTGTGGCCTCTCCTAAAGTGGAGTGCCGTAGTAGATGGTACAGTCCATACTCCACTTGGAGAACCATAATATGTCCTCCATTGGGAGGCGTGTAGACATTAGTAAAAGGGCCTATAAGCCTCTCAACATATAGGACCCTGTTTACTAAGCTGCGCTGTAGGCGTGCTAGTGTTCTTAGTGTGTACTAAATGCTGGTGCACTTTAGTAAACAGGGCCCATAGTTTGAAGACAGAGTCCAGAATATCTGTGTCTTGGGCAGTGATGGAGGAGGAGTGTGACTACTATATTTTTAGGCATATACCCTGGGATTCTATATATGGCATCTTAATTTCCACGCAGAAATCAAAGCATATTCTATAACAATGTGCGTATCTTAATTGGTAAACTAGCTCATCAGTGCTGTTAATTGGATGTTAACAAGCAATTATCAGCACTAATTGGCATTAATTAAGACTTACACACACATCTCACTAAGATGTGGGGCGCTTAAATTCTAAGTTGCATAGTTGAAAAGTGGGAATGGCCATGGACGGGCCTTGGGCATTTCTAGAATCTATGCACGTTGTTATAGAATACACACGCTCTGCGCCTAATTTAGGTGTTGAGATTTACGCCAAGTAAAACATGGTGTAAAATGGTCATGACTAAATCTGGTCGTGTGGTGAGGCATTTGGCGTATTCTATATACCACATGGAAATTTAAGCCTATTCTATATAATATAGGTGTCCTTTATGGAATATGCCTAGGCGCATCTTTTTTTCACGTGAAATTTTCAGGTGCCATATATAGAGTCTAGCCCATGAAGTGTGCATTGTATGCACTTTTACAAACTGTGCCTACCCCCTGCACACTAACCCCCTGATTCTGTAAAGGGCGCCAAACATTGTGTGCACAAATTTAGGCCCGGTGCCAACTTGCGTGCACGATTTAATAAGGAAATGAGCCAATTAGGTCCAATAATTGGTTTTTTAACAGGCAATTATTGGCATTAATTAGATTTCATTGGGTGTTACACACGTAAAGTTAGGCGCATGAGCTGCACCTAAAATGTATGCATGACCTGAAAAAGGGGACACAGAAAGGGGATAGTCATGAGTGTTTTGGGGCAGAACAGGTGCGTGGTTTTCAGTTACGCGCCTAATTACAGAATTAGGGTGCTCCGCACATAAATTTAGGCACAGGCATTTGCACCACCTTTTCATTGGTGCAAATGGTGGCACCTAAGTTTACACGCAACCCCAATGCAAGCATTATTCTATATACCAAGCTGAACTTTAGGCGCAGCTTATAGAATAACGTATCAGCAAGTATGTTTCAGGGCCATTTACTGAATCGACCCCCATATGCGTGGACGCGCTGTACCAGTGTCATTTTACTAAGATGTGCTAATTGCAATATTAGCACGTTTTCTTTTTAAGACCTTTTTCTTTTTAGGTTTTTTTGTAGGTTTTGTGCGCTAAGAATGCCTGCAAGAACCTAAAAAGAAAAGCCATAAAAACAAATGCATTAATTTTGCAATTTACACATCTTAGAAAAATAAACTGGTATAGTATATGATATATGGGAGTGTACGTTATATGTTATATGCTATATGCGTGGGAGCCTTATATCTGTAAAAATAATTAGGCTGGAAAGGGGAAAATGGGAGGACAACCTGCTTTCCCTTACTCTTGGACTGGGATATTCAGTGCTCAGGGCTAATCATTGTGTTTCCTACCATTGCCGCTAACATGCAGGGATGGGGGAAGGGGGGAGCGGAGATTTTGCTCACCTACCACAATTGTCTTGGAAAATAAATATTTTGGACCTCCTTCCTCCCATCCCCGCCTCTCCCCCTCCTTCCACACTGCCGCTTGGTAATAAGGCGCTGTTCAGCATGCAGTTGATTTTCCTAGAGAGATTTATGTGCTGAAAGCCTTCTCTCTGTTCTGGGGCCAGTCATGCAGAACTAAGTCTTTCATAACTCGGCACTGAATGCAGCAACTACCGTCAGCATCCCAGTGATGTCACCCTTGGAATTAACCCTCTGCTAGACTATACAGCCTTGTCTGGCCTTGGTAAAATCCAGTGCAGTCCTACCTGGTTTCACAGGGCAAAAAATGTTATCCCAAGGCCATGAACCTGTGTGTTATGTTGTCATGAGCAAATCTAAGGGACACACAGTGCATGCAGATATAAGGCGAGGAAGAATCTATCAATGTCTCCCTTCAATAGCCCTCTCCCGGGTGTCATTTTCGTCCAAAGAATCTATCAGTTAAGACATAAGAACTGCCATACTGAGCCAGACTAAAGCAATGGTTCCCAAACCTGGTCCTGGAGGTATCCCAGCCAGTCGGGTTTTCAGGATATCCACAATGAACAGTCATGAGTCAGATTTGCATGCTGTGGAGGCAGTGCATGCAAATCTCTCTCATGGATATTCATTGTGAATATTCTGAAAACCTGACTGAGGGGTAGATGCACTAAAACCATTGCTAAAGCCCTTCCCTTACCGATTCCTTAGCGAATCGGTAAGCAACGGGAATGCTTCAAGGAAATCACATGCAAATGAGCTGGTCGCTGCTAGCTCATTTGCATGGGATTTCCTTCCAAGCCAGTCTGCCAGCTGAGCATGCGCAGAGCAGCCAAGCGTTATGCTGGCTGCTCTGCCAATGCCAAGGACGTGCTTTATGGACGTCCTTCACTGAAAGAAAAAAAAAAGTCGTCCCCATAATCGGGAGGGAGATAAAAGGGCTACGAGGAGGCTCCCGATGCTGCTGGCAGCTATCGGCGGCTTCTGCTCCGGCCGCCTTGCTCCTTTCTGTCTGCCCCGGGGTGTTAGCAGCATGTCCGATGCCCCTCCTCCAGGTCTCTCCCAGCCAATCACAGCGCGTTTAGCTGCCAGCTAAACGTGCTGTGATTGGCTAAGAGAGACCTGGAGGAGGGGCATAATTGAAAGAGACGTCCAAATAGTTTTTTGATTTGGACGTCCTCGGCACTAGAAGGACACCCATCACAAAAAAATCTGGGGGAAAAACGTCCAAGTGCTCATCAGGGACGTCCTTTTTTTTTTGTTTTGTTTTGTGAAGGACGTCCATGTTAGGCACTTTAGAAGGACGTCCCTGATGAGCACTTGGACGTTTTTTTTCCCAATATTTTTTTTTGGTTAAATTTATAGAAGTTTTTAGAGGCAAATAAATCCCGCGCAGCCCTAACAAGAGGTACAGACCTCCTGTTAGATTTTCCACGGTTAGGCAATCGGAAAACGGTAGTGCATCTCATTACAATATGATTTATACACATTATAATACTAATTTGCTCATCTGCATTCCGTTTTCGTTAGCTGCTACCGTGATAGGAAAATGCCGTTTTGTGCATGTCCTGGTTTACTACTTGCACGTTAAACTGGCTAGAACCAGTTTAAAACCCACGTTAATGGCTCGTTAAGTTTAGTGCAGCTGGCCCTGACTGGGATATCGCCAGGACCAGGTTTGGGAACCACTAGACTAAAGGTCCATCATTTCCAGTATCCTGTTTCTAACAGTGGGTCAATCTAATCCCAAGTACCTGCTAGGATCCCCCAAATTAAATAGATTCCAGGCTATTTAAGGGGAAGGATTTTGGATTTGGCCCCTGTCCTTTTCAGTAGTAGCTCAAGACAAGTATCATTCAAAAGTACACCTGGTATTTTTGCTGTCCTCAGAGGGCTCATAATCTAAGGGGTCCTTTTATAAGGGCGCGCTAACAGATTTAGCGCATGTGCGCTAAATCTGATAGCGCACCTTAGTAGAAAGACCCTTAAGTTTGCACCTGAGACAATGGGGGGTTAAGTGGCTTGTTCCAGGAGTCACAGTAGGATTTGAACAGGCTTCCTCAATTTTCAACCTGCTGCGTTAAGAATGGCTTTACATAGTAACATAGTAACATAGTAGATGACGGCAGAAAAAGACCTGCATGGTCCATCCAGTCTGCCCAAGATAAACTCATATCTTGAATTTGTACCTGTCTTTTTCAGGGCACAGACCGTATAAGTCTGCCCAGCAGTATTTCCCGCCTCCCAACCACCAGTCCCGTCTCCCATCACCGGCTCTGGTACTGACCGTATAAGTCTGCCCTCCCCTATCCTAGCCTCCCAACCACCAACCCCTCTTCCCCCCACCTGCTCCGCCACCCAATTTCAGCTAAGCTTCTAAGGATCCATTCCTGCTGCACAGGATTCCTTTATGCATATCCCACGCATGTTTGAATTCTGTTACCGTTTTCATCTCCACCACCTCCCGCGGGAGGGCATTCCAAGCATCCACCACCCTCTCCATGAAAAAATACTTCCTGACATCTTTTTTGAGTCTGCCCCCCTTCAATCTCATTTCATGTCCTCTCGTTCTACCGCCTTCCCATCTCCGGAAAAGATTTTTTTGCGGATTAATACCTTTCAAGTATTTGAACGTCTGTATCATATCACCCCTGTTCCTCCTTTCCTCCAAGGTATACATGTTCAGGTCAGCAAGTCTTTGGTCATACATCTTGGAACGCAAATCCCATACCATTCTCGTAGC
Organism: Microcaecilia unicolor; assembly: GCF_901765095.1. NCBI lineage: Eukaryota > Metazoa > Chordata > Amphibia > Gymnophiona > Siphonopidae > Microcaecilia > Microcaecilia unicolor. The sequence continues at coordinate 376,970,844 of NC_044031.1, forward strand.
TTTTCTTTGCACCGCTTCCATTTTTTTTTAACATCCTTCGCAAGGTACTGCCTCCAAAACTGAACACAATACTCCAGGTGGGGCCTGATTAGTGATGGTTTTTGAGGAAACAGAGAGAGTCAGCCAGCCAGAGCATTCATCTTTCTGGGGGCTATTCCCTTCAGTGCTGGCAACACTACGGTGATGGGCAGCAGCACAAAGCATCTTGTATCTCCCCCACTCCACATCTTTTTCTTTGATTGTAGAGATGCATTGTGTCCCGCTGGACAGGGGGAATATGATGCTCTACTGAGATTGGCATGTGCAGCTGGTCTATGTCTGTAAGCAAGGAAGAGCTTGAAACATGGATTCAGGTGAACATTTAGGAAGTAATTCTATAAAGGTTGCCCACAAGGGGTGCCTAGAATTTGAGCCCTAAGCACGAATTCCATAACAGCAATTACATGCATAAATGTTGGTATAGAATGCTACATATAAGTGTTGCCATACTGGGACAGACTGAAGGTCCATCAAGCCCAGTATCCTGTTTCCAACAGTGCCCAATCCAGGTCATAAGTACTTGGCAAGATCCCAAAATAGTAAAACAGATTTTCTGCTGCTTATCCTAGGAATAAGCTGTGGATTTTCCCAAGCCCATCCTAATAATGGCTTATGGACTATTCTTTTAGGAACTTATCCAAACCTTTTTTTAAACTCTGCTAAACTAACTGCTTTTACCACATTCTCTGGCAACGAATTCCAGAGTTTAATTACTCATTGAGTGAAGAAGTATTTTCTCCAGTTTGTTTTACATTTACTACGTAGTAGCTTCATTGCAAGTGGAGGAGTAGCCTAGTGGTTAGTGCAGTGGACTTTGATCCTGGGAAACTGAGTTCAATTCCCACTGCAGCTCCTTGTGACTCTGGGCAAGTCACTTAACCCTCCATTGTCCCTGGTACAAAATAAGTACCTGAATATATGTAAACTGCTTTGAATGTAGTTGCAAAAACCTCAGCAAGGCAGTATATCATTTCCCCTTTCCCCTCCTAGTCCTAGTATTATTGGAAAGAGTAAACAAGTAATTCACATCTATCCATTCCACCCCACTCATTTTATAGCCCTCTATCAAATCTCCCCTAAGCCAAGTGGCTTAGCTAGGTGGGGTGCCAGGGCAGCAGCTGCTCCCCCAATCGGAGTTCTGCCGGCGCCTATCGTGTTGCATAGAAAATAAGCGCCGGCGGAAGTCTGCTCTCGCGCCACTTTCACTCCCCCACGCCATCAACCTGACTCCGCTTCTGCCTCAGCCATCTCTTCTCCAAGCTGAAGAGCCCTAGCTGCTTTAGCCTTTCCTCACAGGTAAGCAGGGCCACCGAGAGACAAGACTGGGCAAAGGGCAAAAAATCTTCAGGGCCTCAATGCTGCTCTCCCACCCACCACCACTGCTGCTCCCCTGTCCCTGTTACCCCCTATCACCACCACTGTTCTACCCCCAGCCACTGTCACTTTTCTCCCCTCCCTTCCTCCTCCCCACTGGTCTTACCTACAGCTTCCTGCAGCTGGCAACGGTCAGACGCCATTTTCATGTCCTGAAGGAAATGGAGATGGCCTCTGACTGTGAATCACTGCTGGCTGCAGGATCTTGTAGGTGAGACCTCTGGGGAGGAAGAGATTTTTTACTGTGGGAACAAAACTTTTCACTGTTCCCAAGGGGCGGTAAAAAGTTTTGTTCCTGTATCCGTGGTGACTGTTGGTGCCCTCTGAAGGCCTGGCACTGGGCCCTCCTTGGGGAAGTTTGCCCCCCTGTCCCCCCCCTCGGCAGCTCCTGTGGGTAAGTTTTCCCATCCCCTTTATCATTTTTATCGCCTTTCTCTTTACCGTTTCTAATTCCGGTACATCTTTTTTGAGATGCAGTGACCAGAACTGCACGCAGTATTAGAGGTGTGGTCACACCATGGAGTGATACAAAGGAATTATGAACTTTCTCATTTTTGTTTTCCATTCCTTTCCTAATAATTCCTAACATTCTATTTGCTTTCTTAGCCACCACTGCACACTGAGCAGAGGATTTCAACATATCGTCAACAATGACACCTAGATCCTTTTGCTGGGCGGTGACTCCTAATGTGGAACCTTGCATCACGTAGCTATAGTTTGGGTTCCTCTTTCCCACATGCATCACACAGTAACATAGTAATACAGAGTAACTGAGGGCAGATAAAAACCAGAATGGTCCATCTAGTCTGCCCAACAGTCACATTCATTCTTAACTCTAGATTAAATCAACAATGAATGTGATATTATATATTTGATCATGGTCTTTCTTTGTTGTTTCTGGGACATAGACCGTTGAAGTGTGCCTGGCTCTGTCCTTATGTTCCAACTACTGCAGTTGCCATCAAAGGCTATCCAAATACGTTTTGTCATTTGCAGGACAAAGACCATAAAAGTCTGCCTGGCATTGTCCTCACTTTCCAAATTACTGGAGTTTCCGTGGAAGCTCTATCCAGCCCATCCTAAACCAGATTGCTTTATGCGGCACTCAGTTTTTGTTTTTTTTGAGCAATTAAAAATAATCATAGCATAATGCGCATGTGCAGGCGTTTTCGATATAAGGCAGAGCCATTTTCTGAAAGTGTTCACGATGCAAGAAGTCAGGCAGCAGGATCTCTGGCAGTGAGCATTTTTGTTCATAAAGTTTTTAAGTGTATATCTGTGTTGCGGTGTTTCAAATAACATTGATTATATCATATTTTCCGATAAATATCAGAATGATGGAGAGATCGAGAATTTAGAAAAGCTGCAAAGTTGATAACATATCCCTGAAGAAGCCTGATAGTTGGGTGAAACGGGACCCGTTGGATTGAAGTTTTAAAGATAAGTACAAGCTTAATCGTTTATGAAGTAAAGACTATGGTTTGAATGAAAGCAAAAAAGAATCGAAGAAAAATGTGAACTATTAAAAAAATGTTAAGGGTTTTTGGACCAATTAATGAAATCTAACCACATTATCGCTAAATAGACAAGTATGTACTAGTGTTGTTAGCTGTAAATCCCAACATCCACGTTAGGTGCGGAGAGCCATTATTTTATAACACTGCATGCAGTGCTAGGGATTTAGGCACCTAACTTTATAGAATAGTGTGCAGCCAGATGCGCTCACAAATCCTAATTGGTACCAATTAACATCAAGAATCGGTTGCTAGCATCCAATTATTGACGGTTACGTGGAGGGGCATAATCGAAAGGGACGCCCACGTTTTGCTGAGGACGTCCTCTCAAAACATCCCGATGGAGGGGCAAGGAAACCCGTATTATCGAAAAAAGATGGATGTCCATCTTTCGTTTCAATAATACGGTTGGGGATGCCCAAATCCTGAAATTTAGGTCATTTCTGAGATTGGTGTTCTTGGTTTCCATTATTGCTGAAAATCAGAAACGACCAAGTCTAGGGATGACCATCTCTAAGGACCATTTGCAAGCCCTTTGGTCATGGGAGGAGCCAGCATTCGTAGTGCACTGGTCCCCCTGACATGCCAGGACACCGGGCACCCTAGGGGGCACTGCAGTGGACTTCATTAATTGCTCCCAGGTACATAGCTCCCTTACCTTGTGTGCTGAGCCCTCCAACTCCCCCCAAAACCCACTACCCACAACTGTACACCACTTACGGGCAAAGGGGGGCACCTAGATGTGGGTACAGTGGGTTTGTGGTGGGTTTTGGAGGGCTCACATTTACCACCACAAGTGTAAAAGGTAGGGGGGCATGGGCCTGGGTCCGCCTGCCTGAAGTGTACTGCACCCACTAAAACTGCTCCAGGGACCTGCATACTGCTGTCATAGACCTGAGTATGACATTTGAGACTGGCATAGAGGCTGGCAAAAAGTATTTTTAAAGATATTTTGTGAAGGTGGGAGGGGGTTAGTGACCACTGGGGGAGTAAGGGGATGTCATCTCCGATTCTCTCCGGTGGTCATCTGGTCAGTTTGTGCACCTTTTTGTGCCTTGGTCATAAAAAAAACAGGACCATGAAAGTCGTCCAAGTGCTCATCAGGGACACCCTTTTTTTCCATTATGGGTCGAGGATGTACATGTGTTAGGCACGCCCAAGTCCCGCCTTCGCTACGCCTCCGACACGCCCCCGTGAACTTTGATCGTCCCTGCGACGGAAAGCAGTTGGGTATGCCCAAAATCGGCTTTCGATTATACCAATTTGGGCGACCCTGTGAGAAGGACGCCCATCTTCCGATTTGTGTCGAAAGATGGGCGTCCTTCTCTTTCGAAAATAATCCTGATAGTAACATAGTAGATGATGGCAGATAAAAGACCTGTACGGTCCATCCAGTCTGCCCATGAAGATAAACTCATTACATATGGAATTATGTGATACTTCATATGTATACCTGATCTTGATTTGTCCTTGCTATTTTTAGGGCATAGACTGTAGAAGTCTGCCCAGCACTCTCCTTGTTCTAAAAAATTTCTGAAGTTGTTAAAGCCCCTGAAAAGCTCCACTCCAATCCATCTAAATCTATTCAGCCTCAATCAGACTGTAGAAATGTACCCAGCACTGGCTTTCCTACCTAATCTCTTCTAAGCTTCTTTGGATCTGTTCCTTCTAAACAGGATTCTTTTGTGTTTGTCCCACTCAATTTGTCCCATGTTAGCAGCTCACTGGCCAATTAAGTTGCACGCATCTCAGCAGCATGCCCAAATCTGGGTGCCATATATAGAATCTGGGGATGTATATCTCACTGTGCTACTAGTACCTCACAACCAGGTATAAATTGGGCGGTGTGACAAAATGTATTTACTTATCAAATTTATACCTGGTTTATCCAATACATCTAGGTGGGTTACAACTTACATTCATAAAAATTAAAACATGACTCAAAAGTAAAGTATATTATATAATAAAAGAGTATATATATATATATATATATATATATATATATATATATATATATATATATATATATATATATATAAACAAACAACAGCTCCTAAATTGCTTAAGCAATTGAGGGCAATTATATCATATTTACAACAGGAGGATTTTATGCTTCTAGCCCAGGCAGTTTTACTGTCTCAACTAGATTATTGTAATTCATTATATCTTCAGATTATGAGTAAATTACAGAGTCATTTGCAGCTGTTGCTGAATACTGCTGTTAGACTGGTTTGTGGACTGAGTTGTTTTGATAGTGTGCCATCTTCTTTACGTGATCTTCACTGGTTGCCAATACACCAACGTATACATTTTAAGATAATTTGTTTAATTTTTAAGTCAGTTTTTTGAATAAGTAAAGGGTTAGGAGAACTGAAGGAGGGCAGACTCAGGAGTAATGTCAGGAAGTATTTTTTTAACGGAAAGGGTGATGGATACATGAAATGCCTTCCCACGGGAGGTGGTAGAGATCAAAACGGTAATGGAATTCAAACATGCGTGGGATAAACACAAAGGAATCCTGTTTAGAAGGAATTGGATCCACGGAATCTTAGCGGAGATTGGGTGGCAACACCGGTAATTGGGAAACAAAACCAGTGCAGGGCAGACATCTTCGGTCTGTGCCCTGATCGTGACTGAATAGATATATGGATGGGATCTATGGTCTGTGCACTGAGAATGGCAAAGACAAATCAAACTCGGGTATACATATAAAGTATTGCATACCATGTACAATGAATTTATCTTGTTGGGCAGACTGGATGGACCATACAGGTCTTTCTGTTGTCATTTACTATGTTACTATGTAACTGCTTATGGTTCCATCTTTTAGTAGAAATTTGGGATTTGCAAGAACTTTGAAATTAGGTTTCTCCCAGTGGTGTAGGAAGGGGGGGGGGGCGGTGGGGCGGTCCGCCCCAGGTGCACGCCGCTGGGGGGTGTCGGCGCCTCGCTGGTTCCTTGCTCTCTCTGCCCCGGAACAGGTTACTTCCTGTTCCGGGGCAGAGAGAGCAAGGAACTAGCGAGGCGCCGACACCCCCCAGCGGCATGCACTCGGCGGATTGGCCCTTCTGCCCGCCCCTCACCGCCTTCCTGGTATGTTCTCGTGGGGAGGGGGGGGTTGCGCTACAGAGGGGGGAGGGTGCGTCGCGCTGCACCTGGGGGGAGGGTGCGCAGCGGCGACCCGCCCCGGGTGTCAGCTGCCCTCGCGACGCCACTGGTTTCTCCTCTTTGAAAAATACTCATTTCTAACTATTACTCAGAAATCTTTTCCTTTTTTTCTAGGACAAGACTATGGAATATGTTGCCATCAGATTTAAGACATATACCTTCTTATTTTTCCTTTATGAAAGTCCTAAAGACTTATCTGTTTGATCAATAGTAAACTCTGTTAGCTACTGTTTGCTTATTTTAAACTGATTTTTTTTTTTAAATCATTTATTTATAATTTTTTCATTTTACAAGTATCACTTGCAAAACAGTAAAACAGAGATGATTGTACATTAAAACAATATTAGAAGAAAACAATCTCAACAAGATAAATGGATTTTATACAATCTTTCTCTTTCTTAGACCACAAAATAAATAGGGAGAGTGAAACAAGACAAGGAGATCAATTTAACCAACAGCAAACAAAGAAAACGTGGTATTAATCTGATTATCCCCAATTATTATTTATCTAAATCATTATTCCACATTGATCATCTGGTTGGTTTCTTCAAGACCATAACGGTGCATAGTCCGTCAATTTCATTGGAAACATACTTATTGTCCAATATTAGTGAAAGTAATACATCTGATTTCATTTTCTTTCCCTTTTAAAACCAGAAATTGTTTAACAATACAAACCCTTGAATCTCCAATCCAATTCCCGCTGATTAAAGTAATCCCAGTTTCACAGGCTTCACGCCTTTTGAATTAATATATTAAGAGGAATCATTTCAGAGGAAAAAAAACATTAGGAGTCATACCCGGAACTCTGGGAAAACAACAATCTCGATATTAATCATCTGTAACAATATTCATTTTGTTCACATTTTTCTGGTCTTTTATCTTTTTCAAATCTTAACCGTTTCCTACTTCAGTAGAACTTCATTTGCTGTATATTCTCAAAGGATTCGATTAGATTATCCATGTGGCTCATTAACAAGACTATATCTGAAGCAAAGTCATTCTCTACCACCGTCAGGTCCTGGAGCACCCTCCAGATGACATTCAATGCAACCTCCACGGGAGCCAAAAACTCCAAGCTGATAAGTCTTAAGGGTTTAGGAGTAGCACCGCCGACACGGGTTCAGCTGTAAACGACTTCCGTTTCAGCATACACTCCTAACTCACTCCTCCACTCCTTTGGGCATGGTGGTTAAATGATTTTTGAGCGATGAAGTTGTTTCCAGGTCCAAGAACATCGACGCTCCTTCGTCGGCGCTAATCAAAGGACTCATCAAACCAGTCATCTATGGGCAGCTCGTCACACAGCGGTCCCACACTTGCTGCACAGGGGACAAAACGCTGGTCATCGGCGGCTGACCCCCCATTGTCCCCTTCCTCTGTTAAGGCAACTGCAATGCAGAGAGGAAATTTCAAGTGAACAAAAACTGAACTTCAGAGGACAGCTGGGCCGTTGAGTGTACGAGCTTCAGGTCACCATCTTTCCCTTCTCCCTAATTTGGGACACTCTTTGTCTGGTTTCTCCTCAGAGGCCTGTCTGATATGGGTAACCCTTCAGCATAGCCCTCTGAGTCATTGAAACACGGAAGCCCCTCCACCTTTAAACTGATTTTTAAAAATTGTTTATCTCTTTGAGGTCTTGTAGAGTTCTTGATATGTAAACTGCTGTGAATCCTTTTTGGAAAACGGGCGGTATATAAGACACCAACAGAATAGAATAAAATGTAATTAAATTAATCAAGAAAATGCCCCATATAGAGGACAATTCAATATAAGGCAGGATTCCTGGCATTGAATACCTGAGCATGTTTGCTGTCCCAGAAGTTAACTGGGCACCAACTGGTGCCCGGTTAACTCAGTGCATAAACTTAGGGCAGCTGTTTTGGTGTCCTAACTTTATGTGGCTACTTAACCAATTAGCAGACTGAAAATTGCTGCTATCCAGTTAAATTGACTATCTGCCATAACTCTGGTCCCGGCCTGCCCCTACCTATCCAGTTAGGGAATGGCTGGTTAGAGGGCATATTCAGAGCACTAACTAGTTAAGTGCCACTTGCTGAGTGGGGTTTAACCAGGCAGGAGCCTCTCCTGCCCGGTAAAACCCTTTTAAATATCAATGCCATAAACTCTGATATTTGGCACCTACGTATATGTATAATTTATACATACAGTGGGATATCCACATAGATTAGTATATTCAGTGGTACTTGCTGAAAGTATAGCTCTGCTGAATATACAAATAATTTGAAACATCTAGATGAGTCTTTCAGATCGATGTCCTACTCAATATTGGGCCCAGCAGCTTAAAAGTTATGCTCCTGAATTCAGTTGCTTAATTTTAGGGACTTAATTTCTGAGTCTAGAGTTGCAAATCAGTGCTAAGCTCCTAACTCCTTTGTCCCCACCCACTTTTTGGACCCTAAATTTAGGAGTTTAGCGGGAGCATTAATTGTAGGCATTTGGCCCTAGTAAATGTTCAAAGAGGCTAGTGTGGGAGCCTGTCTCTTGAGGTTAAGAGTCTAAGAGTCTGAATACTGACCCCCTTGATTCCATGCCGGTGTTCTAAATTAAAGCATGCACAAGTCACTTCCTAATGCGAAATGTGTCTGCTTGGTTTATTGACTGGTGTGTCTTTGCCACAGCTGCAACCATGGCCTGTTCACGTTGTGGTGTTTCCCATTCCTATTGTTTAACCTGTCAGGTGTAAGAGTTGCTGAGAGTCACTCAATCAGGTGATTGAAAACTACACACCATATAGTGATTTACGTATACCTCAGAGTAGGGTTACCATATGGCTCCAGAAAAAGGAGGACACATTGATCCAGTCTGGGTTTTGCTTCCATTGAAAGCAATGGAAGTAAAACCCAGACTGGCTCAATCTGTCCTCCGTTTTCTGGAGCCATATGGTGGTAACCCTACCTCAGAGTGACCTTGACACAACATTCAGTTCCAATGACATGCCCCTCATAGGACTGGATACACCAGGCAATGAAATAATGATTCTAAATTGCTCCTCATTTTCAATTCCCTGGTGTAGTGCTGCCATTGCATTTGCCACTTCCCATCAAATTTAAAATTGCCAGCAGTGATGGGGGAGGCACTGAGCACACTAGGCCAGGACAGAGCACAGGAAGAGTCATCACTCAACAGCAAGCCACAGGTTTCCCCTCTCAGGATTTCAACAGCCAGACTTCTGCATGGAGAGAGATGGGGCTGTGGGGAGGGTGGAGGGGCAGTCATCAAAGAGGCAGCGTCAGACAGACTGGAGGAATGGAAGTCCTGAGACGAACGTTGGGGCTATGCTCTGGGAATGCAATGAACTTAAATCATCGCAAGCGACATAAAAGTCAGGCATGTGCTCAGTACAGTGATCATCAGCCAACAGTGCACCCGGCAGTGATGACAATCAATCAGCTGATTACTGGTGTGTGTGTGTGTGTGTGTGTGTGAGTGCGTGAATGCGCCCGCACGAGAGAGACAGAGAGAAGGCGAACACATCTGAGAGAGAGAGGCAATATGTATCTGAGATGTATGTTCGTGAGTGAATATGTGTGTGGGATCGTATGTTTGAGATATTGATGTGTGTGTGTTTAGGAAGAATGTGTCAAATTTCTAAGTGAGAAAGAGTCAGCAACGAGGAAATTTTATTTTGCAAGAAACTGGAAGAGGAACCTGCTTTCTTTAGCTCTCTCTCCCTCCCTCCCTCCTTCCACTCCAAAACATAAATAAAGACATGAAATCAGAGGGTGGATGGCCAGCATTGTGCTGATGGCCATGATAATGTCAGATGATGAAATATGTGCATACTGCATACTGAAGAGTGTATCAAGTGGGTGCATTATGCTTGCACAGAGTATGCAACAATGCAGCTACGCTGTGCTTGTGTCGAGGTGTATTCTAGATCAGAAGAAGTGCTATACTGTGTGCATAGGAGCCAACTTTTCAAAATGATTGGGGGTGCTGAAAATGTTTTTTTTTTATTTTTTACAGATGGTGCATTCCCCCCTCTCCCCTCCCCCTCCATTCATATCCAGCAATTCTCCTCTCTCCCCTGCCCTCTCCTCCATTCATATCCAGCAATTCTCCTCTCTCTCCTACCCTCCCCTCTCATCCATGTCCAGCGAATTCTCCTCTCTCCCCTGCTCTCCCCTCCCTCCATCCATGTCCAACAAGTCTCATCTCTCCCCTCCCCTCCATGTCCAGCGATTTCTCCTCTCTCCCTTCCCCTCCCCTCCCCTCCCCTCCATGTCCAGTAACTCGCCCCAAACACTACCTGCCCCTTTTTGAGCCCCCCCCCCTCCTCTGAGTTCCAGGCCTAGGGTTACCATATTTTGTCCTCTTAAAAAGAGGACATATGTCCTGCCCCTGCCCCGCTCACATCCTGCCACTTTTGCATCATCGCCCCGCCCCTGGCACATATTCCCCTCTCCTCCCCCATCACATCCCCACCACCGCCCCCGTCACCTCTCCTCCCCCTTGTCACATATTCCCCTTCCCTCACCTTACTCACTATCTACTGCCATGCTGGTCTAGTGACCTCTTCGGGGCAGGAAACAGCCCCATCTTTCCTGCCTGGAGCACTGCCTTGCCCTGCATCCTTCTCGGTCTCGGCTCGGGATTCAAAATGGCCGCCGAGAATTGAAGTCTCACGAGGTCGCTTCAACTCTCGGCGGCCATTTTGAATCCCGAGCCGAGACTGAGAAGGATGTAGGACAAGGGCAGGCAGCGCTCAGGGCAGGAAAGAGGGGGCTCTTTCCTGCCCCAAAGAGGTCACTAGACCACTAGGGCAGATAGTAAGTAAGGGGAGGGGAGACCCACGGCGCCGTTTGCCTGTCCGCCCGCCCGTATGTCCAGAAATCCAGACAAACAGGCGGGTGGGCAAAACCTGCCCGGACGCCCCAGACATATGGTAACCCTATCCAGGCCCCGCTCTCCTCCGAGTGCCAGTCCCCCCTCCTCTGAGTGCCAGTTCCAACCCCAGCCCGACCTCTTCTCCCACAACCGTCCTCACCTTCCTGCCGCCCAGGATTTAAAACTCATCTTACCTCGGGTCCCGGCAGCAGTGAAAGGTGAGCAGACTCAGCTTCAGCCTTCCCTTCTCTTTCAGCTCTGGTCCCGCCCTTGCAGAAACAGGAAATGAGGGCGGGACCAGAGCTGAGAGAGAAGGGAAGGCTGAAGCCGAGTCTGCTCACCTTTCTCTGCTGCCGGGACCTGAGGTAAGATGAGTTTTAAATCCTGGGCGGCAGGAAGGCGAGGCTGGAGGACTGATGAGGGAGAAGAGGGTGGGCAGGTTGGGCGGGTTAAAATATTGGGGGTGCTTGAGCACCCACGAATTCGGCGCCTATGACTGTGTGCATTAGTGCAGCGTTCACAGTGTGTTTGGAATCTGCATACTCTCGGTGGAAATGCAGCGTGGGTTGTACACAGCACAGGCAGTGTGTGTGGTATACATGCATTACTTGACTGCAGAGTGGGTGCAATGATATGTGTTACATTTGTGTAGCTTGATTGTGCACCTATGGCATCTGGAAAGCATGTGTGTACATCTGAAAGTTCAGTATGCGTGTATGTTTTGCTCTGCATCACCACAAAGATCACTTTTCTGAGCAGGATGGAGTATGAAACCCTCTGATTTAGCCACCAAATTCTTCATCTAAGCTAGATCATTAAAAAATTGCAGGGATAATCTTGAGCCTGCAGTGGTCATGACTGCTGCCACTGAAATTCTGTCCGGGCATTTAATGCTGGGCCATGTTCAGATACCGGCATTCAAGGTTGCCGAGAAACACAGCCAGGCCTGGGGCAGGGCTGGACTGCTGTGTTTACACATGCGTGTGGCAGCGCCCCCTTGTTCCCCCACCTGGGTGGCGGCCACCGCCGTGCCTCCATTCCCCCACATTCGGGCTGCCGACCCTGCACCTTTCTGTCTGCTCCTTCACTCTGTCCTCTCCTGTGCTGCTCCTGTCCATGCTGGTAGTCGGGACCCTGATGATTGCATGAACGCGATATCATGTTAATGCAATCATCCGGGTTCTGAGTGGCACACAGGAGCAGGAGAGGACTGAAAGAAGCTTGCTGGCACCAGGCCCGAGCACAGGCCCCCCCCTTGGAGTCCAGGCCCAGGAAAGTTTGCCTGCCTTCTCCCCTCTCTTTTGGCAGCCTTGCTGGCATTAAATATCTGTGTATGTGTGACCAGCTGGCACTTACCTGGATAAATGTCAATATTCACTTGTGGCCAAAGCCATTGTGGCACCTCCAGTATGGTTGTTGTGCCAAACTAGATACAATGGTGACAGACTCCCACCCAACATCAAACTAAGGGGTCCTTTTTCTAATGTCTGTTAAGCAGTTAGAGGGAATTCTATATATGGTGCTGAACTTTAGGTGCAAAAAAGCATTATAATGGATGCAAGGGGCAGAAATGGCAGATACACATGAAAATACACTTTTGTATCCATTTATAAAACAGTGGCATAGCCACAGGGGACCTTGGGGGCCTATCCCCCCCCCCCCCTCCCAAGGTCTGCTGGTTTGGCTGGCGGGGGTCCTCAAGCCCTGCCAGCAGAAGCTTTCCTGCGCAATATTTGCTGCCATGCTGCCTGCCCTGCTTTCCCCCTCTTCCGTGCACATACTTGTTTTAAGTGAAATTGAGCATGAGTGAGCTTTATGCATGCTCAATTTCACTAAAAATGAGCATGCGTGCTGGGGCAGGAAAGCAGAGCAGGCAGCATGAAAGTTTCTGCTGACGGGGCTTGGGAAACCCTGCCAGCCCAGGTATGTGGGGTTACGGCAGAGGTCTAGAGCAGCAGGGAGGCGGGGCAAAATGTGCCCTCCCACTTTGGGCTCATGCCCCTCCCAAATCGAGGTGTGACTATGCCTCTGTTATAGAATAGCACCTAAGTGTTTCTATGTGATCTGCAAAGGGGGCGTAGTCATGGGCGGGTCAAGGGCGTTCCCTTAGAATGTGCGCAGTGTTATAGAATTTGAGGGATCTGCACCCAACTTGTACACCCGGATTCACACCTGATTTTAGTTGGTGTAACTCTTTGCGGCAAAAGTTGAGCCCGAATTCCGATACTATGCACTATTCTGTAAAGGATGCTGATCCTGGAACGCTCATTACAGAATACCACATCGACACTGAATTTTAAGCACCATTCATAGAATTTCCTCCTTAATGTGTAAATTAGCATGCACAGTTTGTACACGTGTGGTAACTGTCACCATGCTGGCATGACAGCATATGTTTATTTGCATGTTAACTGCATACTGTGTTAGGGGTGGGACCTGGATGGGCTAAGGTTGCAGAATGGGCATGGGCCACACATAGCACACAGTACTTAGGCCCCGATGCTCAGAAGCAAATGTGGGTGCTTGTCACGTCTGTGGTCGTGATCCCTCTCAGACTTACCTTATTTCTGGGGGTCAGCTTCTGAGCTGGCTTCTGTCTGTCCTTTTTGAGTTAGTTCTGTCTCTGTGTGCTGGCTGCTTCCAGCATGGCTCTAATTACTCCACTATACTGCACCTGTGTATGTTGCCTGACTTAGCTCTGTCTCTGTCTCTGTGTGCTGGCTGCTTCCAGCATGGCTCTGATTGCTCCACTGTGCTGCATCTGTGTATGTTGAGCTTCTCTATGCTTCAGTATGCTTTCTGCCTGTGTCTTGGTTTGTGCTCCCCTCACCCTCTGGTGGCCAGAACTGGTGGCTGCCATAGACTGTCTTGCTGTCCCTACCCGTTCCAGGCTTCAGCTCAGTCCGGTCCAGATCTTCCAGGCTGCCAGACTTGTCTTTCTTGTTGGTGCTTGCACAGCACCCGTAGCTGCCTTGTGATTGCTGCATCTGAGTCTCAGCTGCTGCTGGGTTTATTAGCCATTTGGAAACTTCTGTGTTTGCCTTTGCATTGCCTAAGGTCCCTGGTATGCTGGTGTGCTCAGTGCACTTCTGCCTAGTCCAGTTTATTGTCTGAGATTCTTGCCTGATTCTAGTCTAGTCTTTGTGTAGTTTATCTTCTACTGTATTGCTTGTTTCCCAGTCTTGTTTCTTGTTTGTATTTCTCTGTCTAGTTCTTGGTTGTCTGTGTTTCTTGTTTAGTGGCTGCCTTGTCTCTTGTCTGTCAGTATTTGTTCCCTGTTTTAGTGGCTGCCCTGGCAGCTTTCAGTCTTGTCTTTTGTCTGTCAGTATTTGTTCTCTGGTTTAGTGGCTGCTCTGCAGCTTTCATTCCTGACCCTTAAGCCTGTCCATTTCCTGCCTAGTGTAGTATTGTCTGTTTGTGAGTCCTAGCCCAGTTTCCTGCCTTGCTGCCCATGTATATTCCTTTCCCCTCTGACCCTTAGTCCTACTCTGTTCAGCCTAGTTGGTTTCCAGTTCCTGCCCTGTCCGGTAAGTCCTGCTGGCCACCTGCACCTGGGGGCTCAACCCCTGGGGAATGGTGGTCAAGTGCAGGTGAAGTCTAGCTGTCCCTCCCAGAGTTCTGCCTTGTCTCTGGTGTGGGGTGGTTTTGCCTGCCGCTGCCGCTCCTCGGCAGTGGCCCAAGGGCTCACGAACCTAGTTCCTGCCTGGAAAACCTGACAGCGCTAGAGGTCATTAGCGCCAAACTAGTGCTCTCAGTGAGTGCAGAATGCTCAGACACTCTGGTGCAGGGAACAGTGAGTGTGCCAGAGATTAGCACAAATATATGCTATTTTATGCTATATAATTCTTATATTCCACTAAGTTCAAAAGAGATTCTAAGCAGATTACAAACAATAAGTCCTTCAGCAGAATTTACAATTGCATATCTAATACACTGAAACTAAAAAACACCCATCTTTCTCATCAATTGCACATCTAAAACATTATTTACAGCTATATATCTAATATATTGAAACTAAAAAGCATCTTTCTCATCAAATACTTTGAAACTAGAAAAAACACCTTTCTCATCAAACAAAAAAAGACTTTAACGCTTTCCTGAAGGAATAATATTGTGTTATTCTCCGAATTTCTAAAGGCAGTCTGTTCCAAAGCCTAATTCCCTGGTGAAAAAAGGAACGCTCTAGGATGGTTTTCTTCCAAACACCCTTAAAAGATGGATAGTTTAATTTCAAACAGCGTTCTGATCTACCTGAGGACAAAGATGATGGGAAATCTAAATAATTAATCAGTCTACCAGATCCATCACTGTACAGCATTTTGTACATCACATATGCTTGCTTAAACTTCAGTCTTGAAGACACAGGAAGCCAATGTAGCTCCTTCAAGAGTGAGGATACTCTTTCATACTTTCCCAGGCTGTACATCAATCTTGCTTCTGTATTCTTCAGAAAGTGACGTTTTTGAAATAGGTTTTTAGCAAGACCCCCAAATAGCAAGTTACAATAATCTAAGTGTGGAATCAGGATTGTCTGTGCCACTGTTCTAAAGTTGTCCAAGTGTAATTTAGATCAAATTGCTCTCAGTTGCTGTAATTGGAAAACATTTTTTTTTAGATAAAACTTTCACATGTAATTCAAAAGTTAAGCCTGAATCAATTATGACTCCCAACACTTTTGAGTGGTCCTCAATCATTAGTTTCTCACCTGTACCCAATTCCAAACACTTAGCTGTCAGCTTCTCATAATCTCCAAACAAAATAAACTTAAGTCTTTAGTCTATGCAATTTCAGAAAATTAGCTTTAGCCCAATTATCAGTTTTGGTGACAATCTCCCTGAAGAATTCATAGTGTCTTCACTCTTCACATTTTTCTCAAGCTTCACAGAGAAGAAAAATATCATCTGCATAGGAGTAGACCAATAATCCCAAGGTGGACAGCACTGTTCCCATCGTACTTAAATAGATGTTGAACAAGGAAGGTGACAATGGTGACCCTTGAGGAACTCCGCAATCTTCAGTGGCGCAGCTGGGGGGGCACAGGTGGAGCGGTTGCTCCCCCAAACAGATTTTAGGAGAAAGTGGCGCCTATGCCACTAACCTTTCCTCCCAGCTGCTGCCTTCTTCAGTCCATGGCAGCCTGGAAGAACCACAAGCTTCCCTTGTCTTCCCCTCGCTGACTGACTTGCGTTGCTGCCTCCCCGACTGGGCTGAAACAAAACGAAGCCATGCACTGGGCCACAGCCCTATGCGCACAACAGCCGCCTCTGCCAATTTCCCTTCTTCTACCCTCACAACATGTAACTTCCTGTTTGGGAGGGGGGAGCGGAGGAAGGAAACTGGCAGTGGTGCCAGTGGCGCGCATAGGGCTATGGCCCCGCACACAGCTTCATTTTTGTTGTAGCCAAGTTGGAGAGGCAACGGCGCGAACAAGGAGCTTGACATCAAAAAGTTGAAACCATTAGGTAGGTCTCCCTTTCTCTCTTCTCCGTGCAGCCATTATCCTCAGTTACTCAAAACAAAGCAAGCAAATCTAGGAGTTGCTCTATCCAAGTTGTCATTTTAAAAAATTTGTTGGTAGTATTTTTATTTGATTTTACTTATATTTTTAAACATGCCGGCTTGTGCAGCAGGATGTACACAGAGGAAGAATTGGTTTCATCGGTTAGACTACTAATTTGTTCTACATTTAAAATCATTGTGTCTTTTGGAGGGAATGGTTATAGGGACTCCCTGTATTCGTGCAGAGAATGTTTTTTTTTTCACTTAGTAAAGAAGCACCTGATTCTCATAACATGATGTTTGTTTTGGTGACCAACAATCAGACTTACTATTTATAAGCACAACTTTGAAAATATTTATTAGGTTGAACCCTGGGAGCATTTAACATCTTTTTTCTTTCCTGTGCCTATATCAAAAGAAAAAGATGGCATATGGGAAATCGCTCCTTTCGTTTTGTGGATTGCAGTGGTATATTATAAAAACGCATTTGCCTTTTTTATTACTACTATTTTGCAGAGAGCTATTTAATAATGAGGGAAGGGCTTCCTTCATGCAGAAGTTTTGTCCAGTCTGAATGTGCCACCAGTTCTGCACCCTATTAGGTCCATTCAATAGAAAATAAATCTGTTGGCTCAGGCTGCTTGCTATGTGAATATTCATTTCACTGTTTCATTATTGCTACCAAGTATTACATATTAAGGGCATTTGCTTTAAACTTTGTTTTAATTAATTTATCCAGTGCTTACATCAGATTTATATCAGTGGCCAGGCTATTGGGTCTCCCATAGCACTCAGCTATCACAAACCCATGAGCCTACTGCATAGCATTAATTTTTTTTTTTAGTTACATTTGTACCCCGCGCTTTCCCACTCATGGCAGACTCAATGCAGCTTACATATTCAGGTACTTATTTATACCTGGGGCAATGGAGGGTTAAGTGACTTGCCCAGAGTCTCAAGGAGCTGTGCCTGAAGTGGGAATCAAACTCAGTTCCTCAGGACCAGAGTCCACCACCCTAACCACTAGGCCACTCCTCCACTCCTCACTTGCCAACTGATGCCTCCGTTTCCTTTTTCCCACTTTTTGCTTTAGTTACATTTTTCTTTTCCCAACATTGCAAGCTCTTTTGTTCCCTTTTTACTTATGATTATTTATGTGGAACAATAGCTGGCATTCCTCATTGAGGATTGTTCCCCTTTTTTTCATTGATAGTATTTTCAAATGTAAGCAACATTGAACCCGTGTTTGCTTGGGATAATGTGTGATATAAATGTAAAAAAAAATAAAAAGAATTCTGTATCCTCCACCTTTTTAATACACTGTCTATCCAGCTGCATAGTGATGGCATAAGTTTGGTTCAGTGGGCGCTAGTATTACCATATTGAAAATGGTAATATTAGAGCCCAATGAACCATGCCTCTGTGATTATGTTCCACTAATAAGTTAAACGATTAACTAGCTTTCTTGAAAGGATTATATAAACTTTGGATGTATGACTAGGAACACAAACATACATTTCTTTATACAACATCACAATTCCTCATGTACAGCCACAAAACAACCTTTAGGGTGGATAGTGTTCACAATGAGCTCCTTTTATTATTGACCAGATAGAAGAGTTTTCAGTTTTGGCACAGTATAAGTCACCACAAGAACAAAATATAAGAAAACCAACGGACTGCATTAGGGGCTTATAGCCCATTTATTTATGGTTAAACAAAAGAGATCTACATGAAACAAAATCTTTATTTTCATTTTGACTTATAAAACCACTTGTCCCTGAAACATGCCTCAAAACAGAATAATCCATTTGTGTATCTAAAATGTAAAGTTCTACAAAACAGATGAAGAAGTGATTCCAAGTGCCCCAATCAAAGGAGAGTTTAATTTAATCTTATTTCCATTTAAATTATAAAACCAGGCTTCCAGTCAGCTGTTCAAGAAAAAAAAATACAGGACTCTGCAGAGGATTTTACTTAATATGGGAAGGCTAAGGCTAGCAGATCTTCCTCAGAGGAGTCCTATTGTCAGAGGGAGATGCTCATTCTTTCCACTAAAGGAATATCATGTTCCATCCCTCCCCTTCTCCCTTTAGGGATCCTCCACACATAGTAGATCCACTGTCTTTAATTCTATCAGGTTCTCATCAGGAATCCTTCCCCTTACAGTACCTTTCCCTAACCCTTCTCCTCTGATTCTTATTTGAAAATTTGGCTCAAGTTTCCATCACCATTCTTTGGGCTCATTTGGATCCAGGACTGGAATCTGGAGTCAGAAGCCTTAATTTATAACCATGCCCTATTTTATATTACTCCCCTCCCCTCAAAATTTACATACTGCTGGCCTCAACTAAGTCACAGTGCCATATGCCAGTGCTCCTTCCATCACCTTGCAATCAGGGACTCTGTCCACTTAACAAGTGTTGCCTTTGTACAGTGTAATATTGTTTGGAACCTCCACATAGAGTTTCCAAGTTATCCAGTTCCATGAGGGAGACTTTAGACCAGTCCTGGATTTCTGATAGCCCTATCCTGGTGCATTATGGAACGTGCAGCACAGATTTCGATGGGTAGAATCAGGGATGGCAAATCCCACATGAATTTGGAATGTGAGTTCACAGTAGGACTGTTTGAAAAATCTTCCTCCTGGAACTTGGCAGCTCTTTACACAGCTATTTGATAGTGGGAACATAAAATGAAAGATCAGTGCCAGACAGATGTAGAGAAGAAAATGAAGAAGACAAGAGGCAAGAGAAGAAATGGAAAGGCCAACCTAAAAAATAATTTGGAAGGCTGACTCATGGAACGTGGAAAAAAAAACTGGGACCAGTCCAATTAGAAAATGAAATTCCCAGACAACAAAGGTAGAAAAGAAGAAAAAAATAGTTTTATTTAATACTTTGTAAGGACTGAGATGTACTGCTTTGTAAAATGCACATTTTTTCTATTTTTATTTTGCAAAGTACAGGAGAAAATGCATTTCTGTTTCTCTTTTACCAGTATTGCACTGTTTATAGAGTCTGGCTTTCTTGTGCAGAGAGAAGGGGGGTCTCTATTTCAGCTTTTGTCTGTATTTTTTTTTTATTTGTGGCTCCTTATTCTGTATTAGATTGGTAGCATGGAATGTTGCCATGATTTGGGTTTCTGCCAGGTACTTGTGACATGACTTGGCCACTGTTGGAAACAGGATACTGGTCTAGATGGACCATTGGTTTGGCTCAGTATGGCTACTCTTATGTAGATGAGGGCCTGTCCATGTTCTACATACAGTATGCAACTGAGATGAAGGATTCTGCTAGTATGTAGTTTCTGTGTAGAAATGTGTAACAATGCAGCTTGTTCTAGTTTCTCAATAGTAGGTATATTGGTAATCTAGAGCTCAGTGTAATATATGTAGCACTGTCTTTTCATAGTGGGTTAGGAGTTATGGTGTGGTAAGTTTGGTGTTTTAGGGCAGTGTTTCCCAAGTTGAACCTGGAGTACCCCCTTGCCAGTCAGGTTTTCAGGATATCCACAATAAATATGCATGAAATTGATTTGCATGTACTGCCTCCATTACATGCAAATCTCTTTCATATAGATTAATTGTATATAGCCTGAAAACCTGACTTGCAAGGGGGTACTCCAGGACCACCTAAGGAAACACTTCTCTAGGGCTCAGTGTAATATATGTAGTACTGTCTTTTCATAGGTGGATTAGGGCTGTTATGGTGTGGTAAGTTTTCAGTATAGATTTTGGGTGTCTTTTTGCAGGGTTTTGTGTTATTTCACAAAGTATCTGGCCCTATTTGAAAGTAGGCTCAGCCGCTCTGGGGCAAGGGCTGTCTTTGGTGGCCCTTGTCACCCAAAATAAAAATGTTCAAGACTAGTGGTCTCCACATCCTGTAGAGTCACCACACAAGCAAAAGCCTATCTGATTTAAATAGCGTCTAGCAGTGGAAGGAGTGTGTGTGTGCTATTCCTGAGGTGATGGTCACAATTTGAATATTTTTACTTTGCAGTTAAGAAGACAGATTGCCTGCTCTGACCAGTCCAGGGACCTCTTCTGCATCTTGCCTCCTGATGTAACTTCCTGTTTCCTTGTAGGCAGGATGCAACTGAGACGACCTGTATTAATTATTGCCTGCCACAGCCATTGTACCTGAGCGACAACAGAGGCATTGCTATCTAGCTGACACCAACGAATGCCTATTTTATAAAAGTCTGCTTCCCCTGACGTCAAAACCTGGCTACGCCTCTGCCTTTCTTACACTATATATTCTCCTCTGTAAAAACTCACTAAACCCCTCACTCCAATCTGACTAAGCCTATTCAACAGTTGTTCATGGTTCACTGCATCAGAGGCGGCTGATATATCGAATTGTAGCAAAATCATTTGCTTTCCCTTACTAAGAGCCAGTCTGATTTCAGTTACCATTTCCAGCAACAAAGTTTCAGTACTTATGTAGTGGTTTGAAACCGTGTTGTGAAATATGAAGAATGTCAAATTTGCTCAAGTAGTCACATAATTGAGTATTCAAAACAGATTGAATATGTTTAGTAAGAAATGGTATGCTTGCCACTGGTCTATAATTTTCAGACGTAGACAAATCAGCTCCCATTGATTTGGAAATAGGAGTCAGCATAATATATGCCAAATTAAGGGGGTAACTTCCAGTACTCAGAATAGAATTAGCAAACATTGTCAACCAGACCACTATGTCAGAGGGAGCTGTCTTAAGTAAATAAGAAGGACAAACATCTAAGTAACTAGCTTTCTTAGACAACCTTTTAAGGTAGATATTAGTATTTGTATCAACTTCCAAAAATTTGTTCCATAGCATGTCTCCTTTCACAGAGTCATCTCCTCTCTCCTCCTGCTGCTCCGACCCTTGGCAATCCTGTCTGGTTTCAACAAGACTGCCTAATAATATCTATTTTAGTACGGAAATAATTTGCCAACTCATCTGCCGTAGGTTGTATATCATGTGAAATCATCTGTACCTTATCAGATGTTATTAATGAGTTGAACATTTGGAAAAGCTTTTTTGATGAAGTTTCTGAAACAGCTATCATTTTTCCATAATATTCCCTTTTTGACACAACAACATAATTTTTATATATTTTAATCTCTTCATTCCACTGTCTATAAATACCAGGATCCTTAGCTTTACTCCAGGATCTCTCTAGCCTCCTATAGCCCCTCTTTAAGATTTGCCAACTGTGGTCTATACCAGTGATTCTGTTTTAAGCAACCATTCCTTTTTTCAGAGGTGCTAATTTGTCTAAGGATAAAGACACTGCATTATTGCAAAAATGTAGCTGTTGTTCTGGTTGTTGTATCTCTGACTTTAGTTCTCCTCATACGTTTTGCCAAAAAAGTTCTGCATCAATTTTTTCACAGCCAAGACATGTATTAATCTTAGACTTGGATTGAAAGCTCTTATATGGTCTTAGAAAAAAATTCAAACCAAAATGATCCGTTCAAAGAATTGCATCCCATTTCTGATGTTCTATTAGTGTCTCTGAGTCATTCCTTTTGGTGAAAGCCAAAAAAATCAAGCGTATGACCATCTTTATGTGTCGCTTGATCAGTATCAATCCTAAGATCCAATTGCAACAAAAAGTCTAAAATCTTGTACTGAAACATCATTATAATAAATTCACTATACATTTCCAAATGGATATTCATATCTCCTAATATAATAAATTTCTTAAAAACAAGCATATATTGAGCTATGATTTCAAGTATCCGCTCATTAATGCCATTCCAAGATCCGGGTGGCCAATAGATTAAAATTATCCCCCGTTTCTCCTTTTTCATAAAGTCAGTAAGTTGGCAAACCATCACTTCTAAACCAAACTCCATAATGTTTTCTACCTTTGTGATGGTAAAAGAATCTTTATAAATAATAGCCAACCCACCTCCCTTCCTATCTTGTCTAGGATTATTTAATATCTGACAACTTATAGGACAAAGTTCTAACACATGGGGAGAATTAGGGTCCGGCATCCAAGTTTCTGTTATAAAAGTCAAACCCACTTGTATATCATTAATCAGGTCATGAATTAAAATTGTCTTATTACAGACTGAGTGCGCCATTTAAATACAAGCTGTCAATTGACCCATAAACCTCTTCAGTAGGAACCCTGGAAATAATGGGAGGGTATATTATATACCTACCTTGTCTCAATCTTTTCTTCCTAACATTATCATAAATAGGTCTAACACCTCATACCACTTCTAGGATCCGTATATATGATGTCACACAATCTACCAGATTACCCAAATCTCTACTTACTCTATTCCTGTGGCGTACTCATCTGTAATCTGATTGTATTAGTGGAGGAGTGGCCTAGTGGTTAGGGTGGTGGACTTTCGTCCTGAGGAACTGAGTTTGATTCCTGGCACAGGCAGCTCCTTGTGACTCTGGGCAAGTCACTTAACCCTCCATTGCCTGCCATGAGTCGGAAAGCACGGGGTACAAATGTAACAAAAATAAATAAATACTAACTCCCCACATTTTCCAACTTCAATTTTCCACCCATCCCAACCCTAGATAACATAGCTGTAATAGTAACAACGAAGACATGATGCTTTTACAAAAGGGTCTTTCGAACAGTTGCCCACAAAGGTGCACACTAAGGTGCGTGACACGCTCCTTAAGCATGCCCCTTCAGTGGCGCCATGGGTGTAGCCAGACAGCAGATTTTGGGTGGGCCTAGGCAAGAAGTGGGTGGGCACCTAGTGTTCTCCCCCTCCCCCCAAAAAATATCTAAGCTGGTGGGAAAATGCTTCTCTCCACCTTGGCAGTCTGCAGCAGGCATGCGCTGAAAACAGAGCATTCGCAGGTACCAGTATTGTGGAGCACACCATTTTCATTACCATCAGGAGGAAGTCTTCAGCTGGTAGAGCATGGAATCCCCATCAGCTATTGCTAAACATGTGCTACTGTTGGGTGGGCCTGAGCCGTAAGTGGGTGGGCCCCGGCCCACCTGTGGCTACGCCACTTAGTGGCGCGCCTCAGACTCGGCATACTGATAAGATTCCTCTGTGAGTGCATGTTGAAGATGGTGATGACATCACAAAGGGCGAGGCTAATGTAGTCAAACAGATGTCAGTGAGGTCATTTCCTGTTCCCTCCCAACGCTCAGAGAACAGTGCACAAAACAAAGTCACCCTTACCACTGAAAAAAATAATGCCAGCTCAGAGCAGGCATTAAGATTGTTTGAAGAGAAATCCTTTCTTTAAAATTTGCTGGTTTTTATACAATTTGGGAGCAGAAGGAAGCTCGTGCAAGCCCCTAAGAGTTGGTAGCGAGAGACAAATGTGTGTGAGTCAGAGCAAACCCGAAAGTGAAAACACACACTGGCATCTGTTTCCTGCGTTTAAATATAAGCCTTCCAAGTTAAAAAAAAAATTGAAAAGCATATATTTAAAGGCGCAGAAAACAGACACCAATGTGTGCTTCACATTTGGGTTTTGCCTGGCGCATGCACACAGGAGCTGGGCTTAACGCAAAACTCGTCTGCACATGTGCCAAGCATATCTCCTCTCCTTGCTTTTGCTTTAACATATAGTTTGAATGCCATTTCCTTTGAGCATTGGTGAGTTAATTTTTGTTGCAATTCCAGCAGTAATTTTTTGCATTGTTGGCTTACCACAGCTGTCCTGAGCATTGGGCTATTATTCCACGGTCACTTGTGTAGTTAATGTGGGTGCTCTTACCGGATGAGTAGCCTAATGGTTATTGTAGTGGGCTTTGATCCTGGTAACCTGTGTTTGATTCCCACTGCAGCTCCTTGTGACCTTGGGCAAGTCACTTAACTCTCCATTGCCCCAGGTACAAAAACTTAGATTGAGAGCCCTCTAGGGACAGAGAAAGTACCTGCATATGCTGTGTACAACTAGTAGTGCTTTAGAAATGATTAGTAGTTAGTAGTAATCTCCATAGTTAATACTAAGTGCATCTGCACTAATTGCAAATAAACATAACATGGTAAATAACTTTTAAAAAAATAAGTGTTGACATACTGGGACAGACCGAAGATCCATCAAGCCTAGTATCCTGTTTTCAACAGTGGCCAATCCATGTCACGAGTACCTGACAAGATCCCAAAACAGTAAAACAGATTTTATGCTGCTTATCCTAGAATTAAGCAGTGGATTTTCCCAAGTGGATTTTCCCATCTTAATAATGGCTTATGGACTTTTAGGAAATTAGCCAAACCTTTTTAAACCCTGCTAAGCTAACTGCTTTTACTACATTCTCTGGCAATGAATTCCAAAGTTTCATAACAGGTTGAGTAACTGCAGGGGATATGCTAGGCATGCCCCTAGCACCTACCACACAGCCTTTGCACTTACTGCACCTTCTGTCCGATATTCAAAATGATTTAACCAGCCGGAAAGGGCCACCGACCAGTTAAATCGCTTGTTCTCGGCTATCTAGTCATTTTTAGCAGAGATAACCAGTTAAGTGCCGCTGAAAATGAACGGGCACCAAATTCAAAAATGGCTAACTCATGGGTGTTCCAGGGGCAGAATCAGGTTAAGTGCCAATATTCAGCCCCTCACCTCGTAAGTAAACCGCTTAAATCGAACTGCATAAATAGCAATACTATCTTTAAATGGTTTGGCTTATGCGGTGAGGGGCTGAATATTGACATAACTGGCTATATGTTAACTAGCTCAACCCCCCCCCCCCCAAATAGATATTCAATGCTGAAGCCCAGACAGGGTCCACATTGAATATCCAGGAACAATGCTGGTGGTGGTCACCAAAATGCTCACCACTGTCAGCTGAATATCAGCTGGATTAAGTTTTGTATTGAAAGCACTTTAAGAAAAGCAACCCTATGACTTTTCTACTCATTTCACGTGTGATCAAAGGAATGGTAAAATTATGCCTTACCTATTGATAATTTTCTTTCCTTTAGTAGCAGCAGATGAATCCAGGAACTGGTGGGTTGTGTCCATCTACCAGCAGGTGGAGATAGAGAATACAAAGCTGAAGGCAGTGATACCAGATGGCCAGCTCCTCCACTCAGTATATGTCTCATCACAAATCAGAATCAGACGAGAAATCTGGAAGCCTTCCTCACCAAATAAGCACAACAGAAATTTGTCTTCCTGTCATACCAAGAAAATGTCCTCCAAGGACTTTTCTTTCCTCTTTTTTGTGCTAAATACAAGGAGAAACCATACAGGCAAAACAAATGCGGCTGACAGAGCAGGGATCCTGGATTCATCTGCTGCGACTAAAGGAAAGAAAATTATCAGCAGGTAAGGCATAATTTTACCTTCCTTAGCCTCTGTAGCGGATGAATCAAGGAACTGATAGGATGTACCAAAGCAATCCCTTAATAGAGTGGAAAGCTGCCGCCCGAGAGAGAACCGCCGCTCCAAAGGAAGCATGTGATCTAGTGGCCACATCTACACAATAATGCTTCGAAAAAGTATGCAGAGAGGCCCACGTGGCCTCTCTAAAAATCTCATCCAGCATAAGCACACCTGTTTCCGCCCACGATGCTGACTGCAGCCTCATGGAATGTGCCCTCAATGCCTCTGGTGGGATGCAGCCCTCCAAAATATACACGGAAACAATTGCGTACTTAATCCACCGAGATATCGTCACCTTAGACGGTGCATCTCCCCGGGGGGGGGGGGGGCAAGCGAGAAGAGTTAAGAGATGATCTGAACCCTGGAAATCATTTGACATCTGCAAATAACAGAGGAGAACCCTCCAAACATCCAAAAGCTAAAGAGCTGCAAACTCAGCTGGATAATCCTCCTTTCCAAAAAAAAGAGAGTCTGAGTGAGATAAAAGGCAGAAACCACTTTCGGCAAGAATGAAGAAACTGTATGCAAAGTCACTACAAGGATCCTGGCACTACAATGCCTGAATTTCAGACACCCTGTGCACCGAAGAGATGGCCACCAAAAACACTGCTTTGAGAGTATCTTTGTCAGAAACCTTCTGCAATGGCTGAAAAGGAGCCCTCTGCAATGCTTGGAGAACCAAATTGAGATTCCATGGAGGACAAGGCCACCGAATTGGAGGGCGGAGGTGTAGAGCTCCCCTTAAGAAACGCACCACATCTAGCCAGAGAAGAGCCTGACACCCTCCCCCGGTAACAGGCCAATGCAACCACCTGAAGAGAATTATAGACCAGGCTCTTCTGCAACTCCTCCTGCAAAAAAGCCAACAGCTAAGGCACCAATGCCTGCAGCAGCAACCAAGTATGGGCTGCACACCATGCCTCAAAGATCCTCCACAACCTGAGCATACGCAGTCAAGGTAGACTGCTTATTAGCATGCAGTAAGGTAGCTATCGCCGCTTCCAAATAACCCTTCTTCCTCAAACACGACCTCTCAAGTGCTATGCCATAAGACCAAAGTGGGAGGGATCCTCCTTCTGAACCGGAACCTGGTGAGGGAGACCGGGACTGATCGGAAATCAAAATTGTGGTGCCACCAGCACACACACCAGGTCTACATACCAAGGGTGCCATGGCCAATCTGGAGCCACCAGAATGATGTGACCCCCATTGGAATGCGATCCTGTGAAGCACCTGGTCGATAAGCGGCCATGGAGGAAAAATGTAAAGAAGAACCTCCTCTGTCTAGGGTTGCAGCAGAGTGTCCAGCCTTGCAGATCCACCCTTGCTCCAATGACTGAAGAAGGTGGGCACCTTGGCTTTGAAATGGGATGTCATCAGATCTATCTCCAGCGTCTCCCCACCTCTGGCAAATCTGGAGAAACACCATCACCAACAATTCCCATTCTGCTGAGTTCAGGAGATGACGGCTGAGAAAGTCTGCTCACACGTTGCAGTGGCCCACGATGTAAGCCGCCAACAGACACAGTACATGGTCCTCGGTTCACTCCATGTGACGACCCACCTCGGCAGCCAAGTCCCGACTGAGTGCTGCCCTGGCAGTTGATGTAAGCCACTGCCGTCGTGTTGTCCAAAAGCACATGAACTGCCTTGTTCATCAACAAATCCTGAATGGCTCGCAAGGCGTTCATCACCGCACAAAGCTTGGATGAAGTTGGGACTCAGTTAGAGGACCCAGGAGGACTAATCGAGGAGCGTAGCGTTCGTGCACCCAGGAGGAACACTGTTGGACTTAGCCACCTTCAAACTCCCATCAGGATTGGACCACTGAGCCGAAATAAGTTCCTGAATGGCCTCATGCACTGGAAAGGCCTTAGGCGGTTTCCTCATGCTCGCCATTTTGGGATTGACCGTAGCCACAGCCTGTGCCTCAGGATCAGCAATATTCAAAGCCTCCAAGGCCTGACAGATAAGCAAAGGCAGCTCATCCCTATGAGAAAGATGCACTACAGAAGGATCATCAGATTCCTCCTGGGGAACCTCACCATTTTCCAGCTTGTCCACCTGAGATGGACTAAGGACTCCCCAAAGCATGAATCTATTAAAGAGGAGACAGAGACAGGTACCAACGGGTCCCACCTCTGAAATGGTGCCCAGCTGCCTCCTTTTCAAAACTGGATCTTCTGTAGAATGCAGCAAGGCCAATTCCAAGTCTAGCGAGGAAACCCCTTGAGGGGGGCCACATGAAAATGCTGTGGGGGAAAGCCCACTTCAATAAGTAGGCCTGATATAGAAGGAGGACAAAATCCGGTGAAAAAAGTCACCAGGGTCAGAAGGACCTGCAGCAAACCCTGGAGACACCCTTACAGCCAAGGATGGAGCCCCCAGAGGAGAAGCATCTAGTCCCGCATCCGGTCACGATGCATCAGAAGCAGCCAACAGCTACGAGGTGGGAACCACATCAGCGGGCGCAAGAAAAATGGTGCGTGCATACAATGTGTCAGGGCGGGAATCAGACCACTCGGGGGAGAAGGAATTGCTGGTACCTTACTGGACATCTGCGCACCCAGCCACACAAAGCCCTGCTGCCAACTGATGCTTACCGCATTGGGAGCATCGCTTGGCGGTTTCTGCCGCCATTACCATGCTTCCCTCAAAGATAAAGGCAGAACACTCACCAAAGGAACGCAGTGCTATTCGTCACCACCACAGGACCTCCCAGGGAAAACTGCCGCCCAACGGGCTCACCAGGCTGAAGGCAGCGGCTCCAGAGATGCCTCACAACAGTTTCCTCCCTGCTGCCTGCTGTTCTCTCTGCTTTTCTAGTGTTTTTTATTTTTTTTTTTTAAGGATGGCTGTGTACAGGCTGGAAGCATGAGGTCTGCTGGGTTTTTTTTTCCAGTGAGGAAGGCTACAAAACACTCTGGGATGAAGGGATGAGGCAGGGACCCAGGCCACCAGGTATGCCCCCAAAGCTGGCACAGAAGTCAAACACCCCCCCAATCTCAACTGGCCAGAAAGGCCCAGGAGACAAATCCAGGAGCTGCTGAGAAGCCGTCTACCACCTGCTGGAGACAGAGATATACTGAATGAAGGAGGAGCTGGCTGTCTGGTATCACTGCCTTCAGCTTTGTATTCTCTATCTCCACCTGCTGGTAGATAGATAGACACAACCCACTAGTTCCTGGATTCATCTGCTGCAGAGGCTAAGGAATGTAACCAATGCGTCCTATGTCAACTGCCATAAATACCACTGATACTGAAGGAGGGTAACCCTGCTAGTCACATTGATCACAATTTTATTTATTTATCTAGATTTTGCTCACAACTTTTTCAGCAGTAGCTCAAGGTGAGTTACATTCAGGTATACTGGGTATTTTCCTGTCCCTAGAGGCTTACATTCTAAGTTTGTACCTGAGGCAATGGAGGGTTAAGTGACTTGCCCAAGATCACAAGAAGCAGCAGTGGGATTTCAACAGGCCACCTCTAGATGTCAAGACCAGTGCTCTAACCACTAGGCCACTCCCAGACATACCAAGTCATATGCATTTTGCATGTGACACCCACATTAGGCCTCCAACTCCAGTCATAGGAGCCAACTTTTCAAAATGATTGGGGGTGCTGAAATTCTGAATTTTTTTTTTTTTTTTACAGATGGTGCATTCCCCCCTCCCCCTTGCCCCTCCCCCTCATCCCCCCTCCTCGTCCCCCTCCCTCTCCCCTGTCCCCCCTCCCTCATTCCCCCTCCACCTCTCTCCCAGTTCCAGGCCCCCTCCCTCCCTCCGAGTTCCAGGGTCCCTCCCTCCAAGTTCCCTCCCAGTTCCAGGGTCCCCCTTCCGAGTTCCACAGGGTCCCCCCTCTGAGTTCCACAGGTTCCCCCTCCCAGTTCCAGGGTCCCCCTCCCTCCCCTCCCTCCCTCTGAGTTCCACAGGGTCCCCCCTCCCTCCGAGTTCCAGGGTTGTCGTCCCTACCTTCGAGTTCCAGGCCCCCTCCCTCCAAATTTTAAAAGTCATCTTGACTTACCTCATCGGGGTTACGGTGGTGGCAGCAGCAATAAAAAGCGTGCAGGCTCAGCGCTTACTTCAGTTTTCCCTTCTCTCTCTCTCAGCTCTGGTCCCACCCGCAAGGGCGGGACCAGATCTGAGAGAGAGAAGTCAAGATGACTTAAAATTCGGAGGGAGGGGGCCTGGAACTCGAAGGGAGGGAGGGAGGGAGGGACGAAGGGACGACGACCCTGGAACTCGGGGGGGGGGGGGACGATGACCCTGGAACTCGGAGGGAGAGAGGGAACAAACTTTCAGTGGGTAAAATATTGGGGGGGCTTGAGCACCCACAGCATCCACGGAGTCGGCGCCTATGACTCCAGTTCACACGCCAAAGCCCCCTCCTCTCACACATTGAGAGGAGGTGACTTTGGCATCTGGTGAGACAGCAGTGATCCTCAACTGCTGCTGCCCACGCCGGCTCCACAGTTTAAAAAATGGTGGGCCGTGAACTCTTGTGAGAGGTTGCAGTTGCCATTTTAAACTGTGGAATAGAGTGGGGTCGGCATGGGCAGCAGTGGCTGGGGATTGCTGCTGCAATACTTTGCAGCTCAGCAAGCAGTGGCTAGGAATGTGGTTAAGGGAAATCGGAGGGACATGCTGGGCATGAGGAGGGTAGAAGGGGAGATCGCAGGATATGCTGGGCACAGAGGAATGGGGGAGAAGAGATTGGGGAATATTCTGGAGGGTGGATTGGGAAAAGGGAAGGGAGAAAGAGCCACCACATTATTGTTGGAGGGGGGAGGGAAAGACAGAGATACCAAAGGGGAAGAAGAGAGATGCCAGACTGCCTGTGGGGTGGGGGGAGGGAAGAAGAAAAATGTCAGACTATGGGAAGGGGGAGGGAGGAAGAAGGAGGGAAGGGAGTGAGACCTGCCATACCACAAAAGAGGGGGAGAGCTAGAGGATGCAAGACCTGTAGGGAAAAGGAGGGAAATAAAGGAAGGGGGGGGGGGGTAGGAGAGAAATGAAATATGGCTGAGTTCTGTGAGGGAAGGAGGAAGAGATATAGATAGTGGACCCATGAGAAGTGGGGTCAGGGGCAGGAAAGAGAGTGACCTTTCCTGAATTCCTGAGAAGGAAGGCAAAAGGAAGGGGGGAGAGATGCTAGACAGGTGGGTGGGAGATAGGGACACACAGGGATGACGACATATGAGGGGAGAATGGGGACACAGGATGATACTGGATAGGGCAAGAATACAGAAACAGAGAAGAAGAAAACATGGTGGGAAGATAGGAGTAGGGACACAGGAAATACTAAACAGAGTGATGGGACATAGAGGGAAGATGGATAGTGGTCATATAGAGAGAAGAAATGTCAAATGGACCAAGAGGCCCTGGCAAGACAGTTAACAGAAGACAGAGGAAAGCAGAAACCAGAGACTGGGAACACCATGATGAGAAAAATTAAATGACCAGACATCAAAGGTAGAAAAAATAATTTTATTTTCTATATTTATTGATTGGAATATGTAAGTTTTTGGAATGTGCATGATCTGCCAGAACTAGTTTTAGACATGGCTGGGGCCCGCGAAAAAAATCTCACTCATCTGGCCTTCAATCTCCAGCATTGGTATGGGCCACCCTTGGCGTCTCTGCACTCCTTCACTCCACAACACAATTATCCTCTCTTGAGACTGGGATATACTTGCATTGAACCACCTAAAGAATTATTCCAAAGATGATGATGGTCTGAGTAATTTTGGACACAAAGGCTGCTGAAAAAGAGAATCTGAACTATGTACTATAGTTTTGAAATTTCATGTGCCTGAGTGATATCTTTGAATATCTGAGAGGTATCATGGCCTGCAAACACTGCTGCATTCTCCAGGTCCAGGAAGGTATTAGCATTCATGACTTAGCTGCTCAAGGAAGCCGAGACATAGCCAGTAGTGTTCCAGGCAGGCCTTGTGAATTATTTTGTAAACACTAGATGATGCCAGATAAAGACAAAAAAAAAGAAAAGAAAAAAAGAAAAGATAAACTGATAACACATCCCCAGATTTATCTATCTTGAATGTCCTTGTTTGGCACCCACTCCCTTTCTTGTCTCTCCCTCATTGTTCAGGTCTTGACCTGGCACCACCCCCCCCCCCCCCCCCCCCTTCTCCCTTGTCTCTACATCTCATAGCTTCCCTCTACTATCTGCACAGACCTCCTTTTTTTCTCATTTCCTCCTCACAATATACACTGCTTTGCTGGAGTTGTGCCTGTTAACTGCAGCACATCTTCTGTGGCTCTGTTAGCCCACATTCTGCAGGGATTGAAGGCTATAGGAAGTGCCAGGTCCCTTTAATTATCAGTGACAGGTTGTGTCCTGCTGCTCTGCTCTTAGCCAGCCTTGCCCTGCCTAGCAGATCAAACAATAGGTGCAGAGACTGCCTCATTTGCTTTGATACTGTCCAGGAGGGGGGTGGGGGGGCTGCCTGCAGTGCAGGAGAGCTTATTACTATATGTAGAAAACAGAAGAGAGAGAGAGAGAGAGAGAGAGAGAGAGAGAGAGAGAGAGAGAGAGAGAAAATAGAAGCAAAAGTGTGAAACAGAAAACAGAGGAGGAGGAGAGAAGAGAAAACGGAAGAGACAGGAAGAATAGGACAGAAAAAAACCTGAAAAAAAATTCTTGCAGAGGGAATGCAACTGACAGAGGTCAAATAAGGGAAAGGAAACTATTTACCATGCTAAATGCATCAGCAGCCAGAGGTTTGGAGGTCCTTTTCACTTATAAAGCACATAGAATGTAAAATAATGTTGAGGACACATTTTCAAAATGTTGCATAAGAGTTACACATCTCAAACCTGCACTAAGGTATCCAGGACTAGACAGAGCTACACTTGCACGATATGCCACTTGGCCACTGGTGCCCCTGTGCCCGCCTGCTTCGCCACTGCCAGTGAGAGGAGATAATGGGCCAGAGCAAGTTTTGTATCCTTCCATATTTGTGCTGCACTGCTGCCCCTTTCATCTGTAG
Organism: Microcaecilia unicolor; assembly: GCF_901765095.1. Lineage (NCBI taxonomy): Eukaryota > Metazoa > Chordata > Amphibia > Gymnophiona > Siphonopidae > Microcaecilia > Microcaecilia unicolor. The sequence continues at coordinate 377,003,624 of NC_044031.1, forward strand.
TTGTTGACAAATGCTCATATAATTTCAGTTGTATATGTAAGTTCCTGAGGACGAATGGCTGGTTCACAGCCAAATTTTAACAGTGGGGTGAGCTTCACCTGAAGTTGGCCTGGGCATTTATGGCAGGTGTCATAGAGCCTTGCTTGCCCAGGCCGTGGAAGATTAGAGGCCAAAAAGATATTGGATTTGGCCAGAGTGGCGGAGGCCTTTGAAATCTCTGCCAGCCATGGCCATGCTTGAGGTATGGGCAGAATTATTCAAACTTGGAAGTTCATCCGGTCATAAGCTTCCTTTTCGTTTGCTGGGAGGGGAATTTTTAAGATGGTGACTCCGGGGAGCAGGAAGAATCCTGCTCCCCGGAGATGTCTTGTTATGCTTTCCCACCCACCCTTCCTTGCCACTTGTACATTGTTGCAGCTTGGAGTGGTGGTGGTGATGGTGGTGGTGGTGGTGGGGGGAATAGCCAAGCTAGGAGCACTTTCAAAGGAGGTTCTTTAAATGAGGCCTTAGCATTCACTGGGTGGTCAATGTTAGGCCTATGCTCACAAGCTTATGCCTGATGGTCCAGGCCTATCCCTACTCTATCTGGTGTGGCGGGTTAAGGAGTTTTCTCAAGTTTTCATTAAAGTTAACTTCAGACTCCTTGCTGTGTATGCAGGCTGTCCGCTGGTTGGTATGGTTACGTTTTTATTCTTCTCACAGCTCAGGTAAAATTTAGTATTCTCTAATAAAGCGAAGCTGCTACCTTTGTTATATTCCAATAAAATTTATGTTTGAAATAAATATATGTTATACATATATGTTCAAATTAGTTTAGCACGGAGGGATGAGTAGTCTCACATCCCTTATTAATACTTAGATACAAAATACCCAACTCTACATGTGCAATTAGGTGGTCTGGACAGGGGCAGTGATGAATCTTTTACTTGGGATAGTTAAATAAATCAAGTTCTGTCTCTGTTCTCCCATTTCTCTGGTTGCTGATGTTGTGTGGGGCAGAAAGAATTGGTAGAGTTACGGATTTAATACGCTGCCTTTCTTTTCTTTTTATTTTATGTTTGTTGAAATTATAAATTATTATACAAGCAAAAATACTTCATCACAGAGAAAAACGCAAATGATTATACAAATTGCAATGAATACAGTGTAATGCACAATGTAGTTTTGTGGGGGGAACAAAAACCAACAGAAATCTAGAAAGAGAGAGACACAAAAATATAAATTAAAGAAAAGGCAGCCATACCAGCACATATTCCTAATTCCTGATTTCCACTAGAATAACTCCAAAAACAATCAATGGAGGCAATCCAATTTGTACCCGAAACTTATTATCCAGAAATGCAGATAATTATCTAGGGTCAAAGAAAATATTCTGAACACCTTCAATTTTAACAAAACACTTTACAGGAAATCTAAGAAAAAAAGTACCCCCATTATTAATTACTCTAGTATGCGTAGCCAGAAAGCACCAACGGCGCTCCTGGGTTTCTTGCATACATCTGGAAATATATTTGAAGTACAAACTTAGCACCTTATTCTTATCTGATTCAAAAGCAAAAGCCACAAGTAGAGTAGCCCAATCTTCAACAACGTCCAATGATGTTTCTAAGATTTTGGTTATATTAAGACTGTCTGGTGAAACTGGTAAAGGAGCCAGTGTCACTCCTCCACCTGCTTGATTTTCTTCTTGTTTTTTCTTATGGGGGAGATAGTATAACCACCACAGGAGGAAATATTTCTTCAGGTATTTTCAAAACTTCCCCCATATGTTTCTTAAATAAATCTCTTGCAGACATATGAGACTCATGGGAAATTAAGAAATCTCAAGTTGTTTTGCTCAAGTTATTTTCAAGCTGTTCCTGCTTCCAGTGTATATTAATACAATCCTGAATAAGCGATTTCTGAGGTTTTTTTGTAGTTCGCCAACATGCTTTCCAATTTCAGCAAGTCTATCAGGTTCTCTCATTGGAATTGACTCTAAATCCTTACATTTATTGGACAGTCATGAGTTCCTTCTCTACTTAGTCTATACGTATACTCACAGGAGTTTTTAAATCAGTTATTGCCTTCCAGATAGTCTCCAAAGTTACCATAGGAACAGGTACTCCTCCTCCAGGGGCTCCAGGCAAATCCATTTGGGGCATGCTTGTTCAGCTTGCTGTTCCGGGGCTGAGGTTTGGTCTGATGGTCTCAAAGCTGATCCGAGTTCGAATACTAGACTTTTTCCAACTTCAGCTTCCTTAGACTCAGGCTCCAACCTGTCAACGCCAGTCACCCCTTCACCTCCCTGGCCTATACTGCCCAGAAGGTTTGCCCCGCCTGGAATCAGCAAGTTTGAGGTGGCTGGCTGCGGAGGGATGCGATCACGAGGGCTCATCGACACTTTCTCCTCCAGAATAGAGATTCCTTCTCCTCCAACTGAGCCAGTGAGGGACATCTGGCTGCTCCCAGTCCCAAAGAGGGTCGAGCAAATTGCAAAGTTTGAGACATCATCAGGTACTCGGCAAGGGTAAAACTCCTTTTACTTTTCCTCAAAGTAATTGAAAGGCAAAATGTAATGGAAGTAGCTGAAGCTCATGCAGCGTTAGCCATCTTGGGCATTCCCCTGATATGCTGCCTTTCTGTGGTACACACACACACACACACACTCTCTCTCTCTCTCTCTCTTTCTCTCTCTCTCTCTCCACTACTGCCAACTCCAGACTTCGCGCCTTCTGTCTCGCTGCACCCTACGCCTGGAATAAACTTCCTGAGCCCCTACGTCTTACCCCATCCTTGGCCACCTTTAAATCTAGACTGAAAGCCCACCTCTTTAACATTGCTTTTGACTCGTAACTACTTGTAACCACTCGCCTCCACCTACCCTCCTCTCTTCCTTCCCGTTCACATTAATTGATTTGATTTGCTTACTTTATTTATTTTTTGTCTATTAGATTGTAAGCTCTTTGAGCAGGGACTGTCTTTCTTCTATGTTTGTGCAGCGCTGCGTATGCCTTGTAGCGCTATAGAAATGCTAAATAGTAGTAGTAGTAGTAATATTATATGCAGGTACTTTATCTGTCCCTAGTGTGCTCACAATCTAAGTTTTTGTAGCTGGGGCAATGGAGTATTAAGTGACTTACCCAGGATCACAAGGTACTGCAGTGGGAATCAACTGTCAAGCTTGGTTAGCTACTCTTCCTCTCCCATGGCATCTAGAGCCCAACCCATTCTTCCACTGCCTGTGGGTCTGGAGACCTGATTTAATGTTAGATGTCCAAATTAAATTTTCAAAGGAAAGGCTGCATAAATGTAATACATTGTATTCATCTAATCTTGCATCCAATGATTGTGAGCCCATTAGGGACAGAAAAGTATCTGCAAAAATACAGTATACATATTCTACTACTACTACTTGACATTTCTAAAGCGCTACTAGGGTTACGCAGCGCTGTACAATTTAACATAGAAGGACAGTCCCTGCTCAAAGGAGCTTACAATCTAAAGGACAAATGTACAGTCAGTCAAATAGGGGCAGTCTAGATTTCCTGAAAGGTATAAACGTTAGGTGCCGCTTTGTATCTACAGAAAGGTGGTATTTCAAGTGTGGAATAAAGAAAACACAAACATTTAGACACTTGCATTGCAGAAACGTCTGAACCATGATTTTACAAAGCCAGGATATGCACGGCTAAAACTGAATAACATGCACCTGGCAAAGAGGCATCGTCTGAGCTTGTTTTGGGTGGGCCCAAAACATAAATGTGAATTCCCTATTTCAGAAGGGGAATGATTCCTAGCTTAATGCTGGGATTTACATGTTCAATTTGGAATGTCTAAGCTTCAGAAAGTGTTTCTATTGAGCAGTGCTCGACTAGAAGGATTAGAGGAGGTCTCCCCCAAAAGGAAAACTGGCCATGGATACTGGGCTCTGTGACAGCTTCAGGAAAAATAAACGTTTATGATTCTTAAAATGGCTAACAGAAACATCTTTGTTGTTATTTCATAAGATAAATATTTAAGTGTCCATTTTGACCCATTGATATTTTAATCATGAATGATTCTAAAGTGGATGCTCCTGCAGCAGGAGACCAGTACATAAGCATCCATTACTCAGTGTATTCTAGAAGGGATTCTGTTTGGGCAGATTGTGTTCTAATGTACCAGCAGAACTTGAGACATTCTGACAAGGATATCTCAGTTCCATTTGCACATTAGAGACCTGCACAGGAACGGGGCTTGTGGGAATCCTGCGGGAATCCCCTCCAGGGCTGCAGTGATCCCATGGGGATAGAAGCAGTTCTGGCAGGGTTCCCATGGAAGTGTAAGCTGCACCTGCGCCAGCCTCTCACCTACCAAGTACCAAGTCCTTCTTCCTTGCTTTAACATTGTAGATGCGGAAAGTCTTTCATTAATCCTCTCTGCTCCTGGGCTGATGCACAGGCCTCAGCTCTGATACAAGCATGAGCATCAGAAGTCACCTGACCTACTGCGTGCATGTGGCAACTTCTCAGCACACACAAACACAGTGCCAGTGAATCAGAGACAAGTCTTACATGTGTGCACCAGAGTGTTCCAAGTTCCAACTTCCATTCCTTCCTTGCCTGCAATGCTGTGGCTCAAACCCAGAGAGAGACCAAGAGAGCCAACCAGAATTTTTCTTTAGGTACAATTAAATTCTTGTGGGGATGGGTGGGGACAAGTTAAGTTCTTATGGGGATGTGTAAGATTCCAGTGGGGATGGGTGAGGACGGGTACGATTCCAGCAGGGATTGGTGGGGACAGGTTAGATTCCAGAGGGGATGGGTTAGGTTTCTGTCCCCCTGCAACTCTCTATTGCACTTCCTTTCTAAAATGCTGCTCCACACCTAACACACTGACATCCCATGATAACTCATTTATTGCACAACCTACACACAAAGAAATATAGATTAATTATGTAATGTATTCCAAATAATTATTAATACAGTTTGGAAGTGACTGTTATATTTTAAACCAATTATTTTTCCACTGAAACAGAGATTTCTATCTGAAATCAAAAAATATTTTCCATAAGGTCATAAGTAAGTGATATGGAACCACACAGATAGATTCAGCTTCAGTAACTGGAGAACAATGCTAGGGCCAGGTAGTCTTCTATGGTCTGTGCCCCGAAAATGGCAAGGACAAATCAAGATCAAGTATAAGTATGTAGTATCTCATCATACCTTATACTTTGAGTTTATCTTGTTGGGCAGACTGGGTGGACTGTACAGGTCTTTACCTGCCGTCATCTACTATGTTACTATTGGGCTCATTTTCAAAAGAGAAAAACGTCCAAAAAGTAGCATAAGTCTGCATTTGGACATTTTTCTCACAAAAACATCCAAATCAGTATTTTCGAAACCTATTTTTAGACGTTTTTCTCTGAAGTCTGCCAGAAGTGCATCCAAATCTCAAGGGGGAGTGCCAGGGGTGTGTTCGGGGCGGAACTTGGGCATTCCTAAGATTTAGATGTTTTTCAACCATAATGGAACAAAACAAAAACGTCCTGGACTAAAACTTAGATGTTTTGAGCTAGACCTGTTTTTATTACGAATAACAAATATTCAGCAGACTCTCAATTTTGTCTTATAGGGACCCTACCGCATCCAATAGTAAAGACTTCAAGGGTTCCTACATACAAGTATATTCCATCTAGTTTTCAATAGACAGTTTACTCCTTCATTATGGTATATCACTTATTTGCCTCAGCAGTGCACATAACCAACCTTCACTTAGTGTTGGAAACGCCTGCACCAAATTCTTCATAGGCTTTTGAATATCATAATATTTAAAATCAATTTTTGCCAGTTTTTATCTTCTTTATTATTTTAACTTGGAGTACTTAACTTAATGGTAGGTAATCGGACCAGGGGTTCTAACACGTCCGACATGCATGTTTCGCCAGCATGGCTTTGTCAAGGACTTCCCCCTATGCCGCTTCTAGTGCCAGCCTTGCCAGCCAGCTATGGTAGGGGCGGAGAGAGGGAGTGGTTTGGGTGAGCCTACCACATTGCCATGGATTCCCCATTTTACAAGAGGAATCCAAGTTGATTAAAAAAGAAAATAAGACATCAGCACTTACATTTGCCCCCAGGCACTAATAAGTGTTTGCTATAAGGGGCAGGTGTCGAAGCCAAGGTCCACCTCTCCCATCACCCCTCTGCAGCATCAGATTCCCTGCCCCCCTCACTGATCCCACCATGGCATCAGAACCCCCAACTCTCTCCCCCCATGCATCTGAACTGACCCATGCCACATCCTCCAAAGCATCTGATCCCCTCTTAATAACCCATAGCATCCTATTCCCCCAGGTGTACCCTACTACTACTACTACTACTATTTAGCATTTCTATAGCGCTACAAGGCATACGCAGCGCTGCACAAACATAGAAGAAAGACAGTCCCTGCTCAAAGAGCTTACAATCTAATAGACAAAAAATAAATAAAGTAAGCAAATCAAATCAATTAATGTGGACGGGAAGGAAGAGAGGAGGGTAGGTGGAGGCGAGTGGTTACAAGTGGTTACGAGTCAAAAGCAATGTTAAAGAGGTGGGCTTTCAGTCTAGATTTAAAGGTGGCCAAGGATGGGGCAAGACGTAGGGGCTCAGGAAGTTTATTCCAGGCGTAGGGTGCAGCGAGACAGAAGGCACGAAGTCTGGAGTTGGCAGTAGTCTAGAAGGGAACAGATAAGAAGGATTTATCCATGGAGCGGAGTGCACGGGAAGGGGTGTAGGGAAGGACGAGTGTGGAGAGATACTGGGGAGCAGCAGAGTGAATACATTTATAGGTTAGTAGAAGAAGTTTGAACAGGATGCGAAAACGGATAGGGAGCCAGTGAAGGGTCTTGAGGAGAGGGGTAGTATGAGTAAAGCGACCCTGGCGGAAGATGAGAGGGGCAGCAGAGTTTTGAACCGACTGGAGAGGGGAGAGGTGACTAAGTGGGAGGCCAGCAAGAAGCAGATTGCAGTAGTCTAAACGAGAGGTGACAAGGGTGTGGATGAGGGTTTTGGTAGAGTGCTCGGAAAGAAAGGGGCGGATTTTACGGATGTTGTAAAGAAAGAAACGACAGGTCTTGACAATCTGCTGGATATGAGCAGAGAAGGAGAGAGAAGAGTCAAAGATGACCCCAAGGTTTCGAGCTGAGGAGACAGGGAGAATGAGAGAGCCATCAACAGAAATAGAAAACGGGGGGAGCGGGGAGGTGGGTTTGGGGGGGAAAATGAGAAGCTCGGTTTTGGTCATATTTAATTTCAGGTGGCGTTGAGACATCCAGACAGCGATGTCAGACAAACACGCTGAAACTTTGGTTTGGATGCAAGGTGAGATATCAGGGGTAGAAAGGTAGATTTGGGAGTCATCAGCATAGAGATGGTAGGAAAAGCCATGGGATGAGATTAATGAGCCAAGGGAAGAAGTGTAGATAGAAAAGAGGAGGGGACCAAGAACAGAACCCTGAGGTATGCCGACAGGTAGAGGGATAGAAGTAGAAGAGGATCCACCAGAGTGAACACTAAAGGTGCGGAGGGAGAGGTAGGAAGAGAACCAGGAAAGGACAGAGCCCTGGAATCTAAGTGAGGACAGGGTATCGAGAAGTATGCTGTGATCGACAGTGTCAAACGCAGCGGAAAGATCAAGAAGAATGAGGATGGAATATTGACCTCTGGATTTAGCCAATAATAGGTCATTGGAGACTTTAGTAAGCGCAGTTTCGGTTGAGTGGAGAGGGCGAAAACCAGATTGTAGTGGGTCAAGAATAGCATGTGAGGAGAGAAACTCAAGGCAGCAGCGGTGAACAGCACGCTCAAGTAATTTGGAGAGAAAAGGAAGGAGGGAGATGGGTCGGTAATTAGAGGGACAAGTAGGGTCGAGTGAAGGCTTCTTAAGGAGAGGTGTGACCACAGCATGTTTAAAGGCAGCAGGGACAGTCGCAGTGGAAAGTGAGAGGTTGAGAATGTGACAGATAAAAGGAATAAGAGTAGGAGAGATGGCATTAAGAAGGTGGGTGGGAATGGGATCAGAGGAACAGGTGGTACATTTTGAGGAAGAAAGGAGAAGTGTAGTTTCCTCAATAGTAACTTCAGGAAAGGAGGAAAGGGAATGAGGGGAAGGAGAGAGAGGGAAACGGACTAGTGGAGGGAGAGGTGGCAAGGTAGAGAATGCAAGGTTTATCTTTTGAACCTTGTTGTGAAAGAATTCAGCAAGGGTCTGAGGAGATAATGAAGGGGGAGTTGGGGGAGGGGGCACCTTGAGGAGAGAGTTCAATGTGGTGAAGAGAAGTCGAGGATTAGAGCCAAGAGAGTTGGTCAGTTGGATATAATAATCTTGTTTGGCACGTAAAAGAGCAGATTGGAAGGAGGTCAGCATGAACTTAAAGTGTAAGAAATCAACAAGTGCCCGAGATTTCCGCCAGAGGCGTTCGGCGGAGCGGGTACAGGAACGTAGGTAGCGGATATTAGAAGTCAGCCAAGGTTGGGGTTTTGTACGCCTTACAGGGCGGGTCATCAAAGGTGCAAGAGTGTCTAAGGCAGAGGATAGAGTATTGTTGTAAGAAGAAACAGCCTCATTGACAGACGTGGATGGTGCCACAGTAGAGAGGAGGTTTGAAACATGGGAGGATAGAGATGAAGGGTCAATATCGTGAAGATTCCTAGATAAATTAGATAGGATAGGACGGGACTGGGAGGGAGGAGATTTAAGTGTGAAAGTTATAAGATGGTGATCAGAGGAGGGATGATCAGAGGCAAGGAAACTAGAAGGTGAACAGTTGGAGGAGAAGATGAGATCAAGACAGTGACCATTTTGATGAGTGGGGGAGGTGGAGCATAGTTGGAGATTAAAGGACGACGTTAAAGCGAGTAACTTGGAAATATAAGAGTTGGAAGGATCATTAGCAGGAATATTAAAGTCACCAAGGATGAGAGAGGGGGAGGAAGGATCATGGAAGAAGGCAAGCCAGGCGTCAAAGTCACTGAGAAAGGATGAAAGGGACTTATCAGGGGGACGATAAATGACCGCTATTCGAAGAGGCAGAGGAGAGAAAAGGCGGATAGAGTGGACTTCAAAGGAGGAAAAACAGTGAGATTGAGGTGGAAGAAGGGGTTGAAATCTGGAGGAGGGAGAGAGAAGTAGTCCAACACCACCCCCACGGCCAGCAGGGCGAGGAGTATGTGAAAATAGATAACCGCCATGGCACAGGGCTGCGACTGAAGCAGAGTCATCAGGGCAGAGCCAGGTTTCTGTTATGGCGAGCAGATGGAGGTGACGCGAGATAAAGAGGTCCTGGATATAGGGGAGTTTGTTACAGATAGAGCGGGCATTCCATAGGGCGCAAGAGAAGGGCAGAGAAGAGGAGGGGAGTAGAGGAATAGAGATGAGGTTAGAGAGGTCACGGTGAGATCTGTAGAGTTTGGATAATAGTTGGTGAGGAGGGCCAGGATTGGGATTGATGTCACCAGCTGAGAGTAAGAGAAGGAGTAAAAGACAGCGGAGGAGAGTAGGAGAGGTGTGGCCACGAAGGCGTCGAAGGCGAGAGGTATTTAGGTGGAATGGGGAAGGCAAAATGGAGGGAAGAAAGAGACGGAGATTAAAAGCCAAGAGGGAGGAAGAGGGTAGGAGAGAAGGTGAGGTGATGAAGTCAATGGATGGGAAGTGAGTTCCTGTAGCGGAGAGAGGTAGGGGGTGAGGGAAAAGATTAGGAAGGGACAGAGCTAGGAAGAGAATGTGAATAGGAGCCATAAACGATTATGGTACTTTAGCAACTGGAAAAAGATTAGATACAAAGAGAAAAATGCCCCGCGCTGGGCACCTAGAGCGGAGGCCCTGAGTGGATCGGAGTGGACCTGGGTGTCACCCCGGAGAAGGCTGTAAGGATATGCAGATGAGCTGCAAGTCCTCCACAGCACCTGAAAGGCAGCTGAAAAGAACACCTGAAAAGAACACCAGCAGCAAGGAACCCCTTAGGGTCCTCCCATAAGACCCCTACCCCTCCATGCCATTCTGATCTCCCAGCTCTTACCAGGAATTCTTGGTGGTGTAGTGGGTTTAAAATGGCTGCCATGACCCCTAACAATAATCTTGCAGTACTACCACGGTTAAGGTGACAAATAAGGGATAAATGCCTGTATTTGGCAGCTTCACCCCTAACGGTAGTACCACATGATTACTGCAAGGGGTGGTAGCAGCTATTTTGAACCCAAAACCAAGGACCACACCTTCTGCCACTGTACAAGGGACCACTAATAAGAGATGGAAGAGTAACATAGTAAATGACGGCAGATAAAGACCTATACAGTGCGTCTAGTCTGCCCAACAAGATAAACTCATTTTACATGGTATGCGATACTTTATACCCGAGTTTGATTTGTTCTTGGCATTCTCAGGTCACAGACCGTTGAAGTCTGCCCAACACTGTTCTGGTACTAATTTCTGAAGATAATGTCGAAACCCCTTAAAATTTATATTCCAGCCCATCCATATCTATTCAGTCATGATCAGGGCATAGACAGTAGAGGTCTGTCCAGCACCGGTTTTGCTTCCCAATTACCGGCGTCACCACCTAATCTCCGCTAAGATTCCATAGATCCATTCCTTCTAAACAGGATTCCTTTGTGTTTATCCCATGCATGTTTGAATTCCATTACTGTTTTCATGGGACACTGGAGGGGTGGTCTAGCTGAGGCACTCTTGAGGGATGTTCCTTGTTGCTGGTCTTTTTTCTGGGGAGTGTACCTGGGGGGATAGGATGCTTTGTGGTGGGTAGGGGAATTATATGCTTTGGAGAGTGTGGGGTAGGGCAGTTTGGAGGGTTGGGGGGGTTCTGATGCCATGGGAGGAGGGATCAAGAGAGAAACTAGTACTCTGGGAATATCAGTGTTATAAAGCTGCTCCAACACACATGTGTGTATGTGTTTTGCATGTGTGTGGGGCAACTTTTTAAAATGGCTGTTCCTACTGGAAGTAGGGACCTATCAACATATGTTACTCTGTGTTAGGCTGAGTCTCTTGTAAAATACAATGGGAATTCTCCACATCTTTTCTAAAATATGGGTCCACGCATATCAAACAGTCACAGAGGGGCATTTTTGATATGATGTCTAAGTCCCACTTTGGATGTTTTGCTCAAGACGTCCAGAATCCGCATAGCCATTTTCAAATCAGCAAAACCTCTATCTTTTCAAAAATGGGCACTCGATAGATGCTTTTGTGCTCTGTGTGTTTATTTTCTTTTTAGTACATTTTGTGAAAAAAAAGTGAAAAACACACAAAATCAAGCCACTGGGATGTAGGAGGAGCCAACATTCTTAGCAGACTGGCCACACAGACATCCTAGCAGAGCAATGAGGCATCCTCGGGGGCACTGCAGTGGACTTCACCTAAAAACTCCCAGGTACACATCTCACCATTACTCCCTTATATTGTATAGTGAGCCCTCCAAAATCCACCAAAAACCTACTGTACCCAACTGCACACCACTACAATAGCCCTTATGCCTGCAGGTGTCACCTATATGCTCCGAGTTGCATTCTGTTTATAGAATAGCACCTAAAGCCAATTTCCATGCCAAACTTTGGGCGCAAGGATTTACACCAGCTGAAACCTGGCGCAAATCCTGATATTCAGTAATACTGCCTGCATCTTTAGTGACCATCCCTGACCCACCCATGCCCTTCCCATGGCCATGTCCCCTTTTGAGTTGCACGCTAAAAGATTTGCACACGGATCTTTATTGAATAGCGTTTAGCAAGATGTACATACAGATCCTAATTGGACCCAAATAACTGCAATAATTGGTTGTTAGCACCCAATTATTGCTAGCTAACAGCTCATTACTTAAGATGCACATGCAACTTCGGCACACGTGGAAATTTATAGAATCTGAGGGTCAATATATAATATATGGAGTTGTACAGGGACAGAAATCTAACCTGTCCCTGCTGGAATTTATAGAATCTGGGGGTCAATGTAAAATTTTCCTTCTTTAGACATTTTTTGTTCATTTTGTGTAACTAATAGTTCTTCACATATATTGACCACCTTAAGTTTGCTATGAAGGACCACATTATTTTTGTTATCACTGCAGTTGGCAGTATTTATAGGTTAAGCGGATTGATGGCTGCTAAATCTTTCAGTTTTGTTTGAGATACAACATGAGATTTGAATAAAACTGTCAGCTGAATTGCCTATTAATGAGACTCCTTCAGAAAATGTTGCAAAACATTTGGAAACTCAGAAAATAGGCTAACTAGAGAGCAGGGAGTCAGCAGTTCGTTCAAGTAGATGCTTAACACAGAAACGGTTAGCCAGCTACATTATAGCTAAAATTAAGAGATATTTTAGCTGCAACTTAGCCAGCTAGCTTGTGGTTAAAACATTGCCTAGGACAAGCACAACACAAAGCGGAGATGGCAAAGAACAGAGGCCTGATGACAAGTTGAAATAGCAAGATCTTTAGTAGCTGACTCGACACAGTCCAGCTTATTTTCGAAAGAGAAAGACGCCCATATTTCGACCCAAATCGGGAGATGGGCATCTTTCTCCCATGGGCGCCCAAATCGGTATAATCAAAAGCCAATTTTGGGCGGCTTCAACTGCAATCTGTCGCGGAAACGGCCAAAGTTGACGGGGGCGTTTCAGAGGCGTGGTGAAGGCAGAACTGGGGCGTGTTTATCGGCCGAGGAGAGATGAGCAACCTCGGCCGATAATCAAAAAAAGAAAGTCGTTTTTAGCGCGAATTTGGGTCACTTTTTTTCAACCCTTTTTTTTCAAGAACAAGTCCCAAAAAAGTGCCTTAAATGACCAGATGACCACTGGAGGGAATTGGGGATGACCACCCCTGACTCCCCCAGTGGTCACTAACCCCCTCCCACCCCAAAAAAACAACTTTAAAACCTTTTTTTTCCAGCCTGTATGCCAGCCTCAAATGTCATGCCCAGCTCCATCACAGCAGTATGCAGGTCCCTGGAGCAGTTGTTAGTGGGTGCAGTGGACTTCAGGCAGGTGGACCCAGGCCTATCCCCCCGTACCTGTTACACTTGTGGTGGTAAATGGGAGCGCTCCAAACCACCCCCAAAACCCACTTTACCCACATCTAGGTGCCCCCCTTCAGCCATAAGTGCTATGGTAATGATGTAGAGTTGTGGGCAGTGGGTTTTGGGGGGGATTTGGGGGGCTCAGCACCCAAGGGAAGGGAGCTATGGACTTCAGAGGTAGTTTGCTTTGTTTTTTTTAATTGTTACATGTGCCCCCTAGGGTGCCCGGTTGGTGTCCTGGCATGTCAGGGGGACCAGTGCACTACAAATCCTGGCCCCTCCCACAACCCAATGCCTTGGATTTGGTCGTTTTTGAGCTGGGCGCCTTTGGTTTCCATTATCGCTGAAAAACGAAACTGCCCAGCTGAAATCCGCACAAATCTGATGCATTTGGCTGGCACAAACCATATTATTGGAAAAAAGATGGACGCCCATTTTTTTTTCGAAAATACGGTTTGTCCCACCCCTTCACGTACCCGTTCTCGGAGATAGATGCCCATGGAGATGGGCGTTCGTGCTCGATTATGCCCCTCAGTGTCTGTCAGCACCTTAATTGTTTCAAAGCAGCCAAACATCTGTTTCCTTGTGGGAGCTGAATTGGAATTTGATTCAGAAAGCTTATCAATAAGTCCTTTTATGGTGTCTGGGTGCTGCAACTTGCTCTCAGGCAGCCAACAACCCTTGTCGCAGGAATCGTGCCGAAACACGGCCGTGTTGGGTCAGCTAATAAAGATCTTGCTATTCCGACTTACCATCATACCTCTGTTCTTTCCCATCTCCACTTTGTGCCGTCCTTGTGTATTACTGCAGAGGTCTTTTCTTCTCTGTTTTGTTGCTGAAACATTGCCTAAACATAGCCAATAACATTGTAGCCAGCTTATATTGTGCTTAGACATACCTAGCTGCCTAAACATAGCGTGGAAAATTTCAGTTAATTGCTAACTTTCTCTATGACCCAAAACATGCAACTGTGAAAACCTACATATTGCCTTCTGGTGAAAATAAGCAGCTAGGTGCTGCACAGGCAAATATTTTCAGCCAGTTATATCTAGCCACCATCAATTTTTAAAAAAACTGACCCCACAGGGGGGAGTTCTATTAAGTAGGTGCTAACATGAAAGACTCCTGAGAAAATTAAAGAGTCATGGGATAGGAGGCAATGTCCTTCTGTGGATTAGGAATTGGTTATTGGACAGAAAACAGAGCGAAGTGTTAAATGGCCATTTTTCTCAATGGAGAAGTGTGAATAGTGGATAGCTGCAGGGATCTGTACTGGGACCAGTGCTATTTAGCATATTTATAAATGATCTGGAAATCAGAACGTTGAGTGAGGCAATTAAATATGCAGATGATACAAAACTGTTTAAAGTTGTCAAAACACATGCGGACTGTGAAAAATTGCAGGAAGACCTTAGGAAACTGGAAGACTGGGCATCCAAATGGCAGATGAAATTTAATGTGGACAAACACAAAGTGATGCACATTGAGAAGAATAATCCAAATCATAGTTGCCTGATGCCAGGGTCCACTTTAGGTGTCAGTGCTCAAGAAAAGGATCTAGGTGTCACTGTAGACAATACGCTGAAATCTTCTGCTTAGTGTGCGGTGGCGGCAAAAAAGCAAACAGGATGCTAGGAATTATTAGGAAAGGGATGCAAAATAAGTTCAGGAATATTATAAAGCCTTTGTATTGCTCCATGGTGCAACTTTATCTTGAGTATTGCAATTCTGGTCTCCGTTATCTCAAAAAAGATATAACGGAATTAGAAAAAGTTCAAAGAACAGCTACCAAAATGATAAAGGGGATAGAACTCCTCTCAATTGAGGAAAGGTTAAAGAGATTAGAGCTCTTAAACTTGGAAAAGCGATGACTGAGGGGGGATATGATTGAGGTAAATCCCGAGTGGTGTAGAACCGGGTAAAAGTGAATCGATTTTTCACTCTTTCAAACAGTACAAAGACCAGGGGACACTCAATGAAATTACATGGAAATGCTTTTAAAACAAAAAAGAGGAAAAATTTTTTCGCTCAAAGAATAGTTAAGCTCTGAAACCCGTTGCTGGAGGATGTAGTAACAGCGGTTAGCATATCTGGACAAGTTCTTGGAGGAAAAGTCTATAGTCTGTTATTGAGATGGACATAGGAGAAGCCACTGCTTGCCCTGGGACTGGTAGCATAGAATGTTGCTACTAACTGGATTTCTGCCAGGTACTTGTGACCTGGATTGGCCATTGCTGGAAGTAGGATCCTGGGCTAGATGGACCATTGCTCTGACTCAGTATGGCTATTTTTATTTTCTTATGTGTGTGTTACAGATGTAAATGTTTAGAATGCCAGTATGTAGAGGCATATGTGTGCTCATATATGCCTATATTCTGCCCAAAATGCTATTCTATAGATATGTGTGTATCTTGCATGGTGCAAGGGAGGGGTATATATGGGGCGGAGCCAGTGCAGGGCTTACACTTACACATGGAACTTATAGAATTCAAGAAGATAACATTTTCTGCTAGTGTGAGCAGGTAGGTTGAGCTGAAGACTGGGGCATCTGCAAATCAGAGAGCTACAATGGAGTACCAGTCTTCAAAGCCTTGTGGATAAGCCCTAGTATTTTGAACCTTAACCGTAATGCAACTGGGAGTCAATTTAAATGCTTAGGATGGTACAAAGAAGCCCTGTGCTGTCCCTCATACATACTCCAAAGTGGTATTTGGGAGGTCTGTGCTGCTGAGGATAGCATCTCTTATTATAATAATGGAAATGAAGATACTTAAAACACACATCAGGTTTACAGCAGGACTTCTTTGACTGTACTGCAGCCCATCCCACTAGGCTGGGATTGGCGAGATGGTACATGTCCAGGTTATAATATGCACCATCTCTCCAATCCCAGCTGAGTATGATGGGCTGCAGTACAGTCAAAGAAATCCTGCTGTAAACCTAAAGAGATAAGAAGGAAGGGGATGAAAATAAAGATAGATGGAGGAGATGAAAAGGAAGGAGGAGGAAAACAAAAGAAAAAAAATATATAGCGCATAGGAACCAGCTCAGTGGGTACTGAGCACCTTCAATTTGCTGAGCACCCTCAATATTGAGTAAGCTCCATCACTGGGTCCAGGGAGAGGTAATTTGTATTGTGTTTTGCACCCCAGTCATTATCAAATACTGGCACCTGTGATATAGAAAAAATGCACAACTAGAGGTAAATGAGTGAGTGAGGATTGGTAGAATTTTAATCAAAGTGTCTAGTATTGATTGCAGAGAGATGCAGCTAAGTCAATGAGTGGGAGAGACAGCTGCAGTGATATTAATACTGAGTGGCTAATACATCAGTGTCATCCTTGAGGATGAGATTTGGGGTCTTAACCAGGGGCATAGCCAGACTACAGATTTTGGGCGGGCCTAGGCAAGAAGTGGGTGGGCACCAAGTGTTCTCCACCCCCCAAAAAAATATCTCAGCAGGTGGGAAACGCTTCTTTCCACCTTTTCAGTCTGCAGCAGGCATGTGTAGAAAACAGAGCATGAGCAGGTGCCAGTATCATGGAGAGTACTGTTTTTGTTACCATCAAGGGGAAGTCTTCAGCTGGCTGAGCTTGGGATCCCCACCAGCTACCACCAAATGTGTGCTACTGTTGGGTGGGCCTGAGCCCTAAGTTGGTGGGCGCTGGCCCACCCAGGCCCACCTGTGGCTACGCCACTGGTCTTAACCCCCCATCTCCCAGCTTCATACAACACCTGTTTGGGAGCCCAAGACAGCAGACAGCAAGTGGTTGTCGCGTCCCACGTTCCTACCTGCTCCTCCGCCATGGGGGCGGAAGCCAGCGTCCTCCGCGGTGAGGGGTAGCGGCCCGGAGGCCTCGGCAGGGATCTGGGGGCCGCCGCAGTGATGGCCGTTCCGGCCGGGACCGAAGCCGGAGGGCGGCGACTGCGGCCACCGGTCTCTCGGTCGCCGGCTGTGGGGGCTATGTTCGTGCCGCCGAAGGAGGCGGCGCCAAGGCGCGATGGTCGGCGTCTTCTTCCCTCCCGGGCGGGAGGGCCTGGAGCTCCGCCTCTGAGGCGCCGGATTGGGAGGCCAAGTTGGTGGTCCCGCCTGGGAAATCGGACAGAGCCAATTAGAGGGGCTCTGCCGATACCCAGGGCCGGATTGGTCGGTTTTACCTACGGGGGCGGGGCGGCTGATATTGTATTGTATTTAAGGAAGGGAACTGAGCTAGCACTTTGCTTCAGGTTCTGTTCCCGAGGCCATTCTCCGTGGTTCCTGTGTTTCGTCGTTTCCCTGGTATTGCTGTTTCTGGATTTTGGACTGTTTCCTGGTTATTCCTGCCTAGCTGCCTGCCTAGACCTCTAGCCTGACTTTGACCCCCTCTGCCTTGACCTCTTGCCTGACTCCGACTTCGCTATTGCTGTCTGCCCTGATCTGCTGCCAGTTTGTGGACTTTGCTTTACCACCTGCCGCTTCTCTCCCGGTTCCAGCCAGGTCAGTCCGTCAACCCCGCGGTTCCTGAAGTCCCTTTGACCGCCTGCAGCTGGGGGCTCAACCCTTGGTGAACGGCGGTTGCCGCGGGTGAAGACTTGGAGTTGCACGGCTGTCCTCTGAGGTCCTTCTGGGCCTTGCGGGACCTAAGGGCTCACCCACCTTGTGGACAAGACAGGAACCTGAAGCCATGAGCTCGCCTACGCAACCTGACCTGCGGGACATGGCTAAAGTTCTCCAGCAGCAGCAAGAGCAGTTGAACGCCCTGTCGGGGGCCCTCCAGAACGTATGTTCTCAGCTATCTTCGGTCCAGGTACAGAACCAGGCTGCTGCGGTCCAAGGGGCCGCAGCGGCTCCCCGTCTGGGAGGGTCCTTCCCGGGACCTCGGTTCCCTGAGCCTGCACGATTCAATGGTGTTCCCGGAAGCTGCCGGGGTTTCCTCAACCAGTGCAACTTATACTTCAAGATGCAACCAGAGGCCTTTGCATCAGACCAGATAAAAGTGGCCTATGTTATTTCCTTGCTTACGGGGCGAGCCCTGGCCTGGGCATCCCCGTTATGTGAACAACAGGACCCGCTCTTGGATAACTATGCGGAGTTCCAACGTCGCTTCCGCATGGTGTTTGACCTCCCAGGAAGGCCGTCTTCCGCCGTGTCCGAACTGCTGCGGATTCAACAGGGCGAAGGGACTATTCGATTTCGGACTTTGGCAACCGAGTTGTGCTGGAATCAAGAGTCCTTATCCGCAATTTTCCTGGAGGGGCTTCAGGATCGGATCAAGGATGAGCTGGCTGGCTGGGAGGTCCCGGGGCAACTGGATGCCCTGATCTCGCTCTGTGTCCGGGTTGATACCCGTTTCCAGGAGAGGGCTAGAGCTCGAGCGGACCGGCGGAAGGGTCCCAGGGGTGTGTCTCGGTCTGGTCAGGGACCGTCCCCCCGCCGGGGCTCCCGAGACCTTAGGGAAGCCTCCGAAGAACCTATGGTTATCGGCCGCCAGCGATTGACCCCGTCAGAGAGGACTCAACGGTTGCGGGGCGGCCTGTGCCTGTATTGCGGCGAGGCGGGTCATTTCATTCGCACTTGCCCCGCAAGGCCGGGAAACGCCACTCCCAAGGCGCCCTGAGGGGAGGGGTCTTGGGGCATTCTACTCCCCTACCTGATGATTTGATAACCCTTCCGATAACTTTGCGGTGGCAGGAGACGATGGTTCACACCCGTGCCCTCTTGGACTCCGGGGCCGGGGGAAATTTCATTTGCCAGGAACTTTTGCAGCAGATGGAATGGCCCACACTGCCCTACCGACCTGCGCTGCAAGTGACATCCATCCAGGGTACTGCGTTACCCCAGCCGATCACAGAGGTGACTCCATTTTTGGGGCTTCAGGTGGGGGAGGATCACCGTGAGGAAGCTCAATTTCTGATCTTACCCCGCACCATTCATCCGGTGGTTCTGGGCCTGCCCTGGTTACGGCGCCATACCCCAGTAATAGATTGGACTTTAGGGAAGATTCAGGCCTGGGGTGCCGCCTGCGTTGAGGCCTGTTTGAAGGGCCGGGAATCCAGCTGTCCCGCGGTAGTAGCTACCCCTAGAACTGTGTCAGCCTGTCAAGCTACTCTACCTGAGGAGTACCGGGAGTTCGCGGATGTATTTAGTCCCGTGGAAGCGGATGTGCTACCGCCTCATCGGTCCTTTGATTGTGCTATTAAGTTGATGGCTGACAAGATGCCACCGCGAGGCCGTCTATATACACTGTCCCGGGAGGAAGCTAAGGTAATGCAAGCCTATATCCAGGAGAATCTCCGGAAAGGGTTCATCCGTCCCTCCACGTCCCCGGCCAGGGCATGATTTTTTTTTGTGACCAAGAAAAATGGCTCCTTGAGGCCCTGTATTGACTATCGGGGCCTAAATGCCATCACCGTGAAGGACCGATACGCTCTGCCTCTTATCCCAGAGTTGTTTGATCGGTTGCAGGGGGCCCAGATCTTCACCAAGTTGGATCTCCGTGGGGCCTACAACTTGGTCCGTATCCGGCAGGGGGACGAATGGAAAACTGCATTTAATACACACGAGGGGCATTTCGAGTATCGGGTGATGCCTTTCGGCTTGTGTAACGCTCCCGCAGTGTTCCAAAGGTTCATAAACTTCGCTCTCGAGGACCTGCTGTATACTACGGTAATTGTTTACTTAGATGACATCCTGATCTTCTCCAAAGATCCCATGGAGCATGTGACCCACGTTCGAACTGTCCTTCAGCGCCTACGACAATTCCGCTTGTTTGCCAAGCTCAGCAAATGCTCCTTTCATCAGCAGTCTCTGCCTTTTCTGGGACATATTCTGTTACCAGGGGGTCTGCAAATGGATCCAGATAAACTTTGCGCTATCCGGGAGTGGCCTCAACCCCAGGGCCTGAAGGCGCTGCAACGGTTCCTGGGGTTTGCGAATTACTACCGTCAATTTATTCCTCACTATTCGCAACTGACAGCTCCTTTGACAGCGCTCACCAGGAAGCATGCAGATGTCCAGAACTGGCCAGCTGAGGCGCAAGCAGCATTTAGTCAATTGAAGAAAGCCTTTGAATCGGCCTCCATCCTTCAGGCTCCGGATCCTGACAAGCCATTTGTGGTAGAGGTGGACGCTTCTGCCTTGGGCCGTCCTCTCTCAAGTTAACGCCAAGGGCCGGTGTCAACCTTGCTTTTTCTTCTCCCGTAAGTTCTCCCCAGCGGAACGCAACTATATGGTGGGGGACAGAGAACTGCTAGCCTTGAAGTTAGCGCTGCAAGAGTGGAGACATTTGCTGGAGGGGGCAGAGCACCGGTTTACGGTGATTACGGACCACAAGAATCTCTTGTATCTGCAGGAGGCACAATGGCTGAATCCTCGACAAGCCCGTTGGTCACTGTTCTTCGCCAGGTTCCGGTTTCAGCTTGTATTCCGGTCAGCCGCCCAGAACACCCCTGTGGACTCTCTCTCCCGAGCCTTTGAAGCTCCAGAGAACATTGAAGAGCTTCATCCTATGCTGGATCCCGCCTGCCTCAGTGCGGCCCCTGGAGGGGTCGCCCCGTTACGGAAGTTTGTGCCTCCACAGGACCGTGGAAAAGTAATGAATTGGGGACATTCTTCCGTATGGGCCGGACATTTTGGGTTCTGTAAGACCCTTCGTCTGATTTCTCGACAGTACCAGTGGCCTCACATGAGGCAAGATATCCTTCAGTTTGTCACGACCTGCCCTACCTGTGCCCAGACTAAGTCTGTGGTGGGGCGTCCCTGGGGAGACCTGCAGCCGTTGTCCATTCCTACAGCTCCCTGGGAGGAATTGTCTATGGATTTCATTACGGACCTTCCCCGCTCCCAGGGCCACACCGTGATTTGGGTGGTGGTAGACCGGTTCTCCCGTATGGCACATTTTGTTCCCCTGCCAGGGCTTCCATTGGCAGCATTGTTAGCCCAGCAGTTCATCCAGCATATCTTCCGGCTCCATGGGCTACCTGTCAGGATCATCAGTGACCGTGGAACCCAGTTCACTTCACGATTCTGGAGAGCCCTGTGTTCCGCTCTGGGGGTTGTTACCCATTTCTCCTCGGCCTATCATCCACAGACCAACGGTATGGTGGAACGGATTAACCAAACGCTGAAAGGGTTCTTGCGGGCCTTTGTCAACAAGCGGCAAGACAACTGGGCATCCCTTCTTCCTTGGGCCGAGTTTGCCTATAACCACAGTGAACATTCCGCCTCGGGGCAATCTCCGTTTTTCATGGTCTATGGACAACACCCGCAGCTTCCATCACCCATTCCTTCTGACTCCTCTACGCCCATGGTCACTCAAACTCTGGCGGACCTACAAGGAGTCTGGACTATGGCACGTGAACAACTACAAAGAGTGGCCGCCAAGTACAAGTCGTTTGCTGACCGACATCGGCGTCCCGCTCCGGTATTGCAGCCGGGGCAAAAGATTCGGTTAAGCACTAAATAACTAAGGCTCCGGGTACCCTCTCGGAAATTGGGGCCCCGGTACATTGGGCCGTTTACTATCCAGTCTCGTATCGGAGCGGTGACATACCGCCTGCGGCTACCTAGTACTCTGCGGGTTCATAATGCCTTCCATGTTTCTCTGCTGAAGAGTTTCCGGGGATCCAAATGGCATCCACAGAATAAAGAATCTGTCGTTCCGGAGGCTGACCCCGATCCCGAGTATGAGGTTGAAAAAATCATTGACTCCAAGAGGCGGCGGGGGAAGCTGCACTACCTGCTATCTTGGAAGCATTTCGGTCCCGAAGACAATTCCTGGGAACCAGCTACCAATGTACATGCTCCGGAGTTGGTAAGGGCTTTCCATGAGCGTTATCCTCTTAAACCTGGCCCCGGGAGGAGGGGGGCCTCCGGGGGGGATACTGTCGCGTCCCGCGTTCCTACCTGCTCCTCCGCCGTGGGGGGCGGAAGCCAGCGTCCTCCGCGGTGAGGGGTAGCGGCCCGGAGGCCTCGGCGGGGATCCGGGGGCTGCCGCAGTGATGGCTGTTCCGGCCGGGACGGAGGCCAGAGGCCGGCGACTGCGGCCGCCGGTCTCTCGGTCGCTGGCTGTGGGGGCTATGTTTGTGCCGCCGAAGGAGGCGGCGCCGAGGCGCGATGGTCGGCGTCTTCTTCCCTTCCGGGCGGGAGGGCCCGGAGCTCCGCCTCTGAGGCGCCGGATTGGGAGGCCAAGTTGGTGGTCCCGCCTGGGAAATCGGACAGAGCCAATCAGAGGGGCTCTGCCGATACCCAGGGCTGGATTGGTCGGTTTTACCTACGGGGGCGGGGCGGCTGATATTGTATTGTATTTAAGGAAGGGAACTGAGCTAGCACTTTGCTTCAGGTTCTGTTCCCGAGGCCATTCTCCGTGGTTCCTGTGTTTCGTCGTTTCTCTGGTATTGCTGTTTCTGGATTTTGGACTGTTTCCTGGTTATTCCTGCCTAGCTGCCTGCCTAGACCTCTAGCCAGACTTTGACCCCTCTACTAGCCACCTGCCTTGACCTCTTGCCTGACTCCGACTTCGCTATTGCTGTCTGCCCTGATCTGCTGCCAGTTTGTGGACTTTGCTTTACCACCTGCCGCTTCTCTCCCGGTTCCAGCCAGGTCAGTCCGTCAACCCCGCGGTTCCTGAAGTCCCGTTGACCGCCTGCAGCTGGGGGCTCAACCCTTGGTGAACGGCGGTCGCCGCGGGTGAAGACTTGGGGTTGCACGGCTGTCCTCTGAGGTCCTTCTGGGCCTTGCGGGACCTAAGGGCTCACCCACCTTGTGGACAAGACAGTGGTTTGCTGATATTCTTAGATTCTGAGTTCAGCCACATGCTTGGTGCAGGTGAAGACGATGAAGGGCAGGTGTATTTGGAGAGGAAGTCTGTAGAACCTCACTTATTCATTGTAACACTATCAGGGAGTCGGAGGCTGGGGTAAGGGGTGTACCCTCAATTACTGATTATGTTCTGGACAACTTCCTTGACTTTAGCAATTTACAAATATAAAACATTTGAAATAAAGATACCTAAAACATACATCATGTAATATTCCAAATAGATAAATGGCCAAAAATTGCACAGCAGTTAAAAAAAAGAAAAAAACCTATACAATTATACAATCACTATTACAAAAAGACCCTTCAAACCATTTCCTCTCCACATCTAAAATAAGACTCCTAATGGAAGTAATCACCTTGACTGAAATAACTCCCAGGAATAAAATCTTGGGCTATTGAATGAGAGACATCATCAGTGTACAAATTAAAAATGGTCTGCTGTCATCTAGTACAAAAAAAACGTGAAGGAACTTTGAAGAAAGAGCCTCAAGAAATGACCTGTGTACAGTAGGAGGACAATAACTATCATAATCCCAAGTACAGACATAACAAGATGTAAGTTTGATAGGTATAAATAATGTAGATCCCCTACGGGTGAGGTTTATAAAAGAGGGTGGTACAATAATAAAATCACGGTGTAGGGTCCCACGGTAAACACTCACCACTTAGGGAAGGTACAAAGAAAGATGGGGAAATTCTGTATATTATACAGTGTGCAATTCAAGATGTTAAACGAATTTCCCTAGATGTTTACCCCTCTAACGTCCATCCTGGGTCGTCTCACTTTTTCCGAGTCCTGGACACCCTCCAACGCTCCTCCGATTTTCTTCGGGCCAAAAATCAAAATCGAGGCCCAGGCTTCAGTTTGCAGTCTACCGGGACTCCAGGACCCTATCGTGCATGCGCGCGCGCGCACACACACGCAAGGCCGGCCCAGAGGCAGCTGGCTTCAGCTCTCCCCAGCTCCTCTCTCGATCGCGGTGGCACGCCACTTGCGCCAGCCGCGATTTCAGCTGCTCCTGCTGCCTCCTGCCCGTCTTCAGCCCCAGGACTTGCTCCAGTCCTGAAACGGGACTCAAGAACGCCGAAGCAAGCCTGGGGAAGCCCTGAATGTCCCAAAATCGGCCCCGAAAATGCTGGACCTGCAAAGGGTCAAAGAAACACAATGGGGCACATCCAAATAGGCCCCAAAGTTGCCAGCTAGACCCCGGAGGGCCCTAGCAGACCCAGGATAGCTCAAAAATCACTGTGGCCATCCAGGATCACAGGTAAGCCCCCTTAAAGGGACAGGCATTAATTATTTTTTTTTTACTACCCCATTTACAATAATATAATGTTATGAGATATCACTTTACTTACTCCTTTCCATGGGGCAAGCCTGCACCCAATTCATGTTACAATAGGCTTTCAAAATATAACAGTAGTGATCTTACCTCTCTTGAAGTGCTAGCCCATGATGATATTAACTAGGAGCTGGGAGTAGCTTGCAGGTTATCAGCAAAGCTAGAGAGTGCCAGCAGGAACAGAATGGGAAAGGAACAAGTTATGCAAACCTCTCCTCCAGCTGCTCCTCATCTCATGGGTGATCCCTCAGGGTAAAGACACCATTTTCCCTCATTTCACTTGCATCCACGAATTTCAGTATTGTCACTATTACAACTAGTAAGATTCAACCACTTAAATTATAAAATTTCCATTGAAGAATTACCCTCCATGGGAAACTGTAGTATGTCCATGCCACTTGTGGTCGTGCCTCTGCATCCAGACTCACCTTCCCTTCTGGTGATCAGGCTCCGCGGCTTCTCTGGGCTGCCTCCTTCCTGCACAGTTGCCTCTGTTATCACTTTCTCTGTGCTCGAAGCCTCACTCTGGTATTCAGTGTGCTCCAAGCCTCTTCCCTGAAGCCATGACATCATCAGTGAGGGCTCTCATAAGGAACGTTGGAACATTCAAACTTTCACTTTGAAACAAAAGGTCTCCTTGTGATTTCTTTCACTTCTAGCCTGTTCTTGCCTTGTTTCTTGCTGTGTATCTAGCCTTGCTTCTTACCTGTGCTTGCTTTGCCTCTTGTCTTCTTTCCAGTTGTGTTTCAGTCTTGCCTCAGTTTGTTCCTGCTTTGTCCTCAGCCTTACCTCAGCTTGTTCCTACTTTGTTCTCAGCTTTGCCTCAGCTTGTTCTTGCCTTGTTCCCAGTTTTGCCTCTGTTTGCTCCTGTTTCCTCTGCCTTGCTTACAAGTTCCATCCCTGCCTATAAGCTTCAGACCTGTTTCCAATTTCCAGCCCTGCTATCTGGTTCCTGCCTTGCTTCCAAGCTCCAGTCCAGTTTTCCAGCCAAGCCTACTCTGTTCCTGGTTGCTTCTCCAGCCAAGTCCTGCCTTCAAGTTCCAGAATTCCAGCTTTGCTAACCAGCTCCAGTCCAGCTTTTCAGCTCCAGCCTTGTCTGTCTCTAGTCTGAGCCTGCATTGTCTAGTATCAGTCCTAGCCTGGGTGATTTGCGTGGTGCAAGCCGTACTCCGGCAGTGGCCCAAGGGCTCACTTTCTCCTTGAATTTGTGATAGATTGCAAAGGCCTTGAGCTCGGCAGAATCACTCGTCCTGTGGATGCAGATGCTTCAGCAAAGAGCTTTCCAGATTCATTACAAACTTGATGCCTTTTGAGACTGGCTTTCCACTCCTGAGGCAAGGGCCAGCATAGAGCTTCTTTTTGGTCCTGGTTCCAGTTCCAGTCCAGCTCCTGGTTCCAGTCTTGATTCCTGTCCAGGCTCCGGTTCCAGTACTGCTCTTGATTACAATCTAGGCTCTGGTTCTAGCATTGCTCCTGATTCCAATCAGGGTTCCAGTTCCAACATAGCTCTTGATTCCAGTCGGGGCTCCTGTTCCAGCACAGCTCTTGATTCCAGTCTGGGTTTCAGTTCTGGCACAGCTCCGGATTCCATTCCGTGTTCCAGTTCCAACACAGCTTCTGATTCCAGTCCGGGCTCCAGTTCTAGCACAACTCTTGATTCCAGTCTGGGTTCCGGTTCCAGCACAACTTCTGATTCCAATCTGGGTTCCGGTTTCAGCACAGTTTCTGATTCCAGTCTGGGTTCTGGTTCTGGCACAGCTCCAGATTCCAGTCTGGGCTCTGGAACAGCTCCAGATTCCAGCCTGGGTTCCAGCACAGCTCTGGATTCCAGTCCAGCTTCCGGTTCTGGCACAGCTTCTGATTCCAATCCGGGTTCCGGTTTCAGCACAGTTTCTGATTCCAGTCTGGGTTCTGGTTCCGGCACAGCTCCAGATTCCAGTCCGGGCTATGGAACAGCTCCAGATTCCAGCCTGGGTTCCAGCACAGCTCTGGATTCCAGTCCGGCTTCCGGTTCTGGCACAGCTCCGGGTTCCAGTCCTGGTACAGAACCGGATTCTAGTCTATATTCCAGTTCCAGCACAGCTCCTGACTCCAGTCCATGTTCCAGTACAGCAGCTGCTCCAGCACAGCATCCTACTTCCTTTGACACTTATGAATAACATCACTTGGATTCTGATTTGTCTGCCGTCACCTCGACCACCGCTAGTGTTCTCGATGATGCATCCTGGAACACTGGATTATTGGCTAGAGCCTACCCTGAGCAGCAGTGACAAAATCTTCATGTCAGAAGGGCCAATGGTTGCAGATCCCCTCCTGGGAGGAGGGTTCCTTCTGAGTAAGACCTCTTCTCTTGATGCATCCAAGACTCAGACCCTATCTAGCGGTTGTCCTAAAAAGTCTCTTCAAGCTCCAATGTCTTGCACCATGCTGGAAGAACAGGACCCTAGATATGGGGTTCAGGACGTCACTGATTCCAGGGGGTTGATGGTCTTGAGGACAGCCCATGAAAATCCGCTGGCTGTGGTATTGCTCCATTCCTGTCTACAAGATCCAGTCTTGTCTTAAAGTTCCAGATTTGCTCTCAACTTCCAGTCCAGTAATCCATGTTCATCTCCTGAAGCCTATCAGTAGGTTCCACCACAGTTACCCTTGGAAACCCGGATCTTTTGTGGGGACCATGGGAGCATTGAGGGGGAGGTACTGTCATGACTGTGGTCATGCTCCTGCATCCAGACTCACCTTCCCTTCCGGTGGTCAGGTTCCACGGCTTCTCTGGGCTGCTTCCTTCCTGCACAGTTGCCTCTGCTATCACTTCCTCTGTGTTCCAAGTCTCACTCTGGTATTCAGTGTGCTCCAAGCCTCCTTCCTGAAGCCATGACATCATCATCAGTGAAGGCTTTCATAGGAACATTTGGACATTCGAACTTTCCCTTTGCAACAAAAGGTCTCCTTTTGATTTCCTGACGGTTTGCATTTGTTGCACTTCTAGCCTGTTCTTGCTGGTTTCTTACCATGTATCTAGCCTTGCTTCTTGCCTGTTCTTGCTTTGTCTCTTGCCTTGTTTCCAGTTGTGTTGAAGCCTTGCCTCAGCTTGTTACTACTTTGTCCTCAACTTTGCCTCAGCTTGTTCCTGCCTTGTCCTCAGCTTTGCCTCAGCTTGTTCCTGCCTTGTTCCCAGTTTTGCCTCTGTTTGTTCCTCTGCCTTGCTTACAAGTTCAGCCCTGCCTATAAGCTCCTGTTTCCAAGTGGAGGAGTGGCCTAGTGGTTAGGGTGGTGAACTGAGTTCGATTCCCGGCACAGGCAGCAACTTGTGACTCTGGGCAAGTCACTAAACCCTTCATTGCCCCATGTAAGCCGCATTGAGCCTGCCATGAGTGGGATAGCGCGGGGTACAAATGTAACAAAAAAAAAAAAAAATTTCCAGCCCTGCTATCTGGTTCCTGCCTTGCTTCCAAGCGCCAATCCAGTTTTCCAGCCAAGCTTGCTCTGTTCCTGGTTCCTTCTCCAGCCAAGCTTGCTCTGTTCCTGGTTCCTGCTCCAGCCAAGCTTGTTCTGTTCCTGGTTCCTGCTCCAGCCAAGTCCTGCCTTCAAGTTCCAGAATTCCAGCCTTGCTTACAAGCTCCAGTCCAGCTTTCCAGCTCCAGCCTTGACTGTCTCCAGTCTGAGCCTGCATTTCCTAGTATCAGTCCTAGCCTGTGATTCACCTGCTGCAAGCCATACTTCGGTAGCGGCCCAAGGACTTTCTTTCTCCTTGAATTTGTGACAGTTACTATGTAACTTTATAAGTTTAAATGCTTTGAAAATATGCCTCTACGTCTCACTGAAACATGGCTTCACCCAAGTGATATGTTATTTTATTTTTATACAATTTACATCAAGGAGTTACACTTGATTGGAAAGTATTTTCTCATATATTAAAGAACATAATTAATGCTAAATTCCTCATAAATCTATACTCAAATCCACTTTAAAGAGAGACAGGAGTGGCCTAGTGGTTAGAGTAGTGGACTTTGGTCCTGGAGAACTGGGTTCAATTCCCACTGCAGGCACAGGCAGCTCCTTGTGACTCTGGGCAAGTCACTTAACCCTCTATTGCCCCAGGTACAAATAAGTACCTGTATATAATATGTAAGCCACATTAAACCTGCTATGAGTGGGAAAGCACAGGATAGAAATTTAAGAAAAATAAAATATTATAGGAGTAATAAAAGGAAATGAAAAAATTAAGGAAATTTAACATCTAGGAGACATTCTAACAAGGTTAATTCTATTTCACTCCTTCAAGTCTTTTAGATGTTACAAATGATGTTAATTGTGATGGGTCTATGAAAACATATTTAAGAGAATTATAACATACTATGCATATATAAGGAAAACGAAGATAAAAGGTGGCTCCTAGTCTCAATACTTCTGGCTTCAGTATCAAAAATTGTTTACGTTTTCTTTGTGTTTCTTTTGAAATATCTGGAAATAACGATATCTTAAGTCCCAAAAACATTTTATCTTTATGTTTAAAGAACATTTTAAACAGCCATTGTTTGTCTGGCAGTAAAGCAACTTTAGCTACCAACATTGCGGCAGTTGCTTGTTCCGTATCAGAAGTTTCTAGAAGATCTGTAACATTCAAAAAATCCTGTTGTTGCTGCAATTGATCTTGAATTTTAGATGGCACATAATAAACTTGAGTAAGAGGTGGGAGATTTACTTCTGGTATCTCCAAAACCTCTTTAAAGTAATGATGTATCATTGCCAAAGGCTTAATCATTTTAAGTTTTGGAAAATTTATGAATCTTAGATTGTATCTTCACATATGATTCTCATAATTTTCCATTTTGTTCTTAAAGTTTATGATATCTTTCAAAATAACAGTCTGAGTATTCTCT
Organism: Microcaecilia unicolor; assembly: GCF_901765095.1. Lineage (NCBI taxonomy): Eukaryota > Metazoa > Chordata > Amphibia > Gymnophiona > Siphonopidae > Microcaecilia > Microcaecilia unicolor. The sequence continues at coordinate 377,032,680 of NC_044031.1, forward strand.
ACTTTCAAAACTTTTCCTTCTGCCTTATCAACCTTTACAGAACATAATTTAATTTCAATATCAGTTTTATCTATTTTCTTTTCAATATTAATAACTTTTTGAGTTAGTGCTTTGGTTTGTTGAAATTGTGACTGAACCATTTGGGAGATCAGGTCCCACAAGGAATCAAGAGTCACCTCAGAGGGTTTCTCTAAAATCGGTAAAGGCATATCTAACAAGACTGTTTTCTGCCCATTATCTGTTTCTACCTGTTCTGCACCAGAAATCATCGGCTTCCTTCCTTCCAGAGACATCGGAAGTCCCTCTGGATCCCTTTGAGGATGTTCAATGTGGGCTTCACTCGAAGCCAGATCAGATCCTCTCTTTAGCGTCTGTCTGCTCGCTGCTTCAGAGGGGGAACTTGTCCGAACTGGTTGTGGAGGCAGAGCTCTTGCTTCGGGGCTCAGAGTGACATCAAGTCCGGGAGACGCCAAAGGCTCCTCCACTATGCCGGTGTCTCCTACGGAACCGCTCCCAAGCATTCTTCCTTGCACTGGCGTCCTCAGAAAGCGGTCAATTAGACCAGAAGGTAAGGAGGTAGGTGTTGGGGAAGCCTAACCCTCTGCTTTCCCTCTTCTTTTTGGCATTTTGCTGTTAAGAAGAAACGAGGACTACAATGCTCCTAAATGCGTGAGGCCATCTTGGATGTCTCCCGACGTTTACCCACCCCAGTGACATGTTGACTCTTGTGGATGCTTCCCCTCTGGGATTTTCCTTCCTTTAATTCCCTGGCCAAGCATGACAAGGTGGGGGTGTGGCTTTCATCTATTCAAATTACCTTCAAGTCTCTTCTTGTAGCTTTTCCCCCTTGCTCTTTCTGATGTAGGGATTCTATGTTTCTTCAGCTCTGATTCATCCTTTTACCTTGCTACCGTCTACCACCCTCCTTCTCGACCTTAAACTCCTTAGAGGAGATCTCTGCTTTTATCTCTGAAACTATCACCCTCTTTGATTCACTGCTCATCCTAGACAATTGTAACATTCCCACATCTGGTTCTCATTCCTCCTTTTTCTCCCTCCTGGACAACTAGATCTCACCCAACATGTTTCCGTACCCACCCACACAGCTGGTAACACTTTGGATTTGATATTTGCACACTCTTCCTCCTCTTTCAAGCACTTGCAGTTGGACTTAGCATGGTATTCCTGGACCAATCATGCTCTTCTTCACTTTTCTATCCCCCTTCTTGTCTCCTCTCCCTTCCACCCCACCACACCACACTGCCCTCCCAATGGATTCTTACTGATGACGCTCTTGCCTCCTTACTGTTCTTTCTTTCTTCCCTGCCACGTTTAGTATCACCAACCCTCTCTCACTTTCACCCTTGGTTCATAGACTGAACAGTTACCTCCACCAGGCTCTGGACACTGTTGCCCCTATTCGGCCACCTTCGCATAAACATAACATTACTGCTCCTTGGTTTTCTTCCTCACTTAGATTTCACAAGAAACAGCTCCGTAGCGCAGAGCATGCCTGGCGTAAATTTAATTCCCCAGCTACCTCAGATATCTTTCATGCCCGCTATCAGTATAGAACCCTTTTACACCAAGCTAAAAGGTGCAAGCCCAGTGTTCCCCTTTCCAAGCAGCCTCCTCTCAGGCCTCCACCATTGTCACCACCCTTTTTATGTGACCTCCTTCATACCCATGCCCAATTTTGTTGTTGTCCTCCTGATCTTCCTTCACAGTACTATCCCTGATCTCCCTCAAGCATGCTCTCACCACTACACAACCCTGTGGCTCTGCCCTTGATCCATGGCCAGCATTTCTTTTTAAACATATCTCTCCTCAAATTCTCCCTCTTCTCCTTCCCCTAGTTCAGCTTAGTTTATCCACTGGCCAAGCTCCCACCTCTTGGAAACATGATCTAATTACTCCTCTCCTTAAAAACCCACTCTGGACCTAGCTGGCCTGGCCAACTATCAGCCAATTTCATACCTTCTGTTTCTCTCCAAATTATTGGAAAAGATTGTTCATCTTCATCTTACTGATTTTCTTGACTCCTCTCTTATTCTTCATCCATACCAGGAAGGTTTCTTTATAGCTCTCTATGACTCCATCAGAATATCTCTAGACCAGCGCTTCTCAGTTGTTGTAGTTTGCCTTGACTTATCCTCTGCTTTTGACTTGGTTGATTACTCTCTTCTTTTATCACATCTCCGGATTATTTCCGATCTGACGAAGAAGGGCAACCTTCGAAAGCTAATCAAGAAATGTATTAAGTTATGTCCAATAAAAAAGGTATCATCTTATTTTCTTTTCCATGTTTTATTTTGTTTGATTTCTATTGATAACCTTAAGAGTGGACTAACACGGCTACCACACTCCTCTACTTAAGATACAGTCAAAATCCTCAGGGTATTTTTTGACAGCCAGCTCATTTTCAAACTACAGATCAATGCCCTTGTTAAAGCCTCCTTCTTTTCACTTTATCGCAAATGTGCTGTTCGCTCCCTCTTTTCGCTCTCATCCATTTGGGCCCTTCTCCTTGCACTTGTAATTACTCACCTGGATTACTGCAACTCTTTGTATGCTGGTTTACCACTTCAGTCTTTAAAGCATCTTCAATTATTGCAATCCACAGCTGTCCATCTTCTTCATCATGCAAAGCCTTTTGACTATATCACTCCCCTGCCTTATCAAGAACATTGGCAAGCATGTATTCAGTTTAAACTCCTAATCTTACTGTTCAAATCCCGCCTTCTGACTGCCCTGATTACCTTTCCTGCCTCCTCATCTGCTGCACATCTCACTCCCTCTGCTCCACAAATGCTGGTCTACTTCAACTTCCCCTTCCCTCTGTCATCAGACTTGAATCCATATATGCACCAGCTCTCAGTTATGCTGGTCCCAGACTATGGAATGCACTACCCACTCACCTTCACTCAGTATCCTCCTAAACCAAATTCTGAAAACTCACCTCTTCTCTCTAGCCTACCCTGCTCATTCTTGGCTTCACTTTGCCTTTCTCCAGCAACATATGCTTGTTTTATTGTAAATTGCTCTGAAGCCATATTTGGGCATAAAGCTGTACAACCATCCATGTAAAATAAATGTGTTGAAATCATTACAGGTGGCACAAAATGCCACACCAAGAGTCATAAGTGGATGTCCGCATTTTTCACATATGACACCTATATTAAAGAAATTACATTGGCTGCGAATTGAACAGCGGGTTCATTTTACGATTTTACTGCTGGTTTTTAAGTCATTGAATATCTGTGTCTCAGTGATGGTATCATCAAATCTGAAATTATATCAAACTCTCATAGCACTAAGGTCAGCAAATTAGATATTGTTAGACATTCCTACTACTAGTTCTGTTAGACTGGAAGAATATAAATCTTCTGTGTCTTTTATAATTGGACCCAGGAGGTGGAATGCTTTACCTCTGCAAATAAGGGAGATTCAAACAATAGGATGATTTAAAAGAGAGTTGAAGACCTTTCTCTTTCAACAGTCATATGGCACAAATTAAGATTGTAACTGGTGAATAGAATGGAATAACATGATCTGAACTGGTAGGTTTTTTTTTTTTTTTGAATTATAGAATGTTTTTATGTTTGATTTTTATTTGTTTTTTGTTTGTTCGTTTTTGTTTTTTAATTATAGAAGGTTTTTATGTTTGTTATTTCTGTTGGTTTTTATTTGGTTTTAGACTGTGCATGTTGCATGTAATCCACTCAGAATATTAAGGGACCCTTTTACGAAGCAGCAGTAGGGTTACTGCGTGGATAGCGCGCTAAAACAGCACTAAGTGCCTGGCAGTTCTTCTTATTTTGGCATGCGTGATTTCCTGCTCTATAAGATACATTTTCTATTTTCTAATGCAGGGGTATTCCCAGTGGTAATCAGCAACATGGCCATATTGGCGGGCGCTGCCCTATTACTGCTGGGTTAGTGCGTGAACCTTTACTGCCTATTAAATAGGAGGCAGTAAGAGCTCATGTAGTAAATGGCCAGGCACTAATTTGGAAATTAGCCCCTGGACACTATTGCTGTAAATGTAAAAGTGTTTTTTTTGCAGCTGTGCTAAGTGGTGGCTGAAGCATGCAGGAAAACCACATGCTACAGCTACTGCCGACCACCTAAGACACTGCAGAATGTGAATACCTGAATAAATAAATCAGCAATGTTTGGGCTATATAGTAAAACTAGGTGGCCAGTTGAACTGAGGCAAACTGAACAGCCTCGAGTCTGCCCTGTTGAATGCATGGATTTGTAATTCTAAGGGAAATCAATGGGACAAGCAGGGCTACACCTTCATGCATGCCGAGGGGTAAGACAGGGCTAGAGCAATCTGATGGACGTGAGGTAAGTTTGCAACTGTAGGTGTAACCAGGGGTGTAGCTACAGGGTGGCCACGGGGGCCTGGGTCCCTGCAAATTTCATCCGGGCCCCTAGTTTGGCTGGCAGAGGTCCCCAACCCCCACCAGCCGAAGCCTTCTTCAGTGCCGGTCTCCGGCGCAGCTGCATTCACTGCCTGCCCCCTGCTCTTCTTTCTTCTTGCTCCTCCTGTGCACGCTGACGCCCACCCGGAAAGGTATTTGTTTGTGAGGGGAAGCGGCAAGGAGGCGAGGCAAGACGAGGCGGTGGGGGGTGAGGAGGCGAGGCGGTGGGGGGGACGAGGAGGTGAGGCGTGGCGGTGAGGGGGTGGCACTCAAAACTTTCCCCCAACCTTGGGCTCTGGCCCCCTTCCACTGTGAGGTCTGGCTACGCCCCTGGGTGTAACAGATGTTAATATATCAACATTAAGGAGTATAGTTATAAACATGGACTACTGTTAAGATGTGTTACTTTACCACTAGCCTGCTATTTTAGAACAGTAGCCTAGTGGTTAGCGCAGTGGACTTTGATCCTGGGGAACTGAGTTCAATTCCCACTGCAGCTCCTTGTGACTCTGGGCAAGTCACTTAACCCTCCATTGCCCCTGGTATAAAAATAAGTACCTGAATATATGTAAACTGCTTTGAATGTAGTTGCAAAATAACCTCAGAAAGGCGGTGTATCAAGTCCCATTTCCCTTTCCCTTTTATGCAATGCCACCTAGGCATATGTCTACTAAAGCACTCTAGTAAATGAACTTAGTGCATGTAAGATGAGACTTTCCTACGCTCTAAGCCCATTTCTAGTGCACCCAGGAAAAGCAGCAATTTCCAGTATTTCTCTTTCAGGTCGTGTGCTAATGTTCACATCAGAATGCATAACCTGAAAGAAAAATTGACAGGGGAGCCCTTACTAAGGGCTCCCGTATTCTGGATTTGCTAGCGGCTAACCAATTAGAGAACGTAATCGGAACACGCTATCTGGACAACACATCCACATCCATTCTCTGCCCCTTACACGCCCCCCTCCAGAAAATAAACACAAATAAATAAATACCACGAGCAAACAGCTTACTTACTGCAAAACACTTTAATGGTAAGTGTAGGGCTTAATGTCCTTTAGTAGACATACCCCCTAGTTTAACAGTAAAATAACTTGCCTTAATGGTAGCCCACGTTGATAACTTCTGCATTGCTATTGGTTTTTCAGTCAGCAAACTCACTAGAGCTCAAAGGAGCAAAACAGATACTTGTGAATAAAAAAATCAGCTGTGGCTTAGATATCATTTTTGGGTAGAGTGGAGCAGTTTTCTTTTGCTGTATCTTAAACATGCTGTAGTTATCTGAGAGAGGGTTTACAGCATTCTTCACATCGACCTTCTTTTTCAAATTCAATTCAAATCAATTCTTGTATACCGCTAATATCCCCTTTCCAGGGTTTAGTGCGGTTTACATTCTAGGTGAGACAAAAGCAAATAGTGTTAGTGTGAGGTATGAGAACATTAAACCTGAAAGAAATCTGTACATACCGCAAGGGACCGTTCATAGAATGAGCAGGGGCTACAGAGGGGTGGAAGAGGGAAGATAGCCAGGAGTCAGCTCAGGGCATTGTGTCATTCCAAGGGCTGCTGACTCTTATCGGAACAATAGGTCCCAGGGGATGCAAGAGCTGATGTAATCAAGTGATCAAGTCTCCTTTTCCTACGTTTTATAGAACCATCTCATTACACAAATGCAGAGTCTCTGCTTATAATGGAAAGCTACTGGGTCATTGACTAGGTCAGGTGGCTCTAGTAAAAGATTTTGCCCTCTGCTTGCACACAATATAATCCCATTGGTTATTCTTATCGACTTTGGGATTGTGTGTGTGTGTGTGTGTGTGTGAGTGAGGGGAAGGGGCAGGGGGGAGGGGAAGCATGGGGGAAGGGAGGTCACACCGCTGCTTTTCCCTGCATGCATCAATGTCAGGCAACATTCTTAGTATATGAAGTACATGTGGTTAAGGACATTGCATGCTCATACCCTGTCACATCTGCTCCCTCCTTCTCCCTCTCATGGCATCCTTGCATGAAGAAATGTATAGATATCTACTAGTGTATAACCCCCCCCCCCCCCCCCCCCCGCAGTGTCAACCAAACCCCTCAAGGCATGGTGCAGCTGTTTTCTCTGGTTGGCTAGTTATAATGGAAATACGCTTTCCCTCCACTCCCACATTGAGATATGCTGCAGGCACTGGAGTGCTGTCCTACTTTATCCTTCATTGTTGAGTCCCTTAAAGCCATTAATAGGAAATACTTAGCTCTCTTTCTTCCATGTACATTGAGAAGAATCTGCAAAGGGAGTTTCCTTAAATCCTTTGAATAGGGCCTGTGGTAGCCTACTAGGCAAACCATTAGCTTTGGGCCCCCTCAATTAACTTTTAGGCCTGTGGGTGCCTCTCCGCTCTGAGATTTTGATAAATAAACACAATAATTTTGATCACCTCAATAGCACAATTCTAAGAAAAAGATCTTGTAAAATGCATAAAAGCGTAAAAATATGCACTGATAGATCTTTGAGTTTGTCCTGTTCGAACCTATCATTTTGCTTCAACTGTAGCTGCACTTTGCTGCTCTCTCTTCCCCCCACTAGAAGCTGCCAACCTAGCTCACTGCCTACTCTGCCTGATGGTTAAGCCAGGCCTGCCTTTGAAGAACTGACCAAGGCGTCTTGTTTTCTCTTTGGTAAAAGGCTTCCCTCTAGAACTGGAGAAGAAAATGGTGGCAGGCTTTGTCCATGTCCACACTTCAGTAAGCACAACTGTATAGCTGCCTAAAATTAAACAGAACTCGAATAAACTCTGTGACAAGGATCAAAACCAAATTTCATGTAACAGATAATGTAGCACATTTTAGAGCCTGGCAGCTCTTCTCTGATGCTTAAGACTGACTGGAAACTGTGATTGCTATTATCCAGGTATTGAATGGTTTACTGAGGCCCACTTCAGTAGGCTGACTTTCATATCTTGGGTTCTATTCCCACTCAGCTCCCTCTGACCCTGGCCAAGCCACTTACCCTCCATTGCTCCAGGTACAAAATTTAGATTGTGAGCCCACTAGGGACAGAGAAAGTACTTGTATTTAATAAATGTAAACCACTTTGGTTGTACCACAGAAAAGCAGTACATCAAATCCATGACCCTTTACCCCTTTCACAGAATTTCCAACCTTATTAATTCAAAGCTCTAATTGCTAGATCATGTCTCCTTCTCATATACATTTCTGAAGTCACAGGCCTAGTGCACATCAGGGCCTGCCTTGATATTAGCAATTCATTTGAATTCCTAAGATAGTAACATAGTAACATAGTAAAATGACGGCAGAAAAAGACCTGCATGGTCCATCCAGTCTGCCCAACAAGATAAACTCATATGTGCTACTTTTTGTGTATACCTTACCTTGATTTGTACCTGTCCTTTTCAGGGCACAGACCGTGTAAGTCTGCCCAGCACTATCCCCGACTCCCAACCACCAGCCCCGCCTCCCACCACCGGCTCTGGCACAGACCGTATAAATCTGCCCAGCACTATCCCCGCCTCCCACCACCGGCTCTGCCACCCAATCTCGGCTAAGCTCCTTAGGATCCATTCCTTCTGAACAGGATTCCATTATGTTTATCCCACGCATGTTTGAATTCTGTTACCATTTTCATTTCCACCACCTCCCGCGGGAGGGCATTCCAAGATTCTTCCTTCATGCAAATATTAACAGTAAAAAGGAGTTTCAGGGGATGGAGATAGATGGAAATAGTAACAGAACATGTGATAGTTCTGGGAAGGACCAGGGGGATGTCAACTCTATAGTTTCTCTTTATTTGTTCTTTCCGTGATTCAATTTTTGCTGTTAGTTCCATAAGATACGGTGAAATTGGTGATGTGGTATTTCATGGTTTGCCAAGACAGGCTTATGCATAACATGTGTGGAGCATAACTTTCCAAAATGAAACTGGGCAGGGCAGAATCCATTTTGTTGCCATGTAAATAAATAAATAAAAATCAACATATTCATTCTTGGTTGATTAAAGAGCCAAGTCCACTAAGTTCAGCTATTGTGTAATTGGTTACTGTAGCAACTGCTTCATCCGTAGCTGTAGTGGCTGAGCAGACCCAATAATACAATTTGTATTTATGAAATGATCCATATTTTCCCTTAAAATAATCAGAATGTTCAGCCATTTTAAGCCAAAGATCTGTTTTTATGTCATCAAAATCATCTTAATGTTATAAACTAGTACAGACTTCTTTGCTCCACTATCTAGCTTATTTTCGAAAGGGAAGAACGCCCATCTTCCGACACAAATTGGGAGATGGGCGTCCTTCTCCTGAGGTCACCCAAATCGGCATAATCTAAAGCCGATTTTTTGCATACTCAACTGCTTTCCGTCGCGGGGATGACCAAAGTTCACGGGGGCATGTCGGCAGTGTACTGAAGGCGGGGCAGGGCGTGGTTAAGAGATGGGCGTTCTCGGCCAATAATGGAAAAAAGAAGGGCGTCCCTCATGAGCATTTGGTCGACTTTACTTGGTCCCTTTTTTTTTGACGAACAAGCCTCGAAAAGGTGCCCAAAATGACCAGATGACCACTGGAGGGAATCGGGGATGACCGCCCCTTACTCCCCCAGTGGTCACCAACCCCCTCCCATCCTGAAAAAAAATTAAAAAACATTTTTTCCAGCAGTATGCAGGTGCCTGGAGCAGTTTGTAGTGGATGAAGTGCACTTCAGGCAGGCGGACCCAGGCTCATCCCCCCCACCTGTTACACTTTTGGTGGTAAATGTGAGCCCTCCAAAACCCACTCGAAACCCACTGTACGCACATGTAGGTGCCCCCCTTCATCTCTAAGGGCTATGGTAGTGGTGTATAGTTGTGGGGAGTGGGTTTTAGGGGGGGGGGGGGTTGAGGGCTTAGCATCCAAAGTAAAGGAGCTATGCACCTGGGAGCAATTTGTGAAGTCCACTGCAGTGCCCCCTAGGGTGCCCGGTTGGTGTCCTGGCATGTGAGGAGGACCAGTGCACTATGAATGCTGGCTCTTCCCACGACCAAAGGGCTTGGATGTGGTCGTTTTTGAGATGGGCGTCCTCGGTTTCCATTATGGGCAAAAACCGGGGACGACCATCTCTAAGGTCGACCATCTCAACATTTAGGTCGACCATCTCTAAGGTTGACCTAAATGTTGAGATTTGGGTGTCCCTGACTGTATTATCAAAACGAAAGATGGATGTCCATCTTGTTTCGATATTACGGGTTTCCCCGCCCCTTCACCAGAACATCCTTAGAGATGGACGCCCTTAGAAATGGTCGTTCCCGTTCGATTATGCCCCTCTATGTGAAACCATCCAGTTGCACACAGGGATGAGATTATTTCTCCTGGAGATTGAAATATATTAAGGTGGAAACTTGGGGAGCTTCGCATGGATAGTACATGAAAACGCCCTGAAATACACAAAACCAGAAATATGTCAGGGTTTTTACACATTCACAAATTTTGGCTCATCATTGTAGTAAACCTTCACAGGTAGTTTCCTATGCATGGAATTGTACAAAAATTCTGCAGAACTGAACTGCCATGATAGAAAGTGAAGTTGCTCACTAGCAAAGCATGTGCTGAAAACTGACATGCAAAAATGTGTTCATGAAACTGTTTTCACACAACAGATTGTACAGCTCAATGGGGCATATAGGTATTTTTTTTTATTTCTTGCTGGACTTTATAGCAAAGATTCTAATGCAAGTTTGCTTCAGAGTTCATTTGCATCCATAGCATATGTAGGTGAGGAATTTTGGTCTGTCTGTTTTTATCCTACCGGATGGTGTTAGCCACTGAGGGAATGAATTTTTCATGGATTAGCAAGCTATAAGCATTCATCAGATAAAAAATAAAATTAATATATAAAACTGAGCAGGAAAGAGACCACTAACCTGTGAGTTAGTACATATCCCTCTCAGATAATATTGCTGCAGAATATACATTTCCTCCCATTCAGTCACAGAAGAGCAGTCCCCATAGACAGATTACCTTGCTGAGTTATACAAGGTTTGCCCAGTGCACATTTCCCTTTATCAACCAATCAGAGAGTACCTTACTGGGGGGGGGGGGGGGGGGGGGGGTCCTTTCACTAAGCTGTGGTAAAAGGGGGTCTGGGCTAGCATCAGTGCATTTTTGACGCTCGCTGAGGCCTCCTTTTACCACAGCGGGTAAAAGGACATCTTTTTTTTCTCCAAAAGAAATGGCCATGCGGTAAGTGAACTCCTTGCCATGCGGCCGTTTCAGGGGAGAGCACTTACCCCCACCCATTGAGGTAGTGGTAAGTGCTTTCGCACTAACCTGGTGGTAACCGCTGCCCGATTTACCACTGGGTAAGCACCGGTGCTACAAAATTGAAAATATTTTTGTAGCGCCAGAAATGACATTCACTGGGGGTGGGAACTACCACCGGGCTCCTGCGGTAGCCCGGTAGTAGTTCTGGTTTGGCTTGCGGCAAGCCTGTTGCTGCGCGCAATCCTTTTAGTAAAAGGGCCCCTAGGTTACTCAAGCTACTGTACATACTACTACTACTACTACTTAACATTTCTAAAGCGCTACTAGGGTTACGCAGCGCTGTACAATTTAACATGGAAAGACAGTCCCTGCTCGAAGAGCTTACAATCTAGAAGACAAATGTACAGATAATCTGAAAGATCAGACAGATTGGGGCAACCTATATGTTCGAAAGGTTAGGTTCCGAATGCAGCATTGAAGAGGCGAGCTTTAAGGAAAGCATCCCAGCCTTTCCCACCCAGTCAATGGTTACGAATAGATAGACTTGTTTGCTCATTTTAACATCTGCATCTCATCCCCATCCAATCACAGCAGCAAGACTAAGGGGGACTTTTACTAAACTGCATTAAGCTGGTCATGCGTAAATTAAGATGCACCGATCGCTACCACAGAAGTGCACTAACATCTAGCACAGTGGCATGATGGTTTACATGTGCTAATTTGTGCATTAACCCCCTAATTCTATGTGCTTGCAATTTAATGGAATAATGAGTTAATTAGCACCAATAATTTTGCTTTCTAACAAGCAATTATTGGCACTAATTAGATTTATTTGGTATTTACATGTGTAAATTTAGGCACAGAATTTGTGCCTACAATTTACGCATGATCTGAAGAAGGTTTCACAGAAATGGGAGGGTCATGGGCATAACGATGAAACAAAAAAGTGAGGAGAATGGATGAGGATACCAACTGTTTTATATTTATTCACTTAAAAAATTATATGTACATAACAGCGACCCGACACGGCCGTGTTTCGGCACAATGGCCTGCTTCAGGGGTCTTTATAACCTCCTCTCTTCAAAATAATATATATAAGATATATATATTTTTTTAAACGAGCATCTAAATACTCCTCTCCTAAGAGTTATCGGCAAATTGTGAAAATGCTGGGTGTTCTGCAGTAAATTTATTTATTTGGGTTTTGCTCCCACTTTTTTCAGTAGTAGCATAACAGGAGTGAATTACAGGGAAAAGCACCTAAAGTAGGCGCATATGTTTGCACCATGTTTCAGTTGGTGCAAATGGCTGCGCTTAAAGTTAGGCGCAATTCCCAAGCATAAGTAGTGTTCTACTGTACTTATGCTTGGGAATTGCTGAGGGGAGCAACCAAGCTTACAGTGGCATACGTAAGCTTGGTTGCTCCCCTTAGCACGTCACATTCCACCCCTCGAAGTGACTGACCTCCACCACCCTTCCCCCTAGAAGGAGGGGTGCATGGACCAGTCGCGTGGCTGTTGGCTCTGCCGGTCCATTGCCTTGGAAAAGGAAGTAACATCAGAGGGGGCCATATGACTGCTCCATGCACCCCCTTGCAGCCTGCACCCAGGGTGGACCGCCTTCACCGCACAGCCCTTGGTACACTACTGATGTTCTATAAACCGTGCTTAACTTTAAGCACAGCTTATAGAATAGAGCTTTTATTGGTACCAATTTTTTTTGGTACCATATATATAATCTAATCCTAACTGCATATTGTGTTTGGGGGCAGCAGGTCATGGGCGGAGAGTAGGCATTTGTCTGCTTAATGTGGCGAGTACATGGTACTTAAAGCCTGCTTTCATTTATGCAGTTAGTGCAGCATCACTTCATGCCTCCTCAATAGGAGGTAATAAGTACAGCTGCACTAATTGTGAGCAGGTTCTACATGTGCTAATGCAAATGTCCATGCATTAATTCAACAATTAGCCTTTGCACTTAATGCTTAATTCAACAATTAGCCTTTGCACTTAACAAACACTGATTTCTACTGTTAGGGTGTGCTAAGGGCAAAAATGTAGGAGTCCTTTTAATAAAGTGTGGTAGGATTTGCAGTTATCATATATTTAACATAAAATTTAATGGACAGTAACTGCATAGCCTCTGTGGTAAATGCAGAAAGTGTGTCCAGCATTTGCCCTGCATTTATAGCACAGGGCAGACACCTACTGCCACTCATGGCACTGTGTTAGATGCAGTTGAGAGAGCACAGGAGCAGCAGCCACATTATCTGCCACATCAACTCTGAACCCACCTTAGCCCACCCTTACCCTACTTCTTGACCCTTTCTTGGCATTCACCTAAGGATGATCAGTGGTCAGTGGTCCTAGGTGGCAGTGATCCACCACTGCTGCCTGGGACCACTGACCACCATTGATGATCTCCTGGTGAGTCCTGGGGAGGAATCGGAGGGTGGACTAAGGTTGGAGCAGGGTTTGATGGCAGGAAGTGGGTTTATCCTACCAGGGCATGGTTTGTCTGTTGGGTGGCTTTCATTGTTGTGGGGAGGGTCTACTGATGGGTGTCTGGGGGGTGTGTGTGCAGGAGTGCTTCTGATGGGTATCAGGGAGTGAGATGTATGGATCAGCTACTATGGGGGGGGGGGGGGGTGGTTCTAGAGTGTGATGGGAGGGATTGAGGGAGGGATCAGGTGAGGGATGCAGAAAGGTGTGCTGAGAACCGCAGCAACTCCTGTACCAGTGTGCTCACTTACTACCTCCTCTTGAGGTGGTGGTAAGTTCAGTTGAATCGTGACAGCTATCATGCAGTACAGACCCACTCACTATTTGTCATAGCTGACCACATTTCTTGCCACCCATGCCATGCCTACATCCCACCCACTCCTGCATTAGGAAGCTAATGTGGGATTTTTAGCATGACAGCTATCTTTTTAACACAGGAGACAGTAATGCAGGTTGCGCTGTCTATCATGCGGTAAATCCCATGTTAGTTGCTTAACGCAACTTAGTAAAAGGGCCCCTAAATGTACTTTAGTTAAAGAAGCTCTACAAATTAACCTGTATCAATACACTTTTGAGGTAAATATTCAGCTGGCGGTGGTGAATGTTTTGCTGACCGCCACCAGCATTATTCCCATGCCAGCTCATGTCCAGGCTTCGGCACTGAATATCTGGTTTATGGGGCACAGCTAACACATAGCTGGTTAAGGTGATATTCAGAACTTAACTGGCCATAGGTTGCTGCATAAAGATAGGATTGTGGTCCTATTCATGCAGTTACCCAGGCTCGTTAAGTGCTGACTCCACCCCAGAATGCCCCCAATATAGCCGGTTATCATTTGGGTACTAAGGGAGAGATGCTATATATCGTACCTAGCATTCTGCGCCTAAATCTAAGCATATTCCATAACAATACATGTAACTTAATTGGCTTGACAATTCAATCAGTGTTGTAACAGCACTTAACAAGCAATAATGAGTAGTAATTAGCAATAATTAGAATTTACACACATAACTCACTAAGTGTATGCTATAATGAACTGCGCCTAAATTCTAAAGTGTGCAGTTCAAAAGGGGTGTAGCCATGGGTGAAGAAATGGGCATTCCCAAATTTAGATGCGTTGTTATAGAATATGGCCCAGTCTGTATAATTCGACGTGCAAGGATTTACGCCACATTTTTGTTGGTGTGAATGGATGCACGTAGTTCTAGGTGCTGGGATATCAACTAAGCGTATTCTACGTACTGCACCTAAATCTTATAGAATACGCTTAGGCAAAAATGATTTCCGTCTGGATTTTCCAGACGCCATATATAGAATCTTCCTGTAACTACTAATTTTCAGCAGTGATAATCAGTTAAAGGCCGCTGAAAATTAGCGGATAGCTCCTAAAAACTGATTTAACCGGTGAGCAGCTATTAAAATCGTTTTATCGACCAGCTTCTTTTTAGGAATATCTGAACTGGTGACATTATCATGATCATTTGTGCAAGTCTATACACCAAATAAATGCACCTGAACAAGGACCAAGTTTTATTAAAAAAATCTTTATTTCATGTACCAGGATTTTTTTTTTAGTTTTCTTTTTTTTTTCTTTTTTTTTTTTTAACAGTCTGAAAAAATTACAAAGTAAAGAAAAAAATCGATTGCGATTCTCTTGGACTGATTTGAGCATTGACATGAGCAAAAAAACCCTCAGAAAAAAGCTTCCCCATCTCTCTCTCCTTACATACAAACAGGCACACATCCACACACGCACACAAGCATACTTTATCATTGTATCTATACTTATTATTTTGGCCATTTTGGTCTCACAGAATGAACAATAGTGCCTGAGGCCATGCCTCTTACCGGCTTTGGACAATAGGACAGCAGCAAGAGCACTAGAGTTTACAGAAAATATTCCTAGCTTGTGTTTTCAAACCTTCCTCATCTTTATCATGGATTGTGTATGTGATCTAAAATAGACTTGGACAGAGAGGGGGAGTTTGGGAAAGGAGACAAGTGCAAAGTTTACAGATGATCACATAACCCTAGAATAGTCAATACCTTCTAATCGGGAATATTCTGTCTTTTAATTGACCAAAAGGATTACCGTTTCCGGTGTCTGCCTTCTAGATCACCTCCTCCTCCATCATGCTTCACAGGTATATTAAAACATTTTTATTCCCCACTAAACACAAGCCCCCTAAAATTCAGCTGGCGGTAGGCAGCGTGGCCCTGGATAGTCAATGCTGGGTAATCTCTGATGATCAGCATTGAATATCTGGGTTTTTTTTGGCCAGCTGTAACTTAACCAGTTATGTGAATATTCAATGCTGACCAGTTAATAGGCAAAGATGGAACAGCTATTTGTGTGGTCCGATTTGCCCGTTAAGGAGGAGATTCTATATATGGCGCCTAAAAACTCGGCGTTGAAATCAGTGCTAAGCATATTCTATAATCATGGCCTACATTTAGGCATTGATTATAGAATATGCTTAGTTGATATTTCTGTATCTAAATCTAATTGCATCCATTTACATCAACGAAAACGTGTAGATTTAGGCACACTGGGCCATATTCTATAACTAGGCGTGTTAAATTTTGAAACACTCCTGAAACGCCCATTTCCCCACTCATAACCACATTTTGCCTGTGCACATTAGAGGTTTGGCACACATCGTTACAGAATACGATTAGTGAGTTGTGCTCCTAAATTCTAATCAGTGCCAATTAGTGCTCATTATTACTTTATTAAGTGCTGTTATTAGCGCTCATTAGATTAAGCTTGTTAAATTATGTGCATTATTATAGAATCTGTGCTGATTTTGGTGCTGATCTCTAGGCACACTATATAGAATCTGGGGGTAAATGTAGCTGGCCAGCGTTTTAATATTCATGGATAGCCAGCTATATTGTGTGATATAGAGGGGCAGAATCGAACGGTGCTGGCCAAATAGCTGGCCGTAAGCGGGCGGAGCCAACTGTATTTTCGAAAAAGATGGCCAGCCATCTTTTGCTTCGCTAGTACGGTTGGGCCCGGCCAAATGTCAGAGTTCGCCGGGTTTGAGATGGCCGGCATCGGATTTTGGCCATAATGGAAAATAATGCCGGTGATCTCAAACCTGGCGAAATCCAAGGCATTTGGTCGTGGGAGGAGCCAGCATTTGTAGTGCACTGGTCCCCCTCACATACCAGGACACCAACTGGGCACCCTAGGGGGCACTTCTAAAAATTAAAACAAAAACATTAAAATAGTTCCCAGGTGCATAGCTCCCTTACCTTGGGTGCTGAGCCCCCCAAATCCCCCCAAAACCCACTCCCCATAACTCTACACCATTACCATAGCCCTTATGGGTGAAGGGGGGCACCTACATGTGGGTACAGTGGGTTTTGGGTGGATTTTGGAGGGCTCCCATTTACCACCACAAGTGTAACAGGTGGTGGTGGGGGATGGGCCTGGGTCCACCTGCCTGAAGTGCACTGCACCCATTGAAAACTGCTCCAGGGACTGCATAATGCTGTGATGGAGCTGGGTATGACATTTGAGGCTGGCAAAAAAATGTTTTTTAATTTTTTGTTTTTGGGTGGGAGGAGGTTGGTGACTACTGGGGGAGTAAGGGGAGGTCATCCCCGATTCCCTCCGGTGGTCATTTGGTGAGTTGGGGCTCCTTTTTGAAGTTTGGTCATGAAAAAAAAAGGGACCAAGTACAGCCGGCGAAATGCTTGTCAAGCTTGGCTTTTTTTTCCATTATCAGGCGAAGCCGGCCATCTCGTGAGCACGCCCCCGTCCCTCCTTCACTACCCTACCGACACACCCCCTTGATGTTTCGTCGGCTCCGCGACGGAAAGTAGTTGAACCTGGCCAAAATCGGCTTTCGATTATACCGATTTGGTCGGGCTCAGGAGATCGCCGGCCATCTCCCGATTTATGTCGGAAGATGGCCAGCGATCACTTTCGAAAATGAGCTGGATAGCCAGTTAGCTGCAATGGAGGAGATTGTATATATGACACCTAAATAATTGGCGCTGAAATCAGTGCCGACTAAGCATATTCTATAATCAACACCTAGATTTAGGCACTGATTATAGAATACGCTTAGCCAGTTAAGTTAATAAGCAAAGACAGAACTGCTATTTGTGTGGTCCGATTTGCCCGTTAAGGAGGCGATTCTATATATGGCGCCTAAAGAATCGGCGCTGAAATCAGTGACAACTAAGCGTATTCTATAATCTATGCCTAGATTTAGGCACCGATTATTATAGAATACGCTTAGTCGATATTTCAGCTTCTAAATCTATTCGCATCCATTTACACCAATGTAGATTTAGGCACACTGGGCTATTTTCTATACCCAGGTGCCTAAATTTTGGAACACCCATGAAATGCCCATTTTCCCACCCATAACCACTCTCCTTTTTGTCTTCGCATGTTAGAAGTTCGGCGCACATCGTTACAGAATACGCTTAGCAAGTTGTGCACCTAAATTCTAATCAGTGCCAATCAGTTCTCATTATTGCTTGTTAAGTGCAGTTATCAGCACTCATTAGCTTGTTAGGTCAATTAAGTTAGGCGTGGTCTTATAGAATCCGCGCTGATTTTGGTGCTTAAATCTAAGCACACTATATAGAATTCTGGAGTATGCGCTAAGATTCAGCAGAGATAACCAGCCATCTTCTAAGGACTAAATGGCTGGTTAACTAGTGCTGAATATCAGGCCCAAGAACTTTTAAATGCTGGCATGGATATAACCTATGGAGCCAATCCCATTCATCAACCAGACATTCACCCTTTTCACTGTCTCTACTCTGGGGTACATACAGTAAATGGAGCTCAAAATTAGGTGCCATTACACTCAGCACTAAGACAGTATTTTGTAAAGGGGGCTCTGCACAAAGCACCCTTTACAGAATAATAGCTTGGTGTACTTTCTGTACCTTATTTTGATTGTGAACACTTATGCCAGCCAAAAGCTGCTGTAAATGCTCATGCCCAACTGATGACAGTTGGGCACACAAAAGGAGGTATTCTACATCATCGCAACAAATTCCGGGCAACGCCTCTGACTTGCCCATGTCCCTCCTATGGCCACACTCTCTTTGCAATTGCATGCAAAAGAACTTAGGGGCCCTTTTACTAAGCTGCATAAGTGTCCACATGCACCCAACGCGTACCGTCTGGCTACCGCGTGTCTCTTGCAGTAATTTCATTTTTTGGCGCGCATCCGATATTCGCGTCCAGAAATCATTTTTATTTTCAGACTTGCCTATTGGGCACGCGCCAAGTGGCATTTGACACGCGTAGGTCATTACCGCCCGGTTACCACATGAGACTTTACAGCGAGGTCAATGGCTGGCAGTAAGGTCTCAGACCCAAAATGGACGCACGGCAATTTTCATTTTGCCGCATGTCCATTTTTGGCAAAAATTTTAAAAAAGGCATTTTTTATAGCTGCGCTGAAAAATGATTCTGCGTGTGGCCAAAACACACCTCTGCATTACCGCAGGCCATTTTCAGGGCGCCTTTGTGAAAGGGCCCCTTAGGTGCTTAGTTTACAGAATGGGGCATAAGTCATTATGGGGTCCTTTTACAAAGGCGCGCTAGTGTTTTTAGTACACGTTAAAAATAAATATGCGCTAAATGCTAGAGATACCCATATATTCCTATGGGCATCTCTAGCGTTTAGTGTGTGCTAATCATTAGCTCGCACACAAAACGTTAGTGTGTCTTTGTAAAAGACTCCCTATGTGTACAACTGCTAATTAGTGCCAATTAGTGCTTGTTAGTATCAAATTATTTGTACTTATCTCCAATTAAATGCCAATTTAGCGCCCATTAGCTAATTATGTTGCACATATAACTGACCCTATTCTATACTTGGTCATGCATTTGCATGTCCAACTTTAGGTGCCATGTATAGAATTTGAGGGTATGAATGCTTCTGGTCCTGGAAGGGAAGAGCCAGGCTCTCCCAGATAAACAAGCAGTAAAAATTCAGATTGTACCCGTGATGAAATTTTAAATCTTGTAGTAGCTCATAAAAGTAGAATAACTTGTTTGGCTCCCTCTAACCTAGACGAACTGATCCCAGCTGGAATTAGTGAGAAAGTCATCATTTCCCCGGAAGAGACCCTAATCATTCACCATATGCCCTATATGAATTTGGTTTGCTGACTTGTAAGGCCACAGAATTTTCTGTCACAACTGGCTCCAAATCATTAGTTTTTCCTACCACTATGTTCACTTATAGTATCAGAGAAAAGAATCTTTTCACTTCATCTCTCTTGGCTATCTCAAAATTCATCTTCCACCGTCTTGTTTTCTATTTTCATTTTCTTTCATCTCTTTCAAATTCTCCTTTTCTCTTTCTCAACTTCTATTCGCTTCTCCTTTCTTTCATCTCCTTCTCTTGCCTTCCTTCCCAATTTTCTCTCCCCCTTCTGCATCCCCTCCTCTGTTGCCCTCCTCCAAGTTTCTCCCTGCATCCTGTTGTCACTCACAGTGAAAGATGAAAATACAGACAGAGGAGGATTGTGTGGGAAATGTTTTCCAGTCACAACCTCTAGAACATCATTCGCTTACACCTGAAGAACCACCCATAGGTGTCATGAAATTCTCACCTAATTTAGGGGCCCTTTTACTAAAAGGCATTAAGCCTTCAACACGTGTTTTGCGTAAAAACAGGGTACAGCATAAATACATTAAATACATTTTGCAGTATTTTCCCTGTATCCGCATGCTAAACCCTGTGTTAATGATTGAAAATTTTTTTTTTCTGAGAGGGCATGGAATGGGCATTCGTACGTTAATTTATCTAGCATGTTCTGATTAGTGTGTGCTAACTGGATAACACAGAGTTAATGCAGGAGCACTTAGCACCTCCCAAATAGGAGGTAATAAGTGCTCAGCAGTCATTTTTTGCAGGTTCCCTGCGCAAATGGGGTAAATGAAAGCACAATAAGAAATGTCCTAAAGTGCAGCATTACATCTGGGCTTAGCACGCGGGACAAGGCCCGCATTACAGTGCACTAAGCCTAGATTTTAGTACCTTTAATAAAAGGGCCCTTTTGTTTACTTACAAGTGTTTGCTTACATCAAGAGAGCTGAAGGTCCTTTGTTACTAACTGGTATGATTAAAGGCTTTTTTTTTTTTTTTTGCAGCTGTGGATATCTCTGAATGAATATGTGGGTGGCAGCATGCATGATGTGTTCATATGTCTTTTCTACACATACATACACACACACACACATATAAGTATGTGTGTGTAGAATGTATGTGGCTTATGTGTATATGTCTGTGTATGATGGTATATATATATTTGTAAATTTATATGAAAATGTGTGAGTATGCATGTGTGTGTATGTGTATAAATATATATATATTTGTTTCTCTGTCTGTTATGCATCACAGCAGCAGCATTCCCCACCCCAATATAAGAAAACAATTTTTCACTTGTACAATTACAAATCATTTTTGCTTTGTCTCTGCCAAGCCCTATTTTTTTGGTGTTTTTTTCCCCTCCCCGGTTTTTACAAGTTTCCCTGCTATTTTTTTAAATTGTTGTTGTTTGTTTTCACAGTTTGAAGCTGGAAAAATAAGAAAGAAAGAGTACTAGCTCATCTTGCAAGTAATCCACTATATATTTACATTTATTTATAACTTTAAAAAAATAAAAAATAAAAAAATTCAAACAAAAATAAACAATCCATTCTTTTTCAAACTCGTTGCAGCATTTGTAACCATTATCCTTTTCCAATCTACAGAGGTTTATGAGCTTTAATTTCAGTTAAAATTGAGAAAAAAAAATACCCATCCCTTTTTTTTTCTTGGTTCCCGTTTGACTTTGTTTTTATTAAATGAATTCTTAAAATAATGGTACATGGGAATTCATGCATTTTTCCATTTAATTTATTTTCTATTTTTTTATCTTTCTTTTTTCAATTTTTCTGTTTTTTTTGTTGTGTTTGTTTTTCATTTGTTCTTTGTTGTTTTCTTCTTATCATTAGTTTGCATTTAGAAGGTTCCTTTATTTCTTTTTTTTTTTTAATTCTTTTTTGTCTTCTCATTGATGGGTTGTTCTTTTGTTTTGTATTTTTTTTATTCTCTGCTCATACTGGAGTTGTTCGACGGTTGGCTGTGTTGGTGTGAAGAGAGTCCTTGTTATCTTTCTGAATACAGTTGTGCACCTGAAGGAAACTGTTATCCCTGTCGGAATTGTAGGTGGCTGTGGGGGTGGTGGCTACCTTCAGGGGGTCCCTGGTCAGTGTGTACATCGATATCTCTGTTGAAGGAAGGGTGTTGAATCCTTTGATCCCAACGGGTGAGGCATCCCTGGAGTGCGAAGGCTCAGTGGATCGGGAGCTGGAGCGACTGCGTCTCTGGTAGCGATAACGGTAGCTGGGGATGCGGGTGATGGCAGAGGACTGGAGGTAGTCCGTGGTGCGGGCACTGGCACGAAGCTGTTTGTGCCTGTCGATAAACATGTGGACTGCCAGTACTCCTACCATCTCTGCAATAATGAAGGACAGGGCTCCAAAGTAGAAAGACCAGCCATAGGAATAGCTGTTCTTTTTGGAGTCGCTCTTTGAAGGATCCCCAGCATTGGCCGATATATACACAATGATCCCAATAATATTACTCAAACCTGAAGGGCAAGAAAGGTAGAGAAGGGGGATGAAACAAAAAAAAAATACACATCAAAAATGTTTTATTAATATACATATATATACTCTATATATGTGTGTGTGTTTAAGTGTGTGTGTGTATGTGTATGTGCATACAAACATACAAACACTTATAAACACACACAAACAATTCAAATTCTACCAGTTGAGCTCAGGTTACTGATTTTATAATAAATAAATATTTGGACATCCTGTTTACTTAACACCCATTCCAGTACATTCTGGTACTTGTGATCCTGCTTTTTCTTCCATGAACAGTATTGAAATCAGTTTCAGTTGGTTTGACAGTTAGGAAATCAAAACTGAACCAAAATCATGCAGGTGAGTTGCATTCAGATAGCAGATAATGAGGACTGCTAAACTATTCAGTCAGAGTGGAGACTTGATAACTTCCTTCCCTGCCTCTAATTCCTTGTTCCCTTCCTCTGCATGTCAAGAAAATGGTATCTTTATTGATATCAGCTCCAGATTTTCATTTTAACAATAAAATACAAAAATGCATGTCATGCTTCATGTACTCAAGCTCACCAGCACCATACTAGATGGCATATCCTTTCTTCTAAATGTGACCATTACAATGTTGCAGACAAAAAGGAAATGGAACTGTGGAGGAGGGAGAGGGTAGGCCCAGAACTAGGTGCACACTGTCACTCTTTAAAAGACATAAACACTTTCTCTCTCACACACATATACAATAACATATTCCTTACACTCAACAGGAGAAGAGGGTTTGGATTAAGGAGCAGAATGGCCCTTCCCAGCTCTGTCTGTTCCACCCTCACTCCCTTCTCTGAATTTGACTGCACCTAGCGTTGCCAACTAGCTGGTTTTCAGCTGGCCTGGCCGGTATTTTAATGGCTAGGCCGGCTGCTGACAGACCCTCAAAACCGGCAATAAACAATCACTTTTTTTGCGCTTGATGCTCAGGCATTTCAGCGTCTCCCTCTCCCGGTGCAATGTTTCTTCTTGTTGCCTCTGTCACCACCTGCCCCCACCCCTCCCAGTTCATCCAGTGCCTCTCCCTCTCCCCGTGCACTTCCCAGGTCCTGAAAGTGCCTTTGCTGACAAGCAACACAGCCACAGTGATTCGAGCAAGCAACATCTGGTTGCATTCGAGGCCTTTCCTTGGCTGCATCCCACCCGTGTGACTACAGAAAGTCATGTCAAAGAGTAAGAGGTGGGACACGGCCAGTAGAAGGCCCCAAATGCAGGCAGAGGCTGCTTGCTTGAATCACTACAGCTGTGTCACTTGTCAGCAAAGGCACTTACAGAACCTGGGAGGTATACGGGGAGAGGGAGAGAGATACTGGAAAGTAGGACCCACTGAGGGAGGGGGGGGGGGGGGTCAGCGAGACAGATGCTGTCTGGACTGGGAAAGGAAGGGAGAGGGACTTAAGGAATGCTGAACTTATCAAGGGGAGTGAGAGATGCAGGATCCATCAGGGAAAGGCTGGGGGGGGGGGGGGGGGGGGGAGAGGAAGAGATGCTGAATCTGCTATGTGGGAGTGAGACGGAAACTGAAATGCTGGATCCACCTAGGGAGGGGAAAGAGAGAGAGAGAAGCCAGATTGAGGGAAGGGAGAGATGCTAGACTGAGGGGTGGGGCCAGGAGGGGGTGAAGAGAGAAAGACCAGTTGGGGGGGGGGGCTGGAGAGGGGGTGAGACACAGGACCTAGGGAGGGAGAAATGCCAGCAGACCATGGTGGGGGGGGGGATGACAGGGGAGAGATATGGAGAGATGTTGGCCCCAGGGTGGTTGAATAGGAGGAAGGGAGAGGAACAGGGACACAGAAAAGAGATGATGGGCATGGAGGTAGTATAGGGACAGGGACATAGAATAGCCTACTGGAAAAGGGAGGAATAGGGACATGGGGAAAATGCTGGAAACAAAGGGAGGTCAGGGACTTTGAGAGGGCAGATACTGAACATGGGGAAGGTAGGGACACAGAGGGCAGATACTGGGGAGGGGGGAATGAATAGGGATAAAGGCATTGAGAGTAGGCTACGACAATAGGTATGGCACGAGACGGGGTGGGGCATGGGGCGGGGCAAAGGAGGGCATGAAATGGGGCAGGTGTCGGGTTTTTCTCTGTCACAAAGTTGGCAAACCTAGCTGTACCAAAGAAAGGCATTATATCAAGATTCTAATAATAATAATAACAATAACAACAACTTTTCTACAAGCTGCTTGGAAGGGAGGGGATGGAACAGAACATCCCTGCTGCTCTGGCGCTGGAGTCTAAAATGAAGCAGTGGAACTGTATTGCAGGATGTTTCACCCCAAATAAAGCCCTGCCATACAGTCTATCCCCTGCTTTTCCCGTGCCTTATTGATACTTTCTGGGCAGTTTTCTGACTCCACCTCTTCCCCTGGACAGTTCACTTCCTAGATCTGGAAAAGCTCCCTTATGATTCTGGGGCACCTTCTCAATGCCTATCTTCCCTAACTCTTCTCCAGCCTTGGGCAGCTTGCAGTCCCTTCTCTAGCTCCAGTCTCCTCATCTAGAGAAGCTCCTACCAAACAGCCCTAACTCCTCTCCTTCCTTTTACCTGCAGAGACGAAGAAGATGCCAGCGCTAAGAATGATGTTGTGTCGCGTCTTGTAGAATTCACTGGCCGCGATGCAGAGTCCACCCATAAATAGCAGGATCACGCTCAGGATAGGGAAGATACTAGATGCTCTTACAGCCCCTGCAAGAGAGAGAGGATGAGATGAGAGGGGGGAGAAATAAAAGTCCACAATCACGTGTTTGTACACAATATCTATGTTTATACAAGTTTGGAAAATAATGATAGAACGAAAGAATATAAGAACATAAGCATCGCCATACTGGGACAGACAGTGTCTATCAAGCTCAGTATCCGGTTTCTAACAACAACAACAAAAAAGGAAGAGAGTTTAAGAGTGTCCTAACGGAAGGGAAAAAGACAAAGAGGCTTCTTTTTTTTTTCACTAAAGTGTGCTAGGCACTTAAGGCTGGATTCTGTATATGGCACTCAAAATTCAGTGCCAAAAAAAAATCAGAGCTGTATGGTATTCTATACCGGCCATTCTGGATGGGTGTCCGTTATAGAATAGCACATAGCAGCGCGGGATCCGTGCTTAACTTTGGGCACGAGGATTTACATCAACTGAAACGAGGTGTAAATCCTGGTGTACAAGTTAGACATAGCTCCACAGTATTATATAACACTGCACACATCTTAAGGGAACCCCCCCCCCCCCAACCCACCCATGTCCCTCCCATCATTACGCCCCCTTTATACATCCACACAGAAGCACTTAGGTGCTATTCTACAAATGGGTGCATAAGTATGTTTTTGCATGGATCTGCCATTCCTTACCCATTCCGACACCTTGCATCCATTAGAATGCTTTCCTGCCCTGAAAACTCAGCATGGAAGTAGCACCTGACGTTAGGCACAGTATACAGAATTTCCACATTAATGTGCGATTAACACATAAAATCAGGCTTCCACACAGAGCTTTAAAGTGTTTTGAGACATTTTCCCTGTTTACACACACTAAGGTTTTTTTTACTAAGCAGTGGTAAGTCCAATGTTGGCTTACTGCTCGCTAAACTGGAAGTACTGCTGGGCTACCACAGCAGCCTGGTGCTACAAAAATATTTATATTTTTTGTAGTGCTGGCGTTTACCCGGCGGTAATTGGGCAGTGCTGCACGCTGCCCAGTTACCTCTGGGTTAGCGCAGGAGCCCTTACCACCACCTCAATGGCTGGCGATAAGTGCTCACCCCTGAACTGGCCGCGTGGCCAATTCTTTTTTAAAAACCCAGCCTTTTACCCTCTGTGGTAAAAGGGGGCCTCAGTATGCGTCAAAACACACGCTGACACCAGCGCTGGCCCCATTTTGCCACAGCTTATTAAAAGGACCTCTGAACTATGTGTTATTGAATTTTTAAAGAATTTTTCTATTTGGGGGTGTGGTATGAGTGTAGAGTAGGCATGGAAGTATTAGCCAGCGAACTCATTATAATTATTGCACACCGGCGCTCTAGTTCTATACACGGTGCTCAAAATTGCCTGCGAATATGGGCACACACCCAATTTAATTGCTAAATGAGTCAATTAGCACTGATAATCAGGCATTAATTGGTATAAATTAAAATTTTTGGAGAAACCACCACTGAATATTAGGAGGAAATAACTACCTGAACTAAATAAATAAATTAGTTCAAAGCAAATGATTTCAAATGTTATCATATATTTTAGAAAGTGCTTATCTGTTTTCTATAGGATGATCACAGACTTGACATATAATCATTACACATTTCTATATTTTCAATGTGTGTCAATCAAATCAGTGTGCCCTTTTTTGAATTATTTTGATTTATAAAAGTTTTGTACTTAGCTTCTTAGGTCACTCAGATCTGGGTCCCGACATAGACCATTAATTTTATTTATTTATTAGGATATTTTTACCGCCTCTTTTGAAGGAATTCACTGAAGGCCGTGTACAGTAAGAATAAATCAAACATAAGCAATAGACAATTACAGCAGTAAAAATATTCAAATAACAATACATAGTATGGCATAGTACACTACTTACAATGTCAACACAGTACGTAATAGAACATTTTAATAGACAGAGTAGGGTATAAGCAAAGATGAGTAAGTAAGAGATAAGATAAGTAAGAGAGTAAGAGGAGTTTGAAAATAAGGGGACTAATTTAAAGAAAGTTGCACATGAGGTCAGAGAGGTACTTAAATATTATTTCAGCTAGGGTAGGAGTGCATAAACATATATACTTCATATGAGTGCGTGTTCTTTCCTGTTTTAACTGACGTTCCTTAACATTTTATCTATAATTTAACATTTGTAAACTGCTTTGACCTTTTGTTAGTACATTTTAAAAGGCAAACAGTCCATGAAAGTAAGACCTTTGAAGTTAAAATGATGAAATATGTTGGCACCAACCAGAGAGGACCTAAAAAGGATCTGAGTTTCCTATCACATTATAAACCATAAAATTATACTACTTTGTCACCTTGGGTTTACCCATCCACCTCTCCCTGTTTATCTCTGTCACTCCTCCTTCCCTTCACCCCTTCCTCTCCCTCAGACTGTCAATAGATTGTTTTTCCTGTATCTATCTATCTATCTATCTATCTATCTATCTATCTATCTATCTATCTATCTATCTATCTATCTATCTATATTATTCAGCCAGTTTTGCTCATAACTGACTGAATAAAGAAAACTGTGTCTTTGAAAGCTTGTCAAAAAATGTACTGTTAGGTCCAATAAAAAAGGTATCATCTTATTTTCCTTTCTTTTGTTTTATTTCTATATTATCTTTAAAGTGGGCTAATTCAGCAACTGCATTACTTTAACAGACATCCAACATTCTGTGACACATAAAATATCCAACTTCATATCAATAATTAGATCACAAACTATTTCAACTTTCTTGCAAATGCACCTGTAAATCCTATGGCGTCAACTAAAAAAGGGATGTGGCTACAGGAGGGACACGAATGGGTCAGTGGCATTGTAGAATTTTTTTTTTTGGGGGGGGGGTTCCGCGTCTAACTTACACGCCAGGATTTACACCAGCATTTAGTTGGAGTAAATGCTCGCTCATAAAAGCTGGGCATGGATCCCGGAGGTACATGCTATTCTATAAAAGGCACCTAACTTGGAGCACCTTTTATGGAATAGCGCTGAGTGTGGCTTTTGTTCAGCACCTAAATTTGGGTGCCATATATATAATGCCCCGCCATATGTCATCTATGCAATAACTTGTGCCTGCCCTCTAGTATATGTCAGCAGGCACAAGAGATGTGTGCCCGCAAGAAAACAGGAGAAAACACTCTGCAGTATCAACCAGTGGCGTTCTGTGGTTCACTGCCACCCGGGACGGATCGCTGCTGCGCACACCCCCCCCCCCGGCTGCAGGGCAACACGGCACCCTCCGACCCAGTCCCATCTGTCTACCAGCTCCGTCCACCTGGCACCTCGCGCGACTCTGCACTGCTGTAAAAGAAGACAATCATCTCGTCGGCCCTTCCACCGCCCCACCCTTGCTACACCACTGGTATCAACACAGGCAACAATAAACAGCAAGTTTTGCTGAAGCTTTATTAAGGACTCCAACTTAGGGGTCTTTTTACTAAGTGGTGGTAGCGTAGGCTCGTGTATTAGGCGCACGCCGGGCCAGTTTTTACCGTATCTGCAAAAAAGGGCTTTTTTTTAATGGGACGGGAAAAGGGCATGTGGTAAAACTGAAACTGGTGCACATCCCAAACTGGCCTGAGTCCTTAATGCCACCCATTGATATAGTGGTAAGAGCTCACACGATACACATGCGGTGACCGGTCAGCGCACGCCAACTGCTAATTACCATTGGAAACAACACAGTAAATAAATAAATAAATCACCCAGGCATTATGGGCACGCAGAAAATCTAAAATTACCACCAGGGAGGCACGGTAGCCTGGCGGTACTTGTGTTTAGGCATTTGCTGCACACGCATAGTACCTAACACGCCTTTATAAAAGGGCCTCTTAGTCCTTGTTAAGATCAACATTGGACGGACACCCAACATGCAGAAACAGATTTGAAGTTTGTTATACTGGAAAAATCAAGGGACGGTGGGTGGGATGGTAATGTTGCCAAATAGTTGTGGAGTCATGAACAGTTTTGGATCTATAAGTGGAAAACAGTGGAGCCAGATGGCATGAATCGGGAGTTCGAATGGTGGGCTTATTTGTGAACGCAAAACCTTTTAAATTTATTAAGTCAATTGTTCTGGGTACACCTTTGATTCCACAACCTTGTCTTTCTGGCGTGGTGACATCCCCAGTCTTTAAAAGTAGGAGGGGTCTACACTTCCGATTAGCCCAGATGGTTTTTGTCAGTTTAATGTGAGGTATGTTGATCCCATTCTCGTTTTGAGAGGAGTTTAGATAATACTACTACTTATCATTTCTATAGTGCTACTAGACATGCGCAGCACTGCACACTGGACATAAAGAGACAGTGTCTGCTCGACAGAGCTTACAATCTAATTAGGACAGACAAGAGATAAGGGAATTACTAAGTTGGGAATGATACAATATGGGTACTGAACAAATGAGTAAGGGTTAGGAGTTAAAGCAGCATCAAAAAGGTGGGCTTTTAACCTAGATTTGAAGACGGCCAGATGTATTTTAAAATCCAACTTTAGGGTTTAGCATGATATTGACTCTACTTTGTGTTTTTAGGGATGTTCATGATGTTAACAAGGACTAAGTTGGGTTCCTTGATGAAGCTTCAGCGAAACACGATCTATGTCGGGACCCAGATCCGAGGGACCTAAGAAGCTAAGTATGAAACTTTTATAAATAATAATAAAAAAAGGCACGCTGATTTGATTGACACACAATGAAAACATAAAAATGTGCAATGATTATATGTCAAGACCAGTGAGTCTGTGATTGTCCTATAGAATACAGTTGAGCACTTTCTAAAACATATGATAACATTTGAAATCATTTGCTTTGAACTAATTTATTTAGCACATCACTTTGTGTGGAAATTTTTTGTTGATTGTTTATTAATTAAAATTTGCCAAAATGTATACAAAAAATTTAACTCCCAAAGAAGTGATCTTTTGTAGGAGATAAAAAGTGTGGAAGGAAAAAGCTTGAAAGAACTCCAGGTACATGACCCTCGGAGCTTAGTCTCTTCATTAAAGGCATAGAAAACCATTCAACACCTCTCTCTCTTTATTAATAGTTAATAAATCTCCAGCAGTGTACAGGTTTCAGCAAACAATAAAAAGTGTCTGCAAACAGCACTTGTTTGGTATGCGAAGTTCCTAATGAAATTGAGCCCATTCCAGTAGGAATCCCATGACCATTGGGCTCATTCCTACTGGAATGGACCCAATTTCATTTGGAACGTCACATACCAGATTAAGTGCTGTTTGCAGAGACTTTTTACTGTTTGCTGAAACCTGTGCACTGCTGGACATTTACCAAGGGACTTGTATACTAAGCTACACCATAGGTGCACTAATGCTAGAGATGCCAATAGGAGTATATGGGTGTCTCTAGCGTTTAGTGTATGGTAATCTTAGCGCGCGGTAAAAATGCTAGCGCACCTTAGTAAACAGTTCCCTAAATATTAATAAATCTCTCTGCCAGTTAATTCATTTTTAGAAAATACCTTTATTATTTATTTACTTACAAAACCTAATACCTTAACATATCATTCCTTCATACACACTCATGCACACTCACTTACAAATGTACACTCATACACATTTCACAATAAAACCTTAATGGAGCAAACCCACTAATACATGTTTTATCATAACTGTTCAAAATGCCCAGTAACCTCAGCAGGATATTTGTTCAAAAAGTTCCTCTGATGCTAATACTGCACTGCCCCCACGGGGTGTGCCTGTTGCTTTAATCTTCCATACTGGTCACAGCACTGCACTGCAAGTTCAAAAAGTTCATCTAATTTTAGTGCTGCACTACCCCCTAGGGTGTGCTTGTTGCTTTAAACTCCCATCATAGTCACAGCACTACACAAAATCCAATCCTTTTCATGTGTGCTGGGTCCCAGGAATTCCAAACGAAAATGCAAACATTTGCTTAGAGTTCTCCACTCCTGTGGTCAATCCACTTCCACTCATGTGATGTGCTTGAAACTCTTACAGTCATCCGATATACCCCAGACTCTACACAGCCTGTGTTTCGCTACATCCGCGTCATCAGGAGTCGGGTCCTACACAAACAAACATGCAAAAGTGCTCACAAATCTATCCAAAACCCCTCTCAATAACTTATGCTAATACATTAACATTTTACTCACTGTGTAAACTTGTAAATCCCTTATGGCTGCAAGACGGTGGGGATTCCACTTCCACCTCACATCTGCCTACCAAACCCTGGCCCATGCGCTGTGAAAGCTGGCTTAAAACCTAATCAAACACCATACCATCCAGCCCCACCTACTCAAAGCTGTAGCCACTCAACTTCCTTATTCAAACCCCCTGGCTCTACCGTATTCCACCTAAAAATGGTTCTTTGCTCACATCGTAACAACTGCTGGGTAATGTTGCCTCCTCTGCAGTTTCCTTGCACTTTAAACAATACCACAAACTGAAGCTTTTAGCTTGGACCACTGTGTTTCTACTTCACCTGTGCCTACCCATGCCATCAGCTCCATCATCAGGTATTCCCCCATTTTGCCAAAATCAGCCCATCTGAAAT
This sequence comes from Microcaecilia unicolor, assembly GCF_901765095.1. Taxonomy (NCBI): domain Eukaryota; kingdom Metazoa; phylum Chordata; class Amphibia; order Gymnophiona; family Siphonopidae; genus Microcaecilia; species Microcaecilia unicolor. The sequence continues at coordinate 377,063,734 of NC_044031.1, forward strand.
CCAGTACTTTGAGTTTTGTGCAGATGCACTCCGGTTTTGCTCTTATATCAAGCCATGTCGTGTGAAGATCACTATTGCCTAGGTGGGTACCCACAAGGAAACACTGCCTCCATTTGTATGCACTAGATCCAGCGTCGACCCTTCCCTCATGGGCTCCATCACCATTTGTCTGAGCAAGGCGATTTGACATGCATCCAAGATCTCTACTTCTTTCTGATTCTGCTGATGGGATGTTCCAATCCACATCAGGCAAGTTGAAATCTCCCAGCAACAGCACCTCCCCTTTCATACCAAGCTTATGGATATCTTTGATCAGATCCTTGTCCAGCTTCTCCATTTGTACTGGAAGTCTGTAGATGACACCCGTGTAGATGCAGGTTCCATCTTCTCTTTCCAGAACAATCCATATAGCTTCTTCCTTTCCCCAAGCCCCCTGCATTTCAGTCGCTCTGATATTATTATTATTTTTCACATACAGCTCCACTCCTTCACCTCTTCAGCCCTGTCTGTCCTTCCTAAAAAAGATTATAACCTGGTATGGTCACATCCCATTCATGTGAGTCATTGAACCATGTCTCTGTAATAGCAACAATATCCAAGTCTTCTTCAAACATTAGGGCTTGCAAGTGTTGAACCTTTTTACTTAGGCTACGAGCATTTGTGCTCATTGTTTTCCATGTGTTATTACGTGTGTTTAGATGGTTACAAACCCCGCTGCTGTCATGATTTGCTGGGGGTGACTCTCTGAATTCCCTGTCTTCCAATTGTCACCCCCACCCTCTAGTTTAAATGTCTAGAAACATGCCATCTGAATTTCTCCTCAAGGATCCTTTTTCTCATCACAGAAAGATGTAGCCCATCATTACAGTGCAGCCTGTGATTTTGCCATGTACTGCCCCATTCTCCTATGTATTTGAAACCTTCTTCTTTAAACCAAGCTTCAAGCTTGGTAGGGATAACTTCAGAAAAAGCTGCAGTCCTAACCAAAAGCTTGAGTCCCTCCCCAAGTTTCTTGAATGCTCTCTGTGCTCCAAACCTGCTATTGTTGGCCAGGTCATTTGTCCCCAGGTGGATTACAATATCAGTATTAGAATCCTTACTATCTTCTTGGATCACATTCAGTATTTGGTTGGTACTTTTGGGAAGCTGAGGATCCTGGAAGGCATTTCACTAGATTGGGACCCTTGAACTGTGCTCCTAAATTAATGCCTTTTATGATGGAGTCTTTTAGCAGTAAGAGTTTTCTCCTTTGAGGCAATCTATCATTGTTTTGAAGGTGTCTTTTGGATGGAGTCATATTGCTTGCATCTGGTTTCTCCTCAACACTTCTTTTCTGAGTTTCATGATGCTCCAATGCAGCAAAGGAATTATACAGGGGTAGAGGCTCAGAGGGTGAATGCAATCACAGGTCATAGTCTACTTGAACCCATCTATTCCTTTTGTGCTTTATTCTCTGTGGTAGTGCTGGTATTAATTTGACTGGGAATTGGGTAGTCCTAGATGCTTCCTTGATTTCAGCTTCTTCCTTGATTGTAGCCAATTCCTTCTTGAGTTGTTGATTTCATCTTTCATAGCTAATATTTGGAGACAGATGGGGCAACTGTAAGGTACCAGATGGTTTGTCTTAGGACTAAGGCACCACAATATTGCATTGAATAAAAGATATGTTGATATGTTTCACAGGTATGACATGTACTATGTTAAGATATTCAGTGAAGATAATTGCCTCCTGGTTTTCCTATATAGAAAGAGCTAGCCTAGGGGTGGGTGGGAGAACGGTGGGCAGGGAAGGACTATAAAGTCAGAGGACAGAAATATAGAACTTATAGAAACCAGATCTCTAATTCAGAGAAAAGGAAGTTTAAAAAAAAATAGATAGAAAGAGGTCTAGAAATCTATTAAGAAAGGGGGACACACAGAGAAGAAAGCAGTTTAGAATTTATCAAAACAATCCAAAACACAAATGTGATAATATAAAATTCAGAAGAGCTTAGCTTTAGGCTTTCACTGCTTTCAAAAGTTCCAAGTAAGGAAGAGTAAAGGATTAGCAGCAGGCTGAGAACCAGGGAAGTCTAATTCAAATCCTACTGTGGCTCAGGGGCATAGCCAGACACCCAATTTTGGGTGGGCATGGGCCCAGGATGGGTGGGCAGAAGAACCTTGTCATGTCCCACAGGTGATTTGGTCTCTCCTTCTTTCGCCTACATGCTATATGGTCTCTCAAACATACCCCCTCTCCCATATACCTTTTAAATAGCAGATTTTCACCAGCAGCGAGCAGCAACTAATACACACTGCTCATGTTGGCCCCACACCCTTCCCGCTGATGCAGCTTCCAGTTTCCGCCTAGGCAGAAATACATCAGAAGGAAGGCTGTGGGGCCGGTGCGAGCAGTATGTATGTCACTGCTCACTGCAGGCGAAGATCTGCTACTACTACTACTACTACTACTGAGCATTTCTATAGCGCTGCCAGGGTTATGCAGCGCTGTACAAGTTTAAACATGCTACTTACAAGGTATGAAGGAGGGACACTTGTTGGGAGTTTTCGGCTGGTGGGGCTTGGAGATCCCTGCCAGCCACGTCATAGGTATGCTGCTACTGGGTGGGCCTGAGCCCAAAGTGGGTGGGCCTGGGCCCATCCAAGCCCACCATTGGCTACGCCACTGCTGTGGCTCCTTCTGATCTTTGGCAAGTTACTTAACCTTCCCTTGCCTCAAAGGCCTTTTACTAAAGCTTAGTGTGTGCTAAATGCTGTGCATCCTATTTTATACCTATGGGCCATGTGGCACTTAGCATATACTAATATTTGTTAGCACATGCTAAGCTTTAGTAAAAAAAAGCCCCTCAGATTGTAAGCCTTCCAGAGATAAGAAAATATGTACTGTACCTGAATGTAACTCAAAATTTCTTCTCTTTTGAGTGTTCTAACAGATTTGATGGTGGTGCTATTTTCAAGTCAATTATGTTATATTTTTGTAAACCTAATGGTTTTCTTGTTTAAATTACCTTCACTTAAGTTAAAATTGTAAGCAGTAATCTCTGACACTGAAGCTAAAATTGGCCAGTGCTTTTGTTTTATTTCAGCCATTTCCTGTAAGTGATTGGGGGGAGTTGCTAAGCTAAGATAAAATATCTAGTTTTATTGCTGCTGATTTCACTGGAGGAGTCATTTCTTGTTATAAAACTCAATACCATAGGTTAGTAAAACTCCCATGGTATATGAATAATGCAATTTCTGATCAACCTTGTAAGCTACACTATTAACCCACAGCCCGATGCTCCCAGGATCCTCTTAAATAGGCTGGAATTAAAATTCTTGATGTCAGCCCCCTTCCCCCAGCAATAAGATATCCCTTGAGAGCACCTCCTCAAGGCACCCTCCCACCAAAAGCACCCTGCCCCCCAACTCCACCTCAGGACCTATCAGGGGTCTCCATGGTTTCCACTAGGTGGGGCAGGAGTGATTTCCAGTCAGATATTGAGTTCAAATTGGTGTCAGTTGACCCCTAGCAACAGTAACAAAAGTCTACAGCTAAGGTTTGACTGGCACCATTTTGAACCCAACACCCAACTAGAAACCAGGAACCCTCACAGTAGGTCCTGATGGTTGTCTTGAGGGATGGGGGCGCCTTCAATGGGGGAGGGGTATTTTTCTGCTAGGGGCAGGGAGCACAGATGAATAGCAGCCACTGGAAAGAGTTAACAGAAGAGAGAAACTGGGACCAATATGATGGAAAAATAAAATGTCCAGACAACAAATGTAGAAAAAGTGTTTTATTCTCAGTTTATTAAGGGGCTCATTTTCAAAACACAGACTTTCAAAGTTCCATAGGTTACTAAACTTTGTAAGTGTATGCCTCCACTACACTTAACCCTCCATTGCCTCAGGTACAAAATTAGATTGTGAGTCCTCTAGGGACAGGGAAATACCTAGTGTACCTGAATGTAATGCATCTTGAGCTACTACTGAAAAGGTGTGAGCAAAATCCAAATAAATAAATAAATACATAAACTGGACTATATTAGCTTTGAGAATGTGTATCGTGGTTGTCTTTGTATTATATTCAATACAAAAGGAAATGCATTTCTGTTTATTTCTTTGGTTTTGCAGTATATGCGAAGTTTGACTTATTGAGGTTCCCAGTTCAGTTTTTCTCTTCATATTTTGTGCTCCTTAGTTCTGTATTTGATGAGGGTCTGTCTGTGTTTTGTGTGTGACTGAGGTGAAGTATTCTGTTTTTATGTAGTTTCTGTGTACATAAGAACATAAGCATTGCCATACTGGGGCAGACAAAGGTCTATCAAGCCCAGTATCCTGTTTCCAACAGTGGCCAATCCTGGTCACGAGTAGCTGGCAAGATCCCAGAATAGTAAAACAGATTTTATGCTGCTTATCCTAGAAATAAGCAGTGGATTTTTCCATCTTAATAATGGCTTATGGACTTTTATGAATTACCCAAACCTTTTTTAAACCCTGCTAAGCTAATTGCTTTTACCACATTCTCTGGCAACAAATTCCACAGTTTAATTACATGTTGAGTGAAGAAATATTTTCTGTAGTTTGTTTTAAATTTACTATTTAGTAGCTACATTGCGTGCCCCCTAGTCCTAGTATTTTTGGAACAAGCAATTCACGTCTACTTGTTCCACTCCATTCAGTATTTTATAGACCTCTATCATATCTCCCCTCAGCTGTCTCTTCTCCAAACTGAAGAGCCGTAGCCATTTTAGACTTTCCTTATAGGGAAGTCATCCCATCCTCTTTATCAATTTTGGAGGCTGTATCTTGCTGAGGATGTAAAAAAAAACTTGAAGTAGTTCAAAGAAAAGCGACAAAAGATGCCGTTGTATCGCTCCATGGTGCGACCGCACCTGGAGTATTGTGTTCAGTACTGGTCTCCGTATCTCAAAAAAGATATAGTAGAATTGGAAAAGGTACAGCGAAGGGCGACGAAAATGATAGTGGGGATGGGACGACTTTCCTATGAAGAGAGGCTGAGAAGGCTAGGGCTTTTCAGCTTGGAGAAGAGACGGCTGAGGGGAGATATGATAGAAGTGTATAAAATAATGAGTGGAATGGATCGGGTGGATGTGAAGCGACTGTTCACGCTATCCAAAAATACTAGGACTAGAGGGCATGAGTTGAAGCTACAGTGTGGTAAATTTAAAACGAATCGGAGAAAATTTTTCTTCACCCAACGTGTAATTAGACTCTGGAATTCGTTGCCGGAGAACGTGGTACGGGCGGTTAGCTTGACGGAGTTTAAAAAGGGGTTAGATAGATTCCTAAAGGACAAGTCCATAGACCGCTATTAAATGGACTTGGAAAAATTCCGCATTTTTAGGTATAACTTGTCTGGAATGTTTTTACGTTTGGGGAGCGTGCCAGGTGCCCTTGACCTGGATTGGCCACTGTCGGTGACAGGATGCTGGGCTAGATGGACCTTTGGTCTTTCCCAGTATGGCACTACTTATGTACTTATGTACTTATGTAAAAATGGTATGGGGTTTTCATAGCAAGACATACATGGAGAGACTTGCTGACCTAAACGTATACACTGGAGGAATAATATTTGAAAGGTATTAATCTGTAAAGAAACTTTTTCAGAGATGAGAAGGTGTTAGAACTAGAGGACATGAATTGAAGTTGAAGGGGGACTGACTCAGGAATAAGGTCAGGAAGTATTTTTTCCCTGAGAGGATGGTAGATACCTAGAATGCCCTCCCGCTGGAGGTGGTGAAAATGAAAAAGATAATGGAATTTAAAAATATGTGGGATAAACACAAAGGAATCCTGTTTAGAAGGAATGGATCCAAAGATGCTTAGCGGAGATTAAGTAGCAACACCATTAATTGGGAAGCAAAGCCAGTGCTGGGCAGACTTCTATGGTCTGTGCCCTGATCATTGCTGAATAGATTTGGATGGACTGGAGTGGAGCTTTTCAGGGGCTTCGATGACAACTTCTGAAGTTTTAGAACAAGAACCAAGCAGATTTCTATGGTCTATGCCTTGAAAATGGCAAGGACAAATCAAGATCAGGTATGCATATAAACTATCACATCTTACTTTATATAATGAGTTTATCTTGTTGGGCAGACTGAACCCTATGTGTTGTGCTGATTTGGCATTTTTGTCACGTTTCATGAGTTGTAGATGTCTTTTTTGTAATATTTTTTATTATGTACGTTTGTTATGTACATCGATCTGGACAAGGGCATATATAAATGATAAATGAATTGAAATGAATGGACTGTATAGGTCTTTATGGTGCTCCACAGCCCAGTGTGATATATATAGCACTGTCTTCTGATAGGTGATTTAGGGCTGTTATGGTGTGGTAAGTTTTGTGTTCTAGGGCAGTCCTGGAGTACCCCTTGCCAGTCAGGTTTTCAGGATATCCACAATCAATATGCATGACATTGATTTGCATATACTGCCTCCATTACATGCAAATCTTTTTCATGCAGATTCATTGTGGATAGCCTGAAAACCTGAATGGCAAGGGGGTACTCCAGGACCACCTAGGGAAACACTTCTCTAGGTCCCACTGTAATATTTATAGCAATGTCTTTTCATAGGTAGGAGGGCTGTTTTGGTGTAGTAAGTTTTCAGTATAGGTTGTGGGTGTCTTTTTGCAGGAGTTTGTGTTATTTCACAAAGTGTCTAGCCCTATTTGAAAGTAGGCTCTGGGGCAAGGGCCACCAAAGGTCACCCAAGATAAAAATGCTCAAAACTAGTGTTCTTCATATCCTGTAGAGCCACCACACAAATAAAAGCCCATCTGATTTAAACAAGGTGTCTAGCAGTGGAAGGACTGGGTGTGCTATTCCTGAGGTGATGGTCACGATTTGAATATTTTTATTTGAAGTTAAGAAGACAGGTTGCCTGCTCTGGCCAGTCCAGGAACCTCTTCTGCGTCCTGCCTCCTGATGTAACTTACTGTTTCCTTGTAGGCAGGAAGCAACAGAGACAGCCTGTATTAATCATTGCCCGCCACAGCCCCAGAGCAACAACACAAATACTGCTGTCTAACTGACACCAACCGGTGCCTATTTTGTAAAAGTCTGCTCCCCCTGAGATCAAAACCTGGCTACGCCTCTGATTGACAGCATGGACTGATTTAACTTTGTAAGAAAAAGAAAGAGTTCTTGTTGACAGTGGATCTCTGTTCAGACTTCTAGGAAACTGAACTACCCACAGACATGGCTGCTGAAGCTATAATCAAGAGTTGCAAGGTACAGTTTGCACATTATGGCCAACCTGATCAAGTGATCTCAGATAATGTCCCTCAATTTATTTGCATGCAGTTGAAAAAGTTTTCTGTGAGTGGGCGTTTGAACCTGTTATTATTTTACATCACAAAGACATCCAAAAGCTACTGGTAAAGCTGAACCTGCTGTGAGATAGAACCTATGCAAGAAAGCTAAAAGGGCAAAAAGCACCTGATGTCAAGGAGACTGAAGCCATCTCTGCCTACAGCCAGCAAGTTATTTGAACCAGTGAGATACAAGGTCTATCAGGAAAACTTCAACCCAAGAGGCAAGCTTTTACGTTAAGATATACCATAGCTGCAAAAGATTTACCTGAATTGAATATTGCGAACCATTGCCAGGAAATCATATTACACCCTTCCTGCTTCAGACAGCCTGAAAATTCTCGGAGTTACAATCGACCGAAACCTCACGCTAGAAAGCCAAGCGAAAACTACAACAAAGAAAATGTTTCACTCAATGTGGAAACTCAAGTGAGTAAAACCTTTCTTCCCGAGGGAAATATTCCGCAACTTGGTACAATCAATGGTACTAAGCCACCTAGACTACTGCAATGGAATCTATGCGGGATGCAAAGAACAAATCATAAAGAAACTTCAAACTGCTCAAAACACCGCAGCTAGACTTAAATTTGGAAAAACGAGATTCGAAAGCGCCAAACCCCTAAGAGAAAAATTGCACTGGCTCCCAATCAAAGAACTTATAGCTTCAAAATCTGCACTCTGGTTCATAAAATCATCTACGGTGAGGTCCCGGGATACATGACTGACCTCATAGACATACCAACCAGAAACACAAAAAGATCAACACGCACATACCTAAATCTCCACCACCCAAGCTGCAAAGGACTCAAATACAAAGCAACCTATGCATCCAACTTCTCCTATATGTTTAATCATTTTTATTGTCAACATATGCTGCATAATACATCACAAGCATGAAATAAAACATTACAACGTAGATCAGCTATGTTGAGTTTTCCATTAACCAATAGCTTTATAACCCCAAATCCTGAACTAAGTAACTCCCCCCCACTCCCCTTATTCCCCCCCCCTTGTGAGTCAATCAGATGTTCAAGATATAGCTTCTCGCTCGTGAAGGCATGGTCAGCCACAAAGGTTCCCACAGTTTGCGGAACTCCTCCCCTTCATCACTGTCCAATGTCCGCACCCTGCATCTATCAAGCTTCATTTGCTGAATCATCAGAGCATGCCAGCATGGCAGAGGGGGTCTCAACTCCGACCGCCAGGTTTTCAGAATTGTGGAAATCCCAAATAGTATCGCCCACTGCACATATCTCTTAAACCCCGGTGGCGGCCTCTCTGTAAATTTGTAGATGTAAAATAAAATCAGAGGGTCACACACTAAAGAGCACCCCCCATTGTGAGTGCAAGGAGTGAAGAACCTCCCTCCAGAATTGCTGCACCAATGGACAGAGCCAGAACATATGTCCCAGTGTGGCTGACCCACTCCCACACCTGGTACAGGTCCCATCACAAGCTTCAGTTATACGAGCTACTCTCTTTGGTGCCAAGTATGTCCTCATGAAGAATCTATATAACTTTTCACAACTTCTCCTATATAAGCACGCAACTATGGAACGCATTACCAAACGCTGTGAAAACAATGCATGACCCATCAAACGTCCGGAAATTATTAAAAACTAACTTGATCAAAAAGGCATACCCTAATGATCCAACTTAAATGCCTGAACCCTGCAATAGAATGAAACTAATACTCGAACTGGAATAACTTAACTCTTCCTCCTTGATTCCCTAATGTGTCTGTCACACATGATCTTTACCACAATATCACTCTGTAATTGTCATACCGGAATTGGCGATCGCCATCATGGTACTATGTAAGCCATATTGAGCCTGCAAATAGGTGGGAAAATGTGGGATACAAATGAAATAAACAAACAAACAAATAAATAAATAAATAAATATAAACTGTCTGTGGTTGGGTACCTGTTTGCAAAAAGTCATACTACACTCATATCTAGTGGATGTTGAAGGAACTCTATTGCTGCGATCGTGTGGACCTCTAAGTAGTTGAACAACCAGCTTCACAGGGACAACGTACTCACAGCTCAAATGAAGGGCCAGGCATCCCCTCCTGTTACAGTATACCTCCAAACAGAGAGAGCACAGGAGCAGACGGGAACAGCAGCAATGAGAATCATAAACTAGTAGACACACCTGTCAGAAGTATAGTACTAAGTATGTCTGCCATATTGGATATCAGCTCAATGATGCCAGACAGGGATCAACAACTGAATGTGCAGAAAAGTCCTGTCTACACTCAAAGTCACTTCAGAGATTTGATCTGTAGGACATTTGCAATACAAAGTTGTGCATAGGCTCAAAGAAAAACAAAAAGGGGGGGAGGGTGTTACAGATGTTAATTTATATTTATGCCAGGTATTGGCTCAACTTTATATAATCACTGTTTTCCAACTTCCTAGCTTTTGCCACCTTTAACCTTTAGTTATAATACAGAACGGTTCATGTGCACCAGCTGCATTTGGTGTGTCTTTATTTCTAACTCTGAAATAGCTACTGCTTTCCTCATCTTTCTGTTGCCAGGTCAACATAGGAGGGAAGAAGCAACCAGGAGAGGGAATTGCAGTGCAGCAAGTGACAGCTGTGGACTCCAAAATCTGGCTCTGCTCCTGGTGGCAATTGTGCCCAAATTGGTGAATTCCTTGCAAAATGGCAGTTTGAAGCTCACCAATTTGCTTCATTTTTTTGAAGGCGTAAATATACGTGAATAAAGGTGAGTCCATTGATGTAGTGCATCTAGATTTTCAGAATGCTTTTGACACAGTTCTTCATGAGAGACTCCTAAGAAAATAAAAAAGTTACGGGATAGGAGGCAAAGTCCTTCTATGGATTAGGAATTGGTTATTGGACAGAAAACAGAGGGTAGGGTTAAATGTCAATTTTTCTCAATGGAGGAGTGGAGTGCCGTAGGGATCTGTACTGGAACCGGTGCTATTTAACATATTTATAAATGATCTGGAAAATGGAACTACAAGTGAGGTGATTACATTTGTAGATGACACAAAACTATTCAAAGTTGTAAAAACCCTTGTGGATTGTGAAAAATCGAAGGAAGACCTTAGGAAACTGGAAGACTGGGTATCCAAATGGCAAATGAAATTTAATGTGGACAAATGCAAAGTGATGCACATCGGGAAGAATAATCCGAATCATAGTTACCCGATGCTAGGGTCCACCTTAGGAGTCAGCAGTCAAGAAAAAGATCTAGGAGTCACTGTAGACAATACACTGAAATCTTCTGTCCAGTGTGCGGTGGTGGTCAAAAAAGCCAACAGGATGTTAGGAATTATTAGGAAAGGGATGAAAAATAAGGCCAATATTATAATGCCTCTGTATCGCTCCATGGTGCGACTTCATCTTGAGTATTGCATTCAGTTCTGTCAAAGAAGATAAAGCGGAATTAGAAAAGGTTCAAAGAAGAGAGACCAAAATAATAAAGGGGATGGAACTCCTCTCATATGAGGAAAAGCTATGGAGGTTAGGGCTCTTCAGCTTGGAAAAGAGATGGCTGAGGGGGGATATGATTAAGGTCCAGTAAATCCTGAGTGGTGTACAACGGGTAAAAGTGAATCGATTTTTCACTCTTTCAAAAAGTAGAAAGGTTAGGGGACACTCAATAAAATTACATGGAAATACTTTTAAAACAAATAGGAGGAAATATATTTTTCATGCAAAGAATAGTTAAGCTCTGGAACTTGCTGCAGGACAATATGGTAACAGTGGATATGTATCTGGGTTTAAAAAAGGTTTGGATAAGTTCCTAGAGGAACTTAGTACCATAGTCCACTATTGAGATAGACATAAGAAAGCCACTGCTTGCCTTGGGTTTGGTAGCATAGAATGTTGTTGCTATTTGGGTTTCTACCAGGTACTTGTGACCTGGATTGTCCACTGCTGGAAGCAGGATACTGGATTATTTTTTAATATTTATTGGGATTTATTAACCGCTTTTATGAAGAGATTCACCCAAGGTGGTGTTAGATCGACCATTGGTCTGACCCAGTATGGCTATTCTTATGTTTTTATATAAACAGGATGGAATTGGTCCAGAAGGCAGCAACTAAAATTGTCAGTGGTCTTCGTCATAAAGCGTATGGGGACAGAGTTAAAGGTCTTAATATGAATAGAAATTTTAGAAATCCACAGCAGTCCACTGTACTAAATGGTTTTATCAAAAAAGGAGTCCTATGTAAACTAATGCAGTTGGCATAGTGGCACCCTCAAGAAGTTCAACCACAGGAAGAATAAGGAGCATGTGATCAATGGTTACTAACAGAGATGAGTAGTGAGGTGAAGAGGAGAAGCAAGGAGATCAAACGAGTCTTCAATTGGAAAATCAGATTGAAGGGATGTCCTGCAAAGTTGGTTTCCTTAGGGATTTCAACCTGGGGAGAACAAGGATTAGGGATGAGTAAATCTGAGAATTGTAAGCATATGAAGTCATAAGTTTGTTCCTCTCAAAACTATACTTTGAACTAGGTTTCTAGCAGTATGGCTTTATTTTATGGAAATATAAGCTCTGCTTTGAAGAGGGGTTTGTGGAGTTACTGAGGGTCCAATTCACAAAACTTACAGGCCAGCAACGTGGGTTTTTGACTGGTTCAGTGAATACGGTCTTTAGCAGGGAATGCACAAAGCGTCTCTGCGAGCTTTTTACTGTTCATGGCAGCAGACACTGGGAATCACAAGCTAATGTATGTAAATTAGCTACTTAGTATTCAACTGTGCATTCCGAGGGATGCACAGCCATTTCCAACTGATGCAGAGAAAGGAATGTATACCTTGACAACAGGAATTTTAATGGGAGGTCAGGAGCTGTTGATAGTGGCTTGGATCTTGCCTCTGGTCTCTTCTGAAGTGTCCCTGTAGCTTTTGTGTGCAGGGCTGGGGAATGGGGTAGGGCAGAAGATCAGGCCCCTTTATGACCCATGCAGAAACTTCAGAGCAGTCCACCAGATTGGCAGCATCAACAAAGACTCCTGATGCAGGGAAACCCTCCACACTAAAGTGGTACTGAAACCGAAGTGTGCATGCTCTGATGGCCCCCTCCAGCTGTGAATGCTAGCTCTGTTTTCCGGGGAACTTTAAATTTTAATAGAGTTTGTTGCATGTATGAAAGCCGTGTGTAGTGGAACTTCTCAAGCTCAAATTCCTATCGCAGCTGGAGAAGCTGTTTGTGAGTTGTGGCAGACATCTTAGTTCAGGAGCAAGCGCTTTTACAGAAGTCACAGGCTCTAAGCACTGTCAGGTCAACCGTTGTGTCTTCATTTGATATTTCATAATTTTTATCTGTTTTGCAAGCTGTTCTGCCGGCTGTTGGGGACTTGTATATAGCAGTCACCTTACCAACAGACTGCTATGCGCATGCCCTGCCACTTTTCCCCACAAAGCTGTTTTTGCAAGCAGCTCATTTGCAGACAATTTCGTTTGTGAATCGCTCATTATTTCCACCTCGATAATTTTTACTGAGGTGGAAGTAGCAAGCGTTTTTTTCCAGGGACTTTTGTGTATCAGCTCTTGAGTCCTATCTTTATGGGCATTGTCTCCTGTTCAGAATGAACTGGGAGATATGTTTAATGGTGTTAGGCCTCTGCAGCTCTTGGAATAACTCCTGCCCATAGGGAGGACATGGGAGGGGAGTTATATTATGTCTACAAATTAATTCTCTTTCTCCTTACAAAGCATATGAAGCCTCCACTTTGCCTTCAAAATTTAAAGAAGTGAAACAAATATCCCTACCCTCTACCTCACAATCTTTTGGGCTTCCCTAAGCCAATAAAAAAAAAAAGTTCATTTCCACTTGGTCCACTTGGCTATTATGCTTATTTCCATTAGGATTTGGCTAGTGAACTGTATTGAACAACTCCAGCTGTAGGGTACTGAATAGGGTGACTAACCCACAGTACCCGAAAAAGATGACGCTCCCAGAAATTTTTCCAACGAATTTGCATGCATATTTTTCAGGCAACAGGGTTAGTGTGGTAATGTCTGCCCAATGTGCCCACAGATTAGAGTTTGTGACTATGTTACTGTTTTCAAGGGGGAAGGGGAACACCAGGACTGTGTTTAACTCAGAAAATAAATCACTGGCACCACCTACACACTTCTCCCTCCTCACCTCTGCCTTCAAACACTCTCTCTTACAGGAATAGTCAGGTTTTGTTCAATTACTTTGGTATAGTTTTTGTTGGGTGAAGCTTTTCCTTGCTGCTTGTTTCCCTGACACTGCAAGCAAAATTTCAAAGATATGAGAACAGATGAGTTTGTGCGTCTCACTACTACAGCTCCAGAAAGTTAGCAAAGGGAGGCTGAGGGCAACTTTTGCCATGGTTTTAAAAGGATTCTTCCAATGAAAATTAACTTTTTGTGCGGCTTGCATGGTTTTAATTGCATCAGCTTGGCTTTGCTTGTACTTACTCTAAGGTTTAAAGATTTGTTTGAAACAGATGAGTGTGTGAGAGAGTGCAATTTATAAGAAGATCGTTTACATGTAACCTGGGCTTGCTGAAGTTTTCAATTATCAATGCATTGTTAAAGGTTCTGTAAAGAGATATTTATGGGTGTATGATGTCTTGGGTCAGGTACTGAGAGGACAATTTCAATTCTGACAGTATTATTGCAAAATGAACATGTAATTTTCATTTGCAAAATTTATACAAGCAGACCTGCCAAATCTCCTGTATTCAGTGGGAGACTCCTGCTTTCACAGGTCATCTCTTGCACTCCTGGAGAGCAAAAATCTCCCGCCGAGGAGCCTTCAATCCATTGATAGCAGGAGATACTTTAATAACATGTCATCTCTAGCTGCCACAGGACCAATCTTGCGATAAGGGTTCTTCTCGTGAGACTAGTCCTATAGCAGCACGAGATGATATTTTATTAAGGCATCTCCTGCTGCCTGAGGGGGAGGTGGCTTGTTGGTGTCGTGCCTGAGTCTGCCAGGGGGTGGAGCCAGGAGATGGAGTGGTTGGGTCTGAGGCCATGACTGACTAGAGGTGGCGGAGTGTCTTAAATCTCCCTCTGAAAGATCATGCCCCCTTGGCAGCTCTGTACAAGCTTTTGATGAGCAGAGGCACATGTACTTTCACTATGAAACTTACCAAGAGGACAAATTCCCTTTAGACACCTGCATCTGTTTTTTTTTTAAGTGGGTGTTTTTCCCAACTAAAATAATGTGAATGCTATTGGAAAGACAAAGCTATGGGCTTCATGAATACAGGAGTTCAGGCCTTGCATGCTGCAAACAGGTCAGGTTTATGAATATGTATGGATATTACCTCCACTCATGCATATTCATTAGGGATATCCTGAAAACCTTGATGCAGCACTTGAGACCTGAGCTCCGGCACCTGTGGGCTAGATTCCCTGAACTGCTGTACCACATTAACATGTCCTAATACCATTAACACACATCTGGGGTGTTTTACTAAAGTACATCAGATTTTGTACTTAATGCGCTTTAATGCGGGGGGGGGGGGGGGGGGGGGGGGGGGGGGGGGGGGAGGGGGCATCCCAAGCATGTAACCCAACATGGGCAGTTACTAGATGAAAATGTCCATTAGTGCATAGTACTCAGCTCAACTTTACGCCTAGCATGCAAAGTTGGGCACACAATTTATAGAATAAGGTCAGTCACACACACAACTTAATGTAATGATTGGCTGTTAATTGGTGTTAATATTCAATTATTGCCTTAAATTGGTGTTAATTGGTGCTAATTGCACCAACTGGCAGTTGTGCATGCAACCAAACTTAATTACTATTCTAGAAGCTGCATGCACAATTTCTGTCTTGCACAATTTCAAGGGGGTGTGGCCATAGAAGGGGTATGGGCAGGTCAGGGTGTGCTTATGAGTTACATACACAGGTTATAGAATACTAGGGGTTATGGGCTTAACTGCCAACAGTTAGGCATGAATTCTTATACCAGCCTTTGACATGGCATAAGTGCTCGCACCTACAGTTAGATGTGAAACTATGAACTTAAGATAGTTTTCTCTTACCGCAGTTCCATGTAGAACTGCTGTTACAGAATTTGCGCACAGCCCACATTGCCCTGTTGCATACATTCAATAAATGGTGCCAAAATTTAGGCTCCTACTTAGGAGGTGGTAAATGGCCTAGGTACAAGAGCATACAGTGCCTATCTTGTTTTGCTTTTTGAACCAGACTAGGTGAAATTTGAGGTTTACACCAGCTGGTTGTTCTGCCCCTGACACAGCCAATATTCCTGCTGAAACATGGCCATGTTGGGCACAGATGATTGATAACCTGGGAGCTTTTTACTGAATAAAAGACTGATTTTCACAAGATCTGCCTCCTTGTTTTATCTTAATGTGCAACTTACTGCGTGCTAACTGTAAGTATACTGTGTTGGCTATTAACATGCCCTATACCATGCATTAACCCTTCACACTTTAGTAAAAAGGCCCTATGATTAGTAAATCCAGTAGGGCCCATTGCATAAGATGAGACGTGTGGTAAATAACACCTGCTAATGCATGTTAGTGTCTTATAACTTGTTAGCATATTTTCTAGCTCTTTGTGAGTTGTTGCAGTCCCCACCCTAACCCTGCCCTTTCCTCAATGTGGGTAGAAGTGTACACACCATTCTACAACACACAAATGTTTATTCACTTATACTCACTTATAGGGTGGACACCTTTCAGTTAGTCCATTTAGCTGTGCAAAACTGTTTTTCTGATGGAATTGCCTTTGAAAATTGTTCTTCTGGTTGGACCAGCAAAAGTCACTTTTTTCCCTTGCTGCTATTTCATTTGAACCATGAAAAACTGCACACGTTGCATTCATAAACGTATTTGTTAGAAATGTTCTTATTCTGATTGATTTGTTTGAAGAGCCTTCCTGCAAATAGTTGATACTTTTTTTTTTCCATGGCAATGACCTGACATAATGGGGAGATTTTCTTTCTCTTTCTTTAAATTTTTTTTTAGTTCAACATTTTTTATTGAGTTTAGATTTTCATTAAGATTTTTGTGCACTCCTACTGATGACTCATGCTCTCTTTCATTCTCTGCTGCTGTCCCTCATGCTCAGCAACCTTCCTATACCTTCTTAATACAGTCCCATTCCTCCAGTTCTAGATAGTTATTCCATGCTCATGGCACACTATTCAGTTCTAATCCACTTCCTTTTCTTACAAATGCTCACTTGACCTTCACTTTGAAAAGCTTTATTTTATTTTATGACAAAATCTTGCTCATCTGTTCTTTCTAATCCTCCTGTTTCTCCTCTGTTACCTCCTGAACATCCCCTGCCCACACATGCTCATAACTCAAATCTCTCTCACATCTGCTGCTTTATCTTAATAGTATTCCTGTAATATCTTATCCTTTTGATCCCAAATTTTCCTTCTATTTCCTCTGTCTTCTACTATACATTTATCTGTACACCTTCATTTGCTATCTTGTCATCAAGCTTTAAACAAGTCGTGGATTCTCTTTATAAGCTTTCTCTTTATAAGCTTTCCCTTGATACAGGAGGTGAGGTGGCCTAGTGGTTAGGGTAGTGGACTTTGGTCCTGGGGAACTGAGTTCAATTCCCACTTCAAGCACAGGCAGCTCCTTGTCATTCTGGGCAAGTCACTTAACCCTCCATTGCCCCATGTAAGCAGCATTGAGCCTGCCATGAGTGGGAAAGCACAGGGTACAAATGTAATTAAAAAAAAAATACTTTGGCCTCTGCAAATTACCTGCCTTTCTCACTTTTTTTCAGAAAGTTCTCAAGACCACCCTCTTTTACCAACTAGGGGACCCGTTTACTAAGCCGCGAAAGGCTCTACGCACACCCAACGTGTGCCAAAATGGAGTTACTGCATGGCTACCACGTGGCTTTTGTGGTAATTTCATTTTTGGCAAGCGTCCAATACATGTGGCCAAAAAATAATTTTTATTTTCGGCCGCGCGTATCGGATGCACGCCAAATGGCATTTGGCGCACATAGGTCGTTACCGCCCAGTTACCGCATGAGACTTTACCACTAGGTCAATGGCTGGCGGTAAGGTCGCAGACCTAAAATGGACGTGTGGCAATTTTGATTTTGCCGCACGTCCATTTTTGGCAAAAATTTAAAAAAGGTTTTTTTTACAGGTGCGCTGAAAAATGATTCTGCGCACTGCCAAAACCCGCGCCTACACTACCGCAAGCCATTTTTCAGCACTCCTTTGTAAAAGGCCCCCTAGGTTATTCAAACTCATCCACCTCTGTTTTCATCACTTATTGATCAATGCCCATTATGGAGGCAATTCTACAATGGACCACAGAAATGAACAAAATGCTGTCAATGTGCACATGTGTGCACATATGCAAGCAAATTCCCCTTATGTGCTATTCTGTAAGCATGTGACTAAGTGGCATAGGCCCAGATTCTATACATGACGCTGAAAATTGGGCCCATGAAGGGAACAGGAAGATGCCCTCTATGGGACGCAATGAAGATCAAGAGAAAGTAGAGGGAGACATGACTCTCAGGCAGGGAGAATTCAAGTTGAAATTAGGCACCAAAGCTGAAGACCCGAGACAGGCCAGTGTTTCGGTGGAAAAACCGCCTGCATCAGGGGTCACAGAACTGCACATAAAAACTATAAAAACAGTAAGCTTATAAGATATAAAAAATCTTACATTTGTAAACATGAATAAATGGACATGTATATAACATTCCAAAAAATGAATATACACACACCTTTTCACGTTACTAAAAACATCTGAGCAGATTAATAAATAAACTAGTAAAAAAGGCCCGTTTCTGCCACAAATGAAACGGGCGCTAGCAAGGTTTTCCTCGAAGTGTGTATGTTTGAGAGAGAGTGTGTGTGAGAGATGGAGTGTGTGTGTCATAGAGAGAATGAGAGAGAGACAGAGACAGCGGGTGTGTGTTTGTGTGAGAGAGAGATAGAGTGTGATAGACAGGGAATGTGTCAGAGAGAGTGTATGTGAGAGACAGTGAGTGAGTGAGTGAGTGTGAGCCCCCACCCCCCCTCTTGCAGGGCCCCCCTCCCCAGCCCCACCTCTCTGGTCTCAGGACCCCTCCCCACCTCCCTCTCCCCTGCCCTGCCTCCAGCCATCCATGTCCAGCGACCCTCCTCTCCCCCTGCCCCCACTGCAGCTACCCATGTCCAGCGACCCTCCCCTCCCCCCGGTGCATCAAACCCCCTTGCCACCCGCAGCTGCCAGTGGTAACGCTGTCTGGCCATTGCTGCTTCTCCTGTTGAGCAGCAGTGGTCGCTACAAAAAGAAAAGAAGCGATAAATGTTTTTAAACCTAGCCCAAATCATTCGCAAATGCCCGAGTCTTACAACGCAGTCTCTGCAGCCTGTCACGTCATTGCGCTCCTCCGGAGTCTTACTCCAGGGGCAGTGACGTGGAGGCGAGAGGAGGAGCGGCTGCAGAGACTGTGTTGTAAGACTCGGGCATTTGCGAATGATTTGGGCTGGGTTTAAAAACATTTATCGCTTCTTTTCTTTTTGTGATGGCCGCTGCTGCTCAACAGGAGAAGCAGCAGCGGCCGGACAGCTTTACTACTGGCATCTGAGGGTGGCGATGGGAGTTTGATGGGGAGGGGTGTTGATGTGCTTTGGGTGGGGGGAGGGGGTGTTTGATGTGGCCGGGGGGGGGGAGATTGGGTGATGCGCCGAGGGGGGGGGGGGTTCTGTGGTGCCACGCTTGTAGTTTTTTGATGCGCTGCTCCCTGCCACTTGCTCCGAAGTGGCAGGGAGCGGCGCACTGACAGCCGATTCCCAGGCAGGGGGAGGAGTAGGGAAACACGTGTTTCCCTACTCCTCCCCCTGCCTGGGAATCAGCTGTTAGTGACATCATCCTGGCTACGGAGCCTAGCTCAGCAACTCCAGGAGCCACGGACACAGGCAGTCCCACATTAGAACGTTGGTGATGAGAATTATTATATAGGATATGTCAATAAAAAGTATATGAACTATGAATAAAGGGCCTTATTCTATAAAGGCTATGCTCCTAAATTTACACTCCTAAAATTCATGCTCCTAAATTTAGGAGCATAACCTTTTTAGAATAAGGCCCATAATGTTTAGAGCATGATTTGTTGTCGATTGCTCTTATGGTTGTTTCCTGAGTCTAAACATTTTATTCATAGTTCATATTCTTTTTATGTGCAATCAACTGTTCCATATCATAAATATACCACAACTTGGCAATCCACTGGATCAAGGAAGGTACTGTCCGATGTTTCCAGTGCCTGGCCAAGTTAAGTCTTGCTGCAGCAAAAGCATGATGAACCAATAATGACTGAGTAAGACCCACTGATTTTTTACCAAACAAAAATACCGCTGGATGCTGTTTACAAGGTCGACCAATCCATTGGTGCAGTTTGGTTTGCACAGCCCTTCCAGTAAGCCTTTGGACAAGACCACCAAATATGGCCCATAGTATCCAGAAAAACACCCCCCCCTCCAACAAGAGGGTGAGCTGCCGAGGAACACATGCTCTAGTCTGACTTTTATGTGGTCCTATTTATGCAGCTACGTTGGCTGGCTAAGTACTGAGTACTGACTCTTAGCTAGCCAAATGCTGACTCTGCCCCAGAATGCCTCCAAAATATGAGTATGGCGCTAACCAGACATTTTCAGAGGCACTAACTGCCACTGAATATGACTGATTACCCCGGAACAAGTAATTTAACCAGTCAGGAGCCATTTCTGGCCAGTTAAATCACTTTGAATGTTGATCACAACATTAACAACATGGAATTGTTCTACTTTCTCTTCATGTTCAATTTCTTATTTTTTATCCCTCTACTTCTATTACAATTACTTTTTTTGATATCTCTGTCTTGCAGTCTTGGTGGTATCCTTAGTCTTATCTTTACCCTTTTTCTACTCATATCTCTAGAACTAGCAATGAAAAGGTACAAACTAGATTTCAAATTCAAATCTAAAATCTTGAACTGCCACCATCTCTAACAGTCAAAACAGCCACATTTTCTCACTCTCCGGGCAGTTAAGACTACCATTCATTTTTCAGTTCTGCCCAGTCTTGACTATTGTAACTATGTTCTGAATGGCCTTCCTTCACAGCTCAGTCTAATTTCTCCTCCTTTCATATCTGCAGTGTCTTCTTATTAATTCAGGGCCTCTTTTATCACACTACGCTAGTGGTTCCCAGTGCGGCAATGCCAACAAAGCCCATTCAATTTCAATGGGCTTTGTTGCGTCGGCATTGCTGCGCAGGAACCGCTAGTGCGGCTTGATAAAAGAGGCCCTCAGTGCTCAATACAAGCTCCTTTGCTGCCTATCACCAAGCTACATCTTTCTAAATGTAGGCTCTTCTTAATTCTTATGCACTCTCTTGTACAAGCCCGTTTCATTTGTTTCAGAAACGAACCTTTTTTTACTAGTAGTATCTATATAAAGCTCTTGGTGACATACAATGAGCTGAAAGAGAGGTGGAAAGTAGAAGACAATGAAAAAAATAATTTGTTTATTCTTTAAAGGAGTCTCCAGACCCCCCCCCCCCTCCTTATTTTTCAATGAAAAAGGGCCTGAAAGATGCATGTTTAATTTTTATATTAGGTAAATGGGTCTTTCATTAACTTTTAATTAAAAAAAAACAAGAGCTGTATTTAGGTGGGCAATTCTACAAAGCAGGTGCTAATGTTTACTCACCCATTACATGTAAGGCCCTTATTCTGGAAGTATCCTCATTTTTAAATGGCAGTAGGGCTACTCAATTTCGATCCTTGAGATCCACAGGCAGGCTAGGTTTTCAGGATATCCACAATGAATATACACCTTGAGGACCGGAAACGAGTAGCCCTGATCTAGAGAGACCCAGATGATGAAATGCCATTTCAGAACCAGAGCCATTCAGTTATGGGAAAGCTGAGTATTTCTATAGGGTCAGGCAAAAAAAAAAAGTAACCCCCTAGAGTTTTTTTTTGCTGTTTTCTCAGCAAATGCTTGGAATTTCAATGTGAAATTGTACAGCTTTATTTATTATTAATGTATACATTTATGCGTTGAGTGGAATGAGATTATCTTTAAACAAGGTGAAGTTACAGACTTTTTAGCATGACCACCTTGCGATTTTTGTGTGTTCAAAAATGTTTGCATAGTAAAACTACCATTATTTAAAAAAAAAAAAAAAAAAAAAAAAAAGGGGGTACCAGCTTACTGTTAATGATGTCGTGAGTGATATAGCCTTTTGTAAGCAATAATTTGAATTTGAATAGTTTGTATTTGATAATATGATAATTTACAGATAATTTCTTTAAAAGCACTTTGGATCAGAACGACAATCATAAGCAAGGTGTCAGTAGCGAACAAAATGAGAATCCAGACACTGTGTGAACAAGTTTTTGGAGCAAAGGCATTACTGACTGCGTGAACTGGAAGCTCAGCACTATGAAGAAAATAAGTCAGTGTGACTGCAAAATTCTAATACATTTTCAATTGTATTGTTTGATTGATGCTATTTTACTGTGTTTTAGTTAGAGTATTTTTAATGTGAAAAAACTGCTAGATAGTAATGCTAAAATGTCAGTAACATCAACATAGCTTGATAATTAAATGCTGTCTAATAGTACTATGTCAATATGATGACTAAATAAATACGTAAAATTTATCCTTGAAATTCAAAGCGGTTGCTGAGAAAACTGCAAACCACTGTAGGGGGTTAATTTTTGTTTGCCTCACCCCGTAGATGGCAAGAGGACAAGAGGAGGGCGGGGGAGATGGAGTGGTCTGGGTGGTACCACAAAACAGAACTGTATTCCCTATTTCACCTAGGAAATCCACATCTGCATTGAGAAACCTGGATGTTGGAATTTACACCTGCTACGAGGGACATCTAAGTGCTTGCTGTAGGGATAGCTGTAAATCCCAGTGTCTGGCCCCCTACCGATTACCCCCTTTGTCCATACCCCCCACAATTACCTCCTCTGCCATCCTATCTCCCCACCCAATCCCCAAAGCAGTAGCCCCCTGTTGTACCTTCATCCTTCCTGCACCAGCAAACATCTCATGACATCACCCCAGGCCACTTTCAGTATCAGAGGGTCCACCTACCCTCTGCTTCACAAAGTGTCATTTAGCCCTGCAATAGTTCTTAACCAACAGTCCAATTTAATGTTTGATTGACAGATAAAGGGCAATTTTATAAAAGGGTGCCCAGAGGCTTAGCCACGGGTGGGCCTGGACGGGCCCAGGCCCACCCACTTTCCCTCCAGGCCCGCCCATCCAAATCCTTCATCGCTGTCGCTGCCTTTTCTCCCGCGGCTTCAGGGAACGGCCGCCCGGGAGGCAGCGATCAGCGTTACCTGTCAGTACCTGCCCTAAAATTGTGCTTCTCTTCTCCCCAGGCTTCGCCCCGCTCTTTTCTTCGCTCGTTGCGCAGCGCTGCGCTGCTATTCAAACAGGCAGCTCCGCTCCTCTCTGCCACGTCTATCCGGCCCTCTGATGCACTTCCTGTTTAGTAGGGCCGGATGGACGCGGCAGAGAGGAGCGGAGCTGCCTGTTTGAATAGTAGCGCAGCGCTGTGCGACGAGCGAAGAAAAGAGCGGGGCGAAGCCTGGGGAGAAGAGAAGCACAATTTTAGGGCAGGCACTGACAGGTAATGCTGATCGCTGCCTCCCGGGCGGCCATTCCCCGAAGCCGCGGGAGAAACGTCAGTGACAGCGATGAAGGATTTGGATGGGTGGGTCTGGAAGAGTAAGTGCTGGATTTGTGGTTGGTTGGTTGGTTGGTTGGGGGGGGGGGGGGGGGGAGAGGGAAGGAATACTTTTGCCAGAGACAGAGAGGCATATTTTCAAAGCACTTAGCCTTCAAAAGTTCCATAGGTTTCTATGGAACTTTGGAAGGCTAAGTGCTTTGAAAATGAGCCCCAGAGTCAGACTTGTAGGAGGAAGGGGATTCGAGGGAACTGGGAAGGAAGAGAGCTGCTGGAGATGGGAGGAAAAGGAGGAGGGGATCAGGATAGAAGGGAGAGAGCTGCTGGACATGGGAGGAAGGGGCTGGAGAGCTTCTGGACAAGGGAGGAAGAGGGAGGGAAGGGAGAGAGCTGCTGGACATGGGAAGAAGAGAAGGAGGGGACTAAATGGAAGGGAGAGAGCTGCTGGACATGGGAGGGAGAGGAGGAAGGTGCTGGAGAGCTGCTGGACAAGCTAGGAAGAGGAAGAAGGGACTGGAGGAAAGGGGGAGAGCTCCTGGACATGGGAGGAAGAGGAGGAGGGGACTGGATGGAAGGGAGAGAGCTGCTGGACATGGGAGGGGGAGGAGGAAGGGGTTGGAGAGCTGCTGGACAAGGGAGGAAGAGAAGGAAGGGACTGGAGGGAAGGGAAAGAGCTGCTGGACATGGGAGGAAGAGAAGGAGGGGACGATGGAAGGGAGAGAGCTGCTGAAGGAAGAGGAGGAGGGGATCTGGGTGGAAGGGAGAGAACTGTTAGATGTGGGAGGAAGAGGAGGAGGGGATCTGGATGGAAGGGAGAGTGCTGCTGGACATGGGAGGAGAACTGGAGGGAGGGAAGGGAAACAGAGATACCAGACCAAGGAGATGAAGGAAAAGGGAATATTAAACCTACAGCTTGAGGGAGGGAGGGAGGGAGGCAGGAAATCAAGCAACCAAACCAGATGCTGGAAAGAGGAGGGAGTGAGAGGGAGAGAAGCTGGATGGGGTAGGGTCAGAGAGGGTAGAGATATATTGGCACTGGGGACAAAGAGAGGGGAGAAGATGGACAGAGTAATATAGGGACACAGAGAAAAGGAGATACTAAACATGGAGGAAGATAGAGGTACAGAGATGGAAGGATGGAAGAGAAAGAGGGAAAACGGATGGAAGGATGGCAGAGAAAGAGGGAAAATGGATGGAAGGATGGCAGAGAAAGAGGGAAAACAGATGGATGGGGAGAGAGACACTGGATGGAAGGATGGGGAGATGGATGAAAGGATGCAGAGAAAAAGAGGAGAGACTGGAAGGATGTGGAGAGAGAAGGGACACTGAACAGAAAAGGGTAGAGAGATAGACACTGGTTAGAAGGAGGGAGAGAGACAATAGATGGAAGGATCAGGAGAGAAGGTAGATGGGTAGAAGGATGGGGAGAGAAAGAGGGAAGACGCTGGATGGAAGGGTAGGGAGAAAGAGGTGACACAATGGAAGGATGCAGAAAGAAAGAGGGGAGACTATTGGATGGATGGGGAGAGAGAGGGGAGACACTGGAAGGATGGGGAGAGAAAGAGGAGAGCTGCTGCATGGAAAGGGGGAGTAGTGAAAGATTGGAGAATAAGAGGAAGGGGCATGGGGAGAACAAGGGTGAGAGATGAAAAGCCATAAGTAGATGAAGGAAATTAAAGAATGGATAGTAAGAATGAATTAAATCTGGACAGAGAGAGAGGCAGAAACATATTGAAGAAAGCAAAGAAAAAGGAGAGAAAAATGACAAATGGCCAGGAAACCTTGGCAGAAGAGTTAAGCAAAAACAAAGGAAAGCAGAATCTAGAGACTGGGAGCAACACAATGAGAAAAAGTAAATGGCCATACAACAAAGGTAAAGAAAATAATTGTATTTTTAATTTAGGATAAAGTAATATGGTGTTAATAAAGTTTCAGAGACCAATACTTCCTTCCTTAGGTCAGGCGAGGATACCGTAACAGCATTATACTGACCTGAGGCAGGAGGTTTTGGCCTCTGAAAGCTCACTGAAAAGGATTAGGCTATTAAATAAATTGTCTGAAATTGGATGCACTGAAAAGCAGCACTTTACCCTGTGTGACAAATGCATCTGAGTGTGACTAAATTTTGCTGGGGGGGGGGGGGGGGTAGAGAGAAAATTTTGTGCCCACCCACTTTGGGTTCAGGCCCAACCAAAATTGGCAGTCTGGCTACTCCACTGAGGGTGCCTAGGGCACTCCTAGTAAGCACCTATTCTGTAATGGAAAGTATGCGCCTACATTCCTTGATAGAATTCTATCCTAACCGGATAGATATGTACATAGACAGTTAGGTGCAAGCACTCAGCTGATGTAACTGCAGGTATCTAAATGCTGCAACACCTCTGACACCCCCCTTCCCCAAAGTAAATGACCCCCATCTCCTACCCCCATAGGCTCCCTGGGTTTAGCTTTCATCTCCCTGGTGGTCTATGGGGTCATGTGGACAGGAGCTATGCCCATTTGCTCCTACCCATTGCAGGTCTAGCCTCAAAAGTGTCACAACCCCTAGCAGCAGTATTGTGGTTTTACACAGTTTATTAAAACTTTATATACCGACTGGCAACTGGTGATCATGGTGGTTTACAATACGACTACAAAATGTGCAGATGTGTAGAATTGAAAGGAACTCCATTTTAAATACGAAAGCCTTAAAAAAAAGCAAACATACAAACACCACAAAAAAACCAAAACAAAAAAACAATGTGACACCTAAATTCTCGAATTTTCTGGAAGATTGAATGCTTCAGAAAAAAAGTGTGCCTTCTCTTTTTAAATATTTTGACAAAGATTCTATAGGCTCAGGCTGAGCCTACTGTTCACTTTGGGGGTGGGGGGGGGGGGGGTGGAATGAAGCTCAGGATGTGGGGGTGTGTCTCCAACACATGCACGTTACTTATGAAATATTATAAGTTATACACTGTGTATGATGCACTTGGTGCATCCGTTTACACCTGCCATTGACCTGGCATAAATGGCTACACCTAAATTTAGGCGCATTAATTTGGATTTACGATAGTATTCTATAACAGTACCTTGGCGCACAGGTGTTGTTATTGAATTGTCCCCTTACTGTGGCCTTGTGCTAACAATTATAAGGCTAATTCACGCAGTAACTGCGTATCGCACATTAATAAAAGGATCCCAAAGTAAACTTCCAAGAAGCAGGAAAGACCTAGTTTACTAGGTATGTTCCCTCCATAAACATGGAAGGGTGGGGAACCTTAGTAAATTAAGGGGGGTCTTTTACTAAGCCACTGCAGCGGTTTTAACTTGCTGTAGAAATCAGCTGGCGGTAAACGTCGAGATATTAATAGGAATATAATGGGAGTCTCGGTGTTTACCGCCAGCTGATTTCTACTGCAAGCTAAAAATGCTGTCTTGGCTTAGTAAAAGATCCCCTTAGTATGAGTATCTACAAAGCATGGCTGTAGAACTACAATACAATGGCACAAATACCCATTGCAGTTTCTGCGATAACACTTCACAGACCACTCTTCTACTTGCATAGTCATTTCTCAGTTGCATTACTGCAATGTTACTTATGTTGGACTTTCTTACGTCCTCCTGTATTGCTTACAATATGTTTAGAATATGGTCATCAAGGTCCTTTGCCATACTGGTTGGTTCGATCACATCATACCCTTCATTAGACTGTATCATTGGCTCTCGATTACATCAAGGAATTCAATTTAACATCCTTCATTTAGCTCTAAGTATTGCATTCTGGTGTCCCATCACATCTCTTTTCCCTCATCACTTCGTATATTCCTCGTACTTTTGGCTCACATGAGGATCATTGTTTATATTTTCATTCAGTTACTGATGCCCGCTTTAGATTGTAAGCTCTTTGAGCAGGGACTGTCCTTTATGTTAAATTGTACAGCGCTGCGTAACCCTAGTAGCGCTTTAGAAATGTTAAATAGTAGTAGTAGTAATTGACCTGTCCATCTGTTTTATCCCGTCTCGCCCCTTTTCTCTGGAATTCTCTTCTGAAACACTTGTGGCTTGATCTTACTTCTCCTAAATTCAAAGCAAAGCTCAAAATTCACCTGCTTTCTATAGCTTTTTGTACAAAAGCACACTGTGCCTCACTCTCCTTAGACTTTTGTCCTACGTTGGTGAGAACCAACTGGTCCTGTGTTTCTCTCATCCTAAGATTCTCTTCCTTTACCTCACTGTTCCCCTTTTTGTGTTATACTTTACTGTCAAGATTTGTAGTTCCTTTCTATTTGTGTATTATTGATTATTGTGAACCGCTTTGCTGATGTTTAATGAAAGGCGGTATATTTAAACTAATAAACCATGATATCACAAAGTCAATATTAGCTGCTTTCACAGCTGCCAATGATAGTATACTGGTATTTTCATATATGTGTGGACATATACATCCACACACATACATAATAGCCTTCAAACATTACAAGAGGACTCAGAAAGAGGAAGACAGGAAAAAATACCTGCAAAAGCTAAGAGAAGCAGGAAAAACTGTCAGAAAAGTGAAGAGGCAAATGGAAGAAAAGATAGCTGACACTGTATAATTGGGGAACAAGACATTTGTCAGATATATAAGTGACAGGAGGAAGTGCTAAAATAGCATTGTGAGGCTCAAAGCTGAAGAGGAGCAAGATGTAGAAGCCGATAAGGATAAAGCTGAACTACTTAACAATTACTTCTGTTCTGTTTTCATAGATGAAAAGCCAGGAATAGGACTGCAGAAAACAAATGTTAATGGGGATGGATGTATGGTAGACCAGGACTGATTCTCAGATGACTGTTCATGAGGAGCTAGCTAAACTAAAAGTTGACAAAGCAATGGGGCCTGATGGGATACATTGAGGGTACTCAAGGAACTCAGAGATATTCTGGCGGCTCTGCTGTCTGACCTCTTCAACACTTCCTTAGATTCTGGAGTGGTCCCGGAGGACTGGAGAAGGGCGGATGTGGTCCCTCTGCACAAGAGTGGAAGTAAGGATGAGGCTGGGAATTACAGACCTGTCAGTCTGACCTCGGTGGTGAGTAAACTAATGGAAATGCTTCTAAAGCAGAGGATCGTGAGGTTTCTCAAATTGAGTGGCCTGCAGAACCTGAGGCAGCATGGCTTCACTAGAGGCAGGTCATGTCAGACAAATCTGACTGATTTCTTTGACTGGGTGACCAACAGGCTCATTTTTGAAATAGAAGGACGTCCATCTTTCAACATAAATCAGAAGATGGACGTCCTTCTCCCAGGGACATCCAAATCGGTATAATCGAAACCTGATTTTGGACGTCTCCAACTACAGTCCGCCACAAGGACATCCAAAGTTCAAGAGGGCATGTCAGAGGCGTAGCGAAGGCGGGACTTGGGTGTGCCTAACACTTGGACGTCTTTGACCCATAATCGAAAAAAACAAGGACGTTCCTGACGAACACTTGGGCGTTTTCACCCGGACCTGCTTTTCCTATGAAATGACCAGATGACCACCAGAGAGAATCAGGGATGATCCCCCATTACTCCCCCAGTGGTCACTAACCCCCTCCCACCGTCAAAAACATCTTTAAAAATATGTCATGCCAGCCTCTATGCCAGCCTCAGATGTCATACTCAGGTCTGTGACAGTGCATGAAGGTCCCAGGAGCAGTTTTAGTGGGTATTGCAGTGCACTTCAGACAGGCGGACCCAGGCCCTTACCCCACCTACCTGTTATATTTGTGGAGGAAACAGCGAGCTCTCCAAAACCCACCACAAACCCACCGTACCCACATCTAGGTGCCCCCTTCACCCGTAAGGGCTATGGTAGTGGTGTACAATTGTGGGTAGTGGGTTTTGGGGGGGTTTGGAGAGCTCCGCACACAAGGTAAGGGAGCTATGTTCCTGGGAGCATTTTATAAAGTCCACTGCAGTGCCCCCTAGGGTGCCCGGTTGGTGTCCTGGCATGTCAAGCGGACCAGTGCACTACAAATGTTGGCTCCTCCCATGCCCAAATGGCTTGCATTTGGACATTTTTGACATGGACATCTTTGGTTTAGAAAATCGCCGAAAGTCAGAAACGTCTATGTCTAGGGATGTCCAAATTTAAGGATTTGGGCATCTCTGACGGTATTTTCGAAATGAAAGATGGATGTCTATCTTGTTTTGAAAATACGGGTTTCCCCGCCCCTGGATTTTGCTGTTTTGCAAGGACGTCAAAATCACAACTTGGACGTTTCTTTCGAAAATGCCCCTGCAAACAACTGGATATGGGAGGTACGCTAGATGTGGTGTACTCGGATTTTAGCAAAGACTTTGACCTAAAGTGACTGATTGGGTTAAAGACTGGTTAAATGGGAGGAGACAGAGGGTAGTGGTAAATGGAGCTTGCTCCTAGAAAAGGGATGTTATTAGTGGTGTACCACAGGGATCGGTCCTTGGGCCGGCTCTTTTTAACACCTTTGTGAGTGATATTGTGGAAGGGTTGTCTGGTAAGGTTTGTCTCTTTGCAGATGATACCAAACTCTGTAATAGGATGGACACCCCGGAGGGTGTGGATGGCATGAAGAAGGATCTAGCGAAGGTTGAAGAATGGTCCGATAATTGGCAACTAAGATTTAATGCTAAGAAATGCAGGGTCATGCACTTGGGTTACAAGAACGCAAGGGCACGGTACAATATAGGGGGTGAAGTGCTTCTGTGCATGAAACAAGAGTGGAATGTGGGGGTGATTGTGTCTGATGACCTTAAGGTGGCCAAACAGGTAGAAAAGGTGATAGTCAAAACCAGAAGGATGCTTGGGTGCATATGGAGAAGAATGACCAGCAGGAAAAAAGAGGTGATAATGACCTTGTATGTCTCTGGTGAGGCCCCATTTAGAGTACTGTGTGCAATTCTGGAGACCACACCTACAAAAGGATATAAACAGGATAGAGTCTGTCCAGCGGGTGGCTACTAAATTGGTAAGTGGTCTCGGTCATAAAACATATAGGAACAGGCTCATGAACTTCAACATGTATACGCTGTAAGAGAGGCAGAAGAGAGGGGATATGATAGAGACATTTAAATACCTCAGTAGCATTAATGTACAGGAGTTGAGCCTTTTTCAAATGAAGGAAAACAATGGAATGAGAGGGTATAGGATGAAATTAAGAGGAAATAGGCTTAGTGGGAATCTAAGAAAATACTCTTTCATGGAAAGGGTGGTGGATATGTGGAATGGCCTCACGGTGGAGGTTATGGTGACAAAGACTGTCAGAATTTAAGAAAGCATGGGACAGGCATGTGGGATCCCTTAGGAAAAGGGGAGTTAGTGGTTACTGAGGAAGGGCATATCTGCCGTCTTGTTTCTATGGGCCTCTTTTACAAAGTCGTGCTACCGATTCCTGGTGCTGCAAATGAGAGGAAGCCCATTCTTATTCTATGGGCTTCCTCTCATTTGCCACACTTGAATCACTAGCGTGAATTTGTAAAAGAAGCCCTATAATAGGTATAATATAGCTCAAGATTGAGAAGGCAATACAGAGAAATAAAAGTGAAATAGCTAGGGAGAAAACGGAGGTGGGGAATCAGAAATTGTAAATTAAAATTTCATATCAGGCAAAATATTAATGACTAGGCTGTGGTAGAAATGAAAAATCATTTAATGAACACTTCTTTCAGTTAATACAAGGAGAGCAGAGGCTGTTGAACAGGACCACCCAAAATAAACGTTTGGCTGAGATGGGGAATTGGGGAGGAGGGTTGAAGAACACAGAAAGCAGTATCAGTGGCAAACACGCAGGTCTTATGTTTTTATTACAGGACATGAGCTGCAGTAAGGGAAGCAGGCAGAGAGGTCTGGGAGTAGCAGTATCTGGCTGTTGGTTTTAATTGCAGAGCTAGAAACTGGTTCATTAGCCTGTAGAAGGTATGGAAGTATTATCACTATCACAGGGGCCCGTTTGAAGTCTTTATGCAAAGGGGAGTCGATACATATTTACTGTTTTGAAGTTATACTTAAATTCACCTTATTGAATCCCCCTTGTATAATAGGAGGCTGAACTCTAATTTAAAGGATCTAATTATGGCCCTTTAACTAGGGCTCTTATGAGACTATTCAAGATTTGTAGCTGTGGTCCAATTTGCAGGATTTTACTACTTTACTTTATTTGTAAATGGTCTGTCTGTTAGAGAATTACCATTGGTGTTTTGGGTCTTTATAGCATAGAGATGCCTTTCTATCTCTACAAATCATTCCTCTATCACTGTGTATCACAGCTGTTCAGCTATAACCCTTTTATTAGGGGTAGTGCTATCATAGGACTTCAGTTGTGTGTTTATGCCTAGAGGTCTGCCAATACAGGGAAGTAGACACAATATTATACTTAAGGGTTCTGTGTTAGCTTTTGCTATTGTTTGAAGATGATAGTTCATTTGCAGTCCCAGGACAATATCTATGCACAGCTGTAAGTCTTGTAAAAGAAACAGAGATCATGGAGTGCAGCCTTGCCTCTGAGGTCTGAGGAGAGCCTGGGCTAAAAGTGTATTTTCCAGTAGGGTGACCTGGAGTTTTCCATTATGCTGTAGTCTAGGAACATCTGCTGGGCTGGGCTGCAGGGCTTCTTAGGATCCAAAAACATCTCATCTGATCTGAGTATCCGAGTGTCATCACAGCTATAGAACTGAACGTATTTGACGTAAGATTAAAACCCAGTCTGCACGGGATCACTACATGAAACTTCTTCATTTCTATCGTTTCCATCCAAAAAATGCTAGACAATTTTTATACCACTCATTGAGAAAGCCTCCAATCATCCCAAATGCTTGTTCCAAATCATGAAAGATGTCATCTTTGATGCCTCTTACTTTCCCCCCTTCATTAATAGCTTCCGATTTTGCCAATCATTTCTCTGCTAAGATCATCTCCCTACGTGCTTGCTTTCCATTTCCCCTTCTTTTTGTCTTGTCCTACCCTCATCATTATCTCCCTGCCCAGAGGATCTCAACCCTATAGCCATTCCTTCAACTCAGCCAGTGCTCTCGCATCATTGGTCTTCCTTTAATCTCCTTTCACTCATCTCTCTTGAGAGCATGATCAAAGCCCCCAGGTAAGTATGAGCCACAAGGCAAATACAACATTAAATACCTCTATAGAAATGGGAAAAAAGGGCATCATCTGGAAAGTAGTGTCTACAAGTATGTGAAATAAGTTTCTGAATCTAGAGGCTGTGATAAAAAGAGGTTGACTTAGATTTAGTGATGGTCAGAAGATGTGGTTCATGGAGAGTCATTATTGGGATATAATTATATTGAGCTGTAATCTGTTCAGGAAAGACAGAGGAGAGGAGGAGGAGTGGTGTTACGTATTAAAGGTAATATTTAAATGACAGAATTGCAAGACAGTACTTATAGGTTTAAGAAAGAGGCACTGTGGGTTAATCTGGATAGACAGAATGGAAACTATATTTGCAGTAGTGTCATATACAGGTCGTTTTCACAGGCAGAAGAAGTAGTCAGATTTAACTGAAGACATTCAGAAATAGCTATGAAAGGGGGAGTATTACTAATAGGTGATTTTAATATGCTGGATGTCGATGGGGCTTCCCTTTTGTGGGGTCGCCAAGATGCAGAGAGATCTTGGATTCTTCACAGGGAGAACTGTTCCAGAAGTTAGTAATGGAACCTACAAGAGATGGGACCACACTAGACTTAGTGCTTACAAATAGGGAGAATGTTTCTGATGTTATAGTGGGTGATTATCAGTGATTACTGGATGGTGTGGTTCAATAATAAGATAGGTGTGGAGAGAGAGTTCATTTAAAAGTGAAGGTTCTAGACTTAAAAAACCCCAAACCAAAACTAACTTTGTTGAGAGAGGCGAATACCTCAAGGAATTGTTAGCTGGATGGGAACATCTGGGCAAAACTGAAAGGGGCTATTTTAAGGGCAACATACCCTTTTGTAAGGAAAGTAAATTTAAATAAGAGAAAAAGAAGGCTGCTTTGGTTCTCAAGAGGTAAGGAACAAGAGGGCATTATAAAGTATATGAGATTGAAGAAAGAAGAGGACAGCCAACAATATCTGGAAAAGCTAAGAGAAGTTGGTAAAGTAGTCAGGAAATGGCCAATAAAGTAAAATGTTTTTAGATATGTTTGTGATAGAAGGGAGTGCATAAGTAGCATTGTGAGGCTCAAAGGTGAAGGGGGGGGGGGGGGGGGGGTGATATGCTAAAGTTAATCATAATAGAATAGAATTGCTTAACAAATATTTCTGCTCTGTGTTCATAGAGGAAGGACCGGGAGAAGGAATGTAGAAGACAAAC
Organism: Microcaecilia unicolor; assembly: GCF_901765095.1. Lineage (NCBI taxonomy): Eukaryota > Metazoa > Chordata > Amphibia > Gymnophiona > Siphonopidae > Microcaecilia > Microcaecilia unicolor. The sequence continues at coordinate 377,097,021 of NC_044031.1, forward strand.
ACAAATAGGAATGGAAGTGTAGAAGACCTTGAACGATTTTCAAAAGACTATGTTCATGAGGAGTTAGATAAACTGAAGGTGAAAAAAAGTAATGGGTTCAGATGGGATAAATTCAGAGGTACTGAAGGAATTTAAAAAATTCTGGTGGCTCCACTGTCTGACATTCTCAATACTTCTTTAGAGTTGGGAGTGGTCCCAGAGGACTGGAGAAGGGTGAATGTGGTCCCTCGCCACAAAAGCAAAAGTAAGAAGGAGGTTGTGAACTACAGGCCAGTTAGTAGATTAATGGCAACACTTCTAAAATTGAAGACAGTGATGTTTTTGGAATCCAACAGATTGCAGGACCTGAGGCTGCATGGGTTTACTAGATCAGGTCTGAGTTGGATCAAGGGAACGTTCTAGGTGTGATGTATTTTAGATTTTAGCAAAGCCTTTGACACAATTGTACATAGATGGCTTTTAAACAAACTGAGTGAACTAAGTTTGGGCCCTAAAGTGACAGATTTGGGTAGGAACTGGTTGAGTGGAAGGTGACAAAGGGCACTGATAAATGAAGTTCACTTGGAGAAAAGGGTTTATTTCTGTGGATGGTACCTAAATCTGCTATAGGGTAGCCACCCATGATGGTACAGCTTGCATGAAGAAGGATCTAGCAAAGCCTGAAGAATGGTCTAAAAGTTGACAGCTAAGAATTAATGCTAGAAAATGTAGGCTCATGCATTTGGACTACAAAAACCTGGAGGGAGCACTACAATATAGGGGGTGAAGTACTTCTATGTACAAAAGAAGAATGGGACTTAGAGGTGATCATATGTGATGATCCTAAGGTGGCCAAACAGATATAAAAGGTGATGACAAAAGCCAGAAGGATGCATGGGTGCAGGGGGCAAGGAATGGACAGCAGGAAGCAGGAGGTGATAGCGCTTCTGTATATGTCCCTGATGAAACCCCATTTAGAGTACTGTGTAAAATTCTAGATACCTCGCCTACAAAAAAATGTAAGCAGGATGGAGCTGGTCCAGAGGCCAGCTACTACAATGTTCAGTGGTCTTTGTTACAGACACAGGCAGCAGGACTTATGAGCTAAGTTCTTATCAGCAGCAGACAGTTTAAATCAAAAGAAAAGTCTTTATTATGTCTTTTCATGTAATTGGGTTCACTACATAGCATATGCCTGTGTGCTCTCTCAGGGAGGAAAGTCAGTGTAACATAAACAATCCTTCAATATAACTACCACAAAGGCCTCATCTCTAACAGGCCTGATAATTAAACACAACAATGAGTTCTAGCAATCTTTGTCCCTTCTCTAGCAGTCTCTGCTCCACATATATAAAGGCCTGTCCTACCTTGCAGGCTGTAATTCAAACTCCTTCTCAGCAATCTCCCAGCTATGGCTGACCAGGTTTGGAGGTTCCCTCTGCTATCACTGGCAGGGAATGGAGGCAATCCTCAGCCACCACTAACAGGGAACAGAGTCTTCTCCCAACTCCTCCCAGGTACTTTCCATTCTGTTCTCCTCCTGAGGATTTTAACTTTGTCTCGGTCTGGGTCCCACCCTCCTGGCTCAGGAGGCTAGCTGTGCCTTCTTGACCCATGTCTTCTTTACTCCTAAGGTGATCCTGTAAAGGAGTGTTATTAGGGGAGACTAGTAACTTCCTATACACTCCCTCACAGTATACAGTCAAACTCGTTTAATGTCAATTCAGTTATTATCACAGCATTTTTAAAATCCCCTGTCAGCACCCATTGTAACTTACAAGGACTTACTCCACCTATTGGTCATACCGTTACAAATTAGTTAATATCAATACTTTTTGCTGCTTGTTGATTCAAAATCTACTGCTTAATGTCACAAAGTGAGGAGCCATGCTGCTAAACAGACAATCACAATGCTCTTCTTTATCAAGAAGATTCAATTTCAGCTGAAGCTTCACAGAGTCCGATTAGCAGTGACGCATTGGTCTACCTAGGCACATTAAAATGGCGGCTATGCATAAGCGTGTTGATTTGGAGTTAAATTAAAAAATGGAGATTATAATGATGCTAGATAACAACTGTAAACACAAAGACATCACTGAAAAGTTTGATATTGACATTTCCACTGTGTCAAAACTAGCTAACAAGCAGGACAAAATAATGAAGGATTTTAATTCGTTACTATCAACAAGCTGTAAGTGTGTGTTGACTAGCCTGTACATGGACATTGAAGAGATAATGTTAAAGTGGTTTAAACAGACCCGTGCTGCACTACTACTTATAATTTCTATAGCGCTACTAGACGTACGCAGCGCTGAGATGGGGTTACCTGAATGGAACTGTTCAAATGGATTCCTTGAACATTTTAAAAAGCATCATAACATCACGTTCAAGGTTGCTGGTGATGAGTGTGCTAATGTTGAGCAGGAAGCAATGAGCGGCTGGCTTTCCCATTTGCCAAAAATAGTAGAGGGCTACAGACTCGATGATGTGTTCAACAAGGACGAAACTGGTGTCTTTTACAAACTGTTACCAGACCGAATGCTGTGCTTCAAAAAAGAGAAGTGCCATGGTGGAAAAAGAGCAAAAGACCACCTCTCAGCTGCAATTTGCTGCAACATGTCTGGCACAGACAAGCGCCCATTGTTTGTACTTGGGAAATCACAAAATCTGTGCTGTTTCAAAAACGTGAAAAGCCTTCTGGTGACCTACAAGGCAAACACATGTGCATGGATGACTGGAGAACTGTTTGAATATTGGGTGGTTTTATGTGACAAAAAAAATGAAACAAAGGAAGAGGAAGGTCCCATTATTTGTGGACAATTGCCCAGCGCACACCAACATCAGTAACCTGACTGTAACAAAGCTAGTCTTTCTGTCATCAAACACAACCAGTGTGATTCAGCCTTGTGACTAGGGTATCATCTATGCATCCAAGCAACAATATGGAAAGCAAAGTATGCGGTACATTCTGAATGCAATGGAACAGAAGGGATCAGCCTACATTGATGTTAAAATTGCCTTTGACTTCATGAACACTGCATGGAATTGAGTTAGTCAGGCGATGATCATAAACTGTTTTCGCAAGGCACAGTTTGATTCATCACATGCACATGAAAATGCTGGTAACACAGTCAACATTGATCAGTCTTTACCTATGCTGAGTGACGAGGAGTGGTCTGCAATTTTGGACGGTTCAGTGACCTTCGAACAATTTGTTACCGCTGATGATGAACTGATTTTAAATGAAACACAGTCCATTGAAGAAACTGCTGCAAGTTGATGAAAAAACAATGACAACTGTGCTCTGGAGGATGCAGAATGTGAAGGTGAAATTGACGAAACAACGTTTAAAAAAATGACCACTGTTACACCTGCCCAACCTGTGACTGCTTTTGAAACAGTAAGTGCTTTCATTGGCAGTTTGACAGATGTCCAGGAGGATGTTTTCAATGCTGTGGCTTGTATTCAGGACTTCTTAATTAACAGACCTTTGAATCTCACACAGTGTAAAACCATGCTTTTTTTTCTGCAGTAGATCAGCTTAATTTGATTTGAAAGTTACTGCCCTTTCGTGTACTGTATACTGTAAATTGTGTCAACTCCATTGAATAAAAGCAGTGATATGAAAACAAACCTCTGCGTCTGTTTTCTCTGCTTTTAGTGCGCTGTTATTGACTACTCCTGTTGATGTCAGCTCCACTTAATGTCACATGATTAACGGTCCCTTGAATGTGATATTAAGCGAGTTCAACTGTACTTAGGAAGAAAGGTGGCAGAGGGGAGATATGATAGATATATTTAAATACCTCAGTGATATAAATACGCAGGAGGTGAGTCTCTTAACTCAAAGTTCTGGAATGAAGGGTCATAGCCTATGACTCATAGGATGAAGGTGAAAGGGGATAGACTCAGGAATAATCTAAGGAAATAATGTACTTCTTTACACAAAGGGTGGTGAATATGGGGGACAACCACATAGTAGAGGTAGTGGAGATGAGACTGTATAAGAATTTAAGAAAGAGTGAGACAAGCACATAGGATCTCTTAGGGAAAGGAAGAGATGGTAGATGGTATGGATGAGCAGGCTGGATAGGCTATCAGGCTTATTTTCGAAAGAGAAGGGCGCCCATCTTTCTACACAAATAGGGAGATGGGCATTCTTCCCTCAGGGTCGCCCAAATCGGCATAATCGAAAGCCGATTTTGGGCGTCCCCAACTGCTTCCCATTGCGGGGATGACCAAAGCTCCCGGGGCCATGTCAGAGGCATAGCGAAGGCGGGACTGGGGCATGCCTAACAGATGGGCATCCTCGAGTGATAATGGAAAAAAGAAGGGCGTCCCTGACGAGCACTTGGGCGACTTTACTTGGTCCATTTTTTCTTACGACCAAGCCTCAAAAAGGTGCGCAAACTGACCAGATGACCACCGGATGGAATTGGGGATGACCTCCCCTGACTCCCCCAGTGGTGACTAACCCCCTCCCACTCTGAAAAAAAAACTTTAAAAACTTTTTTTGCCATCCTGAAATGTCATACTCAGGTCCATCGCAGCAGTATGCAGGTCCCTGGGAGGGGAGGTATGTGTGTGTCAGCGGAGGCATAGCAAAGGCGTGGACATCCTTCTTTCAAACATTTTAGATGTCCTGAACTGCCCCCCCCCCCACAGGGATGGCCAAATTTCAAGGGAGTGGAGTAGAGTGGAGGAGTGGATTAGTGGTTAGAACACTGGTCTTGTAATCCAGAGGTGGCCGCCTCAAACCCCACTGCTGCTACTTGTGATCCAAAATCCAAATAAATAATGGGGGTGTCAGAGGTATAGCAGGCATAGACATCCTTCTCACAGAAACATCCACATTTTGGACATCCTCAACTGCCATCGAAGGGACAGAGGCATAGCGAAGGACATCCTTCACTCATACTCTAAAAAGGCAACTGCCATCGCAGGGACAGAGGCATAGCGAAGGACGTCCTTCATTCATACTCTAAAAAAAAAAAAGACATCCCTGACAAGCACTTGGACATTTTCACCTGGACTTGCATTTTTCTAAGGTTGTAGACAGCAATTTATTTAAGGTTGTAGATGGCTATTATACACGCAGCTTGTCTGCTTGTATAAAGCCGTCTTTGGCATCGCAGAGCAGCCATGCATAATGCTTGGCTGCTCTGCACTGGCTTCCCTTCCTTAGGAAGGAAATTGCATGCAAACGAGCTAACAGTGAGCAGCTCATTTGCATGTGATTTCATTCATGCATGCCTGTTCCTTTCCAAATGGCTAAGGAATCGGTAAGGGAAAGGCTTTTTCCGTTCAGTTAGTGCATCAGTTAGTCCACTGCAGTGCCCCCTAGGGTGCCCGGTTGGTGACCTGGCATGTCAGGGGGACCAGTGCACTACGAATGCTGGCTCCTCCCATGACCAAATGAGTTGGATTTGATCGTTTTTGAGATAGGCGTCCTCGGTTTCCATTATTGCCGAAAATCGGGGACGACTATCTCTAAGGTCGACCTAAATGTTGAGATTTGGGCGTCCCCGACCGTATTATCGAAACGAAAGATGGATGCCCATCTTGTTTTGATAATACGGGTTTCCCCGCCCCTTCACAGGGACGTCCTGCGAGGACGCCCTCAGGAAAACTTGGGCGCCCCGTTCAAGTATGCCCCTCCACATGGTCTTTATCTGCTGTCATTTTCTATGTTTCAGTGATTAGCCACATACTGGTTGCTATTCGAAAGCTCTTATGTGGTTGGTAACCATAAGGGTAGATATTCAGCCAGTGGCACTCAGCGTTTTGCTAACCATCACCGGTATTGTGCCCAGAATTTCAGTACTGGGCCATGTCCGAACTCTGGCATTGAATTTCCAGGTTTACAGTGCTGGCAAAACCATAGCTGGTTAAGTGCAATATTCAGCACTTAACCGGCTATGGCAAACTGCATAAAGATAGGACTGACTTATGTGGTCCTATTTATGCAGTTACCTTGGCTGCTTAAGTGCTGATTATCGGCTAACTCTGCTCCCTGAATGCCCCCAAAAGAGCTGATTTTGAGTTGGTCGCTAACTGGATATTTTCAATGGCACTAACCTGTTAAGTGATGTTGAATATGATCGGTTAGCCCTGAACAAGTGATTTAACCGGTCAGGATCTGTTTTTGGCCAGTTAAATCGCTTTGAGTATTGACCTCATAGAATTCCCCCCCCCCCCCCCCAATCCAGGTTAATTATAAAAATACCAAAACTTCTCATTTTAAAGTTATACTTACTGTTTTTATCTGTGCCACTTGGACATAATTATCAACTTAGTGACTGATTATTGTTGCTTAAATGGCAAAACAATATTATATTAATGTCTGAAAAGGAGATAGAGCAGTTTTTAAACTGGATCACTAGACAATGCCGACAATCACTCAGGATTGCATGGTTCAGAGTATGGTATCTTCTAAGGATACTGGCAAACCAGAGTAGATAGCATATCCCAAAAGAGAGATTGTGATAAAGGCAGAAGTGGCCAAGATAAACTAAAGGAAGAATAGTACAGATCCCTGTGGCACTCCACTATTCACTCTTTTCCATTCAGAAAAATGGCCATTTAACCCTACCCTCTGTTTTCTGAGGGGTGGACAATAAGGCAAAACACACCAGTAGCATTTGACTGTATAAAAGAGGAAGCATGATGAAAGAAATTAGAGACAAGTCGTAAAACTTAAAAATCTGCAAGTGGCATGGATGCTGTTAAAAAACACCATTTTGAAAGACTAGGCTAGATGCATTCCATGCATTTAAAAAGGTAGAAAGAAGCTTAAAACCTGTCAGCATGGTTGTATGGTGAGATGAAAGAGGCTGATCTCAAAAAGGGTATAGCGAAATTAGAAAAGGTGACCAAAATGATAATGGAATGGCATAATTCCCTTCTGTCAAAACACTGAACAGCTTAGGGCTGTTCAGTCTGGAAAAGACTTGACAGAGGTCTTCAACATCATTGATAGTGTGGAACAGGCAAATTGTTATTTATGCCTTCAAACTATACCAGGACTACATTTCACATTTATTTAATATGCTGCAAATTAAAAAAAATTATTTAAGCGGTGTACAAAATCAGTTAAAATCTGTAGTAGGGAAGGAAAACAAAAGGGAAACATAAGGATACTTAGGTTACAATATAATAATTATAAAAGGATAGAATAAAATAATAAAATTATCAGCATTAATCTAAGATATGAGAGAGGAGGGGAGCATGATGCAAAAAGAAAAAAAGTAGACAAGGACAATGAAGTGAAGAATGGAGCACTGAAAACAAATTAAAAATGTCATTTAGGTGCAGTGGGAAATGCCTTTGAGAACAGATACATTTTAAGAGTAGCTTTGAATTTTAACAATAAGAAAACTGGTGAATCTGAATGTAACATTTGAAAGGTTAAAATAAGAATGTTAACTGTAATCTGGTGCTGATTGGGTAACCTGTATTCAATGTAAAGAAGAGACATACCATTATCAAATTTCTTTCCCCCGTGTATAATTTAACATAGAAATGGAGTTATGCTGAGAGAATTATGAGAGTGGTTGAGTAAATGGAGGGAGGTCTTAACAAAGAATGACCGTGCATGATGAATCTGTCTAAGAACAAAAACAAATTTATGAACCAAGGAGAAAATATGGCTTTTGAAAGTCAGACAATTGTCTTACCAATACACCAAGAATATTTATTTGATCTTTGAATGAGATTATTGTTCCATGAATTGAGGGTCCTGGGGTTAGAGAAGAACTTGTTATGGGAAAAGCAATGAAGAGTCTTGGAGGGATTGAACTTTAAACCATTTAGAGAAAAGCCAGTTAGCGATTTGATTTAGCTTATTGGATATTTCTACTCTGAAGGGGAAACAAGAGGTGATCATCATCAGCATAAATGAAACAAAAATGTGATACCAACTGTTTGAAGAAGGGTTGCAAGGGGTGAAAAAATATTTAAAAAATATAGGGCTCAGGACAGAGCCCTGGGGGACCCTACATGTGAAATCATGAATAATAGAAAGTGAGTTAGACCAATATACCTGAAAAGACCTTCCATGGAAATATGATTTAAACCACAGTAGAGATGTACCTTGTGTTCCTATTTGAGCTAGGCATTAAATATGGATTTTGTGGTTTACTAAGTCATATACTGTGCTGAGATCGAGTTCCTCTCTACCCTTATTGAGAATATGATCAATAACATCAGAAAGGACAACTAACGTATGTTCAGTGGAAAATTGATGCCTAAAGCTCATTTGACATGGATGTAAGCAATTTCTTTTGTCAAGAAAAGAGGTCAGCTGCTCTGCTACCACCTTTTCAGTAAGTTTTGATATAAATAAGAGCTGAGAGATAGGACAACAGTTGGCTGGATCAGAGGGGGTCTGCTTTGGAATCTTTAAGATGAGGATAGATAGTGGCAAGCTTCTAGACTGACAGGAATAGACCAGTCATGGGGCGTGTAATAATCACTGAGTGTAAGCAGGAGATGTATGAATTAGAGATCTACTGCAGGAAATAATTAGAAATAAGATCTGTAGGTGCCAAGGAAGAAGATGTAGAAGAAATAATTTTAAGGACCTCAGCCTGTGAGGACATACAAAAAGATGCTAAGTGACTACAAGTAGAATTTGTACTACCTAAATCCAAGGACACAGTAGGGTAAGCTGTGGCAGTAATAGAAGACTGAAGATCTGTTATTTTCTTATGAAATTTGGATGCTAGATAATTTGCTATAAGAGAAGAGGGGAAAGATAGATTTTGGGAAGAATTTGTGATCTGGCAGAGAATTTTAGAGGACAATCCCTGAAGCTAACAGCAGATTTAAAATAAACAGAAGAAACATTGTTTTTTTTCACTCAACAAACAAGTTCCAGAGCATAGTGCTAGATGATATGATCAAAGAATTCTGCATAGCTAGCTTTTAAAGGGGTTTGGACAAATTCCTTAATGAGATGTTCATACACAATTATCAACCAAGTAGACCTCAGACAGCTACCACTCATCCCTAGGAGGGAACCACAAGAAATGGATCTATTTGTTTGGATCTGCCTGGTGCTTTCTAGAAATCCAGATTGGCCACTGTCAGAAAGAGAGGATGCTGGTCTTCATGGACCTTTGGTCAGACCCAGAAGGGCATGTTTTTATGATTAAGCATGAAGCTATATGAAATCAACACAAGCCAAGGAGAAACAACTGGAAGACTCTTAGCGCACATGCTTATGGTCTAAACAATAAAATTCGTGCTCTGCAAGTCTCATGCTGGAGATGGACCTGAATATTTATGTTTTCACTGACATGTGGTTTAATTGGTCCCATGAATGGGATATAGTCATACTGGGTTATAATATTTACAAAGGATATTGGCTGCAAAAAAAGGGGGGGGGGGGAAGGGAGAGTAAACTCTATGCAAAACATATTATCAAAGCGATTGAAATGCAAAATGTGTATGGTAAAAGGAAGTACTATGGGATGATGACACTTCTTTCTACACTGATGTGGTCTACCTATGGACCTTCGATCTGGATGAAGGTACTGGACAGAGAGCTTGCTAAGGAATCCAAAAACTGAGACTGCAATGGGAGATCGTGTTGGTGGGAGAATTTCATCTGCTAAATGTGGATTGGAGTATTCCATCAATGGACTCTATAGGAAGTGGAGAGATTCTGTACTTCTATCAAGGGGTTCTCTTCTGACAAATGGTGATAGCACTTATGAAGGGAGGAAAACACTAGGTCTAGTACTTATAAACGGAGAAAGCACCTTCAGTGTCTAGGTGGATCATCATCAGATGTTATGGCTTGATATAATTGCCAAGGCATTGAAGATATCAATATCAAGGACCCGACATGGTCCGTGTTTCGGCGCCAAAGTGCCTGCCTCAGGGGTCACAATCAACTTTCAGAGAGAGCAAAAGAACAGCCAACCGATCAGCAAACACCATGTGGCAAGAGGCAGGCGCTTTGGCACCGAAACACGGACCGTGTCGGGTCCTTGATATTGATATGAATATTCTGAATAAACTGGCTTTTGATATTATCTCCCTATTGGTTTGCGCATTTGTCTACTTTTGCTGTTTTGCTTTGACTTTCCGTGGAGGCTCCTCCTGTCTTCTTGGATTTGCAAGGCATTGAAGAGCCACATAAAACTCAGTCCTAGATTTCAAAAATACTGATTTAGTAAAAGTAAAGGCATCTTATGAAAGATGGAAGAGTGGGCCAAAAGAAAAAGAGCTATTCTAATGGCAAACACATCTTTCTGTCAGGAAAGTCAATAGAAAGTAGAGAAAAACTAAATCCTTCTAAGGATGACTGAAAAAGTAATGGCAGAAACATTAGCATTGAAAAGTATAAATGATCTCAAAAAGAAGAATACAAGAAAGAATATCAGGTAAAGTTGAAGAAGAAAAGGAAAACTAATGAGGATGGCAAATGCACCAGTGGAAGAAAAGATAACTTAAGAAGTAAAGCAAGGTGGCAAGCCTTTTTTTTCAGCTATATCAGTGAAAGAAAGAAGGTCAGAGCTGAAAGCTAAAGAATAGCAATGAGTAGAGACTAACAAGGAAAAGAGAGCTGATACTGATGTATCAGTAAGGATACATAAGGGAGTGGGGCAGATAAGATAGCCTTTATGAAAAACAACTTTGTGTGGAACTAGAAACCTGAACGTGGATAAAGCCATGCGTTTGATGATATGTTTCCTAAGATACTAAAGGAGCTCAGAGAGGGACTGTCAATGCTGAAGGACTTGTTCAATAGATGTTTGGAGATGGGGGTGATTCTCTGTGACTAGAAAATGGTGATAATGGTTCCTTTTGATAAAGGTAGTAGCAGAGAGGAGGTTGGAAATTACAAGTTGGATTGCCTTTTCAGCTGTAAGAAAGAAAAGTTAGCGTAGACTCTACCGAAGGAAAGTGAACAATCTGTCCAGTGGGTTGCAGGACCTGAGGCATCACAACTTCATCAGAGGCAGATTTTGTCAAATGAATCTAATTGATTTTTTCAGTTGGGTGACCATGGATTTTGATTGGAAGTGGTATCTAACTAGATTTAAGCAAAGCTATATAAATGCTGTTCTATATAGGAAGTTCATTAATAAGCTGAGTAGCCTAGGAGTGGGCGCTAATGTAATGAATGATAATGTGAAAGGGTTAGCAGGAAAATTTTGCTTTTCTGTGGATAATGACCCAAGAGATAAACCAGTTCCTCAGGTTCTTCTTGTGGCTTTTACTTGGAATTCTTACATCCCACCTCATGGTCCTTTGCAATCCCTTTCTTTAAAAATCAGGAATTCGAGATCCGTTACTCCAGAATCCTTTATGTCTTATTGTAAGCCATGTCCAAATGACTTTGACTCTCTTCTTCTTTCTACTCAAATACATTTATAGTTCATTCTGTTTAGATGATGCAGCTCCTTTCCACATGCATAATAACTCCTTTAACCACAAATTTTCTCATCTATGCTATCATTCTGGACTGCATTTACTTAAAAAAACAATTTCTGCCCTGGGCCCCAGTATGTCTAACACCAGTCCTGCAGACGAGCCTCAGATCAAGTACATAACTGGGAAGTTGAAACACCCATGTGATAATCATCTTGAAAGACAGGGAAACTACAAGCCCTCTCCACAATTGATTCAAGAGCCTCAGTGTGTTTTATGGATCTCATGTTTGTTCAGCAACGCAAGGTTTCACTACAAGAAAAGGGGATGAGTATAGCATAGAGACTATCAGTGGCTCCCCATATCCTCAGTCTGATGATTTAAGAAACTGCACAATACTACTACTACTACTTAACATTTCTAGAGCGCTACTAGGGTTACGCAGTGCTGTACAAATTAATAGTTAAGGACGGTCCCTGCTCTAAAGAGCTTACAATCTAAAGGACGAAATGTCAAGTTGGGGTAGTCTATATTTCCTGAGTAGAGGTGTTGTGATTAGGTGCCGAAAGCGACATTGAAGAGGTGGGCTTTGAGCAATGATTTGAAGATGGATAGGGAGGGGGCCTGGCGTATGGGCTCAGGGAGTTTGTTCCAAGCATGGGGTGAGGCGAGGCAGAAAGGGCGGAGCCTAGAGTTGGCAGTGGTGGAGAAAGGTACCAAAAGGAGGGATTTGTCTTGAGAGCAGAGGTTACGGGTAGGGACGTAAGGGGAGATGAGGGTAGAGAGGTAAGGAGGGGCTGCAGATCGAGTGCATTTGTAGGTTAGTAGGAGAAGCTTGAACTGTATGCGGTATCTGATTGGAAGCCAGTGAAGTGACTTGAGGAGAGGGGTGACATGAGTATATCGGTCAAGGTGGAAGATAAGACGTGCGGCAGAGTTCTGGATGAACTGAAGGGGGGATAGGTGGCTAAGTGGGAGGCCGGTGAGGAGTAGGTTGCAGTAGTCAAGGCGAGAGGTAATGAGAGAGTGGATGAGAGTTCGGGTGGTGTGCTCAGAGAGGAAGGGGCGAATTTTGCTAATGTTGTAGAGGAAGAAGCGACAGGTCTTGGCTATCTGCTGGATATGCGCAGAGAAGGAGAGGGAGGAGTCGAAGATGACACCGAGGTTGCGGGCGGATGAGACAGGGATGATGAGGGTGTTATCAACTGAGATAGAGAGTGAAGGGAGAGGAGAAGTGGGTTTGGGTGGGAAAACAATGAGCTCGGTTTTGGCCATGTTCAGTTTCAGGTGGCGGTTGGACATCCAGGCAACAATGTCAGATAAGCAGGCTGATACTTTGGCCTGGGTTTCCGCAGTGATTTCTGGTGTGGAGAGGTAAAGCTGGGTGTGGTCAGCATAAAGATGATAGTGGAAACCATGAGATGAGATCAGGGAGCCTAAGGAAGAGGTGTAGATTGAAAAAAGGAGGGGCCCAAGGACATATCCCTGAGGAACTCCAACAGAGAGCGGGATAGGGGAGGAGGACGAACCATGAGAGTGTACTCTATTGGTGTACTCTATTATCAATAATATTGATAATAGTAACAATTTGTTATCACCAGAAAGTAATGCACTTTGACCTTATCCAGGCTTCTTTCTTTGTAGCCATTCTAAGGTTTCCATGGTTGAAGTTTCACGATCCACACATTCAGTGGAAGCTGCACCAGATGATTTTCACTTCAGTAGTCAATAAAGACATTTTTAGTACTTAGTCATCCTGTTTGGACTAAGAATTGTACTAGCTAAATTACAGAACCTGGTAATTGAACTGTTTTTATATATGTTTGACCAACATGCCTATTTTCTCTGGTATGTTCAGAAACTCTGTCTGGCATGATCAATAGGTATGTTAAATTCTAGCTTACCTAAGAAGATAAAAGTTATTCACAAAGCTATAGAAATGCAGGTTTGACCAGTCCATAGTATTTCTGCATTACTTAATCCTGCTACAAGTCCTAGATACAGACCCACACAAGATCCCAGAAGTGACTGAATGGTTGATCCCATAAGGACCTGAAGAGGGTGCAAGACTTTTGTGGGGTTTGCAATTTTTTATTGGTGACTCATTCAAGGATTCTTTAAGCTGGCATTCCCAGGGGCAGGGAAAATTGTATTTTCGAAAAAAGATTGAAGTCCATCTTTCGTTTCGAAAATACCAATGACATCCTTGGATTTGGACGTCCTTAGACATGGACGTCTTTGACTTTCGGCGATTTTCGAAACCAAAGACATCCATGTCTAAAGCGTCCAAATGCAAGCCATTTGGACATGGGAGGAGCCAACATTTGTAGTGCACTGATCCCCCTGACATGCCAGGACACCAACCAGGCACCCTAGGGGGCACTGCAGTGGACTTCATAAATTGCTTCCAGGTACATAGCTCCCTTACCCTATGTGCTGAGCCCTCCAACCCCCCCCCCAAAACCCACTACCCCCAACTGTACACCACTACCATAGCCCTTATGGGTGAAGGGGGGCACCTAGATGTGGGTACAGTGGGTTTGAAGTGGGTTTTGAAGGGCTCGCTGTTTCCTCCACAAACATAACAGGTAGGGGGGGTATGGGCCTGGGTCTGCCTGTCTGAAGTGTACTGCACCCACTAAAACTGCTCCAGGGACCTTCATGCGCTGTCATGGACCTGAGTATGACATCTGAGGCTGGCATAGAGGCTAGCATGAAATATTTTTAAAGATGTTTTTTGAGGGTGGGAGGGGGTTAGTGACCACTGGGGGAATAACGGGAGGTCATCCCCGATTCCCTTCGGTGGTCATCTGGTCATTTCAGGCACCTTTTTTTGCCTTGTTCGTAAAAAACCCACGTCCGGGTGAAAACGTCCAAGTTTTACTTTAGGACGTCCCTGCTTTTTTCAGTTATGGCTCAAAGACGTCCAAGTGTTAGGCAAGCCCAAGTCCCACCTTCACCATGCCTCCGACATGCCCCCTTGAACTTTGGACATCCTTGCAACGGACTTCAGTTAGAGACCTCCAAAATCAGGTTTCGATTATACTGATTTGGATGTCTCTGGGAGATGGACGTCCATGTTCCGATTTATATTGGAAGATGGATGTCCATCTCTTTCGAAAATAAGCCTGAGAGACACTCAAGAAGGGAACTCCATTCAGCTGGATCTCTGACCAGCAACAGACCTTCAGACATCTGAGGGTAGTATTCACATTCATCCCAATATATTCCCAGCTGCATCAAGATTGGCTGCGGGGGGCTATTTTGTCCCACAGAAAGGCACCAGGGGACACACTATATCAATATGCCTTTTTCAGGATGCACATTTTCAAATCCAAGTATTCACAGATCATGAGAACTTATATATTTTTTAATGTATGCAAAATCTGAATTCCAGACAGGTATGCTGATTGATAGTTTTCTCCCAGTTCAATTCATTTTGACCTCTTGGCCAGGGTTTCAGAACAACAAGATAGATGCATTTTCCTGGATAGAAGAAGAGATATCTGATCAAGAGACACCAAGGACTGTACTTCAGGCTGAGAACCTTACCATAGATTAGAACACAGGGTATTCTGGAACAAATTAGTGGACACATTTTCAATGTTGACTCACATAATTGCAGCAACAGGTCTTTGCTCAGCATGGGAAACTGCAGAGAGGTGGTCCGACTTGGTTTACCAAAACACAGGTTCACAGTTTATATCACAATTTTGGTCCGAGATAGGCTACTGAATATCCAGGCCCATCAGTTTTTAGCATATCACCCACAGTCCAATGGATAGACAGAATGAAGAAATCATGAAACCTTGAAGCAATACCTCTGTTGCTTTTGTAACTGTCACCAGAAAGATTGGTGATGCAGAACATTCCTCAATGAATGTTTCATCCTTCCTTCATACACGGTTTTATTCAGGAGAAGTGTGACAGGAATCTGAAAGAGGTACATATGCCCAAGAGTAACAAGCCCTGGAAAAGGCCAAAGAATGTCAGAAGAGGCATGAAGGTGACGAGAAACCCCTAAATTTGCAATAGATATGATGGATATAGATGAGAAGACCTACAACTGAAATGAGATTCACGGGGCCTTTTGTCATCCAAAAGTAGAAAAATCCATGTAGGCCTGCTAAATTTAAAACCTTACAAATAGAAGCCATTTCAGGGTTAGAAGACACCTGTTCCATAGTCAGCAATGATGAAAAGGCAACAGGAATTCATTGCCACACAAATTCTCTATTCATGACTCATCAAAGGGCAATTAAACTACTCTTCATTACCCCAACAACAACAACAACAACAACAACAAAAGCTTAGAGAGAAATTACCCATATAGAATATGTAACCACTTACTAAAGAAAGGTAGTATATCAAATACATGCCCCTTACCCCAACAAGCTCCACATCCCAAGATATAACTCTCAGGACATCCACAGGTTTGTTGAACAGCTACTCTTAGCCAAAGTGGAACTAGAACTCCATAGATACCACAGAACTAGCTCAACCTGAACCTGGAATTGCAGCAGCACTTAAATATCCCTCTCCCTCCCTTCCAGACATGGTCCAAGGGACATCACCCTCAGATCTTGGCATTGAAGACAATCCCTGGCAAACCATGGGGCTAGCCCATTTTTTTCAATGAAGTTACTTTTAAAATAAATGGTAAGGAAATATTTTTTCACTAAACAAATAGTTAAGCTCTGGAACTTATTGCTGGATGATGTGGTTATAGTGGTTAGCATATCTGGTTAGCATATCTAGGTTTAAAAAAAAGGTTTGGACAAGTTCCTGGAGGAAATGTTCATAGTCTGCTATTGAAATAGACATGGGGGAAGTCTCTGCTTGCCCTGGGATTGGTAGCATGGAATGTTGCTACTATTTGGGATTCCGTCAGGTACTTGTAACCTGGATTGGCCACTGTTGGAAGCAGGATACTGGGCTAGAGGGACCATTGGTCTGACCCAGTGTGGCTATTCTTATGTTTCCCATTTGTACTTGATACTGGAAAGTTTATGAAAGTTATGAAACCTGAATGAAAAATTACTCTTAGAACAGGGGTTTTCAACCCAGTCCTCGGGACACACCCAAACAGTCAGGTTCTTAGAATTTTCACAATGAATGTGCATGAGATACGTTTTCATGCAGTGCATCCATCATATGCAGATCTACCTCATGCATATTCATTGTGGTTATCTTGAAAACCAGACTGGCTGGGTGTGTCCTGAGGACTGGGTTGAGAACCCTGGCCTTAGAAGGAAGTTTTTATGCTTCTCATGGACATGGGCAAGTTTTTGCTGGCAGACTTTATATCAGTTTCAAAGTGAAACTATGTGCTAGGGAAGTGCATTCATTAGTGAGCATTTGGTTAAGTAATATGCTTTAAAAATCGTGAGAACATTGGAGGGATAGGCATATAGGACTAGATTCTATATATGGCACCTGAAAAATCGGCCCTGAAAATATTTCCACCTAGGCATATTCTATAAACTGTGCCTAGATTGCAAGCAAATTTATCTCATTTATTTTCATTGTGGATAGCCTGAAAACCCAATGGGACTAGGTGTGCCCCGAAGGCTGGGTTGGGAATGGCTGGTATTATTATTATTATTGTTAGCTACATTTGTATCCCACATTTTCCCACCTTTTTGTAGGCTCAATGTGGCTTACAATAGGCCGTAATGGTGATCACCATTTCTGGACTGAGAATTACAGAATGTTGTAAAATTTCAGGAACACAAAATATAATACCACTAAGAAGAAAATAGATATACAATTCATTTCAATTATTTAAGAACGAGGGCAGTATATAACGTCCCATAATGACAGTATGATAAAGAAACCAATATTTAAAAAAAGAGTTCAGTATTAACTTGTTCTAGTAAAGGTTTAGATGTAAGTTCGTTTGAGAAGGGTCCTTATGATAGGTATCCTTAAACAAATTAGTCTTTAGTACTTTCCGGAAGGCTGCCAAGTCATGCGTTGTTTTTATGGCTCTTGGTAATGTATTCCATAGTTGTGTGCAGATGTAGGAGAAGCTTGATGCGTATATAGATTTATGTTTAAGTCCTTTGCAGCTGGGATAGTGGAGATTCAAGAATGTGCGCAATGCTCTTTTAGTGTTTCTTGCTGGAAGGTCATTAAGGTCTGACATATATATCGGGGCCTCACCATAAATAATTTTATGAACCAGGGTACAGGTCTTGAATGTAGTTCGATCTTTTAGTGGGAGCCAATGCAGTTTTTCTCTGAGGGTTTTGGCACTTTCGTATTTCGTTTTTCCAAATATAAGTCTGGCTGCAGTATTTTGGGTTGTTTGGAGTTTCCTAATAATTTGTGCTTTGCATCCAACATAGATGGAATTGCAGTAGTCCAAATGACTTAACACCATAGTTTGCACCAGATTACAGAAAACCTCCCTAGGGAAGAAAGGTTTCACTCTTTTGAGTTTCCAAATTGTATGGAACATTTTCTTTGTTACTTTCTTCGAGTGAGTTTCTAATGTGAGATTTCGATCAAGTGTAACTCCCAGAAGTTTCAAGGTGTCTGAGACAGGAAGAGTATAGTTCGATGGTATAATGGAATTAGGTATGTTTATTCATAGTTTGGTATTGCAGGGGTTTATTGTTACTATGATTGTGGCTTCCTGGACGCACAGAAAGCAGGAGTTTATTACTGTTGGTCTATTGTTTAAGGTCAATAAAAATATCTTGAAACAAAAAAGAAATGAGGTGCATGCCAAATCGATTTAACACGTCAACCTACAAATCAACATGCTTTAAGATGATTAGTGCACTTTAAAAAATGTTCTGTTGACAATCTATGAAACCAAAATTTGTTTGAAAAAACTCTACCTGAACCAGAAACAAACTGTAAATTTTGCCATGTGCACATTCCCAAGGAAAATCCTTGCAGCAGGACTAAAACTAAACATTTCCCTTATCTGTGTTGCAACTGAATATTGTCACTAAACCTAGAAGTACTGGTTTACCTTGCTTCTCCCCTGTGCTGGCCCCTTATTATAGAGCAAATGTTGACCATTGTAAAGTTCAATGGCTAGATTTTCTCCAGCCAATATTCAGCAAGTGGGATGCAGGTCGGCCAAGTCCCGTGATCAGCTCTGAGCCCAGATAGTCAATGCCAGGCTGATTCCGGTGACCAACACTGAATATCCGTGTTTTTTTGGCCAGTTTAAACTTAACCTGTCAAGCTAATACTCAGAGATGGCCAATTAAGTTTATAGCGGCCAAAGATAGGACTGCAATTTAGGTGGTCTGCTTTGGCTGTTAAACTTAATTGTCTTATCACGTGATATAGCTGGTTAGCCGCTATGCGATAATATTCAACGAATATAACTGACTATTTCACACTGAATATTAGCGCTAACTGAATAATAGCACTTAGCCAGCTATTAGCATTTAGCTGGCTAAGTGCTATTTAACGGGCCACGAGCAATTCCTGGCTGGTTAAATAGCGCTGAATATTGGCCACTCTCTGTATAAGGGCTGAAAGCACACAGATAAGTGAGTTATATATTTGCTACATGCTGGACCTATAGTTTTACCCATACTACTGGAGTTATTTGCTTCTTTGGACCAGATTATTGGAATAATTTTTAAATACACAATTGAGGTAAGGAGTCATAAGTATGGCCATACTGGGACAGACTGAAGCTCCATCAAGCCCAGCATCCTGTTTCCAACAGTGGCCAATCCAGGTCACAAGTAGCTGACAAGATCCCTAAAAAGTACATTTTATGCTGCTTATCCTAGAAATAAGCAGTGGATTTTCCCCCAAGTCCGTTTTAATAATTGTCTATGGACTTTTCCTTTAGGAAGTCATCCAAACCTTTTTTAAATCCCGCTAAGCTAACTGCTTTTACTACATCCTCTGGCAACAAATTCCAGAGCTTAATTACACATTGAGTGAAGAAAACTTTTCTCTGATTTGTTTTAAATGTACTACTTTGTAGCTTCATTGCGTGCACCCTAGTCTGCAGCTGTAAAAGCAACCATCTGTCTGGGGACCTGCTACACACACATTTAATAGAATTGCATTCCACTTCCATCTTACCATTTCCTGTCCTTGTCCTTCTCTTGCTTTTCGCACTCTTGTGGGAATGGCTTTTACTGACAAATCACTTCTTGGCTCTGCTTTTAGGGGCCGTTTTACTAAACACCATGGTTAATGCATGAGAAAAGGTTTAGCACAAAATATGTTAAAACATTTTGAATTAAGGTGCGAGCACCTACTGCTTCCTAAATAGGAGGCAGTAAGCGCACCCGTACTATTTTTTTGCAGGTGCAATGCACTAATGGGAACATTAGCGCATGACCTACAAAAAAAGTCAAATTTTAATGTTGAGGTAAATCTGGACCTAGTGCGCAGAAAAGTTCCACGTTAGAACTCGTGAAGCCAAGACTTCACTGCACTTGGAAAAGAGCCCCTTAAATGCTTTAGCAGACTGGTAGAAGTATGTCCTGAAACCCACAATTTGCACAAAGTGAGGTTGATTTTCTAACAGGGCCCCTAGTCTCTAAAAGCACACAGGTGCATATGTTGTGCCTGTTTTATTATGAAGGCCATGTTAAACAGCAAAAAACTCACAACAGGAGAATTAATCATTAGAAATTGAATAAACACTCCCACAAAAATATAAGAGCAAAGGAGATAATTGTGACCCACTGAGCAAAACGGTACCAAAAGTAGGTTACAAATAACAAAGATAAAGGTTATAAATGTTTGGAGGGGCAACTTTCAGGGTCAGTAAAATGGGACTATGCAATTTTATTTCACAACTTTGACTACAGCCTATAAACTGCAGGTACCTAAAGTGGGGTATGTGATTTCTGGGGTTAATTACTTTTTTATTCCTAACTTTTTCACATTTTTTTAAAGACATAATTAGTCCATATCTGAGGCTGAAATTTTGCAGGATTATGTAGTTGATATCCCTCTATCTTGTGGTATAAGTAAGTCATATACATCTTTTGGTACCTTTTCGCTCAGCAGGTCACAGTTGCCAAACATTATTGGCTAAAATCACTTTTGCTCCCCATCGTGGACCATCAGTTCCCTTTCACCAATGAATATTCTTGCCACACATGAAAAAAAATACAGAGTAATATGTGATTACCTCAAAAGAATTCACAACTCCAAGATACGTGCTGTAGTTGCGAGTCCCACTCTTTAAATGTAACATTCCATGCAAATGTTTCTATCGCTTATCTGAGATCCAAAAACTTTTCAATCCAATGCGGTACTGAGTTTCATAATCAGCTTCCTGACAGTGTTCATGTGCAGCTCTTCTTCTTCCAAAAACTTGAAGGTATTAACAAAAAAACTTTCCCTAAAGTTAGCAGTGTTTCTGTCAGGATGCAGAACATATGAGTCTATGCCCCGTACAAAATGACCTCACTGGAAAGCAGGTGCACATATTTACATTTGCTCTGAGGCAGGTGCAAATTTTAAGTGGATATGTGCATACTGTATAATATACACAATTGTCTTGCAATGCTGACACAGCTCTGCCCCAACCCTTCCTTGGGAATATCTACTCGCACGCCACCGGACAATTTTATAAGTACCTCCTTGAGCTTATGCAATGAGGTTCTACAGCTTATCCACTTGCTGTACACAAATTGTGAGGACACATAAAGATGATTGTACAGCTCTGAAAACAGCTCAAGTGTTCCAGTGTTAGAACAGATGGGCTGAAGCAGCTGTTTGAGAGGATATAAAATGGATCGGTGTGTGTCTGTGTGTGGTGTTACTTCCACACTGTAGCCATCAACAGACTATACTGTTATAAGTACAAGAAGAGAATCAGAGAACCCCCCTCCCCCTCCCCCAGTAACACACAACAAAAAGAAATCTTTATACTTACTGAGAAAATATTCGGCTGTATCCGCTTCATAATCTGCATCTTCGGGGAAGTGATCGATTTGTTTACAGATGCCTTTAAAACTTCCTAACCAGAAAACAATATACAAAGAAAACAGTCACTCGAAAGGAACAGAATCATCCACAATCCAAGTTATAATCTCACCTGCTAAATCTTTGGCCTTTCCTCCCAGTCCTCAAAGGCCATCAACAGGTCAGGTTCTCAGGATACCCCTAATGAGCATACATGAGATAGATTTGCACACATGGAGGTAGTAAGCCTGCAAATCTCTGTCATGCATATTTACTAGGGATATATCCCTTTTTAAAATTCACTCCATTTATTAAAGTTTCCAAATACTGTAGGTAATACAAAAGAATAAACAAAGTAACCAATACAACAAACTAGTAAGGTTTACAGACACTTAAAGTAGCATTCATAAAACATAAGGTCTGTCACTAGAGATATCCTGAAAACATGAATTATTGGCAGCCCTCAAGGACTGGGAGTGATAACCAAGGAGCTAAACCATTGCTGACACTTCTTTTTCTTTCAATATGTCTTTCATGAGTCCTCTCCAAATTCTCTCCTCTAGCCCCCTCCCTCCTCCCTCCCTACTGCTGGATGGATTTAGAACTTTAGTGCTCACTGGCACCCTTTGTGGGGAAGGGGGTACTTGGGGATTGGATAGCAGTGGAAGGGAAAGGACATTTCCTCAAGATGCCTCTACTCAGTCCCTCCCCCTCTGCACAGTCCCTTTACATGGCTATTATTGGGGGCCTCCCCTTCCCTCATCTAGATGGTGCTCTAGCCATCTTTAGCTGGTAGCAGAGACAAGAAATATCTCACCCCTCCCCGTGTATGAGCTTCCTGTTGCTAAGGGAACGTGTGTGAGTGGTGGGGCCACCATAAAGCATTAGAGCATGCATTGGCTCACAGGCTCTATGCTTTTCATGGGTTTGGAGGGCACATGACAGCCTAGATCCCTCTTGGTGTGCTTCTTAAAGCAATCAACCAACTGGATGGTCCTTCCAAATCTGGCACCATTGGCATTTACCTACAGAGACAGTCGAACACCTTTTGATTGAAGGGCTGAACAAACCAATCTCTGGCCCCACCTGCTGATGCTGTATTGGGGAAAACATTGGCTGGACTGCTTATGGTGGCCAGCACTGCCTATGCATATATCCAGGTCTATCTTCCCATCCCTTAATTTGACAAGCGTTGCTTGTCACTCAAAGATCTTGGACAGTCTTCTGATGCAGAGAAATGTTTGCCTGAAACACAGGACCTTACTAAAGCCACCTGAAATCAGAAACTGGAAAACTTTGTGCATGTGAGTCTTTGCAGTCATTAGCTTGGTGGGTTGAGATACAGTGAATGGTGGAACTGGATGACAGTAAACTAAAGAATAGTAAAACTAAACTTGTGAACACAAACACATGTCCTAATTGAAAACTTATTTAATAGACATGACAAAGAACCCACGCATCCTTAATCCAATACTCTATTCCAAATTTTAGGTGCCCTCAGATGCTGGATACTCAAACTAAGGTTGCCAACAATTCTGTGTCACAAGGGGCAGGCTATTCCGATCTAGATTTTAACCCATGACAAGTATGGCCAGTTAAATGGTTTTGAATATTTGCCAGGTTGTATTTTATACCTAAGTGTGGTTCTTGGTTATGCTTATATAGAGCCAATGAAGGCCCATGAAGCACCTGTCAAGAGATACTCAGGGCCCCTTTTACAAAGCGGTGGTAAGCCCAATGCGGGCTTACTGCTCGCTAAGCAGGAAGTACCACTGGGCTACCGCAGCAGCCCAATGGTACAGTACTTCCTACTCCCAGCACGCCGTCATATCCAGCGGTAATTGGGCAGTGGCGTGTGCTGCCTGGTTACCGCTGGGTTAGCATGGGAGCCTTTACCGTTACCTCAATGAATGGTGGTAAGGGGTCCTCCTCGAAATTGCCACGCGGCAAGTGCTTTACTTGCTGCATGGCCATTTCTTACAGAAAAGAAAAACTACCCTTTTACCCACTGAGATAAAAGGGGGTCTCAGCGTGCATCAAAAACACGCGCCGACACAGCTTGGTAAAAGGGGCCCTCAGTTCTTAGAGGTACCAGAGGTTCTTATTTTGCAAGCTTATTATTTTCTCTTAAAATACATTTCTTAAGGATATGAGACATATAAAAGACTAGGAACTTGGTCCTTTGGATTGTCAGACTATACTCTGTTTTGTTCTGCTCTAGCACATACACACAACCTTTCTTCAATAGTAGACCCACACTGGTTCACAACAGATGCAATATGCACCATTTCAATATGACAAAATCAGCAAAATACTAGAAGTAACAAAAAAAATATTATGCCATTATGGAACATAGTAAAAATACATCAAAGCATCAAAATGTAAACAGAACATCACCCTTTTCAAATATGATCTCAATGTGAGTGACAATCAGGTCCGCAAATTGTTTCCCTGCCCTACTGGGCTTGTAAGTTTTACCTGAAGTGACTTGCCTAAAGTCAGTAAGAGCATTAGTGGCTTCCCTGTTTCTCAGTCTAATTGAGCCTAGCCTGATCTAATCACTAGGCTATGCCTCCACTCTCATTATAAAATACCATAAAGTACAACAGTCATGAAGTAAACGAGACAGGTAAAGTTCAAAATAGCCCATCCTGCCTATCCAATAGCAAACTGTCTACACTGTACACAAAAATTCCAGTATGGAATGCAGCACCTTCTTCCCCTCCCCCATGTCTCACTTGCTGCATCAATCAGGTACCAAAATACAAACCCAACCTCCTTCCAAAACCTCTACTTTTATCAGCCGTCTTCTCTTATAACAGACTGGGCTCCTAATGACATCAAACAGAGACCCAGTGGAACTGAATATCTGCTGAATGGCTTCAAAGTGGGTAAACCCTTTGCATTACCCCTTCACTGGCTACCCACCAGTGGCAAACCACTGACCCCAGCCATCACTGGTCTTCAAAGCTCAGACAAATAACATTATGAGGAAGTAAAGTCTGAGGTCATGCAACAACGGAAATAGAAGTGGAGGCTGAAAAGGAAGCAAGAGCAACAAGTGACATCCCCAGGACTACTGCATATGGTTCCTGGTCTCAGGTGCGCCAATAGATTCTTTCACATCCTTGACTGGCCTTGATTATCAGTGGATGATGTTATCTGGGTTGGAGCCACAGTATAAGGTCCTGCAACAATGAGAAAAGAAGAAAGATCTCAGCAGCAGAAGTGAGCAGGAACAAAAGATGAGATCCCAGTGGCATCTTCGATTGCTACTGCTGTAGGTGCTCCATTATCATTTTTACCACTCCTGATTGGTGACAGTCTTCAAGGCTCTGGCAGATGACATCATGATGCAACCTGGACCTAGATACTAAATATCTGACAGCGTCTCAAATATAGTAGATTTATAACTTAGAACTCCATAATAATATAGAAGACTAGGATAAAAGGCCCGTTTCTGAAACCAATGAAACGGGCGCTAGCAAGGTATTGCCTTTCTGCAATTAATGTTTTGAAAGGGATTGTTAGGCTAAATGTGTTCTCACCCTCCCTCCCTCCGAGTTGGAGGGCCGTTCCCTCCCTCCATCCCTCCGAGTTGCAGGGCCGTGTCCCCCCTCCCTGCCTCCCTCTGTCCGAGTTCCAGGGTCTCCCTTCCATCCAAGTTCCAGGGTCCCCCCTCCCTCCCTCCCTCCAAGTTCGAGGGTTCCCCCACCCTCCCTCCCTGTAAGTTCCAGGGTCCCACTTCCCTCCCTCCAAGTTCCAGGGTCCCCCCTCCCTCCCTCCAAGTTGCAGTGTCCCCCTCCCTCCCTCCTTCCAAGTTCCAGGGTCCCCCCTCTTCCTCCCTCCCTCCCAGTTCGAGGGTCCTCCCTCCCTCCGATTTCCAGGGTCCTTGCCTGCTTCCTCCGAGTTCCAGCAGCTGCTGATACTCCTTACTTTTTTCATGGCCATCATTGGCCCTATTCCCTCTCAGTGCAGCATTGATATTTTGTGTCCCTATACTCTCTCCATGCCCAACATCTCCTCTGTCTCCTTGTCCCTCCTCTTTCTCTTCCCTTCCTCCCACACCCCCTACCCGGGGACCAATCTGTCCCTCCTTTCTTCCTCCCCCACCACCAGCCCACTACCTCACCCTCTTCATCGTGTCTTTGCTCCTCTCTCCCTCCTGGGTCCAGTGTCATTCCTCCTGTCTTCTCTTCTCCTTCATGTCCATTTGTTCTACTCTGCCTCCCCCTCCCCCACAGCTATACTTATCCATCTCCCTTTAATTTGTCCTGGGTCCATCACTTCTTCTTGTTTGTCCCTCCTTCCCTCCCTCCTCTCACCTTCTGATGTAGCAGAGCAGCACCTCCTACTGATAGTGATGGAAAAAAAGTGAAAGGGACTGGAGGGAGGGAGGAAGGGACAAACAGACGCTGGAACCAGCAGGGGAGGAAGGAAAGGGGAGAGAGGCTGAAACCAGGATGGAAGGGGAAAGAGAAGTTTTGGACCCAGGAAGAGAGATGCAGGCACCTAGAGCAAGCGGCCCTGATCCAGACACCCCGGTGAGTCGGGGCTTGTGGACCTCCCGAAGCCTCTTGTACCGGGCACCTATGCTCAAACGTGTGGGTAGGTCTCTTATTCTGGGCACCTATTGTCAAAGGTGTGTGTAGGTGGGGCTAGAAGTGTAGCACAACTGTTGTCATCCATGTCCACGTGCTATTTCGTTCCCTGTGTGTGCACCCGAAATTCACTTACCGCCTGCCTTTTCCATGGTGTTAGAAACATCTGCAGTTACATCCACGTTGCCAAGTGGTACGTGTTGATTTCACCGCATGCTGACAGTCATTTTTAGGCAAGCGAAGCGATTCGGTGAGTGTCAGTGCTCCGCCCTTGACGTTATCACATTGTGACGCGAGGGCAGGGCAGACACTCATAGGGAAAAAGCGATCTATACAACTACATCTTCCGGTTTTCAGGCTGCCTTCCAGCTTCATTAGAACGTTGGAGGTGCGTTTTATATAGAGAGATGTCAGCAGATAAGGAAATCTCACAGTTGTTAGCTGTAGAAACTTAACGCCTTCTTCTTTTGTCCTTAGCTGGGAAACACCAAATCAGCCTCTGTACATGCTATAAAACTTACTACTTCACCTAGGTTGAATCTGGGACTGCAACAAAGCCTTGCTACCATTTCATGTTGATTGACCTGGCATCATCTTCTTGATACATATGTGCTGTATATAGATCACTTTGTCGCTTCCATTTATGTCCCTTTTCCTGGTAGATGTGCAGCCTGGATTCTCCAGGTAGGTTCGAAAGCCAGTTGGGTTTAAGTTGTGACCTCAAGGATTCAGATTTTCTTGGTTTTAAATCTTAGGTCACCCTTTACCTCTTCATATTCCACAAATGGTGCTATCCACATAATTATTAACTGTTTCTAAGGACTTTATTTCAGGTAGACACAGAAAACTGTTGCAAAATTTAAATCACAGCAATTGAATACCAGTGCAATCAATACAGTCATTTTTTTCTTTCACTAACCCTTTGCTTCAGAGGGCCACCTACCCATACTGACTCATTTTCAGTGTGAAATGGCAGGTATTAATCAGACACACACAGAAAAGAGAAGAACCAATTTCCACACAACACTCCAAGGAGGAACAAAGAGTGGAGATGACCATAGGGTCAAATTCACATTGAACACAGTGTATACTCAAGAGTATTTAAAAATGTCTTTTATTGATACCAATGTAAAACAAATTCTGTACGGGACTCAGAAAGCATTTGACAAAGTCCCTCATGAAAGACTCCTGAGAAAATTAAAAACCCATGAAATAGGAGGCAATGTTCTGTTGTGGCTTAGGAATTGGTTGATGGATCAAAAATAGAAGGTAGGGTTAAATGGCCAATTCTCTCAGTGGAGAAGGGTGAATAGTGGAATGCCTCAGGGATTTGTACTGGGGCAGGTGCTATTTAACATGTTTATTAATGATGTGGAAATGGGAACAACAAGTGAGGTGATTACATTTGCAGACAACAAAACTATTCAAAGTTGTTAAAATGCATGCAGATGGTGAAAAATTGCAGGAAGACCTTAGGAAGTTGGAAGACTGGGCATCCAAATGGCAGATGAGATTTAATGTGGACAAGTGCAAAGTGATGCACATTGAGAAGAATAAGCCAAATCATAGTTACTTGATGCTAAGATCCACTTTAGGAGTCAGCACCTAAGAAAAAGATCTAGGTGTCATCATGGACATTTAACTGAAATCTGTGTGGTGGCGGCCAAAAAAGCAAACAGAATGCAAAAAATTATTATGAAAGGGATAGAAAATAAGACAAAGAATATTATAATGGCTCTGTTGCTCACAAAAACGCCCAAATTGGTATTTTCAAAACCAATTTTTAGATGTTTTTCTATGAAGTCTGTCAGAAGTGCATTCAAATCACAATGGGACACATCAGGGGTGTGTTAAGGGCAGAATCTGGGCATTCCTAACACTTGGACTTTTATCAGCCACAATGGAACAAAACAAAACCATCCAGGACTAAAACTAAGATGTTTTGACCTAGACCTACTTTTACAATGAATAAGGCACAAAAAGGTGCCCTAAATGACCAGATGACCACTGGAGGGAATGAGGGATGACCTCTCCTTACTCCCCCAGTGCTCACTAACCTCCTCCCACCCCCAAAAAAGTGATTTAAAACATTACTTGCCAGTCTTTATGCCAGCCTCAGATGTTATACTCAGGTCCATTAGAACAGCATGCAGGTCCCTGGAGTAGTCTAGTGGTGGGTGCAGTGCACTGTAGACAGATGGACTGAAGCCCATACCTCCTCCTACCTGCTACACTTGTGGAGGAAACTTTGAGCCCTCCAAAATTCACCAGAAACCCACTGTACCCACATATAGGTGCCCCCCTTCACCCATACGGGCTATGGTAGTGGTGTACAGTTAGGGGTAGTGGGTTTTGGGGGGCTCAGCAGACAAGGGAGCAATGGTGAGATGTGTACTTGGGAGCATTTTATGCAATCCACTGCGGTGCCCTATTGCTTTCCTGGGATGTCTGTGGGACTAGTCTACTAAAAATGCTGGCTCCTCCTATATCCCATTGGCTTGATGTTCTATGTTTTGCACTTAGACATTTTGTTTTCCGAAAATGGACCAAAAAACAAAATGTTCAAATCACAAAACCTTTTTCAAAACAGTATTTAAAAAAAAAAAAAAGATAGATGTTTTTCTTTTTTGAAAACGATCTTCTTTCCTATTCAGATTTTGGACGTTTTTTGTAAAATGTCAAAAATTGGAAGTATACATCATATCAAAAATGCCCTTCCATGTGTTTTTATAGAATTCTAGGGGCAAAGCAGCAGAAATCATGGCTACATCGAAGCCACAAATATTTACTCATACTTTGGAACAGGTGTGCTCATATTTTATAAACAGCACATGTAAATTGCGACTCCACTCATGCTCTGCCCAGACTCCTTCCCGAAAACGTCTACATTCTGGTCATATCAAAGCCTCATGAGACTTCATTCATAACTATCTGTGATTTTCTACTTATTTGACTAGTAGTATCAGAAAATGGCATAAGATGATTATAAATTGTAAGATATAAAAGAAAACATATTTAAGTTTTTCGACTTACATTGTGAAATGTTACTATTCTAGTTGGAGAGAATGTTTTTTATGCAAGGGTTAGTTGATATATGAGAAATGGTTTATGCTGGAATATTTTTTAGTTGAACTAATATTTAGCTAAAACATTGAAGGTTTCTTACTATCCATTTCTGTAATCTGCCTTGAGCTGTAAGGTAAAGCAGAAAATAAATGCTCGTGTTAAATTACATTAAATTACATTTAGGATCCCCTGCCCTCTCACCTAGTCAAATTATTCTTACAACATCCTTCATCTGGAAGCCATACCCTAGGTTGCTTCTAGAACCCTTTAATTATCAATTCTAAATCTCAGCATTGAATGTTGAGATGGAAATTGAGATGTTCAGGTCAGGATGTTCACAGTTCTAATATTTTACAAAAGGCTTTGGGTATAAAAACACATGCAGGAATGCATGTTTATTGGTGTTGGGGGGGGGGGGGGGGGGAGTTCAAGATGGCTGCCTACTTCTGAGGACATCTGTGATCGCTCTCTGCCTTAACCTGTTTATACCATTGCCTAAATGATGTGGGAGCCCACTGCTCAACCCACTCGGCGGGTAGCGTTTCCTCAACTTCAGCAGGCAGAAATCACAACATATGCCTGTGCAACTTCAGGCAAAACAATTGCACAAGCATCAGAGGAGTGTTAGAGCTTCAGGAGTGTAGTAACGCTTAGCCTAGCTGGTTCTGTTTCTTTCCCGCATTCCAGTAAGGAACTTGAGCCAGGTTTCTCCGGGTCATCGGTGGTGATCCCATCGGCACTGGAAAAGCGCGGGTCAAAGGCCAGATTTCCTGCTGGTGAGACGTCATCGCAAGTTACGTCCTTGGGTGAGAAGCAGGTGGGAGAGACGCTTGAAGAACCAACAGCAGAGCTGGTTCTGGCTCTGCTGCCTTTGGTAAAGCCAGAACAAATTACTCTGGAGACCATCTGGAATGCTCTAAAGGCCCTCTATGCCTTGTCTTCTAAGGTCCTATCTGTAGAGGCCCAGAATGAAGTTCGGATTAAGGCTTTGGAAAAGAGCAATGTTGAAATACAATGGAAGGTAGAGACATTGGAATTATAAGAGGTGAAATCTACACAATCTGTAGTTTTACAAGATAAGATGGTTTTATATCGTAGAATTGAGAATTCTGAAAATTATATAAAACTTGTGAAAAAGGCCCGTTTCTGACACAAATGAAACAGGCGCTACCAAGGTTTTCCTCGGCTCCCCTGCAGCCACCCATGTCCAGCGACCCTCCTCTCTCCCCTGCCCCCCTCTAGCCACCCATGTCCAGCGACCCTCCTCTGGACATGGATCAGCTGTGAGGCATGTTTTTCCCCCCCCCTCCCGGGTTCTGAAGTTGACATCATAATGGCTACGGTGATGTCAGCCAGATCTACGGAGCCTATCAGACCAACTCGGAATGAGCCACGGTCCCAGGCAAGTCAGAACATTGGAGGTGAGAATTATTATATAGGAAGAGTTGAACTTGAGACTATTGAACATTCCAAACATCTATACCTAAGGAGATACCCTATAAATTCTTGAAAGATAATTTTGATGATGTGGAGACTGCTCTACCTCCATTGAATAAAATATATTTATTGCTCTTCCAGCTAAGAAATGTACTAGCTCTTTAGAGAACCTGATCAAGGAGATATTTCTTCAGCCATTTTTGAATCTTACTAACATTCTGGAAACCAATGCAGAAGAAGTAACGCTTCGGGCTACCCTGGTTTGTTTTCAACAGGACAAGGAAGCACTTTTGCAGCATTTATTCTGATTAAAAAACTGTAACTTTAGGGGGGGGGGGGCAAGATATCTATTTTCCCTGATTTTTCTCATTGGATTCAGAAAACACAGAGGAATGTATTGACTTATCGCTCCAAGGTTTTGGCTCTTGGACCGATATTTCAATTGCATTATCATTGCAAATGTACTATTTCCTTAAATGATGTAAGATACATTTTTTTTTTTTAGCTCCCTCAGTTACAGGTTTTTCTAGAGGGAAAAGGGGCTGTGTCCATGTCATCTTTAAAGGGCTGTACATCAAGACAGGACTGATTGATAGATTTGAAGCATAGGCCTCACACTTTCTATTTTTATTTTTTTCTTATATGTGCTTAAATTTCTTTTTCCTCAAGAATTGCCTTATCTGGACTCCCCCTTATGTGGACTTGATTTATAGCACAGAATATAGTTTGTAATATTGTCCTTTTTTTTTCTTGAAGATTTAGTTGATATTTTTATATTTCCATACAGTTCTTTTCTTTGCAAGATTAATTAAAAAAAAAAAAAAAAGGAATGTATATGTATTTGCTGGCATCTCCATTTGGAGCAGCAATTTTAAAAAGATGTAGATGGGAGAAAGAAGAAAGAATGGCCTGTTTTCAAATTTACATGTCTGCAATTTTTTTTAAATACTTGTTTTGGAGGGCATTGATTTTCCCCATCCCCTCAGCCCTCTCAACATAACATGACACAGTACCCCCCTCCCAGTTCTCTGACACTCCCCCAACATAGCATTCAAGTTCCTGATATAGCTCTCCCAATACTTCCCCAACATCATCATATCTCACCTCTGACACCAAGAAAGTCTTCCGGCTCTTACCAGGGATTCCTGGTGTACTAGGGGGAGTAGAAGCTGTGCCAGTTTTCATGCTCTGTATGGATCTGGATTTCAAAATAGCAGCTTTGACCCCCAAGTGGAGAGGTCTTGAGGGGATGGGGGTCCTGCCCGGTGTTATGTCAGGGGAGGGTGTTGGGGTGTGGGTCAGCTTTTGTAACTGCCCCTTCAAGCTGACACTTCTGCACGCCTTTGTGAAGGTGCAAAGGCTGAAGTGTAGAACTGTTGAACACTAGTTCTTTGAAATCCAAGTCTATTGTGTAACAACGCATGCAACTTAATTGGCTTAACTAGACAATCAGCATTGTTAATAGCACTTAACAAGCAATAATAAGCACTAATTGGCAATTAGAATTTACGTGCATAACTTGCTAAACATATTCTGTAATGTACTGCGCCTAAATTCTAATGCACGCAGGCAAAAAGGGACACGGTTGTGGGAGGGGAAATGGGCATTTCCTGGGTGTTCCAAAATTTATACGCAAAGTAATAGAATATGACCCAATGCACCTAAATCTATGTTTTTGTTGGTGTAAATGGAGGTGTGCAATTTTAGGTACTAGGATATCAGTTAAGCGTATTCTGTATATCGCACCTAAAAATAGGCACCCCTTATAGAATACGCTTAGGCGGAAATGTTTTCCACTTAGATTTTCTAGGCGCCTTATATGGAATTCCCCTCCTTAAGGGCTGAATATCTGCACTTAAGCAGCCAAATGTTGACTTCACTCCCGGAATGCCTACAATATAGTTGGCTTTGAGTTAGGCACTAACCGTGAATTTCACCAGCACTTGGTCAGTTAAGTACTGCAGAAAATTAGAGACTAGCTCTGACCACGTGATTTAACCGGTCAGCAGGTGGTTAAATCACTTTGAATATTGGCCGGTCTATTTTTATGGCGAGTTTCTTTTAAAAAGCAGTAAATAAATTCTAATATATAAAAAATAAATAAATGATAAGACCGTAAAGGCCACACAAAATATGCTGAGGTCTCTCAGGAGAGTGACAGAGAAGGTAAGCATAATTACACGCATGAGCGCTGTGTGCCCACTTTCAAGAAAAACTGGAACAAAGGATTTTCTCGTTCAACTCATGCCTATTTGGTCGCACAATCTATATTTGGAGTTTATTAGCATGCTGTCCTGGGGCTTTGCTCGCAGAGAGAGAAATGGTTCTCTCTAAAAAGTGTTTTGAAATAGAACAACAGCACAGCAGCTCCCCAATTTACTAAGACTCGGAAGGGTGGGAAGAACGAGGCAGGTAGAGATTTCAAAAACCTCAAAGGCTTAATTTCTCCTTAAGACTTAAAAAAAAGGAACCAGAAAGAAAAATGGGTAGATTGATGTTTTTGTTCTAACTGCTGAATGAATTATTATAATTTGGTAATACTGCTACTTAAAGCTTTAAAACTTGCAGAAATCTAAGCCAGAAAAGCACTCTAGCACTGAGTAAGATTGTGTAGCAAGTGGGGCAGGAATTTTTTGTGCAACTGCATGTGATTTACAAGCTCTTTTTGAGCAAGGATCTTTGAGCTTGTGTTTTTCCTGATAGATAGATAGATAGATAGATAGATAGATAGATAGATAGATAGATAGATAGATAGATAGATAGATAGATAGATAGATAGATAGATAGATAGATAGATAGATAGATAGATGTGTGTGTGTGTGTGTGTGTATATATATATATATATATATATATATATATATATATATATATAGTAGATGACGGCAGAGAAAGACCTATATATAGTCCATCCAGTCTGCCCAACAGGATAAACTCATATGTGCTACTTTATATGTATACCTGACCTTGATTTGTATCTGCCATTCTCAGGGCACAGACCGTAGAAGTCTGCCCAACACTAGTCCCACCTCCCAACCACTAGCCCCCGCCCCGCCTCCCAACCACCAGTGCTGCCACCCAATCCCTGCTAAGCTTCTGAGGATCCATTCCTTCTGAACAGGATTCCTTTATATTTATCCCACACATTTTTGAATTCTGTTACCGTTTTCATCTCCACCACCTCCCATGGGAGGGCATTCCAAGTATCCACCACTCTCTCTGTGAAAAAATACTTCCTGACATTTTTCTTGAGTCTGCCCCCCTTCAACCTCATTTCATGTCCTCTAGTTCTACCGCCTTCCTGACTCCGGAAAAGGTTTGTTTGCGGATTAATACCTTTCAAATATTTGAATGTCTGTATCATATCGCCACTGTTTCTCCTTTCCTCCAGGGTATACACGTGCAGGTCAGCAAGTCTCTCCTCATACGTCTTGTAACGCAAATCCAATACCACTTTTGTAGCTTTTCTTTGCATCGCATCAATTCTTTTTACATCCTTAGCAAGATACACCCTCCAAAACTGAACAGAATACTTCAAGTGGGGCCTCACCAACGACTTGAATAGGGGCATCAACACCTCCTTTCTTCTGCTGGTCACACCTCTCTCTATACAGCCTAGCAACCTTTTGGCTATGGCCACCGCTTTGTCACAGTGTTTTGTCTCCTTCAGATCCTCAGATACTATCACCCCAAGATCCTTCTCCCTGTCTGTACATATCAGACTCTCACCGCCTAACACATATGTCTCCCGTGGATTTCTACTCCCTAAGTGCATCACTTTGCATTTCTTTGCATTGTAGTAACAATATTAATATTAATACTGTAACACCTGGTTAACACTCAGTTCATTGATAAACTATCGACAAAATAGGGAGAAAGGATGGGTTTGCGTGGAGGAAAGATCTTCTGTCCATGGAGAACTACCATTACAGGTAAGCAACTCTTTTTTTTCTCCATGGACAGAAGAATCTTTCAGCCACATATCTGAAGATTCCCAAGCTGTTAAATAGAAAAGGTATCAGTCTTGGTTAGCATAGATAAAAAGTCCATATTCTATCAGCTCTCAGGTTAACTGCCCTCAGGTATGCTGATGTAAGCTTTCTCAGGGGTTGGTACTGGGGCCAGTTCTGTTTAATATATTTGTGAGAGACATTGCTGAAGGGTTAAAAGGAAAAGTTTGCCTTTTAGCAGATGACATTAAAATAACCAATAGAGTGGATACCCTGGCAGGAATAGAAACCATGAGAAGAGATCGCCAAAAATTAGAAGAATGGTCAAAGGCCTGGCAGGTAAAATTTAATAAGAAGAGGTACAGAGTGATGCACTTGGGGTGCAAAAATACAAAGATGTATGAGATAGGAGAGAGACTGATGAGCACAGCTCAGGAGAGGGACTTTTGAGTGATGGTGTCTGAGCATCTTAAGATGACAAAAAAAATGCGACAAGGCAGTGGCCATGGCCAGAAGAATGCTAGGCTGCAAAGAGAGGGGTATAACCAGCAGAAAAAAGGAGGTGTTGATGCCCCTGTACAAGTCATTGGTGAGGCCCCACTTGGAATATTGTGTTCAGTATTGGAAGCCGTATCTTGCTAAGGACGTAAAAAGACTTGTTGCACAAACCCCATAACATTTTTATCACTTTTCTCGGAACCACTTCAAGACATATGATGAGAGATTTGAGTACCTGAATGTGTATACCCTGGAGGAAAGGAGAAACAGGGGTGATATGATACAAACATTCAAATATTTGAAAGTTATTAATCTACAAACAAACCTTTTCCAGAGACAGGAAGGTGGTAGAACTAGAGGACATGAATTGAAGTTGCAGGGGGGCCAACTCAGGAATAATGACAGAAAGTACTTTTTCACAGAGAAGGTGGTAGATACCTGGAATGCCCTCCTATGGGAGGTGGTGGAGATGACAACCGTAATGGAATTTAAAAATGCATGGGATAAACACAAAGGAATCTAGTATAAAAAGAATGGAACCAAACAAACGGTGATTAGATGGCAACTCCAGTAATAGGTTATAGTTTGTATTTGATATATTGCTTACCCGCATATCGGTTTACATTAAATCAATATAAAAGAAAGAAACTCAATTGAAAGACAGGATAATACAGCCACAGACTTCAACGGTCTGTGTCCTGATTGTGGCTGGACAGATTTGGATGGGCTAGAGTGGGGCTTCGATGACAGCTTCAGTAGTATGAGAACAAGGCCAGGGCCAGGAAGACTTCTACGGTCTGCTTCTTTCTGCTACCACACTGGAGTTTGTGGATCGATCGTCCTGCTGCTTTTGTTACCACAAATCAGGATCATGTATGCATATGTAGTATTCATTATACCTTTTGCTATGAGTTTTATCTTGTTGGGCATTATCTGCTCTCATCTACTATGTTACACATAGGTTCCTTTAATGCTCAAACTGAATTCCTTCTAAGCTGTAAACATAGGAAGGATTGGTGAGGGACAGGAATGGGTTGGTGATGGAGGAAATAGAAAAGATTATGGCATAAGTAGCTTTGTTAAATCATATTTTCCACAAGTTTATGCAGGCTCAGTATACTAGAGAGACTTTTAAACAGATTCTTTGTTTTCTTTTTCTATTTTCTACTTCATAGGTTCTCAACATGTGGTAGGCATTCCCTGAGGTGTAGGCAAGACATCAAGGGGTATGAAGTGCCTCCCCAGCCCCAACTGTGACCTCTCCCTCTGGCCTGTTGCCACCACTGCTGGGATCATTGCCTTCCCAAGTCTGCGGTGGTGGAGACAACAGTAAAAACCATAGGAATGGTGCATACAGGACCCTATCATTGCATGCGTCACCCTTCAGACACAAGAAGTTGTCATTAGAGGGGGTGGAAATGGCAAAGCTTTTCAGTGACGCACACAGGGAAATTGTCCCATCGCATCTTTCCCTGCTGTTTCTACTTCTGTACTACTGCTGCAGCTGACCCAGGAAGGCAATAAAAAGATAGGCAAGAGGGAGGGGAAGAAAGAAATAGGGCCATGATAAATGGTGTGGTGGAGGGAGAAAGATTGGGGGAGAGAGAACAGGGCAATGCTGGTTGGCAGGCGGAAGAGAGAGGAGATGTAGCATGACCATAGGGAGAGAGAGGACAGAGAACGAGAGAAAGTGATGCATGGCAGGGGAGAGAGGAGAGAGAGAGAGAGAGAAAGGAGATGCGCAATACAGGGGGAGGGGGAGAGAAAGAACAAAAGATGCTGTATAGTTGGGGGGGGGGGGGGGGGGAAGAGCAAAAGATGCTGCCTGGAAGGACAGAGAGAGAATGAGAGAGGGGGTACTCAGCTGAATTTATACAAATTAGAGAGTACTTGGCTGTGAAAAAGTTGAGAATCATCTTATCCTCTTCCCCATTTCTTGTAAATTTTCTTCTGCAGTAGCTTTTTTTTTTTTGTTTGTTTGCTGTCTTTTTGTTAAGTAAAGATCATATTCCTTTCGTTAGGTTGTATTCTACCAGGTTGCCATGGCACCTCTTTTCTGTACAGACAACTCAGTAAATGTTACCTGGATAGCTCATCTGGTTCTTGTCTTGCTTATTAATAAAACGCATAAAAATTTGACTTGCTCTGGTAAGATGGAAGAGTCTCATCCTAACATGTGAAAATCTAGCTGATGGAGGTTTCAGCATTATTTCCTGTTAATAACATTTGCACCTTTTTGGGGCAATGCTCCACTGCACCACTTCCAACTTACTAAACAATGGAGGTAACCTCTTTTTACAGTGCTGAGTTTGAAAAGGATCAGCGTGTAAAAACCTAACTATGACACTTGACATTTGGATTCTAGGCTGGGGGACAGCCATGGCTCTAAGATCCAAGGGAGTAACTCATAGGAAGCCTTATATTGCATAGGGTACATAGGTCAGAAACAGAGGCGTTATTGTATAAATTGGCACCTAGATGTATGTATCACTTATGTGCATTATAGGTGCAAAGAATGGGTGGGTTACGGGCAAAGTGCCTATGTGCTATAGGGGGCAATGCTATATATGGTGCCAAAAAAAATCTGCACCGAAAAAAAGCACTATTCTGTTCTATTCAAGGTATTTATATCCCTCTGATATCAACACTGAATCTAAGTGGGTTACAAAAATTCACAGACATACCATTAAGATCAAGAAAATCTTCCTAAAATTACTCATTCAAATACTTATTAAAATGATAGGTCTTCAATCCTTTACAGAACTGCAGGTAACCAAGAATTGCCTGAATTTGTACAGGTATAGAATTCCACAATTTACTAGCTTGAAAATCAAAAGAACCACCAGGAAATCTCTTATACCGGTTTTTTTTAACAGATGGAAATCCAAATGGTAAAATGGAATGAAAATGGGAACTCACTTTGAAACTGGATAAGTTATCAACTGTGGAAGAAGAGAGGAACAATTCCCCTGTAGTATGTTAAATACAATACATGCTGTCTTAAAATATATCCGTGCAGAAATTGGTAACCAATGTAAGCTACTTAACAAAGGAATCACGTGATCATAACGAGAGCAGCCATAGTTCATTTTGGCTGCGGTATTTTCTAATAATTGCAACCTTTTAACTAATCTTGAGCTTAGTCCTACATAAAAAACTTCAATAGTCCAACTGAGGTATCACAATAGCTTGAACAAACATGCGAAAGTGTTCAGTACAAAAAAAGAAATCTCATTGCTCTCAATTGTTGCAATTTAAAAAAATAACTTCTTACTCAAATAACCTTTCTGTAGATTTATTGTCAATTGAGTATCCAAAATAATACCTAAAAGCCTATAAACCGTGCTTAAAGTTAGATGCAGTTTATAGAATAGCGCTTATACGCAGGGGTCGTGTGTAACTATAGGTGCCGCCATTTGCTCCAATAAAAGCATGAAATGCCTGCACCTAAATTACTTGCATAGTCCCCATATTCTTTAATTACACACATAGCACAAAACCAGGCCCCCTCGATCTGTCCCAAAATGTCCATGACCCTCCCACTTCTGCAACATCTTTTTTGGACTACACACCCTGAAGAGAAGCCTTTGCTTATGTCCTGGTTAGGGGTGGGCTCTGCATTGCCCAAGTTAACAAGAAAAATGGTTTATGTTTAATACTGTTGGGAAGCCCAGTAGCCCACCAACAACATTAAATATAAAACTTCTTTTTAACCTATTGAGTTGAGCTTCCTTCAGAAGAAGTCTACTGCCTTGATGAGGCCCTCATCGGTGTGCAGAGAAGAAAAAGGTGCCCAAGCTGTCTCTGAGTCCTTGTAGTGCTGTAGGGCCAGGGGAGAACCATAAACTTGACTCGGAAGGATGGGACTGATGACAGCCCACTGCTCAGATTTCTCAGGGAAGCGGAAGAGCGGTATCTCCTGGCACCACCGGCATAGGATGGGGGGAGAAGGAAGGCCAGCAGGCTAGGTTGTACTCATGAGCACAGCCCTGGCACTGCCTGCCTTAGTTCAACTGGACAGACCTCCCCAATTGCAAGTTTCTTTTTCATTTCCTCTTGGGACTGGCTCACTGTGTCTGGTGGTGCATGCGGTCTCCTACAGGAGTGGCAGCAAAAAACAATTTCAGCTGCGATGCACTGAGGGGGCATGGGCGGCTGACAGGAGGCTTCCTCTTGCATGTAGCTGAAGCGCTAATACCAGTGCAACTTACTGTGGCTGTGCGCGGTAACCAGTGCCTAAGACAGGCACCTGATTGGTGGTGATCAGAGACAGACAGGGTGGGCCTGAGCTGAGACTGGGTAAACCCGTATCTATTCTCCTGCCTCAGAGCCATGTGAAGAGGAAGAGACGGGAGGAAAACTGAGCTCTTCAGCCGCCATGTTACTTGTAACAAAACCAAATTGTAATGAGGTAATTGTATTTACAAATTGGTGCAGATAATACTCTGTTACAAGTAAAAGTGCTCAGTCTTATCATGTACTCAGTAACGAGTAAAAGTAATGAAATGTTTACTTAAGTATTGCAACGTGTTACTTTTACTTCGTTACTATACAACACTGGAATACACCAATTTAAAAAAAAAAAGGAAGGCCTGAAGAGCAGTAACCACAGTACACAGCTGTATAGTTACAGCAGTGATATGTAGAGGTCAGCAGCAGCACAGATCACCTAACCTTTCGGAAACTGCTGAAAACCCATCTTTTCAAGCAAGCTTACCCAAATCATCCAACTTAAACTTATGTACCCATCCACACAACACCTAACCAAGCGTTAATGACAATGAACTAGACCCTCTCCCACCAGTCTTCCCACAACCTCTTCCCTCCCCCCACTCTCTTACACCAACTCCCCCAACTAATACTCATCCCCTCCCTAACTCTCCCACCTCTACTATCCCTTCTCTTGTTATATCACCTAACTACTTTTATCATTTTATGTTACTACAGCTTGTACTTCTCTCTGCAATACACTGAAACCCTATCTACTATGTAAGCCGCATTGAACCTGCCATGAGCGGGAAAGCGCAGGGTACAAATGTAATAAATAAATAGATAAAGAAAGAAATGTGTGCAATAAGAGTGCTTGGAAATATCCAAAGAGTGTGCAGTAGCCATGCACTGGCAAATGGGGGTGCACTAGCAACAATGTGATGACATAAAAATTCAAGGAATATACAGAGCCAGTGCAAGGGTATTACATGCCCTAGGCCCTCCCCTGACAATATTTTCAGAATTAAACTCAACAATGCCTTTGTATCGCTCCATGATGTGACCACACCTTGAATATTGTGTGCAGTTTTGGTCACCGCATCTCAAAAAGACATGGTAGAATTAGAAAAGGTACAAAGAAGGGTGACAGAAATGATAAAGGGGATGGGACGACTTCCCTATGAGGAAAGGCTATAGCGGCTGGGGCTCTTCAGCTTGGAAAAAAGACGGCTGAGGGGAGATATGATAGAGGTCTATAAAATAATGAGTGGAGTGGAACTGGTAAATGTAAATTGATTGTTTACTCTTTCCAATAATGCCAGGACTAGGGGGCACGCAATGAAGCTACAAAGTAGTCCATTTAAAACGAATCAGAGAAAATATTTCTTCACTCAGCATGTAATTAAACTCTGGAATTTATTGTCAGAGAATGTAGTAAAAGCAGTTACCTTAGCAGGGTTTTAAAAAGGTTTGGATAGCTTCTGTGAGCAGGCAGGTGAAAAGGGATCACGGAAGTCACGAGCAAAGGGGGTGCAGAGAGCAGGGGAACCCCAGCAGGGCAGATTTCATAATCACCACTCTGGCATTCAGCAAGCCAGACTACCGGAGGCTGAAAGGCTAGCAGAGTTAAGGAAGAAGGGGAGGAACTACCATTCCCAGAATTCCTCTCTTCCCCACCTGGCTGTGCAGGAGCTAGGGGAGGAGATAGAAGATTGGGAAATGGTTTCTGGAGAGGTTGGGGCGGAGGAAGCTGGGGAGGAGGATAAAATGGAGGTTGCTGAAGGACTAGAGGAGGAGCAGATGGAGATTGGGGCTTGGGCCTAAACGAGGAAAGGTATTGTGAGGGGGTGGCTGGCAGCTCCTTGGAGACAGTGGTGGAAGACCGGAGGAGAGAGGCTGAGGCACTGGGGAAGGTCTCTGCTATAGAGGGGACAGGTGCTGGCCTCAAGAAAGAGACAGGAGCTGAGTACAATGCAAACTCCAGCATGACCAAGGTGGGAAAAGTGCAGTTTATCTGTGTTGTAAGATGAAGCAGGAAAAGCTGTATAAACTGTTTGATACTGAAAAGTGCTGGGGCTACAAAATACAGAGCTGCTGGGTTGCTTTTCGGGATATGCTCTGTTCTAAAGAGAAGTAATTTGGTTAAAAGGAGTGAAGTTATATGGACTGTTTAAAACCTGAATGAGACTGTGGCAGCAAACCTTAACAACCTGGAATTAAGGTGTTTCCCTTTGTGTTTATGCTGAATGGAAGCAAGAAAATAAAGTTTTTTTTTCTTATAAACGTTTTGCCTTGATTGAGCCTCTGTGGAAACAATAGAGGGAGGAGGAAGTCCTGTGAGCTCTCAGGGGATCTGGCACTGAGTCCTAGAACAGGCCAAGATGGTGTGGAGTGAGGCAACAGTCATGTGAGGAAGGAAGCTAAGCAGGGTTGAGCCTGGCTGGGCCCTGGAAGGGAGACCCAGCTACACTTCCTAAAAGAAAAGTCCATAAGCTATTATTAAAATGGACCTGGGGAAAATCCACTGCTTATTTCTAGGACAAGCAGCATAAAACGTATTACACTGTTTTGGGTTCTTGCCAGGTACTTATGACCTGGATTGGCTACTGTTGGAAACAGGATTCTGGGCTTGAATGACCTTCGGTCTGTCCCAGTATGGTAATACTTATGTACTTTTATACTTATGAAGATTAGCCCAAATCACCCTTCCCAGTACAATCCTATAAAAATATATAGATGGATGTCACATTTTAAAATATTAACTTTGATTTGTATGCACATATATAATGAGGGCATAGGAATGCAATGGTGCATGGATACATGGGGATAACGGCAACACACAGAGAAATGCTGCTGTGAGATCAGAAATACAGTGACAGAAACAGCAGCAGTAACTCAGGAGCAACCAACAATGAAGGGTTAGGGAACAACATCACTCAGTGCTGCTCCTTGATGTCCACAGCCAGTCTGCTACATACTGTGTTTATTAGGAGAAGCAAACAGAGAGTGGTTCTGAATCTTGAGGACCAGAAATGAATATCCATATCAATGCCAAAAGCCAGGTAGGTTTTGTTTTGGAATATCAGCAATGAATATGCATAAGATATATTTGTATGCTATGGAAGAGATGCATGCAAATGTATCTCTGGTATATTCAGTGTGGATAGCTTTAGAATCCAAGCTGCTTGTGGCACGTTGATTCCTGGACTTGCTTGCCCTTGGACTAGATATACCATAACTGTTAATTCAAAGGCTAATTTCCTTTTAGTACCTTTACAAGCTGCAATCTACATTACTTTTTAAATTTCTCCTTTCTGATTTAACACCCCTGTAGCCTTTTTCTTTCCTCTGACTCCCTAACTCCAGTTAGACCTTTCTCTTTCTGACAGGTGTTACAGAGCTTCCAAGTTACTCAGTTCCAGGAGAGAAACATTTTGGTCAGTCTTGGTATTGAACTTACATGCCAAAAAAGTATGGCAGACCTTGAAAGCAAGCATGTGTTCAAGGGCCTGTGCCACACTGACGTTCATTCTACAGTAGCAGTTGAGAGTGGAAAATGGAGGGATGAGGTGCAGTGGTAGAGGAAAAGGGAGCAGGATGCTGGGCACAGCCATGGCAGGCAAGGGGAGCTGATATGCTGGACAACTTGGCTGGGGGATAGGGAAGGAGAGATGAACTGATGAACACCATGGGAGAGGGAGCAAGGTAAGGGGAGATGAGAAGCTGGACACATTGTGGGTGGGGGGGGGGGGGGGGGGGGGGGGGTGCTAGAGAAGGGGAGATGAGATGCCTGTCAGCTTTTGGGGGGTTAGGGAAGGGGAGATGAGATATTGGGCATTTGGGAAGAGCTATAGGACAGATGAGATGCTGGAAATATGGGGGGGTGGGGGTGGGTGACCCTATGGAAGGATTGATGAGATGCTAGACATCTTGAGAAAGGCCTAAAAAAAGGAAGAGAATATGCTGGACACCCTGGGGAGTGGAATAGAGAATAGGCAGGGACATGCTCGACACAGTGCGGGACTAGGGATGGACAGCGAAGACGCTGGATTATGGAGGGTGTGAGGAAGGGAAGGTGAGATGCTGTACTTGGAACTGGTAGAGAAGATGCTGGATTGTGGGGGTAGAGAAGAGAAGGGGATATGCTACACATGGGGGAGAGTAAGAGGGATACTGGACTGTATGGGGGATGGGGCATTGGGTTGCACCTGGGAGGGTGCATGGCCAAAAGTTTGCCTGGGACGTTTAATATCTTTGAGTTGACCTGCTCATTATGTACTTGTGTAGGAATGTTAAAAATCCAAGACTGACCCAGAATTTCTCTATCCTGGACCTGGTTAACTTGGAAGATGTCTGGTTGAGCTTATTTTTTCTTTTTTTTGTTTTCTCCCCTTTTCTTCTGCTGATTCCTTGAGGAGAGGGAGCCTCAGGGAAATATACTGCAGCTTCAGATTCTGTGACAGACAGCACTGGATTAGTGCCAGAAGAGAAGAGACAGCTATGGACCAGGATGGTTAATTAGCTGATGAGGAATGGGCACATGATAAAAGGGGGAAAACATACAAAATCCTCTATCAAAACACAAGATCTATTCTCTTTCTCTTTCTCTCTTCCCTTATCTTCAGTGACTGAGGTTTCAGTCAGCTTTTCCTCTTGATTTTCAATCCTAAGCTGCTCTGGTTCCTCTTATTTAATATCTCTAAGGCACAGTCTTTTCCCCTTTACAATCAAACCTTCATATCAGAATGTCTGGGAACTCACACCTCCAGTACCAGCTGGGTTATGCTTCCTTTCCAGAGGGTTTGGGAACAAACATTTCCAACTACTATTTCAGTAACAAGAACATAATAGCCATACTGGGTCAGACCAATGGTCCATGTAGCCCAGTATCCTGTTTCCAACAATAGCAAATCCAGGTCACGAGTACCTGACATAAACCCAATTAGTAGCAACATTCCACCCTACTAATCCTGGTGCCCCCATGTCTATCTCAATAACAGACTATGGACTTTTCCTCCAGTAACTTGTCCAAACCTTTTTTTAAAACCCAGATATGCTAACCACTGTTACCACATCCTCTGGCAATGAGTTCCAGAGTTTAACTATTCTCTGACTGAAAAAATATTTTTCTCCTATTTGTTTTAAACTTGCCCCTCTAGCTGTCACTTGGATACCAGGATCTCCCTGGACACTTCTTCTCTCCAATGCCACTGGCATGAGCTGACCAGGGCATCCCATCAGCAGCAAAGGTTCTCTTCAAACCTGCTTTACACCAGAAACGTTGGATCAGAAAGCCATTAAACTCCTC
Organism: Microcaecilia unicolor; assembly: GCF_901765095.1. NCBI lineage: Eukaryota > Metazoa > Chordata > Amphibia > Gymnophiona > Siphonopidae > Microcaecilia > Microcaecilia unicolor. The sequence goes on from NC_044031.1 coordinate 377,141,357, forward strand.
CTAATATAGTTTTCATACTACATCCTTACATTGCTCTGTGGTCACATCTCCTTCGACATAATGGGTGATTTCAATTACCCCGATATTGACTGGGTAAATGTAACATCGGGGCATGCTAGGGAGGTAAAATTCCTTGATGAAATCAAGGACAGCTTTATGGAGCAGCTGGTACAGGAGCCGACGAGAGAAGGAAAAATTCTAGACCTAGTCCTTAGTGGAGCGCATGAGCTGGTGCGGGAGGTAATGGTGCTGGGGCCGCTTGATAACAGTGATCATAATATGATCGGATCTGATATTAGCTTTGAAGTAAGTATACATGGGAAATCAAATAAGTTAGCATTTAACTTTAAAAAAGGAGACTGATAAAATGAGAACGGTGAAAAAAAAACTTAGTGGAGCGGCTGCGAGGGTCAAAAATTTACATCAGGCAAGGATGCTGTTCATAAACACCATCCTGGAAGCCCAGGCCAAATATATTCTGCATATTAAAAAGGAGGACGGAAGACCAAAGGACAGCCGGCAAGGTTAAAAAGCGAGGTGAAGAAAGCTATTAGAGCTCAAAGAAAATCCTTCAGAAAATGGAAGAAGGAACCTACTGAAAATAATAAGAAACAGCATAAGGAATGTCAAGTCAATGCAAAGCGCTGATAAGGAAGGCTAAGAGGGACTTCGAAAAAAAGATTGCGTTGGAGCCAAAAACATGACTGTAAAATGTTTTAAAGGTATATTAAAAGCAAGAATCCGGCAAAAGAATTGGTGGACCGCTAGATGACCGAGGAGTAAAAGGGGCGATCAGGGAAGACAAACCCATAGCGGAGAGATTAAATGAATTCTTTGCTTCGGTCTTCACCGAGGAAGATTTGGGTGGGATACCGGTGCCAGAAATGGTATTCAAAGCTGACAATTCGGAGAAACTTAATGAATTCTCTGTAAACATAGAGGATGTAATGGGGCAGTTCTACAAACTGAAGAGTAGCAAATCTCCTGGACCGGAGAGTATTCATCCGAGAGTATTGATAGAACTGAAAAATGAGCTTGCGGAGCTATTGTTAGTAATATGTAATTTATCCTTAAAATCGAGCATGGTACCGGAAGATTGGAGGGTGGCCAATGTAACGCCAATCTTTAAAAAGGTTCCAGAGGAGATCCGGGAAATTATAGACCGGTGAGTCTGATGTCGGTGCCGGGCAAAATGGTAGAGACTATTATTAAGAACAAAATTACAGAGCATATTCAAAAAGCATGGATTAATGAGACAAAGTCAACATGGATTTAGTGAAGGGAAATCTTGCTTCACCAATCTACTACATTTCTTTGAAGGGGTGAACAAACATGTGTATCTGGATTTTCAGAAGACGTTTGACAAAGTACCTCATGAAAGACTCCAGAGGAAATTGGAGAGTCATGGGATAGGCGGTAGTGTTCTATTGTGGATTAAAAACTGGTTAAAAGATAGAAAACAGAGAGTAGGGTTAAATGGTCAGTATTCTCAATGGAGAAGGGTAGTTAGTGGGGTTCCCCCAGGGTCTGTGCTGGGACCGCTGTTTTTTAACATATTTATAAATGACATAGAGATGGGAGTAACTAGTGAGATAATTAAATTTGCTGATGACACAAAGTCGTTAAATCGCGGGAGGATTGTGACAATTACAAGAGGACCTTACGAGACTGGCAGACTGGGCGTCTGAATGGCAGATGATGTTTAATGTGAGCAAGTGCAAAGTGATGCATGTGGAAAAGAGGAACTCAAATTATAGCTACGTCATGCAAGGTTCCACATTAGGAGTCACAGACCAAGAAAGGGATCTAGGTGTCGTCGTTGATGATACGTTGAAACCTTCTGCTCAGTGTTCTGCTGCGGCTAAGAAAGCAAATAGAATGTTAGGTATTATTAGGAAAGGAATGGAAAACAAAAATGAGGATGTTATAATGCCTTTGTATCGCTCCGTGGTGTGACCGCACCTCAAATATTGTGTTCAATTCTGGTCGCCGTATCTAAAAAAAGATATAGTGGAATTAGAAAAGGTGCAGAGAAGGGCGACAAAAATGATAAAGGGGATGGGACGACTTCCCTAGGAGGAAAGGCTAAAGTGGCTAGGGCTCTTCAGTTTGGAGAAAAGGTGGCTGAGAGGAGATATGATAGTGGTCTATAAAAAATTGAGTGGAGTTGAATGGGTAGATGTGAAGCTACTGTTTATGCTTTCCAAAAATACTAGGACTAGGGGGCATGTGATGAAACTACAATATAGTAAATTTAAAACAAATTGGAGAAAATGTTTCTTCACTCAACGTGTAATTAAATTCTGGAATTCATTGCCAGAGAATGTGGTAAAGGCAGTTAGCTTAGCGGAGTTTAAAAAAGGTTTGGACGGCTTCCTAAAGAAAAAGTCCATAAACCATTATTAAATGGACTTGGGGAAAATCCACTATTTCTGGGATAAGCAGTATAAAATGTTTTGTACTTTTTTGGGATCTTGCCAGGTATTTGTGACCTGGATTGGCCACTGTTGGTCTTTCCCAGTATGGCAATATTTATGTACTTATATCTCATACACTTTCTCTTCTTCTAGTATTGCAGACCCTATGGGGATAAGATGGTCCCCCCTCCGAGATCCGAATCAAGATGGCGTCGTGAACGGATGTCGGGTCAGCCTGCTCCTGAGGTTTTCCACAGACGCGCTGCTGTAGCGGAATTTTCTCTAACCTATCGATGGGGAAGAGAAAAGGAAAGGTGGCGGTTCCTACCTCTGTGGTCCCGCAGACTATTTCCACCACTCGTCAGATGACTCTGGACACTTTTGGGGTTGGGGTCCCTGGAACTCGGACACCCACTTCGATGAACTCGGCCCAGTTGAGAGCCGAGTGCAGCATTGAGGGAGTAACGCTCAGCCCTCCCTCACACACTGCACCTCCGCGACCTGGAAGCGATTTGTTGCTCCTGGGGTCACAACGACTGGAACAATTGGAGAATCCTGGTTCTACAGAGGTTGTTGAGGGAGGACCCACGAGCACATCTACCCCGGACAGAGGAACAGCAATGCAGGACTCTTTTCGAGGATCTGCTACAACTGCCCGGGAGATCGAGGCCGTGAGTACCGGAGTTTTGAAAAGACCTGCAGTGGTTACAATGAATATATTGTGGGATGCTATCCAGGGAGTGAATAACAATCTACTTCTGCTGAATTCTTCCTTAAAAAATGAAATCACCAATATAAAGAAATCTAATCAATTAATGGCTGAACAAGTTGAAGAGCAGAATGTTAAGACTCAAAAATTGAAGGACAGATTGAGAAATTACAAAATTTAACAGAGGCTTTAATTAAGGAACGAGAAATCCAGGATCGAAAATTGGAATACCTTGAGAATAATGGACGGAGGAGTAACTTGAGATTTTAAATTTCCCCAAATCTCCTTTAATTAATGCATTGGATATGTTGAAAAAATATTTCAAAGATATACTGGGACTCTCAGAAGAGGGTTATCCCCCTATAACGAGAACCCAGTATATTACTGGGATATTTTCATTACCTAAAGACAAACCTCAGGTGTCTCCTACCATGGAATTGAACCTCACAGAATTCCTGGAGTCTTCTCTTGATTTAATTACTGAACGCACTACATTGCTGGTGACATTCGCACTTGAACTGACCGCAATAACATCTTGCGGTTATATTTCAGGCATATGAAGGATTTATTCATGGGTCAAAGAATACAAATTTTCCCTGATCTGGCGCGAGTCACTCAGAAGAAAGAAAGGAATTTTTGATGTATAAACCACGGGTTTTAAAATTAGGTGGAACTTTTATTTTGAAATTTCCATGTAAATGTTGCATTACCTTGAATTTGGTGAACTACCTTTTTTTTTAACCCTAAGAAATTATTAGATTTCATTGAAGCAAAGGAAAAGAATGTTATACCCAGGAATAGTACCCGTAATTAAGGTAATGCTGTTAGAATCGGCTGTGGTTGTTTGTAATTCCCGTCCGCTCAGTTAAAATAGGAAGGGGGAAGAGAGGGAAGAGGGGGAGAAAAAGGGGGAAAGAGAGATTTATTATTTTTTTTTTCCTTTTCTTCCTTTTTTTTTTTCTCTTTTCTTTCTGTTTCCCCTTATTTAAATACTTTAATGTCAGAATTTCCTAGCTCTTGATTCATTATGTTGTGGATAAAGTAAAAATTAGAAATATTTTTGATTCAAACTTGCAGGTAATTCTCTTGCTTTGTAATAATTTTTTCTGTATTTCCTACATTTATGTTATATTGATATAAATGTAAAATTTAATAAAAATTATAAAAAAAAAAAGATGGTCCCCCCTCCACTGGTATGGGACATAGAGGGGTGCTGAGAATGAGCTGTGCATGGAGCTGACCTTAGAGACAGCCAGTGAGTGTCCTTGGAGGGAGGTTGAGAAAGGGTAGAAGTGGGGGAAGGATGGGATAAAGTGTGAGGGGGGCTGATGTAGGCTTACGAAAACAATAACAGCAAAAGCAAGAACTTTATATGATGATGGTCTGAGCTAGGATCAGAAGGACATTCTCTGGGTTTTTATACCACATTCTTACATTACTCTGTGGTCATATTCCCTTGGACATGTCACTGTCAAGCCTCTTAAGACTTCTTAACTGTAAAGTCTCAATATCTTGAAGTATAACCTTGGTACACCAGCACAGACCTGAAGTTTCCTTTATTGAATACATATAGATAATTTACTCATAGTCAGAAGTGTCGCCCCAGGACACTGAGAATCTGTAATTCTGAGAACTGTATCAGTGGTTGGAGGTATACATGTGAAGAAAGGCAGCTTTATTGCAGAGGTGGGGAAAATAGTTGAACAGGTAGAAGTAGCTCAGAGCTGGGTGACTGGACAGAGCAATATCTCATTTAGGAGGATATATTCAAGGTAAAAACCAAGTTCAGTCCAAGGAGTTTGGCAGGACAAGTGCTGTCTGAAGCAAGATGGAGAATGCCTCATGGAGAGAGGGAGAGAGAGAGAGAGAGAGAGACGAGCTTACACAGGTCCAGGGAGGAGGAGGTAAGGAGACCAATAGGGACAGAGCCTGCCATAAGGTAGAGGACAGCCCTCAATTGGAGGGGGGTTGTTGAGGGAGTTTGAGGGGTCTGTGAAAGGGGGGAGGGTTATATTCAATTTGTGTTTGTCAGTGCTCTAGAGTTTCTCTGTTACTTGCAATGTTGTATTGTTGATTTCAGTGTTGCGCTATATGCCTTTATTTTTGCTTATGATGACAATAAATGCTTATGACTGCCAGAACAGGTATCCATACACACACTGCCAAAGTCAACAACAATTTCTACTTTATGTTTAAAAATAATGTTTATGCAAAGCACAACATGTAGGTGAATAAGCTTCATACAGAACAAGAAAAAACAGTGAACAATCCAACATGGCATAATGTAAACTTTACAGAGAAACATGCCCCAAGAACCCTTCTTCTTCCATTCTCCCCTCCCTCCCTATAAGCCCATCGGACTGTTTCTACCTGCCAACATAATACAACAGATGTACAGATCAGTAGGACCCAAAGCAATAGAAAACAAGTAAAGTCATCAATAACAACAATTTATACCTAATTGTTTAACCACCATTAGGTTTCACCTTTGAGTTTAACAAGCAATACCACATGCCTGTGAGGTCTGGAGTAGAGGAGTGGCCTAGTGGTTAGAGTACTGGTCTTGCTATTTCCGAGAGGTGGCTGGTTCAAATCTCACTTCTGTTCTTTGTGATCTTGGGCAAGTCACTTAACCCTCCATTGCCTCAGGTACAAACTTAGGGGCCTGTTTACTAAGGTGCACTAATGTTTTTAGTGTGTGCTAACACTAGAGATACCCATAGCGCATGCTAAAAATGCCAGCGTGCCTTATAAAACAGGGCCCTTTGACTGTGAGCTCTCCAGGTATAGAGAAATACCCAGTGTACCTGAATGTGACTCACCTTGAGCTACTACTGAAAAGGTGTGAGCAAAATCTAAGTAAAGAAATAAATGAATTAAAACCATCAACATTTACAGCAGTTGCCCAAAATATGTAATACTTGGTAGCAATAATGAAACAGTGATGGAATATTCACATAGCAGGCAGCCAACAGATGTATTTTCCACTGAAAATAATTAACTTTGCATGAACTTGGCAGCTGATATTGTGTTGCTTGCTATTTTGGCAGTGTATTGTTTGCCTGCATAATAAAATTGCACTTACAAATATTTTTCTGCCACAGCTTTAATTAACAGAAGCACATGATTGTCTTACTGGATCACATTCATACATGTGACCTGACAAAATGGAGAAGATAGTTCTGTTTGAGAAGCCGCATAATACAGACTGCATGATCTCAAAACAAACAAAAAAACAGAGAAAGGGAAGCTGTTGGGCTAGCTAATATTGAGACATAGCATCTAAAAAAGTTTTCATACCTAATGCAAATTTCAATAACATCTATTCAGGGAAAAATAAGACCAATTTACTTTATTGTGTTATCAATGAAAATGGTTTACTGTCACAATCATCACTCAATGCGTTTATGCAGGGCTCACAATCGACATGTTTTCAATTTAAAAGCAACAAACACAGCAATATATACAACATTTATTTTGCCTTTTACCCACTGTGGTAAAAGGTGCCTCGACCTGCGGCAAATCCATACGCCAATGCTACCTCAAGGCCCCTTTTACTGCAGCTTGGTAAAAGGAGCCCTAAGGATTTTTTATCATAGCTAATACACTTTTTTGTCAGCCATAGCAGTCTGACAAATATCTGACTGAAACCCCAAATTCTGAAGTAACATTTGCAATTTTATTATTGTTGTTAGGATTTGTTTACTGCCTTTTTAAAGGAATTAAGGTGGTGTAAAGCAAGAATAAATCAAATATAAGCAATAGACAATTACAGCAGTAAAAACATTCAAATAACAATACAAAGTATGGCATAGTATTTTACATTACAATGTCAATACAATATGCAATAAAATATTATAATAGAACAGCATAGGATGTAAGCAAAGATGGAGCATATAGATAAGATAGAGTAACAGGAGTTAGAAATAAGAGGACTAATTTAAAGAAAGTTGTGCAGGAGGTTAGAAAGGTGCTCGAATATTATCTTAGCTAAGGTAGGAGTGTGGGGGCTACTCCAGAGAAGACTTGCTGGGGGGTATCACATTACGTGATGTCTTTTGGAGCAGGGGTGTAGCCAGACCTTGAAGTGGGGGTCCATAGCCCAAAGTGAGGGGGCACATTTTGCCCTGCCTCCCCCCTGCTCCTCCCCCCCTCACTGCAACACCACATACCTTGGCTGGAGGGGGTCCCCAACCCCCGCCAGCTGAAGTGTTTCTCCAGCGATACTCTCTTTACATTGCCTGCCCTGCTTCCCCTCATGTTTCGCATGCTCAATTTTATGAAATGAGCATGCTTGAAGTGCCGCACATGCTCAGTTTCACTAAAACCAAACATGCATGCGACGAGAGGGAAGAACAGGCAATGCAAGGAAAGTAGCTCTGGAGAAATGCAACCCCAGCAGCCAAACCAGGGGCTCTGGATCCATTTGCAGGGCACAGGCCCCTGTGTCCCCCCTCCCCCATAGCTACGCCACTGCTTTGGAGAGGTCGTGATTAGGATACTCCTTGGCAGGACCTTAGTGACCTTGGAGGTGTATAGAGGGAAATTCTGTTCTTCAAGTACTTTGAGCCATTTCCTTTAAGGGCCTTGAAGATCAGGCATAGAGTTTTAATTTAACCTTGGTACTGTACTAGTAGTGAAGTTTTTGCTTATAACCTTCTATTAGTCTTATGAATCAATTGGAGCTGGTGCAGACTCTTCTTAGTCAGACCAGTGCATTACAGTAATCCACTCTTGATGTTATCATGGCATGTTAAAACTGAGACAAGACTTGCTTTCTCAATGTAAGGAGAGAGGCAGCGTACTTCTCACAAATGACAGAAGCAGCTCTTGAGGGTTGTTTGGACTTGGGGGATCAGAGTAAATGCCGAATCTAGCTATATTCCAGGTTCCTGACTTGAGAGTTTTTGATGTTCAGATATGTGCCCACTTGTGTTAGGGACCCATAGAAGCTCGGTCGTACTTGGGTTTAGGCAGTTTGTTGTGTTTAGCCTATTCTTGAATTGATGTTTAAAAGAAGTACTATTTATTTTATCTTACGCTGGACCTTTCCCCTGTATAAATGCCTTATTGCCTTCTTATTACCATTTTAAGTTAAACCCCAGTACCTTTCAGTAAAGTTATTGTGTGAATTATCAACTGCCTCTCTGGTTGATTTTGTATGAAACTGACAGAGAAATCCTCTAAACAATCTGTTATACCTATCTGTCTTGCTCCAATGGATCAGTGTCCCAGAACCCTGTTTTTTTCCAAGTGAGAGAGGAAGTGTTCTTGCCTATTCACACTCCTTTTTTTATCTACATGGTAACATAGTAGGTGACAGTAGATAAAGACCTGTACGGTCTATCCAGTCTGCCCGACAAGATTAAATCCTTAGCATAAGGTATGATGTGATACTACATATGCATACGTGATCTTGATTTGTCCTGGCCATTTTCAAGGCACAAACCAAGAAATCTGCCTGGCACTAGTCCTATTTTCCAACTACTGAAGCTGTCATCAAAGCCCACTTCAGCTCATCCAAATCTCTCCAGGCATGATCAGGGCCCAGACTGTAGAACTACTGAAGCTGAATCTGTCCAGCCATGATCATGGCACAGACCGTAGAAGATTGCCCAGCACTGGCTTTGCTTCTCAATTACTGGTGTTACCATCTAATCACCGCTAAGCTTGTTTAGTTCCACGCCTTCCATACAGGATTCCTTTGTGTTTATCTCACGTATTTTTGAATTAATCTCCACCACCTCCCGTGGGAGGACATTCCAGGCATCTACCACCCTCTCCGTGAAAAAGTATTACTGATGTTATTCCTGAGTTGGTCTCCCTGCAATCTAAATTCATATCCTCCAGTTCTACCACCTTCCTCCTCTGGAAAAGGCTTCTTTCAACAGCAATGCCTTTCAAATATATGAATGTCTGTATCATATCATCCCTGCCTCTCCTTTCGTCCAGGATGTACATCTTCAGGTCATCAAGTCTGAAGGTGTCTCTGGCTAACCCCTTGTATGTATAAGCTGGCACAGGGCACCATAGGAGGCCAGGGGTTATGCAAGCGGTATATATAGAAGAGGCAAGGTTTGTACAATTCAGCAGCATCATTCCCTCCCCCCCCCCCCCCCCGGGTGCAGCATCATCCACCTGGCACATCGCCTTGAAATCCCCCCCCCCCCACTAGGTGCATTGTTCTTGTCTCCTGGGGTGCTCAGAGCAGCCACCCGGCTGTTGGCTCCACCAGTTCCCTGTTCCCTCTGCCCTGGAACAGGAAGTAACATGAGAGGGAGCAGGGACCTGTGGAGCCAACAGCTGCACAGCTGCTCCCTGCACCTGGGGCAGACCACCCTCACCGCCCAGCCCTCCGTAAACCCCTGGTCTTTTCTCCAAGCTGAGGAGCCCTAGCCACTTTAACCTGTCCTCATAGGGAAGTCATACCATCCCCTTTATCATTTCATCACCCTTCTCTGTACCTTTTCTAATTCCACTATATCTTTTTTAAGATGCAGTGACCAGAATTGAACACAATATTCGAGGTGCAGTCACACCATGAGCAATACAAAGGCATTATAACGTCCTCATTTTTGTTTTCCATTCTCTCTTAATAATACCTAACATTCTATTTGCTTTCTTAGCTGCTGCCACACACTGAGCAGAGGGTTTAACGTATCATCAACAAATATCCAGTGTACCTGAATGTAACTCACCTTGAACTAATACTGAAAAGGTGTGAGCAAAATCTAAATAATAAATAAATAAATAAATAAACGATGCCTAGATCCATTTCCTGGTCGGTGACCTCCTAATATAGAACCTTGCATTACATAGCTATAACTTGGATTCCTGTTTCCAACATACATCACTTTGCACTTGCTTACATTAAAGGTCATCTGCCATTTAGACGTCCAGTCTCCCGTCTCGTAAGGTCCTCTTGTAATTTTTCACAATCCTCTTGTGATGTAACAACTTTGAATAACTTTGTGTCATCAGCAAATTTAATTACCTCACTAGTTATTCCCATCTCTAGATCATTTATAAATATGTTAAAAGCAGCGGTTCCAGCACTGACCTCTGGGAAACTTCACTAACTACCCTTCTCCATTAAGAATACTGACCATTTAACCCTACTCTCTGTTTTCTATCTTTTAACCAGTTTTTAATCCACAGTAAGTCACTACCTTCTATCCATAACTCTCCAATTTCCTCTGGAGTCTTTCATGAGGTACATTGTCAAATGCCTTTTGAAAATCCAGATGCACAATATTGACCAGCTCACCTTTATCCACCTGTTTGTTTACCCCTTCAAAGAATTATAATAGACTAGAAAAAAAAGCCTGTTTCTCATTGAAATGAAACGGGCGCTAGTAAGGTAATCACCTTCTGCCATTAATGTTTTAAGGGAAGTTCCAACATCCCCCCCTCCCTCCCTTCCTCCCTCCCTTCTTCCCAGTTCCAGGGTCGTTGTTGTCCCTCCCTCTGAGTTCCAGGGACGTCGTCCTTCTCTCCCTCCCTTCCAGTTCCAGGCCCCCTCCCTCCAAATTTTAAAAGTCATCCTGACTTACCTCGTCGGGGGTTACGGCGGACAGCAGCAGCGGTAAAAAGCCTGCAGGCTCGGCACTTCAGTTTTCCCTTCTCTGTCTCTCAGCTCTGTTCCCACCCTCATTTCCTGTTCCGCAAGGGCGGGACCAGAGCTGAGAGACAGAGAAGGGAAAACTGAAATAAGTACCAAGTCTGCACGCTTTTTACCACACAAGGTAAGTTTGGAGGGAGGGGCTCTGTAACTGGAAGGAAGGGAGGGAGGGACAACAACCCTGGAACTGGGAGGGAGGGGGAATGGATGACGACCCTGGAACTCGGAGGGAGGGAACGAATTTCCGGTGGATGAATATATATGCAGCCTTCCCTTCCTTCCGAGGGCGGGGCACTGAGAGCGAGTGCGAGGCCTGTGGTTGGTCCCTTCTTCTTCTGACGTTGTGTTTTCTTTCCCTGAGCAATTACGAACCCTACGAACACTATACGGCTTCACTGCCACGGAGTCAGCTTCAGAATGTTGGAGGTGCAAATTATTATATTAGATTGGTGAGGCAAGATTTCCCTTCACTAAATGAGACTGAATAAAGGGGGGGGGGGGAAGGGTATAAGATAAAGAGGCAGATGCAGCAACCAAACGTAAAAAAATCAAAATCGTTAAAGTCCCTAACGATTTTAAAAAAACGAAGAATGCACCAAAAAAAAAAAGTCACACATGCTCAGATCAGTATTGAAACGTACAATGTATCAAAGAATCACAATACACATCGGTAATTGACCCCTAAATCATGCGCAGAGCAGCCAAGCGTTTTGCTGGCTGCTCTGCGCATGCTGCAAACGTCAAAACAACAACAACAAAAAAAGCCACAACACATACACGTGGCTACCCGGTCAGCAAAATCCAAAAACAAAGGAGCAGGAGGGGGCAAGGGTGCTCGTCCGGAGCATCCTGTATGGATGGCCTTGCCCCCCCGCTGCTCCCCACTTTCCGCCGCTTACCCCCCCCCACGAAAAACAAAATTCTAGCAGCCCCGGTCCCCCTCCCTTCCTGTTCTTCTGCTTTGCAAAAGCTACCTCCGCCTCCCGTCATTCTTCCGCCCCGTGCCCCGCCGCCCCCCCTGAGGTCGACTACGCCGCTCCCCCCCCTCCACCGAGACCCCCCTCCCTATTACAGACCCGAGCATCGCCTCTCACCTCTTTCTGAAGCGCTGCACGGTGGTTACTTACGTCAGAAGGAGGCGGGGCCTAGGCCAGGGAAGAAGAGACGTCATGGAGACTCTACGACCAACACAACAGATCTTCCTGCCCGTGCAGCGCTTCAGAAAGAGGTGAGAGGCGCTGCTCGGGTCGGTAATAGGGAGGGGGGGTCTCGGTGAGGGGGGGGAGCGGCGTAGTCGACCTCAGGGGGGGGCAGCGGGGGCGGGGCACGGGGCGGAGTTAGCTTTGCAAAACACAAGAACAGGAAGGGAGGGGGACCGGGGCTGCTAGAATTTCGCTCTTTCTTGTGTGTGTGTGTGGGGGGGGGGGGAAGTGGCGGGACAGTGGGGAGCAGCGGGGGGGGGGGGGCATGTCCGTCCATACAGGACGCTCCTGATGAGCGCCCTTGCCCCCTCCCGATCCTTTTTTTATTTGATGTGTTTTCTGACATCCTTTGGACCAATCACAGTGCTTTTAGCTCTGCTAATGCGCTGGGATTGGCTCAAAGTTTCACTTTACGATTTTTCCTGGCACAGAGCTGTCCTAACGAGAGGTCCAGACCTCTCGTTAGATTTCCTGCCTTTTCCTGCGTAAAGGCAATCGGAAGAGGTTAGTGCATCTCGTTTCAATGGGGTTTTTACACTAATTGCTCATCTCCATTCCGTTTTCGTTAGCTGCTAGCTTCCTCGGTAAAAGCCCTTTGATGCATGCAACGGATCAAATTTTCCTCGTTGGAGGGTCATTAAAGGCTCATTAAGCTTTAGTGCATCTGCCTCAAAGTGGAGGGAATACAGCAGATACAGACATACCTCTTCATTTCAGATGGGAGATGCAGGGAAAGGGGAGGGCAGAGTTCCTCAGTTGTGGCGGGGTGCCAACTTGTAAAAATCTGGAAACATCATTATGATAGTCAAGTATCTGCCACACCTCTGGTAATCTTGCCTCCTTCCTACCCCCTTTCCCAGAATTTGAAACTCCTCGTGTTCCTCTTATCACATTTCACATACCCCTCCCCCACCTCACTCAGTAAACTCTAATGGACACTGTCTCTGGATCTCTTGGTGTTTTGTGTTGACCTCTCTCGAAAAATTTGGGGCCCCCTGCTTTAAGCTCTATGAGGAGAATCACAAAGAGGGAGAAACCATTTCTGCACATGTTATAGCACTGAAGTGTTTTTCTGCATATTGTGTATCTGGAGCCTTTTTGCAAGAAGCTGCGACAAACAGATTTATCTGTGGACTGAAACTTGCAGTCTTACAACAAAGCCTTTTGTCAGAAGCAGATTTTACATTTACTAAAGCTATGGAAATAGAACTGGCCATAGCAATGGCAGAGGAAATCTCTCACGAAATGAAAGGCATGTAAGTGCTGGGTCTGAACTCTATGCATAAACACAAAAGCACCTAAGAAATCCTACTCAGAGAAAATCTAATTTCACCAGTTTGAAGATAGCACTGATCAAAAGCTGCTGCATCAGAATAAAGCATACTATCACCCACGACAAAGATGATGAGAGCCTAGCAAACTGTCAGCACAAAGCAAGACACTGCACTTTCTTGGCCTACCACAAAAATATGGAAGAAAATTCTAACTGCTAAATTTCTTAGGGGCTGTTTTACAGAGCGGCGGTAAGCCCAAACCCGCTCGCTTTTCTGGGACTACTGCTGGCCCAACGAGGCTGCTGGTAGTAGTTCCTCCCCGAGCCCGTGCCATTTCTGGAGGACAAAGAAAATCCCCGGAAATGGCTTGCGTGGCAATAACCTGGCAGTAATCGGGCATCACCGTGTGCTGCCTGGTTACCGTGGGTTAGCGCGGGAGCCCTTATCGCCACCTCAGTGAGTGGCAGTAAGGGCTACTTGATGCATGGCCATGCGGTAAGAGTTCTCTTACCGCATGGCCATGTGTGCTTGGGGGCTTTTTTTCCCACTGCGCTTAAAAGGGCCCTGGTGTGCGGGAAAAGCAGCCCCCACCGCTAGTGCATGGCCCTTTTTCTTGCAGCTTGGTAAAAGGACCCCTTACTGTGCGGAACCAAATCCTCCCTAGAATTATATCCCAGTGCCAACAAATGTATCAAAGGGTAAACTCAAAGAAGACTTACCCAGATGTAGGTCCACCTGTGTACCTGAGGACACTGAGCAGCAAATATTCTCTAGCATGTTTGATGGGTTGCAGCAGTTTCCATCTCTTCCCAGTTGATACGCTAGACCTTATTTGATCTCCCTCTCTTTCTCTTCCCTCTTGTTGGTGTCCATTTCATTGCAATTTTGTGATGTCGATAATTAAGCAGCCCTAGAATATGTCCAGCCAGTGGGATCCTTCACTCAGCTAAATATCTTGAGTCTCCATGAGTCACTTCTTAGGATATCCTCATTGCTAATATGGTCATGATCGTTGACATCAAGAATTCTTCACAGGCACTGTTAATGGAATATATTCAGTTTTTGTGCTATGCTTGGAGTAATTTTCCATTTTTGCATGCATAGATCATAGTTGGCAGGACGACAGCTTTAAAGAGCTTAATTTTCATCATTGTGTTGATTGTTGTTGTTACTCATATTCAACACATCGGCTGAAATAATGATGCTACCTTGCTAAGCCTATAATTGACATCCCTCTTGACACTACCATAATTGGATATAGGACTGCCAGGCAGGTAAAGTTGTCCATGTCTTTGACAGGCTCTTTTTTTTTTTTGTATTTATTGAACTTTACAATAATATATATCAACACTCCAAGATAAACAAGAAAAAAAATAAACTTATCATTTAAAGTAAAATAAATTTAATCTTCACCCACAAAGAAGGCAAATAAATCCAAGAGATAAGAAAAAGAAAAACCTCAATATGCATGTCGTTTACCCGAAAGAATCTCCCTAGCCTGCCCCTACAGCGTGCATGCAGGACTGTACAATAATATTTATTTCCTCTTTAGACACAAGAAATTCTTCCAGCTGTTTTGGGTCAAAAAATGAAAATTGTTTACCTTGAAAAAAATCATAAAGCATAAGCAACAAAATTTAAGCACAAAGTTAGCAACCCAAAGCCTATGCCCTCGACTGAAAGGCCAGGAAGGCTTTGTGTCTCATCTATCTCTATTTGAAATGTCAGGAAAACTTGTACAATTGAACCCCTAAACAACATATCTAAATGTCTAAAGGAAAGTTTCAAAACTGTATTGCAGTCTCGTTCCAGGGCAAAAGAAACCATCCAAATAGTTCTCTGAGTAATAACTTCTAGAGAGGACTCAAGAAGGGGATGTCAAATTCATATTATTTATTTGTAGCATTTGTATCCCACATTTTCCCACCTATTTGCAGGCTCATTGTGGCTTACATTGTTCCGTAATGGTGATTACCAATTTCGGAAAAGAGAAATACATCCCCTACTTGGCCCCAAGGGGTTTCACTAATAGATCTTTCTGAATCCAGAATAAACTGGGCTAGTGTAATAGGGAGTAATGAGTCATTTGCCAACAGGTTGTTGATTAATGGTTATTCATGTATAGGCTTGACCACCAGCTTGCATGATCTTGGTGTTTTCATTGCTGATTCTCAGTCCAGTCTTCCCAGCAGACTTCTCCAAGCTGGTGGTCAGTCTCTTTAAGTTCTCTCTTGTTTCTCCCGGCCGGTAGTACATAAGTACATAAGTATTGCCACACTGGGAAAAGACCAAGGGTCCATCGAGCCCAGCATCCTGTCCATGATAGCGGCCAATCCAGGCCAAGGGCACCTGGCAAGCTTCCCAAATGTACAAACATTCTATACATGTTATTCCTGGAATTGTGGATTTTTCCCAAGTCCATTTAGTAGTGGTTTATAGACTTGTCCTTTAGGAAACCGTCTAATCCCTTTTTAAACTCTGCTAAGCTAACCGCCTTCACCACGTTCTCCGGCAACGAATTCCAGAGTGCTATATCATCAGCAAAGTCCAAGTGTGTGAGCCGGTTCTGATCATTCTACTGAATGCTAACATTTGGCTTTTTCTATGTGTTTCACATGACAAAGTCTAGAGCCAGAAGAAACAAAAGTGGTGAGAGTAGACAGCCTTGTTGCACACCGGTGATTATATTGAAGAAGTCTGTGGTGTCAGTTTCTGTCTTTACACAGCAACTAGAGTTGAGATAAATGTTCTTCAATAGGTTGATATTCCATTGGGGGATACCATATATTCTGTCAATACTCCAAATTGATTCCCTGTGCATGCTATCAAATGCCTTTTAAAAGTCGAAGAATTTATCAGCAGTGACTTTTCAAACTTGAAGCTTTGTTCTATGATGTTCTCCAGTGTAAAAATCTGCTCATTGCATCTAGACAGAAATATTTGGGGGAACCAATATAGGGAAGCAAGGTAGGTATGGGTGGGGGTGGGGGGAGAGGCAAGTCAAAGCAACATTTGCTCACATCATACCCCTCTTTCCTCCCACTTTTAAATCTGCATTATAATTGATTGCATCACTCAATATCATTCTTCTGTATGTGAGTGAATGTGAATTTTCTACAGGATTGGTCAGAATCTCAATATAAATACTGAAGCTCCAGTTCTGTATCACAAACTCCATATTCTACAACAATGGAGCTATCCCTCATACAACTCATCGTGCAAAAAAAACAACTTGCCATACCAAATATATTCAAATTGTTATTATCACCTGTAGTGTTTCGGCCTTGGTCATGGGGCTCTTAGGGCCCCCTGTCCTCCTTTCGGAATGGCATAAAGAAGCCTCAAGAGGGAATAAGGGCTCAGAATGGAGGAAGGAAAACAAGGAGTGGAATCTCAGTGGTTGGAAAGAGTTGTAGTGTCTCTTAGGAACAGGGAGGGTTCCAGCTACTCTAAACCCGCTAGTGTGCAGGAACACGGCAAGGGAGGAGGCTGCCCCAGTCCTTCTGGATGAAAAGTAGAAAAGCCAGGGCAATATTTTGAGTGGTTTGTTTGGGGACTTTTGCTAATGGTGAAGATGACTGGAGGGAACAAACTTGCCTCAGAAATGTGAAAGAGAGAAAAAAAGAAGAGGGTGGGGGAGAGTGAAGGCCCCAGTGGGATCAGGCATGGTGGCCCAGGGCTTGCCTAAAGGAGAGGAAGGCCAAAGGAAAGACTGTGCAAACTGACTTGTACCCACTTTAGTTGGGATACTGCAGGGTTAATAGGGCAGTGGAAGCAAAGGCTGTGTTTTCATGTTTGAAGCCTTAATAAAAGCCTGCTTACTCATGATATGGAGTGACTGTCAAGAACTCTGTTTTATAGAAGGATGAATGGTGTTGAAGAGGTGGTCACTGGTGGAAGGCACCTAATTGGTGTCAGAGGCACCCTGCCCATGATGCACCATATGAACAGTACACACTCCTCCCACTGCCAGACACTTTATTTAAAGCAGACCGGTTTTTGTTTGTAAGGTGACTCTACAAGATGTGGACACCACTAGTCCTGAGTATTTTAATTTTGGGTGACAATGCCCCCCTAAGTCTGCTTTCAAACAGGCCAGACACTTTGCAAAATAATATAAAACTGCAATAAGACATTCAAAACCTATAAAGGAAAAACTTACCAAACTGTAACAGCCCTATATCACCTATGAAAAGACAGTGCTATAAATATTACACTGGACCCTAGAGTTGCAATACAGGGAAGGACCCTGGGGCTGGTCAGAGAGCACCTGATATAATCACTGTGGGGGGGGGGGGGGGGGGTGAAGCAGAGGGAGGTAGAAAGGCGATGCCAGGCCCATAGGAGAGAATGAGGGAGAGGGAGATAAGGAAATGATGACAATTCGCAGGGGAAGTGTGCTGATTTTAGGGGTGGCAAGGCATAAGAACATAAGAGTAGCCATACTGGGTCAGGCCAATGGTCCATCTAGCCCAGTATCCTGTTTTCCAAACTGTGGGTAAGCCAGGTCACAAGTACCTGGCAGAAACCCAAATCCTGGCAACACTCCATACTACTATGGAGTGACATTTGCTACACTATAGCAATGTCTACACAGTGCATGATGTTTACTGCAAAACCTGTTTGCTTTTGTTGCAGGACGGTATCAACAGCATGTTGCAATCGTTCAAGCAGCATAGTACAGAAGCCTTTGCCAGTGATGTTGCTCTTTCTTCAGTAACTTGACAATCACCTCTCACTTCCATTTTTCAGGGACACACTCTGTATGCCAATATACATTCTAGAGTCTTGTATCAGTTCCATTGGAATCTGGTGGTCTGGTCCAGTGGCTTTGTTACTTTTCAGTGCTTCTATTGTGATGTGAGCTTCTCTTTCTGAAATTCTCTCTTCTTGCTTTACTCCTAATTCATCATTGAAAACACTGGCATAAACTTACTGGGGTTAATATTTAAAGGTATTTTTCTGGCTGACTCTGAGACATAGCTGGGTAAACATGTGTATTTAAATTTCTGGAGCTGATTGGTTAGTGGCTCTGGATATATTTATTTTTTAAATGCAATGACTAGTGTTTAAAAAGAAGAACACTGCTTGACTGGTCTGTGTATTGACCCGATCCTATTTGCTGTGCGTACACTTATTATGAGTGAAAATATTGTGCCCAAATAAAGATGTGCCCATCTTTAATCTCTGAAGTAATGACGACACATCTAAGGAAGAAAATGTACACTGGAGACAGGTTATAAGCATGTGACAGTACTTTCAAGCCACCAAACAAATGTGTCTGCATTTGCAGATTCTCAGTTATACTGATGGGCTATAATTCTGGCAGCACAACAATATGATAATGAGTAAAGAAAGGATAACTGTACATTCAGATGCAGAAGCACTTTTCAGACTGCCTTATACCTTTTCACCTGATGCTTCTTGTGCTGCAGTACTTTACATATTCTGCTTGAAGAAAAGTAAACCCAGGAACTAGAACGGCCAGCTACTTTTGCCATTACGCCTGCTTGAAAACAATATGGAGGTAATTCTCTACAGGTCACCTAAAATTAGACATCGGGATGATGTGTGCTAAGGATGAATTTTATTTTGGCAAAAATGCATATAATTACTGCTGTTGCAGTTACATGGCCTAATTTTAGGTGCAAGCACCTATCCTAGTCTCAAATCCTGGTGTAAATAGTAACATAGTAAAGGACGGAAGATAAAGATCTGAATGGTCCATCCAGTCTGCCCAACAATCAAATTCATTATCGAAGTGCACACAGAAGAACACAAATCCTCGCAAATTCAAACACCACACAGGAAACTACGAAAATGACTCAAAGAAATACCTTGATAACGCTTAGTGTCTAAAAGTTTATAGTACAACTTTATGGACTCGACACAGCCGTGTTTTGGCGAACTGGCCTGCTTCAGGAGTGTCAGGAGTCACTCAAAGACGAGTAAGCAATAAGGTCAATGCTGCTTTCAGTACAGGTTGTACAGAGGTGTGGTAGCCATGTTAGTCCACTTTTAAAGCAGGGGCGTAGCCAGGCACCCAATTTTGGGTGGGCCTGGGCCAAAGATGGGTGGGCAGAAGAACTCTGCCCTGTCCCACAAGTGATTTGGTGCCACTGTCTCTCGCCTGCATGCCATATGGTGTCTCAAACATCCCCCCTCCCCTGCATACCTTTTAAATAGCAGATTTTCACCGGCAGCAAGCAGCAACTAATACACACTGCTCATGTCGGCCCCACAGCCTTCCCTCTGAAGCAACATTCTGTTTCCGCATAATTGGTAATACATCAGAGGGAAGGCTGTGGGGCCGGTGCGAACAACATGTATCAGTTGCTTCTCGCGGCAGGCGATGATCTGCTATTTACAAGGTATGCAGGAGGGACAGTTGTTGGGAGTTTTCGGCTGGTGGGGCTTGAGGATCCCTGCCAGCCACATCATAGGTGTGCTGCTACTGAGTGGGCATGAGACCAAAGTGGATGGGCCTGGGCCTACCCAGGCCCACCCTTGGCTACGTCACTGTTTTAAAGGTAATCATTAGAAATAAAACAAAATAAAACATGGAAAAGAAAATAAGATGATACCTTTTTTATTGGACAAATACATTTCTTGATTAGCTTTCGAAGGTTGCACTTCGTCAGATTGGAAATAAGCACATGTTGGTAGATGACAGTATATATAAGTGAAACATCAAAGCATTTCAGTGACAGTCTAACAGGATGGGGCTGGATAGGTGAGAGACAGGAAGAGTCAGGTGGATGAGGGACAGGGAGATATGCATGGAGATAGGAGGGTGACAAAGCAGTAGAATTTTATGGTTTATAATGGGCTAGAAAACCCAGATCTTTGTTAAGTCCTGTCTGGTGGGTGTCAAAATATTTAATCATTCTGACTTCAAAGGTCTTATGTTCCTGTATTGTTTTAAGGTTCCCTTTCAGGTTGTAAAAACCACTATAACAGCTCAGTGGCATACCAAGGGTGGAGTGGTGGGGGCAGTCCGCCCCAGGTGCATGCTGCAAGGGGGTGCAGGGAGCAGCCACACGGCCCCTGCTCCCTCTGACATTACTGGGGCAGGGAACCAGCAGAGCCGACAGCCACATGACTGCTCCCTGCACCCCCAGGAGGTAAGAGTGATGCGCTTTGGGGAGGTGGAGGTGATGCGCTGGAGAGTGTCGTGATTTGCAGGGGGTGACTCACTAGGGGACGGGCCTTGCTTCTAACTTGTTCCTGCTTTGTCTCTTGCCCTGTTTTCAGCTGTGTTTTTAGCCTTGATTCTAGCCTGTTCCTGCCGTGCCTCTTGTCTTGTATCCAGCTATGTATCTAGCCTTGCTTCTAGCCTTGTTTCCAGCTGTGCCTCTAGTCTTGCATCAGTTTGTTTCTGCCTTGTCTCTTGCTTTGCCTCTGTTCTGTTGTTCCCATTGCCTCCAGCCCTGCTTTCTAAGCCTCAGTTTTGCTTTCAAGTTCCTGCCTTGCTTCCAAGCTCCAGTCCAGTTTTCCAGCCAAGCCTGCTCTGTTCCTGGTTCCTGCTCCAGTCAAGCCCTACTCTGCTGCTGGTTCCTGTTCCAGCCAAGTCCTGCCTTCAAGTTCCACAATTCCACCCTTCCTTGCAGGCTCCCGTCCAGCATTCAAGCTGTAGTCCAGTTTCCCAGCTCTGCATTCCTGCAGTGAGTTTGGGACAGTAAGTGTCTGCCCTGCACTATCCTCACATCCCAGCTACTGAAGTTGCTGTCAAAGCCCGCTCTAGCCCATCCTAAACCAGATTGCCATATAAGGGACACAGACTATACAAGTCTGTCTGGTACCAGCTCTAGTTTTTTGTAGCTGGAGTCGCCATTTAAGCATCACTTGACACATCAACACATATGCAGCTATTTAAGGTTTGTTTCTTTTCATGCCATCAATTTTCTAATTAGAGATTCTCTGTGTTCATCCCAGCACCTAATTGCTGTCAGAGTGTAACTGATAGTATTCTATAACAGAGCTGCCAAGGGGTCCCGATTTTTTGAGAGGGAGATTTTAGTACATGCCCCAGCCCCGCCTACTCTGCCTTAGCCCCACCTACTCTACCTCATGGCTCTGCCCCCGGCATACCTCAATCCTACGGCCATTCCAGAAAATATTTTATTTACATCAGTGACAGCAGGGATGGGTAAGGGGCAGTGTTTCTATTAAACCCCCTATCCAACATCTGTTCCCTCTAGGGACATAACCGTGAGGGGGCCTCAGCCCTCCCACTTTGAGCTTAACTCCACTCTAAAACTGTGGTACTGGTTGAATCACTGGTGGAGCTGCCTAAGCCCCACTAGTTGAAGAGGTTCACTATATGAGCCTCCTACCGTGCTGTTTGAGCAATGCAGCACTCAGCAGCGTGCTTCAACCACCAATGCCGGCCCTCCTATATATGCTCAGTTCAGGCACTTGAAAATAGAAAATAAGATGATACCTTTTTATTATACTAGCCTAATACCTTTTTCACTTAGCTTTCAGAGGCCAAATCCTCCTGCTTCAGGTCAGGTCAAGGCAGTATACTTCTGTTATGGCATCCTCTCCTGACCTGAGGAAGGAAGTGTTGGCCTGTGAAGGCTAATCAAAAATGTATTAAAACTAGTCCAATATAAAGGTATCACCTTATTTTCTATTTTATGTTTTATTTGCATTTATTAACCTTTATTAACAGAGCTATCACATTACTTTTTCTTAAATTCAAAATAAAAATTATTTTCTGTACCTTTGTTGTCTGTCCATTTACTTTTTTTTAATTATGTTGCTCCCAGTCTCTTGATTCTGCTTTCCTTTGTCTTCGCTTAACTCTCTTGCCAGCGTTTCCTGTCCATTTGTCATTTTTCTCTCTCCTTTTTCCTTGTTTTCTTCACCTTATTTTTCTGCCTCCAGTCTTTAATTTCTCTTTTTACATCATCTACCTATGGCTTTTCCAGTCTTTAATTTCCCTCTTTTTACTTCACCTACATATGGCTTTTCATCTTTTCCTCACCTTTGTACTACTCATGCCCCTTCCTCTTATTCTCCAGTCTTTCTCTAATTCTATCCTCTTCTCCTATCCATCTAGCAGCTCTCCTCTTTCCCTCCCTACCCTTCCATATATCTCCCCTCTTCCTCTCCCCATCCTTCCAGTGTCTCCCCCTTGCTCTCTGCATCCTTCTATCCAGCGTTTCCCCTCTCTCTCCCTACCCTTCCATTCATCACCTTCCCTCTTCTCTCCCCATCCTTCTATCCGTCTTCCCTCTTTCTCTCCCCATCCTTCCGTCTTTCCTCTTTTTATCCCCTTCGTTCCATCCAACATCTACCCTCTCATCCAATCCTTCCATCCAGTGTCTCTCTCGCTCTCCTTTTCCATTCAACATGTCCCCTCTCTCTCTTTCTCCATTCATCATGTCTTCCTCTCTCCCTTCTTTCAGTGTATCTCCTCTTTCTCCCCCTACCCTTCCATCCAGCATCTCCCATCTTTCTCTCTCTATCCATCTAGCCAGGGTCTCCCCCTTTCTTCCCTGCAGCTTCTCTCTCTCTCTTCTGCCCTCCTGGCTCCATGTCTCCTCTTTCTATTCATCTCTCTGTACCTCTCTTCTACCTAGCTCCCCACTCTTCTACCATTTTCTCCCCTCTGCTCTCTTTTAGCACCTCCTGCCTCCATCTCCACATCCTTTCCCCCTAGTATCTGTTTCCTGGCCACTGCTGCTTCTCCCCATGAGCAGCAGCGGCTGCAGCAAAACAACAAAAAATGGAAGTGCGGGGCTACAGCAGCCTTCAAACATGCGCTGTGCTGTCGGCTCTGCCAGGCCTCTGACCACGCTGATGTCAATTTCCCATTCCAGCGGGGTCAGCGGACTGGCAGAGACAACAGCGCAGCACATGTTTGAAGACTGCCGCGGCCGTGGCCCTGCCCTTCCATTCTTTGTTGTTTTGCCATGGCCGCTGCTGCTCATCGGGAAAAGCGGCAGCAGCAACAACGTGGTGGTGACAGAAAATATTTCAGCAGGAGACTTTCCCGCTTTGGCGGGAGAGCGGAAGATCACCTGCCAAAGCGGGAGTCTCCCGCTGAATGCGGGAGACTTGGCAGGTCTGCTATAATCATACACGTAAGTGCTGGTCACACCCTTGGACCCACCTGTACCCCTCCCAGGTGCATGCGCCCTTGCAGTTGCAGTCTGGATTTTGCATTCACAATTTGTAGAATCCAAGCTAAGAGCAGTTATATGTGTAATTGCTAATTAGCTCCAATTAGCACCAATTAACACCAATTATAGCTAATTTATTGTTATTGCCAATTAGCAGCTGATTATTAAATTCAATTAGAATTAGGGGTTATCAAAAAATCATGTCTTACTTGATAATTTTCTTTCCTTTAGAGGCAGCAGATGAATCCAGAGACTAGTGGGTTGTGACCAACCACCAGCAGATGGAGATGGAGAGCGCTGAACTGAAGTGTCTTATGGGATGGAATGCTCCTTGGCCAATCAGTATTTCTCATAACAAAGCAGAAGGAAACATCATTAGAACATTTCTCCTTCCCCACAGGAAAAGTACAGTCCTAAAATAAAATTACAGCTTGAATGGAGTAACCCTCTAAACCGGAAACATGCAACAATAACAAGAACCAACAGAAAGAACCAACCAAGAACATGCAGAGAAACTTTTTTTTTTTTTTTGGGGGGGGGGAGGCCCACTGGAGGCCCACTGGATTCATCTGCTACTGGCACAAGGAAAAAAAATTTGTCATACCTGATAATTTTCTTTCCTTTAGATGCAGCAGATGAATCCAGAGACTAGTGGGATGTAGCAAAGCAGTCCTTAAGTAGGGTGGGAGCCTGAAGCTCCCGCAGAAAGCACCGAGGCCCTTAAGGCGGCATCCGAGCGCATGGAGACAACTAGATGGTAATGCCTGGAGGAGGTATGGATCGACAACCATGTCACCGCCCTGCAAATTTCTTCCAAAGAAAATAAGTGTGCCTCTGTCCAAGAAGTTGCAACCACCCAAGTAGAATGTGTCCAAAAATAGGCCGGCATTTGCTTACTCACCAGCAAATAAGTCAAAGCTACGGAATCCTTTACCCAGTGAACAATAGTTGCCTTCGATGCTGTCTACCTTGTGCGAGGCCTAGAGATAAGAATGAACAAATGATCTGACCGATGAAACTCATTGGTCACCTCCAGATAACTGAGGAGGACATGTGGACATCCAGTAGAAGCAGTGAAGGAAAGTCCAGAGAGTACATGTCCTCTCAGAAGGCGAGAAGAAATAATAGTTAATTAACATGAAAAGTGGATACCATCTTAGGAAGAAAGGATGGGATCGTGCACACTGTCACCCCATCATGAGAAAAATGGAGAATAGGTTTGTGACATGAATAACGCCTAAAGTTCCAATACCCAGTGCGCTGAAAATATTGTGACAAGAAAAACTGCTTTGAGAGTCAGATCTTTCAAAGAAGCCTAACGCAATGGCTCGAAAGGTGTCTTTTGTAGCACCTGGAGCACCAAATTGAGGTTCCATTACGGATGCGGAGGTCGCACCCGGGGTTTAAGATGATTGACTTCCTTTAAAAATCAAATGACATCAGGATGCAACACCAACAACGAATGCAGAAGCTGGCCTCTATAACAAGCCGAGGCCAATACCTGCACCCACAGAGAATTATACACCAGGCCTTTCACCAGGCTATCTTGCAAAATGGCTAAGATCTGGGGACGTAAAGCCTGAAAAGGACAAACCACCCAGTTCTCACACCAGACCTCAATGAGCCGCCACACATGCATATAAACCACCTGAAGAAGAGTAGCAATGACTTCTGGGGAATACCCTTTCTTCCTCAACTTTGCCCACTCAATAGCCAGGCTGTACAATCAAAGTGGGAGGGATATTCCATCTGAATTGGTCCCTGAACCGGATAAGGTTTGCATACCATGGTCGATGTGGCCAATCTAGAGCAATAAGAATTACTCGATCTGTATGGTGAAGAATCCTCTGGAGTATCCTGCTTATCATGACATAGAGAAGGACACCTTCCAGTCATGGCTGAGGAAAGGCTTCTCTGCCCTCTGAGCTGTATTCCCTCTTCCTGCTGAAAAATTGTGGAGCCTTGGCATTGCAATGGGTTGCCATGACTGGCATCTCTCAGTTGTGGGTGATCTGCTGAAATGCTGTTGCTGCAAGCTCCCATTCTCCCTGGTCCTCGGCATTCCTGGTCAGATAATCCACTTGGACATTCTGCACTCTTGCAGCATGTGATGACGAGAGCTGCTGTAGGTGTGTTTCTGCCCAGTGAACGAGCAGCTGATCTTCGAGTGCTAGGGCCGCACTTCGTGTGCCTCCCCATTGATTGAAGTAGGGTACTGATGTCATGTTGTCAGAGAGCTGGATAACCGTCACAATACAAGGGGAAAAATGTTCAACAATTATGGGATAATGAAAATACTACAATACGCTGACCCCATCTATTGCAAATAGCAACATCCACTTTTGACTTATATATATATATACACACACACACTTTTGACTATATATTAAGTACTGAACAACCTCAAAAGTAAATGTTACTATTTGCAATAGATGAGATCAGTGTATTATAGTATTTATTTATTAGGATTTATTTACCGCCTTTTTGAAGGAATTCACTCAAGGCGGTGTACAGTAAGAATAGATCAAACATGAGCAATAGGCAATTACAGCAGTAAAATATTCAAGTAACAAGACAAAATATGGCATGGTATACAACTTGCAATGATAACACAATACGTAATAGAACATTATAATTGATAGTGAAGGGTAAGGCAAAGTTGTAACATATAGATGAGTAAGAAAGTAGGAAGAATTTGAAAGTAAGGTGACTGATTTGAAGAAAGTTGCACATGAGGTCAGAGAGATGGTTAAATATTATCTCAGTTAGGAGTGGATAAACACGTCCCACTGCAGTATGTTGAGCCCGAGTCAATCCTTGTGTGTGTGAGTGAGACTAACAGGTTAGTTACTTCTTTCATTAAAGGCTTGGTTGAAGAGCCAAGCTTTCACCTGCTTCCTGAAGTAGAGATAGTCTTGTGTTAAGCGGAGCCTTTCAGGCAATGCATTCCAGAGTGTATGGGCTACTCCAGAGAAGGCTCGCTTGCGGGTATCACATCGTGTAATGTCTTTTGGAGAGGGTGTAGTTAGTGAAAGTCCTTGGGAGGACCTTAGTGTCCTTGGCGGTGTGTGGAGGATAATCCTATTCTTCAGATACTTGGGGACATTTCCTTTCAGGGCCTTGAAAATCAGACAGAGTTTTAAATTTAGCCCTGTATTGTACTGGTAGCCAATGAAGTTTTTGCAAAAATGGTGTGATGTGGTCACGTCGCTTGCAACCTTCTATGAGTCTTACTGCTGCATTCTGAATCAACTGGAGCTGGTGCAGGCCCTTTGTAGTCAGACCATTGTATAGTGCATTGCAGTAATCCAGTCTTGATGTTACCGGGCATGCACAACTGGGATAAGATTTACCTTCTCGATGTAAGGAGAGAGGCAGCATAGCTGTTGCAAATAGTAGAAGTAGCTCTTGAAGGTTGCTTGGATTTGGGGAATCAGAGTAAGTGTTGAATCTAACTGTATTCCAAGGTTCCAGACGTGATTTGAGGGGGAGTTCATACTTCCCAAAAGGGATTTTGATGTCAGGTACAGTATGTATCCACTTGTGTTAGGGACCCAGAGAAGCTCAGTTTTACTTGGGTTCAGGCAAAGTTTGTTGTGTTTAGCCCATTCTTGAATTGATCAGTTTATTCAAGGCTGTAGGTAAGTCAGGTTCAATGGGTATGAGTAGCTGCACATTATCTGCATAGATGTAGAACTGAGTGTCCATTGACTAAATTAGCTCAGCTAGTGGCTTAAGGTAGATATTGAACAGAATAGGCGACAGTATCGATCCTTGTAGTACCCTGCAGGTCAGTGTCCATGGTGGTGATGAGTTGCTGCCAAACATTATGGATTGTTGCCTGTCTGATAGATAGGATCTGAACCAGGCAAGTACTGTACCATTGATACCTGTTTCTGTCAGTCGTCCTAGCAAGATATCATGATCCACAGTGTCAAAAGCTGCTGAGAAATCTAGCAGTACTAACATCGAGGCGAATCCCTTGTCTCGGTTTCTGTGAAGTATGTTGTCAGAGAGGACACGCACCAACTTTCTCTCCACCAGAGTCTGGAATAAGTGCACTACCTGAAGTTCCATCCGATTGATGAGTCACTGCACCTCCTCCAATGTCCCTGTGGCATATGGCGAAGACAATGAGCTCCCCACTCCATTAGGCTTGCATCTGTTATGACCACTATCCACACTGGAGTCGCCAGAGGAAGACTGCTGCGCAGGGTTGAATCCTACAGCCACCAAACCATGTTGCAGCATGCTGTCATCATCTATCAAAGTGAAAGATTGTAATTTTGGGATACTGGGGACCAATGACTCAAGAGAGACTGTTGCAAAGGACGCATGTGCACCTGGGCCCAAGCCACAACTTCCAAGGTCACCGCCAATGACTCGAGAACTTGAACGTAATCCCAAACCTGGGAAAAATGGAAAGTGAGGAGGTGGATCTGTGCCTGCCATTTGACACACCGCTGCTTCAGCAAAAAAACATTGACAAGAACCATGTCAAACCGAAACCCGAGATACTCGAGCACATGAGTGGAAAATAGTTGACTTTTGGGTAGATTGATGACCCATCCCAATGACTGCAATAGTGAGATGACCCGAGAAGTGCTTGACTGCTCTTCTAAGATGAAGAGGCCCTAATCATCCAGTCATCCAGATAGGGGTGGATGTGGATTCCCTGCCATCGTAAAAAAGGCAGCCACCATAATAATAATAATAAAACTTAATTTATAAGCCGCTATATCTATAAAAGTCTAAGCAGGGAACAAATGACATACAAAATATAAAAGGACAGAACAATAAAAATTATGTCTTTACACAACAAACTATACACAAATTATCACGTTACTCTAAAATTAAAGCATACAGCAGATTAAACTTTACATGGTATTAAAATCATATCATACATCAGAGGAACCAAAAGCCCGAGGAAATAAATGAGTTTTCAATGCTTTTTTAAACTGGTCCATATTTTGTATTGAATGAAGTTCGATGGGCAAAGCATTCCATAATTTCAGACCTTTGATGTAGAAAATAGATGATCTGCATTCTTCTAAATAAACCTGATGAAATGAAGGCACGTCAAGTAGCTGTTTCTGAGATGATCTCAGAGAAAGAGTAGGTTGATAACATCTTAGAGTGGCACTAAGAGTTGGTGAAATATTACAATTCAATATTTTAAAAACTAGCAATACAATTTTAAATTCAATGCATAATTTTACAGGGAGCCAATGCAGTGATTTCAAAATTGTAGTAACATGATCATAGCGAGAACCTCCTTTAATCACTCGGGCTATAATTTGAGTTTTCTAAATGTTCAGTTTCATACGCTTTCCCTCCATCCATTGCAATATTTTTGAAAGGTAAAATCTCAATTTAACAAATGTGTCTTCAAAAGAGTTCTCGATAGGCAGTACAAACTGTATATCATCAGCATACAACTTGTATTGCACCTCAAACATCTCAACAATGTGCATAAAGGTAAAAGAAAGAGATTGAATAACACTGCTGAAAGACAGGAGCTCTGCGGAACACTTGTCAAACAGGCCAGATACTCCGATTTTTCTGTTTCTTCGAACACACAGAACTTCCTGTCTTTCAAAAAAGATTTAAACCAGCATAATACAAAGCCATATAATCCAATCGATTGTAATCGATTCAACAAAATAGAATGATCAATGCTATTAAAAGCTGCAGAAATATCTAGGGTAACTAAGAAAATCTTAGTACCCTTATCAAAGCCTGTCCTGACACTGTCTAACAAAGATATTAATAATGTTTCAGTATTGTGGTCCTTTCGGAACCCAAATTGATGTTGATCTAAAATTTCATGCTGCTGCAAAAATTCATCAAGTTAATGAAACACAGCACATTCAATCAATTTTGCAAAAAAAAGTAATGAAGAAATTGGACGATAATTGTCAATTTGTGTCTGATTGAGTTTTGAATTTTTAAGCAAAGGCTTCACAGCTGCCAATTTCAAAACCGATGGCCATGACCTTGGAAAATGTCCGAGGCGCTGTGGTAAATCTGAAAGGCATTGGTTGAAACTGAAAATGCTGCCTGAGTACGGCAAAGCAAAAAAAATTTGATGAGGAGGTCAGATGGGAATGTGCAAGTACACCTCCTTGAGGTCCAATGCCATGAGAAACTCTCCGGGCTGAACCGCTGCCAGAATTGACTGCAAGGTTTCCATGTAGAAGTACCTGGCTTTCAGGAATTTGTTGACTTGTTTGAGATTGAGAACAGCCCAGAACAGGCCCCCTTTCGTTTTGGGAGACACAAAATAAATGTAGTAATGACCCGTCCATCATTCTTCTGGAGGAACTGGTACCACAGCTTCTAAATCTATCAACGATTGTAGAGTAGAACAAATTACGGCCTATTGGCACGAGTTCCAGCACGGGGACTCCAAGAAAAAAATCTGCGACAGGAGAGGCAAATTCTAATTTGTAGCCTTCTCAAATAATGTCTAGGACCCACTGGGCCCACTCCTTGATAAGCAGGGACAGCCATCCCCCAATCAGAGCCGAGTTGTGACCTGCCAGTTCATCGATGGGAAGCTTGATAATTGGAGGGTGTTTGAGTCACTGGGGCAGAAGCCCATTTATCAGCTCGAAAGGGCTTCCTGTTTTGATAGCGAGACCGTTGAGTATGGGCCGGTCAACCTGGATGATACCGGTGCGTATCCTTGAAATGGGGACGAGATTGCCCCAACCAAGAAAAAGGCTTATCCTTATCCTCCAGCAAGCATTGAGTCTTGGAATTGCCAAAGTCCTTAACAAATTTCTCCAAATCCTCCCCAAACAACAACTTGCCTTTAAAGGGGAGTTTCACCAGACACTGCTTACAAGCAGTATCTGCTGCCCAATGGCATTACCACAGCAACCTGCAATCCATGACTGCCAGAAACATCTGCTTCGCAGAGGCTCACTGCATAGGAGCAGCAGATAGCCACCTGCAGCGAGAGAGCTGACACCTCAAAGGAAAGCTTCAGCGATGACTCCAGCTTCCAATCTTGAACATCTTTTAAGGCAATGCCACCCTCCATGGGCAGGGTAGTCCTTTTGGTGACTGCCGCCATCAATGCATCCATTTTAGGCAACTGATGCTTATTTTGTTTTTTTCTTCCATAGGTCTCTGTCAGCGAACTGCGATTCACATGCTTATTATGCTTGTTATACCGCTTATCTTTTTTTTGTTATTTTTATTCACTTTTCAACACTACAATAACATCACACAGTAAACCAGAATACAATGAAGAAATACAAAAGCCATTAGAGTCCCCCCCACAACCTAATATTCCCCCACAGACCAAACCCCCAGAGCACAATTGCAAATGGGATATCCAGACATTGACAAAACATTAAACAGTATGCAAAGAACAATACGCATCCAAAGGAGCCCAAACTCTTCAAAACTGTGCTATACAATCCCTTTTAACAGCAGCAACTTTCTCATACTTGCACACCAGACCAGTGGCGTAAACACAGGTGGGCCTGGGTGGGCCGGGGCCCATCCACTTAGGGCTCAGGCCCACCCAACAGCAGAACATATTTAGTGCTAGCTGGTGGGGATCCCAAGCTTCACCAGCTGAAGACCCTCCCCCTGATGGTGCTGAAAACACTGCTTTCCACTTCAGCAGTCTAAGCTTCCTAAGCTGCTGATACTGGCCTCATTGCATTGGAGGGGGGGGGGGGGGGGGGGGGGAGGAGAACACTTGGTGCCCACCCACTTCTTGACTAGGCCCACCCAAAATCTGCTATCTGGCTACACCCCTGCACCAGACAAACTCCAGACCACCATGCATGTGGTGATAATGCAGAGTTATTTTTCCACTCTGACAAAATTTGTAGAATGGCCAAGCTGAAAAGCACATCAAAACGACCCAGCATTGATCTTCTGAAGCAGATGGGGCAGGACTGCTGACTTTAGAAAGACAATTTTATAGGTAAGTTCAGCCTGAATGCAGAAGACATTCTGGACCCTCTGCTAAACCAAATCCCAAAACGTTTTCACATGATTACAATCAAACAACATATGGTTGAAGGTACCCACACTTTTCCCACATGCCCAATATAAGCCCGCCCCACTTCCCACCATCTTGGAGACCTTGAAAGGGATCTACAGCACCCTATGCGCTACATAGAAGAGAGACTAAGTTGCTGATGCAGATAAAATAGGCCTGCAAACCCTAACCCAAAACACTCTGCAAACCTCCTTATCAATACTGGCTCCCAAATCATGTTCCCACACCCCCGCCAATGCAGCACATCCTTGTCTGCACTTCAACTTACCCTTATGATAGACTGCTGATGCCTTTTTTGACTGTCCAATAAGCCCAACACAAAAACTATAACAATCCAAATCCCCAACAAGCACTCATTCAAGACACCTAGAACCCTGCAAACAATGCCGCAACTTTAACAACTGGAAATAATGCTGAGCCTCCAAATGGTACTCCGCACACAAATCCTGACATCTCTGAAACACTCGCCTCAGATCAGCTGACTAACATACCACACACCCTTACACTGTCAATCAGCCTAAGCAACTGTTCTATCCTGAATCTTTACCTATGGATTCCCCTACAAAGAAATAAATTCATGAACCGGCTAGAACATCCCCAGTCCCTAAGCAATAAACTTCAACACCGGAGGTACCGCCTGCAGAATCTGAGACTGAGGCACAACCCGGAGAACCTGCACTACACAAGGGATAAGGTGCAGCAATCTCCTGCTCCAACAGCAATCACCTGGGCCTCTCATCCTCACCCCCAGCAGGCGCAAACCAAACCACTGCAGCAGCAACCATGGAGGCAAAATGATTACAACTTGAAGTCCAGGAAATTCATGCCCCCATACTCCCTTAGCAATTTAAGCTTCAGCAATGCAATCAAGGGAGGCTTACCCTTCCAGAGAAAATGCACGAGCTTGCCCTCCGAACAGGCATCATACTAAATATATAATTGACCTTAGGTGCCAATACCACCTTGATCATCTCCAACCTCCCCCACCAGGTCAAGAACAATGGTGACCACCTGAAAAAGAGAGCATCCACCATCTCCAGCAAAACTTTCCTATTTAAGACTAATGAACTGTCCACCAATGTACCAAAACAAACACCCAAGTACTTCAAATTTGCTGGAGCCCATGCCAACCAGTAATCAGCCAAATGCTGCCTAGGAACATGTACAGTGAGAGGCATAATCACCGACTTTCCCCAGTTCACTCTATATCCTGAAATCCCTGAGAATTTCTCTATCAAGGAAACCAAGCCAGGCATAGACTGCACACAGAAATAAAACAAGTCATTGACGTAGGCAAACAGTTTGCATACAGCTATACCATAATTCACCCCCTTAATATCCTGGCCCACCCTGGCCGCAATAGCCAGTGGCTCCAATGTCAAATTCAACAAAAATGGGGAAAGCGGGCACACCTGCTTGGTTCCTCTAAAAAGTGGGAAGGCACAAGACAAAAAACCCCATTGACAAATACCTGTGACAACGGTGAAGTGTACAACAAGCCAACTATCCAAACAAACTGCACACCGAGTCCTAACCACTCCAAAACCTTAAACATAATAAGTCCACTCAATACGATCAAAAGCCTTTTCCACATCCAACGACAACGCAACCAACTGATCAGGCAAACCAGGGGCACGTGAGTGTATATTCCAGAAGGTACCTTCCCTTAATAAACCCACTCTGATCCCCATGCACCAAAGGCGACATATATCTAGAAAGTCTCACAGAGAATATCTTAGCATACACTTTATAATCCACATTTAGCAAAGAAATAGGTCTGTAGTTCTCAAGTTTTGGAGAATCTTGCCCTGGTTTTGTAATTACCACAATACATGCCTCCCCAAAGACTATTGGAACTCCGCCACCAGCCAACAAAACCTGAAAATACTGCTGCAAACAAGGAACCAACATACTCTGAAATGCCCAATAAAATTCCATTGTTAACCTATCTGGAACTGGTGCCTTTTCCTCCAGGGGAATCTTAAGGGGCCTCCCGAATCTCCTCTTCACTGATCGGTACCTCGAGTCCCTATCCTTGCTTCTCTGAAAGCACTGCATATGGCAGTGGCACCAAAAACTCATCCAGATCCTCTTTAGAAAAGTCAGTTTCTGAGGTGTAGAACTTCTTAGAAAAGCTACAAAACTCAGAAACAATATCCTCATCCTTAATACATACTCCCCTACTCCCCCCCTCCACCTGGGGCACTTTTTCCCTACGCTGCTGCCCCTTCAAAAACTGTGCCAAGAACCGCCCTGACTTATTATTCTCAGAGTAGTACATTGATTTACGCATAAAAATAGAATGCTCCGCCTCCTGATTCAACAGAGCATTATATGTGTATTTAATCTTCTGCAACTGTGCATAAGCATTAGCCAGGAAAGCTCCCACACAACACTGCTCAAGCTGTTGTATTCTCTCCACCAAGCCATTCAACTCCCTCCTTTGTTCCCTCACTCTCCCAATTGCATATGTTACAATCACGCCACAAATAGTGGCCTTATAAGCCTCCCACCAAACACAGGAATCACAGTCATCCAGCAAGTTATGCACAAAGTAGTCAGTAGTTGCGGAGACAACTAACTTAGGAAGTCACATCCTGCAACAAGGCAGCCTTGAAACGCCAACAAGACCTTTGTGCATGAGGAAAAATCTCCCCCGCAAGCAGCAACACAGCTGCATGATCAGAAAAAACAATCCCATGCAATGCGGAATCCTGCACAAAGGGCAAATGGTTTTAGAAATTGAACAGTAAT
Source organism: Microcaecilia unicolor (assembly GCF_901765095.1). Lineage (NCBI taxonomy): Eukaryota > Metazoa > Chordata > Amphibia > Gymnophiona > Siphonopidae > Microcaecilia > Microcaecilia unicolor. The sequence continues at coordinate 377,175,493 of NC_044031.1, forward strand.
CAATACGGGAATTGGACTGGTGAATAAAAAGTAAAACCACCACTCAATGAGATGCAGTGCACACCACAAATCCACCAACCCCAACTGCTCTCGTACAGAGGCAAGAACGCCACTAGACCTAGAGTGGCACCTGCAACTTGCTGTCTGCCTGTTCAAAACGGCATCCTGCCCTGATTAAAATCCCCTCCCAATATAATATAATCTGCTCCCATTCCCAGGGCCAGGATAGCTACATTCTTGAAGAATTCAGGAGAGCCCACATCAGGTGCATAGACATTAAGTGCAAAAGTAGCCCCCTGGATCTTACACTGCAGAGAGACCCAACAGCTTTCTCTGTCAGAGGCTTGCGTGAGCACATTAAGTTGTAGTTGTTTCCGCACCAATACCAGAATCTCATTATGCTTATTAACAGCTGGTGAGAAAGCAATTGGCCAATAAAAATTGTCCCCAAACACCCAAGAGTCTCTACAAGACAGGTGTGTCTCCAACAAGTAGACGTTGTCTGCATCCAAGTGCTGCAAATACAAAAGGAATTTTTTCCCCTTCAATGGATTGTTCAGCCCCGTTAAATTGAGACTAATTCACTTTATACTGAAAAGTAGCCCACATCAAACACAGCACATGCAACTGGCCATCCTCTGTCCAGTGTTTGGACCCACCATCCTTGCAAGAACCACCACCATCACACAAGTTGTACTCTGTCCCCCCCCCCCCATCCCAAAACCTTCCAAATCATGAATTCACCCCTGAACTCCTCTGAACCAAGTGCACTAACTGTTTGGCCTGAATATATGTAAACCGCTTTGAATGTAGTTGCAAAAACCTCAGAAAGGCAGTATATCAACTCCCATTTCCCTTTTGATATCCACTACTGCATTTGGGAGAGTCTGGTACAACCTGCTACAGATAAAAACATTTTTATAAAAGGACAATCTGGGTTATTCCCAACTTGATCCCTGAGGCAGGTGCTTTTATGTGCCAAAACATGGCCTGTGCTGGGTCCATTTCATTAAAGATTGTACCATTGTTCCCGTTCTGGAGGCCCTTTTGTGCTTTGTTTGCTCCCATGAAGAGCATCCCAGAATTCACCTCACAGGCACGGCACTGTCATTTTGAAGATGACAACATCGAGACAGGAGGAAGTGGGCATTGCTCCTGCCTTATTGATTTGAAGGGGGCTTAAGGAAGGGGTCAGGGGGTCCTACTAGACACCAGGGACTTAGAAAAAAAAAACAAGCCGGGGGGGGGGGGGGGGGGGGGGGGGGGCTAATGCTTGTGCTACTAGACATCAGGGAAATTTTTTTAACATGGGGGAGGGAGAATGAGAAGTAATGGGTGGGGGATGCCCTAGACACCAGGGCAATTTTAAAGTCAGGAGGGGGGCAGTCCTGTTGGGGGAGGGGGGGTCCAGTGCCAGTTATGTTGAGGGAGGGGAGGGGAGTGGGGGTTGGGTTGCATGGGTTGATCAGGGAGGGGAAGGGGATCAGGACAATGTTGATTGCTAGCAACTTAGTTTTTTAAAATGTCACTCTTCCTGTCTGTGCCTGAGCCAATCACAGCTCAGGCACTGACAGGAAGGGTGACATTTTGCAATGAGCTATCGATTACTGCAACTATTTTAGGGCAGCAGTAAGTTGCACGCTCATTACTTATAGCAAGCCGCTGTAGGTGTTGCTAACTTGGTTTTCTGCATCAGCCCCTTTATCTTCTACTGCTTCAAGCCGCCACTAAGGGACCCATGCAGAAAGCTTCATGGTAAATTGCTGCCAAAGAAAATACCGTGGCATGCTATAAATCAATGAGCATGCAAATTACTGCATGTTAGTACTGTGGCAGTAATCTGCAGCTCATTGATTCCTGTCAGTGCCTGAGTGGTGACTGGCTGAGGCACTGACAGGAAGGGTGAGCTTGAATTAAGAAAAACAAAATCTGCTGGCACCCAGCTTTGTGCAGGGTCTCTATCCTAGTCTAGTGGACTCCTTCCCCTCTTCCTGACCCGAGTCCTCCGTCCCCAACAGTAAAACATAAACTACCCTGGTGATCTAGTGGCTGCCCCCTGCCCCCTGACATCAACACAAAAGTCCCTGGTGGTATAGTGGCTCCCATCCCTCTCCCGTCAAAGATCCCCTGTTCCCAATTAAAAAAAAATCTCTGGTGTCTAGTGGCACCCCACAGCTCTTTCCCAAGCTCTCCTCCTGAACCCCCCAGACCTGTACCTCAATAGAGGCAAAAGTGATGCACCAAAGCGGAACCAATTTGCTAAACAAGTGTGAGAAGCTTTTTTTTTTCCTGCATGGCCCCGCAATTCTTAATGATAGCATTAGCATGCATTTTAATGGGGTCTGTGGTAATGGTTTCTGTGCTAGTTAACATCCGTGCTGAAACCAATACTGCATTGCTTTGGCCAGTAAAAACCACAGTAAAACAGGATTAAAACTGTGGCAATGCTTTCTGCATGGGTCCCTTTAGACTGTAAGTCCTTTCGAGTAGGGACATATTGTATCTGAATCCTTGGTCAGCTGCCACTCAGGGCGGATCGCTGCTGCGCACCCCCCCCCCCTCCACACACACACAGGGTGCAGCGGCATCCGTCCCTCCCGGGTGCAGCACGACCCCCCCCCCCAGCGCATTGACCCCCCCCCCCCCGGGTGCATTCTTACCTGATGGGAGCAGCCATGCGGTTGTTGGTTCTGCTGGTTCTCCGCTCCTCTGCCCCGGAACAGGAAGTAACCTGTTCGGGGGCAGAGGGAGCAGGGAATCAGCGGAGCCAACAACCGCAAGGCTGCTTTCTGCACCCCTCCAGCGGCTTGCACCCGGGGTGCTTCGCCCCCACTGCCTCGCCCATGATACGCCACTGGTTACTGCATAAAGATAGGACTGTGTTTTATGCGGTTAATCTGGCTAGTTAAGTGTTGAATATTGGCACTTAACTGACCAAGTGCTCAGGGCAAGCTTAAGGGACCATGGTGCCCTGAGTCAACTTTTGGTTTAGCACCCTCCCATTGGCACCTCCCCCCCCCCCCCCCCAGTATACCGTTAAAGGCATTTCCCCCTCCTGAATACCAACAGCAATTCACCTTACACTATTTGCATTGTCCCCTGCTTCTTCCCTCTGTAGCACCCCTGTGGAAACAGAAGTTATATCGAAGGGGAGGGGGGGTGCCGGGGTGCAGCAGAAGATGCTGGGGTGCTGATGCAGGTAGCGTTAGGTGAAACACTGTGTTTGGGAGGGGTAAACTGCCTTTAAAGGTAGATGAGGGAAGGTGGCCTGAGAGATGAAGGGGTTGCCGGCTCTTCTTTTTTCCCTGTACACATAATGCCACCATGTAAGCTCTGGGCTAGTTTAACCTATAGGGCCAGTGACATCACAGATGCAGGCATTGTCGCCCTTTATCACTGATGCCCTGGGCCACAGCCTCACCTGGTCCATAGGTTAAGCCAGCCCTGCAAATGCTGACTCCACCCCTGGAATGCCCCCCCCAAAAGCCGGTTTGCAGTTCGGCACTAACCAGTTATCAGTGGCACTAACCACTTAAGGGCAGCTGAAAATTAGTAATAAGCCCTAAACAGGTGATTTAACTAGCCAGAAGCCATTTCTGGCTGGTTAAATTACTTTAAATATCAACCCGGATATTATTACTATAAAGGATAGTGGAAGGCTCAAAGCAATACAGGATCAGCAACATAGAGGAATACAAAAATAGAGATCATCTGCGGCAGAATATAATGAAAGTGACAGAGCTTGGAAATATAGTGACAGCAGCAACAGTAGCATTTCACAGTGTGCCTGCTGGTCCTTCACTCTGGTCTCTGCACTGTGACCTATTGGTATTTCTAGAGGTAATTGTCATTATGCTTTCCTCAGGGGGTGGGAGCAAACAGGGGAGGAGGGAAGCCGGTTCCTGCTCTTCCAATTATGTTGTCAGGGACTGCAGACATCTGCAGTGTGGGGGATAATGTAAAGCCTGGGACAGGACACTGCATCACTCAGCTGAGGACAAGGCTAATGAGCGTATGCAGTCATTTTATTATGCACTGGTGCTTCGGCCCTGTGCATGTGAGGCTCCCAGGAGCTGCAGTCCCAGCTCTGGTACACAACCCTGCACAATGCAGACGTATCTCAGAAACCCCAGACTAAGGGACGTGATGTGAATTCTGCATTGAACAGGGACGGAAGGCGAGTTGTGCTGCTGTAGCAGTGCTGGACTGGACTGAGGTCTCCTCCTCTGCCCCGCTTTCCCCAGACTCTTATAGTTAGTCAACGCATTTTTTCCTCACGCACACTGCTCTTTCCCGAACGCACAGGTGTAGCTTCTGTTCTTAAAGATGGCATTGGTCCAGCTACACCAGTGATGACATTTATCCGAAGAGCTAATGCACTTGCAGCAGGAGCCGCCATACAGAACAATGCACTGAGCTGCAGCTCCGAGTCTTCCAGGAATAGTATTGATGTACTGAAGAAGTGTGTGTGTGTGTATATTTTAGTGCCTTCAAGCCAAGCTTCTACAGCAGGCAAAACAATTTAAATATCATCGAAGCCCCCACTCCCCCGCCCCAACACTCATGCTTTTGAAGCCTGCGAGTATGTCTTCTGTAGCATACATTATGCCATCTGCCAGCAGTGCAAACAGATTTTCATGCTAAACTAGCAGCCCTTTTCACTGCAGAAATGCTAAATTTAGTTTCTATGCTGTCTAGAATCCAGCATATTAAGGGGTCGATCATCAGCACTGGTCTCCCACCCAGTTAATTTTTTTCTTTTATTATTTCTTTATTTTAACAATGTAAATACCACTTAAAAATCTTGGTGGTTTCCAAAAATAAAAAATAAAAATAAAAACATACAGTGAGTCTTAAACAATACATAAAACAAGACTAATTATATAAAAAAAATCATGCTTAAAAAATATAACTTTATTCTAAAACACCCATTATAAAAGGGACTAACCAAAAGGACCTAACAGAATCCAGCGCAAAGAGAATGCTTGCCACAAATAACTGTGTCTTTAAAAGTTTCTTAAAGTGTTTCACATTGGTACAGAAACGGAAATGTCCTGCAAGTGCATTCCATAATAAAGTTCCAGACGCAGTGAAGGCTAACATCCTAGTCTCTGCATAGCGTGCTTGCAGTATTGGATTCAAAGGCGCAGACTGGGCCAAGCTCAGCTATTCAGTGGTGTGCACTTGGATAATACTGATAATATCCAGCAGACTGTTTGTACTGGGCAGTCCAGGGGGCAGAGTTGAGATGGACTTGGATGCTATCTGGGCACCACTGACATTCAGTGGCAATGCCTGTATAACTGACCAGGCATGTTGGACTGCATAAAAAGTGGTCCGCACTATGCCAAGTTAGTTACCTGGGTGCTGCATTCAGTATTGGTGGTACCTGGATAACTTCTATGCTCCAACAAAGACCCAGATATTCAAAGTTGGTACCTGGATAGGAACGGGCACTGAATATCCAGGCCCAAAATTGTCTGAGGAGAGAAGAAAGCCACAGAACAGGTGGAGGTGCACTGATTCCCTACGTATCGCAATCAAAGCCAAAAAAAAGGAGTAGGAGAAAAAGGTCCTTCTGTTTGAGAAAAACCATTTTTCCCTACTCCTTTTATTTGGCCAAAATTGTCTGAAGCAGTTAGTATTTCATAAAATGCTGGTCACTGTGGGCTCAATATTGCCCCCAAATTGTGTGGTTGGTTCATGGTTTATTAGGCTTAATATACTGCCATTTCATGAGTACACAGCAAGGTGGTTTTACAATGCTAACAAAATAACAGAGAATACTGCATATAATCTGTATAAAAAAGCAAAGGAAATATGAACTCTATTATATATTAAAAGCTTAAAAGGACAATAAAATGGCAAAAAGACATAACAATTCCAGCAGATTGCTATGTCACCAGTCAGAATTGCCATTGGGAGTAACTTAGCTAAAGTAAACTAATTCCAAAAGCTAATTGAAACGTGCGTTTTGAAGCTGTTCTAGACCTTGGAAAAGAAAGGTGTAGTAGCTGTGTTAGTCTACTTTTAAAGGTAATCAATAGAAATAAAACAAAATAAAACATGGAAAAGAAAATAAGATGATACCTTTTTTATTGGACATAACTTAATACATTTCTTGATTAGCTTTCGAAGGTTGCCCTTCTTCATCAGATCGGAAATAAGCAAATGTTGGTAGATGACAGTATATATCTTGGAAAAGAAAGCTCGGTAAACAGGGAATGGGGTAAAGAGTTCCATAATGTGGGAGCTGCACACACAAAAAAGCACATTCTTACATGGGCTCAAACTTATGGATTTTATAAATTGTGCACAAATTTCCATGCTCCAAATTGTGCACTATTCTACTACTACTACTACTACTATTTAGCATTTCTATAGAGCTACAAGGCGTAGGCAGCGCTGCACAAACATAGAAGAAAGACAGTCCCTGCTCAAAGAGCTTACAATCTAATAGACAAAAAATAAAGTAAGCAAATCAAATCAATTAATGTGCACAGGAAGGAGAAGAGGAGGGTAGGTGGAGGCGAGTGGTTACGAGTCAAAAGCAATGTTAAAGAGGTGGGCTTTCAGTCTACATTTAAAGGTGGCCAAGGATGGGGCAAGACGTAGGGGCTCAGGAAGTTTATTCCAGGCATAGGGTGCAGCGAGACAGAAGGCGCGAAGTCTGGAGTTGGCAGTAATAGAGAAGGGAACAGATAAGAAGGATTTATCCATGGAGCGGAGTGCACGGGAAGGGGTGTAGGGAAGGACGAGTGTGGAGAGATACTGGGGAGCAGCAGAGTGAGTACATTTATAGGTTAGTAGAAGAAGTTTGAACAGGATGCGAAAACAAATAGGGAGCCAGTGAAGCGACTTGAGGAGAGGGGTAGTATGAGTAAAGCGACCCTGGCGGAAGACGAGACGGGCAGCAGAGTTTTGAACCGATTGGAGAGGGGAGAGGTGACTAAGTGGGAGGCCAGCAAGAAGCAGATTGCAGTAGTCTAAACGAGAGGTGACAAGGGTGTGGATGAGGGTTTTGGTAGAGTGCTCGGAAAGAAAGGGGCGGATTTTACGGATGTTGTAAAGAAAGAAACAACAGGTCTTGGCGATCTGCTGGATATGAGCAGAGAAGGAGAGAGAAGAGTCAAAGATGACCCCAAGGTTTCGAGCTGAGGAGACAGGGAGAATGAGAGAGCCATCAAGAGAAATAGAAAACGGGGGGAGTGGGGAGGTGGGTTTGGGGGGAAAAACGAGAAGCTCGGTTTTGGTCATGTTTAATTTCAGGTGGCATTGAGACATCCAGACAGCAATGTCAGACAAGCACGCTGAAACTTTGGTTTGGATGCAAGTTGAGATATCAGGGGTAGAAAGGTAAATTTGGGAGTCATCAGCATAAAGATGGTAGGAAAAGCCATGGGATGAGATTAATGAACCAAGGGAAGAAGTGTAGATAGAAAAGAGGAGGGGACCAAGAACAGAACCCTGAGGTATGCCAACAGGCAGAGGGATAGAAGTAGAAGAGAATCCACCAGAGTGAACACTGAAGGTACAGAGGGAGAGGTAGGAAGAGAACCAGGAAAGGACAGAGCCCTGGAATCCAAGTGAGGACAGGGTATCGAGGAGTATGCTGTGATCGACAGTGTCAAAAGCAGCGGAAAGATCAAGAAGAATGAGGATGGAATAGAGACCTCTGGATTTAGCCAGTAATAGGTCAACTAAATTGGCTAACGAGCCAATTAGCACCAAAGATTGGGTGTTATCAATCTATTATTGGCGTTCATTGCAACAGTTTGAATTTGTGCATGCGTCTTGCTAAGTGCTATTCTATAAAGATCCACGTGCAAATCTTAAAGTGTGCAACTCAAAAGGGGGTGTGGCCATAGGCAGGACATAGGTGTGTCAGGGGCGGCCACTAAAGATGCACGCAGTATTACTGAATATTGGAGATCCACACCTAAATTATGCATCAAGATTTACACCAGGTTTCAGTAGATGTAAATGCTCTTGACCAACGTCTGGTGGGGAAATTGACTCTAAGCACCATTCTATAAAGTGCCCAACCCAGAGTTCCATCTATAGAATAGCGCTCCATGTGGATTTTTTGGCACAGTTTTTTGAGTGCCCATTGTGTAAGGATCACAGAGGCCCTTTTACAAAGCGGTGGTAAACCCAACGCGGGCTTACCGCTCGCTAAAAGAGAAGTCCTGCAGCAGCCTGGCAGTAGTTCCCTCCCCCATCGCATTCCTATTTCCGTCGCTGGAAAACTATTTCAATTTTTGTAGCACTGGTGTGTACTCGGTGGTAGTCGGGTAGTGCCGTGCGCTGCCCAGTTACCACCGGGTTAGCATGGGAGCCCTTACCACCACCTCAATGGGTGGTGGTAAGTGCTCCCCCCATTCTGAAATGGCTGCGTGGCAAGTGCTTTACTTGCCGCCTGGCCATTTCTTGAAAAAACAAAGACCTGCCTTTTACCTGTAGAGTTAAAAGAGGGCCTCGGTGCATGTCAAAAACATACGCCAATGCCAGTGCAAGCCCCCTTCTGCTGCAGTTTCGTAAAATGACCCTTAAAGCATTAGCTGCAACATGAAATGAAAGTTTAGAGGCAAGATAAGAGAGTTTGGTATGGTAAAGCAGCTTACGAGCCATGGCAAATATCTTAAACTGTATGTGAAGTGGCTATGCTGAAAGTATTCAAAAGTACTGAGAATGCTAAACTGCATAAGTGCTTTCCCCCCCCCCCCAAAAAAAAAAAAATTGGGGTACTTAAATAGATAACTTAAATTGCCAAGTGGCCAAAGTTATCTGTTGTGATTTAGAGTGTGAGTTGGGCAGTCTGGGGAAGGGGCACAAAGTTATCTGTGGAGTGGCAACATTCAGCTACCTCTCTGACTAATTTATCTATTCAAATCAGACATCACAAATAGCAGGTATAACTTTAAGTGCATAATTTTTCTATTCAAACTGTGCATGTATCTTCAGCAATCCTACATTTTAGAGGGTGCTGTTATGGAGGGTAATTTTATAACTGGTCACCTAAGTAAGATACCCAAGTACGTCCTAATTTGAGGCTATTTTCTAAAGATTCATAGGTACAATTATAAATAGCCTCACAAAACCTGAACAAACATGATTAAAATGCACCTACATGGGTAGGTCATATGCACTTTGTCACTCTACCTGTGTTCTTCCACACTATGCCCCCACACATGCTTACCACGGGTTCCATAACAGTATACATCTTCTTGTGTACTTTCACGTGCATCATACATGGGGGAATTTTGTAAGAGGCCTTTTATGGCATAAAACACCCCCTCCAACCTCATACTGTACAATATGGATGTGCGAGAGGGAGAAGAATGGATCAGCACAGGCAGAGGATCCTGGGGTTGGGGGGGGGGGGGGGTGAGTGGAGGGGGAGAGAATCAATGATTAGGAGAGGAAAAGGAGAGGGAGGTAGGTAGGTTCAGAGATGGACTGAAGGTGAGAGAAGAAATTAGAAGGGAGGTTCTGCGATCAGGGCTGAAGGGGAGGGAAGGAGGGAGGATCTAGGAATGGAGAGGGAGAAAGTACCAAGACTGAAGAGGGGAAGGAGTGGGAAGACAGGTTCCAGGATCATGGGCTAAAAGAAGGGAGTTGTAATCAGTGGGAAGAGGAACAAGGATTAGAGGATGGAAGATCTGGATTGGGGAATGGGGATATTCCTTCCATAGCTTCAAGCTCATCCCTCTCTCCCTTGCCTTGGTCACACTCTGGGGACTTACGTGATTATGCACATGTATGATTTCCCACATAATTAATGAGAGGCACATAATGAACCATAAATAAATAAACAACATAATTCTGCATAATTAGATATCTCCTAAAGCCCCTGACCTAATAACCCTTCAAAGGACACCCCCCCCCCTCAGTCACCTCCTGGCTTCCCTGACCTCTCCCAAGCCCCTCTGACCCCACCTAAATTTCCCAACCCTCCACCCACTCTAAAGGTAGAGTGATGCCCAGTGCCATCATTTCTTAAAATGGTGGCACCTGACCCCCTAGCAATGCATCCCGATGCACCTTAAGGGGTAAGTCTTTTATTTCAGGTGTTGCCATTTTGGAAAGATGGCAGCACTGGAGCTAAGGTATCACTCCTATCTCTAGGGATGTGTGTGTGTGTATTGAAGGGTGGGGGTGGGGAGGTTAGAAAGTCCAGGAGGAGTTGGGGGTGGACACGGGCTGCCATGCACTTTTTGGTGAGATTGATGGAGATGCAAAGGAGCCTCTTAGGCCACCAGATCATTTTCTTGTTGGGGGAGTGGATGCAAGGGAGCCACTAGGCCACAATTGATTTTTTTTGTGGGGGTGGGTGTTGGGAAAGGGGGGGTCAGTTAGGCCACCATGAAATTTTTTGAGGGGGTGTTGGGAAGGGGCAGGAGGTGCAAGTGGGGCATTTGGGCTACCATGATTTTTTTTTTTTTTTTGGGGGGGGGGGAGTTGTTGGAGGAAAAAGCCACACTGGACTGTTCCATGGATAGCAGAACCCTGCAGTACACCAACACCATAATGGACACCCCAGGAAACCATACATAATTTTGAAAATGTTGGTGCATAACTTCTTGGTCCCTTTCTCATCTTCTATTCTTGCATGCCCTCACATACTCATCTGACTTGATCTTCTCTCTCAGACCCTTGCCCCAGCAATGATCCTTTCTTCTCACCCTCAACTAATCCCTCCTTTCACTCCCTGTCAATTCTCCCTCTTATCCCCTCCAGTTGATTCAACCAGCCACTCCCCCACCCCAGCGCATTCTACCCCTCCCCCCACGAGCTGATTGGAGCTGACAAGAGGAGAATAAGCACAATCAATGGCAGCTTGTGAGTTATGTGAGACCATGAACAGAGCAGGGGTGTAGCCAAGAGTGGCCTGGGCCCACCCATTTTGTACTCAGGCCCACCCAGCAGGTACTGTGCTAAACGTTAAAGCCGTCCACCCCCTTCCCCTGCAGAGAGAGGTGCACCTAGACTCCATACCTAACATTTCCACTTTCAATCTATAACAACAGCTACATCAGACAGACTCCAGTGCAGGATAAGTCTGTGCTGGACTGCAATACAGCACTGTTCTCTGCTGAGCTGAAAAGTCGACACTTTAATTCCTGGTTTCTCTTATTGCACATTATCCTGTTATCATTTCTGAAAAAAAGGAAGTTGCTAAGTATTTGCATTGGTTACCCATACAAAAAAAAAAATACAGCTTGCTGTGTAGGCAGTATTTTAATTGACATTTGTTATACCAATCCAGCCACTACATGGACTTTCAGCTTTGTCACTAGAAAGCTCTGCAGCAAAAGTAAGGTAATTTATCATGTGTACCTCGTATAAGCCTGGGTAGAGGAAATATACTTTGATATTATTTTATTGATGAGCTCACTTAAATGTTGAATCCCACCACAAGCATTTCAGCAGTGTATGGGGGTAAATGAATCAACATAAATTCAGATTTTGATTTAGTTGACTTTAGGAGCAGACATACATATTAGCAAAGAGTTTAATTGTGTTGGGTTCTAGGGGAAGAGAGAGAATCAATAGGATGTTGCCAGTGCAGTGAAGATGTGGCTGTTCTTGACCCACAACCAACGTGCTATTAATCTCTTTCTTTTGCCTGACCACAACTGCAAGGGTTCTATAATAAGAGCAAATAGGAAGGGTTAGAAGATGTATGTTGCTCCCCCCTTTGCAGAAAAGGAGAAGAGTTAATACCATTAATCACTAGAAGAGCTTGCAGACTTCAGAAGCAAACAAAAATTTAAGCCAACACTAGTGGAAAATATACCATTCTAGCTAGCCTCAATTCAATCCTGAGGCGTGGCAAAATCACCTATTTGGCCCAGCTCCTGCACCTTTCCCAGCAAACCTCCTCACCAACTCATCCAGGGTCTTATGTCTACCCAAGGATCTACCTCCACACCGAGTTTGGTAAACCTATGCCTGTTGTGTCCACATTATGGGAGGAAGGGAAGGAGAGACCAAAGCACAAGTCCCATTCAATATGATCTAATAAACTTCTTGTCTTATGATCTGAGTTTACTTAAGATGCCCCAATCTAAGCCCTATGACCATAAATGGCCACTTGACCTGACTGAACAGCTTTGCCTCATCCCCTTGAGAGCCAAGTCTCTTAGCTTGGTTACTGCCAAGCTGACTACAGGATTCTAGCACTCTGTGAGATTGTCTGCAGAATACTTACCAAATATAAACCCAACTAGTGCCTGTGCTTCAAGCTGCATATAACATTATTCATGCTGCCGGCCAACTCATTAGCCAAAATGCTTATGTCGGCATTCTGAAGCAAAATAGGTGTGTATGAGGCATGTGAGGTTGCAGATCATTTTTATGTCAAAGTTAGCGATTACGGTCTCTTTTGTGACAGTTCATTCCTCAAGCACTTTCTCACATGCTTTTGTTTGTTTTTCCACCATGTATCTCATTCATTTTCTAGCTATTTCTCTGGGCTGGTTTATTTTTGCTGACTGGAAACTGATCATATGTCCTGTCACAGCAACTTTACTTGTCTCACACATAATTATTCCTTCCATTTTGGTAATAAGACAATTTTTCTCTTTCAGACTCTACTACTACTAATCATTTCTATAGTGCTACTAGATGTCTGTACATGTTACATGCAGGTACTTTCTCTGTCCCTAGAGAGCTCCCAAACTAAGTTTTTGTACCAAGCACAACTGAGGGTTAAATGACTTGCCCAAGATCACAAGGAGCTGCAGTGGGAATCAAACCCATGTTGCCAGGCTCAAAGCCACTGCACTAGCCATTAGACTACTTCTCCACTCTATGATGCTATTTAGCCTTTGGTATTAATGGGCATGGGTTTGGCTGCCATATTTAACCACAAGCATATGGTTGCATGATCTGCAGTGTAAATACTTCCAACCCTATAATCTAAACGGCAAAGTTAAATAAACTGGTAGTCAGCCCTAGAGTAGGTATTTCTTGTAAGCAAATAAAAACGCGAATAGATTTGATTCTGACACCCTTCCCTGCCAACATCTCAAATATTTTTCATGATAAATCAAAGGGCGAAAGAACTAAGCAGCTGTCCAGCACACAAACCCATAGATCTTTGCTGCTGTGCAGTGTAGCATGTAAAGTCTCAGTCAAACATATAACATCCTATAGTATATTATTAAACAACTCAGATAATTGATCAAAGCAGGAACTACAGTTATCATTGAGGGTGTGATCGGCGCAATGAATTGGTATAAAGAAACCAGGGGCAGCAGAAGGATACTAGAAAATTGCAAAACACTGGTATGGCACACAAAAGGAAGTTTATTGGACAGACCCAACCAGCCTAATAAGGAGGGAAACCTGGTTCTAATTCCACCCCTGCTCTTTCTGATCTTGGGTCTGTCTAATAAACTTCGGTGTTTTGCAGTTGCCTAGTATCCTTCTGCTGCCCCTAGTTTCTTCATACCAGTTCATTGTGCTGATCGCATCTTGTGCATTGTTGCCTCTATTTTGGATCATTGAGAGTGTGACAACAAGCTGAATAACATGCCCTAAAAAATGGTATTCTATTCCTGTGGATGTGGTCTAAGTTTTGATCAGTTACATTTCAAGCTTTCCTTAGGGCCCTGTGAGGGAGTTTATAGGAAGCTACCACTTTGCCTCACAGTGGCAGAAGCACCTTAAATCTCACATTCCCTGTGGGGAAGTGACACAGGAGGGGCAGAGCCAGATGGGCAAGGGCCAGGGAGTATAAAAGCTCATGGCACAGATACGTTGAGGAGACCCAGAGGGAAGCAGCAAAGCCCCACTGCATATGTCTCCTCCACATATGTGTGAACTGCAACCACAATGGTCCTGTAGGCCAGGTTCAACTTGGAGCCTTGCAGAACTATATCTTTGACTTGGCCAGTCGCCAGCCGGCATATGTTTATTTGCTAAAGATTGTACTGGTAACTCTTGGGGACCTTGGCCAGAGTCAAGTGGAGTGTGCTGCCTGGCAGAGAGGCAATAATGCATACTGTGGTCCTGCAGGAACAGGCCAAGAGAGCAGATTCCTACAGCTATGGACTAGTTTCATGTTTATGTTCTCCCATACCTGTGAACCAAACAGAATCCCTTATCCGGCGCCTTTAATAAAATATTATTTTTGCGTTCACCTTTAACACATTGTGTGGTTCCATTTATCAGAGCTTCAGGTCCACCCTCATTTACGTTACCACAGGCCTTTTGTAGCAAAAACAATTTTGCAGTTACTGTGCATTAAGGGTTAAAATTAATGCACAGTAACTTCAAGGTCTCTTTGTTAACTGTTGGTGGTGTGCCTAGCTTCTTCTCCCTACAGTTAATTGAGAAACAATATATGTTAATGGAGTACTTCTATAAAGCTGGCATTAATATTTATGTACTGGTTATGAATGCAAATGTTTAATAAACAAACACAAGAAAGTAGGGATGGACCAGAGACTTCCATGAGCCAGTCTTGGGTATATAAATATTTATTAACCAAAGTACATTGCAGTGATAGAATACAATTTGTGTGTAAATCCTAATTAAGGCCAATTAATGCCAATAATTGGTTGTTAGCAGCCAATTAATGGTGCTGATGGGCTTGTTAAGCAATTAAATTACATACGCAAATTGGCTACACATGCCAATTTGCATATACAACTTTAGTCACTCTTTATAGAATTTGGGGGTTACTATGTGCATTGCAGATAATGTGGATACACAAAGGGGGCAAATCAATAACTGAGCATCAAAGTTAGGCACCTAGATACAGTGTGCAGAGAGCAAATTCTATGGCATCTATATGTCTACAATTAGGTGCATCCAGTTACATCATTTCAATAGAAGGCATAAATGCATGCCTAAATGTATCACTTTAGTGCATAAATGACAGTATTCTGCAACTTCCGTGCATAATTGGGAGCTCCTCCTATACTCTGTCCATGCTCCACCCACATAGATGCCCCAGGAGTAGCCTAGTTGTTAGTGCAGCAGACTTTGATCCTGGGGAACTGGGTTTGATTCCCACTGCAGCTCCTTGTGACTCTGGACAAGTCACTTAACCCTCCAGTGTCCCAGGTACAAAGTAAGTACCTGTATATACTATGTAAACCGCTTTGATTGTAACCAAAGAAAGGCGGTATGTCAAGTCCCATCCCCTTCCCATTGCATTTATACACTATAGGGCTCATTTTCAAAAGAGAAGAACATCCATCTTTCGACATAAATCAGAAGATGGACGTCCTTCTCCCAGAGACATCCAAATCGGTATAATCAAAACCCGATTTTGGACGTCTCCAACTGCAGTCCGTAGCAAGGACGTCCAAATTTCAAGGGGGCGTGTCGGAGGCGTAGTGAAGGAAGGACTTGGGCGTGCCTAACACTTGGACGTCTTTGACCCATAATCGAAAAAAGCAAGGACGTCCCTGATGAACACTTGAACGTTTTCACCCGGACGTGTTTTTATTACAAATAAGGCACAAAAAGGTGCCCAAAATGACCAGATGACCACCGGAGAGAATAGGGGATGACCTCCCGTTACTCCCTCAGTGGTCACTAGCCCCTTCCCACCCTCAAAAACATCTTTAAAAATATGTCATGCCAGCCCCTATGCCAGCCTCGGATGTCATACTCAGATCCATGATAATGCATGAAGGTCCCAGGAGAAGTTTTAGTGGGTACTGCAGTGCACTTCAGACAGGCGGACCCAGGCCCATACCCCCCCCCCCCCCCCCACCTGTTACATTTGTGGAGGAAACAGCGAGCCCTCCAAAACCCACCACAAACCCACTGTACTCATATATAGGTGCCCCCCTTCACCAGTAAGGGCTATGGTAGTGGTGTACAGTTGTGGGTAGTGGGTTTTGGGGGGCTCAGCACACAAGGTAAGGGAGCTATGTTCCTGGGAGCATTTTACGAAGTCCACTGCAATGCCCCCTAGGGTGCCTGGTTGGTGTCCTGGCATGTCAGGGGAACCCGTGCACTACAAATGCTGGCTCCTCCCATGTGCAAATGGCTTGCATTAGGACATTTTTGACATGGACGTCTTTGGTTTTGAAAATCGCCGAAAGTCAGAAACGTCCATGTCTATGGATGTCCAAATTTAAGGATTTGGACGTCTCTGACGGTATTTTCAAAAGGAAAGATGGACATCCATCTTTTTTTGAAAAAAACGGGTTTCCCGCCCCTGGATTTGGATGTTTTGCAAAGATGTCCAAATCGCAACTTGGATGTTTCTTTTGAAAATGCCCCTCCATGTGAATTATGCAGAAAATTACAGAAGAGCACTCAGCAAACATTTACGTGTGCAAATGAACATTCATCTGCATAAATGCTACTATTCTAGAAGGTTAGAGTGCAAATGGTGCTTACATTTAGGTGTTAAAATTGTAGAATGAGGGGTTAGAGGGTAAATATATAAAAGCGGACCTGGCACATAACTGCCTATGGTGTTCATTTTCATTTTTTGGCAGATGGACGTCTCAAAATGGCCAAAAAAAGTTCATTTGCCGAAAATGTGCAAATTGTGATTTTCAAAAGGCAAAATTTGGACATTTTACACGCAGTTCGTTGGAGACATGTTTTGGGTGGGACTAGGATGGGCCCAAAATTAGAACTTCTTCCTGCAAGGCAAAAAAAGAAGGACGTTTTTATCTAGACCTGTTTCAATCACATCTAAGGTATAAAAAGGTGCCCTGATTGAGAAGTTGACCACTGGAGGGATGAAGGCATGACTCCTCCTTAATCTTTCAGTGTTTACCAACCACCTCCTATCCCCTTAACAAGTGACAATGACAGTGGATACCAGGATCTATGACAGCTTCAGATATTATGGCCATTCCAAATAGAGCAGCAAGCACGTGTAAGGAGTAGCCTAGTGGTCAGTGCAGTGGACTTTGAACAACTGGATCCAGGTGTAACTCCTACTTTAACTCTTTTTTATTTCAGTACAAATATGTGAGTCCTCCTAGAACATAGAAATACTTACAGTACCTGAATTTATAAGACACCTGCAAGCTTGATGGTATAGTAGGTTTTTATCTGTTCCTGGAGAGCGAAGAATAACATATAAAGGAATTAAGGTGGTATTTGTACCTGGGTCCTGTTGTTTAAAGTCCACTGCGCTGACCACTAATCTGCCCCTGTATAAATGATGGCAAACAGATGCTTTTGTGGCCAATTTTTTGGTGTTTTGGGTGTTTCATTTTGGAAAATGGCTGTTCATTTTGAACATTTTCATCACAAGAACATCCTTCTCATTTTTCTTGTTCGAACATGGTTGTAAGATGGATGGGTTTTTTTTGGATGTCATGAGCAGGATGTCCCAATTCTGACTTGGACATTCCTTCAAAAATGTCCCTCCATGTGTCGTTATAAAATACTAGTGTAAGTGGCACAAATCATGCCTACCTTGCAGGCATTGGCAATTACACCTGCTTTGGAGATGGTGTAAATATTTGTTCCTAGATTAATCCTGTAGGCGCATAGATTAGCATATTTGATAACCTGTGCATATACTTGGGAGCTCTGCCCACACTCTGCTTTACACCAGTCAATATTAACATGCATATGGAGCCACATATGTGCAAAAATGACTTTGTAAAATGTACTCCTTAATACCATCTATTGAGGTTGCTTTAAGTGCTCTGCCTTATCTGATGCATTAACAGTTAACTCATGGTATGGTATGGCACGTGAAGTGTAAGGCACAGTTTACATCCAGTCCCCTTCCTATCCCACATTGTCAATTATTGTGGGAATGAGCACAGGCTAAAGAGTAATTCTAAAAGTGGGTGCCTCCATTTAGGCACCCTGAGGATGCGCAGTAAAAGAAATATAGTAGATGATGGCAGATAAAGACCTGTATGGTCCATCCAATCTTCCCAACAAGATAAACTCATAGTATAAGATATTATATGATACTACATATCTATTCTTGATCTTGATTTGACTTTGCCATTTTCAGGGCATAGACCATAGAAGTCTGCCCGGAACCGGCCTTGTTACCCAGCTACCGAAGCTGTCATCGAAGCCCCTTTACAGCCCATCCAAATCTGTGCAGCCATGATCAGGGCACAGACTGTAGAAGTCTACCCTGCACTGGCTTTGCTTCACAATTACTGGAGTTGACATCTAAGTGATGCTAAGTTTCATTCCATTCTTTTTCCATACAGGATTCCTTTGTGCTTATCTCATGCATTTTTGAATTACGTTTCCATTTTCATCTCCACTAGGTCCCCCAGGAGGGCATTTCAGGTATACCAAAATCTGGTATCAGTACATCTAACATTTATGTGCCTGCACTTACACCCTTTATAGAGATGGCATAGTGCCTAAATGTGGCATGGACACTCATAATGTACAGTATTCTATAAGCTATGCATGTATGTGGGAGCCCCACCCATGCTTCTCCCATACTCCGCCCCTTTGCATTTATGTGCTATGTAAATTAGGTGCACTGCTATTTTAGACATCCTGCTGCATTGTTAACAGCTCTTAAGAAGCAATAATGAGCACTAATTGGCAAAAATGAGAATTTGCGCGTGTACATTATATTCTGTAATGTATTGCACCTAAATTCTAATGTGTGCAGGCAAAAATGTGCATGGTTAAGGGGTGTGGAAATGGATGTTTTGTGGGCATTCCAAAATCTACTTGCGTTGTTATAAAATATAGGCCAGTGCACGTAAATCTACATGCAGAGATTTACACTAACTTTTCATTGACATAAATGGACATGTGTAGATTTGGTTGTATTAACTATGCCTAAGCGTATTCAAATACCGCACGTAGATTTACACGCGGTATTTAGAATGCGCTTAGGTGTAATTACCTAGCGTGCAGTAATTTTAGGCACCATAATATAGAATCGGGCCCTTTGTGGGTAAATGTACTCTTTCATACAGCGCTGCGTATGCTTTGTAGCGCTATAGAAGTGATAAGTAGTAGTACATACATAAGTGTTAGTATTTAGGGATTTTACATGTGCAAGGGATGGGTAAATGCGGCACCTGGATTCCTTCATGTGTGCAGCCTCTTTATAGATTGTTAAAAAAGGGCTCTTAAAGCATCTCTTTGATGAACACTATAGTAGGAATCCTAAACTGCAATTACTGAGTCTTGCTGCTGGTTTTGACGTTCATCCTATGTGAGTCTGGTGGAGCCAGGTGACATCAGCCTGCTCTGGATTGAGCAAGGTTAGAATTATTTTCTCTGAGCTGTGACATTAATCCCTTCACTATATCGGGAAAAATCCATGAGTGCAAGTTAAAGATCTCATTGCCATGTAAAAGGGTGTCATGAAAACAATGGAAGAAGATCCAGTGCTCCAGACTGATTCTCAATGCTCCGCATCACCTCTCCAGACAGTCTCATTAATAAGCAGATAATTCAGTCTTCACTGGGAACACATCTCACAACCTCCCCTGTACTGCAGGCAGTTGCAAAGCAAACCAGATTACAACCACATAAACAAAGAAAGAGAACTGCAAACAGAGAAATATATATCGTTGTAAGTTTTGAAAAGCAATTGCCAAGACAGTAAAGGTTTAGGTGCTAAATTTGAACCTGATTGTACCAGCTTCTTTTGTTGCAGCACCCTTTCCTGGTCCTGGAACTAGAGCAGATGCATCATAGAACGACAGCTTTTTGACTTCATCATCATCAACCTTTATTTGATATATTGCAAAAATCACTGAATATATCTAAGCACTTCACAATAAAAATTCAGGGGAAAAAGGGGAGATACACAGAAGAAAAAACAAATGCAACAAACAAAGAAAAGAAGATAAGAGACAAAAAGAAGGGAAAGAAAAGCCATGGGAAGCTTTATATTAGTCCATTAATATAAATAGTAATTACCAACAGAAGAAGAATATATTTAATTCAAACATTCAAGGGAGAGGCAAACATAAGGCAGGAGGGGCCTGAGGATAACAGACACAAAGTAATTGCTGAGATTTGTCACAGTCTGTAGTTGGGTATAGGGTAAAAATAAGCTGATCCTGGGGGAAGGTCCAAGTGAAATATACTTATTTTTATTACATTTGTACCCTGCTCTTTCCCACTCATGGCAGGCTCAATGTGGCTTACATGGGGCAATGGAGGGTTAAGTGACTTGCCCAGAGTCACAAGGAGCTGCCTGTGCCTGAAGTGGGAATTGAACTCAGTTCCTCAGGACCAATGTCCACCACCCTAACCACTAGGCCACTCCTCCACTCCACATACATATACAAACCTACTCTACTTGCTGTAACCTCTGCCTGCTCTTGGACTCTGCATCTGCCTTTCATCCTGAATTAGTTTTCCTTATGGTACCTTTCTTGCCTCCTCTAACTGGTGTTCAGGGGTGGACTGACCATTCGGGCAACCGGGCAGTGCCCGAGGGCCCAGAGGCTTTAGGGGGCTCAGAGGTTCTGCCCAGATTCCCAGCGTGGCGCTGGTGATGTATTGGCCTCAGCGGGGTGGGGGACATGTTCTTTCCTGCCTAGCCTGATGGGCTGCTGTGCTATTCCCCCCGCCCGGCACCACCATATTTTCCAAATGATGACCCAGACTCCCTGTGGAAGTCTCATGAGACTGTCGAGACCTGCGAGACTACACTGGAAAGTCTCAGCCGCCATTTTGAAAACACAGCAGCGCCGGCAAGCGGGGGAATAGCGGCAGTGCAGTGGGTAGGAAAGAATATGCCCCCCTGGAGAGGCCACCTGACTACCCTGACCCCTCAGGTAGACTGGGGCAGTGGGGGCATCAGCTGCGGCGGCAGGGGCAGCAGGGGGAGTGTTGGGCAGTGGCCAGGTGGGGGGGCCCAGACCACCCTCAGTGCCCAGGGGACCAGACCACCCTCAGTCTGCCCCTGCTGGTGTCCATTCCCTTCTTGGGACTTTCCGCTTCAAGTCTTTGCAGTTTCCAAGTACTGGAGAGCTCAACCCAAAGGGAAAGGGAGCTGCTACAGGTGAAGGTACACATCCCTGGTCTCTGGTATTTCCCTTGAGTGGACCTGACCATGACACATGCATTAATTACAGTCAGCCAAACAAGAAGTGAACCAATTAAGAATTGTTCCACCAATCTTAATAGATTGTGAATGACAAAGCAAAACTGATGACAAACCAAACTGAACTAAATTCACTCTTCAGTCATCAACTAGAGCTACTTACAGTGACAAGTCTTATCCCTTCCTAAAACCTGCTTCATGTTGATCAAGTATTTTCTCCTCTTCCAGAAAATTAGTCAGCTGATCAGCAGCTGCTTCTCAATAACACTGGCCAGGAACAGGAGAATGACCACTGGCTTATAATTACTAAGATCCTCCAAATTCACACCATCTTTGTTAAGCAGGCAACTTTTAGCCTGTTGGGGAAAATTCCCCAGCTCTAATAAGCTATTGAAAATCCAAAGTAACAAATCACTCTGTTGGTCCCTTTCCCTTTAAACCAGCCAATTTGGGCAAGAATCCTATCGACAAGTGGAGCTCTTTAAAGGTGATGGCATTGATACAAACTTCATAAAATACATCCTTCTAAATGAATATCAAGTTTTTAAAATACTGCAAATCAAAGAGCTCAAGTGGGAGCATAAGGGGATTGTTACTGAAGACAGATAAAGAGGTATCCCTAAATGGAGTGCTTTATGAGTCAGACAGAGAATCTTAAAGCAAGAAGGGAATTCAACTGTCAGCCAACGGGTGAAACACGATCAAATGTTTTAGCTCTGCAAAGAAAAGGAGCATAGGAGTTTTGTAAAGTTTGTTACCAATGGACTTGAGAGAGTGAAATACCTCAATAGATGGAATTACAGTAGTCGATCTGTGAGATCACAAAACCATGTATCAAAGTATGAAGAGATTGGAAGTCAAGATAGTTATAAAATAGTGGCAATTACATGCAGAACTTAATTGATTAATAAGGTGAACATTGACACTAACAGTCAATTATTGGTGATAATTTGTAATTACATACACTTAGATGTTAATCTGCTACTACTACTACTAATCCTTTCTGTAGCACTACCAGACATACACAGTGCTGTACACATTATATGCAGGTACTTTCTCTTTCACTAGAGGACTCACAATCTAAGCTTTTGTACCTGAGGCAGCAGACGGTTAAGTGAGTTGCCCAGGGTCACAAGAAGCTGCACTGAGAATGGAACCTAAGTTGCCAGAACCAAAGTCCACTACACTAACCATTAAGCTACTCCTGCACTATAGTGTGTAACTGCGATAGGGGCATGGGAGAGTTATATAGGTGGGGCAGGAGCATGTCATGAACTTACACGCTGCCAATTGCGCATGTAACTGACACTATTCTAACTTTTTAGAATAGTATCAGTTATATGTGCAATTGGCAGCATTAAGGCACAGGCATTAACAGCAGCCTTTGATTTGGTGTAAGTGGTTGAGCCTAAGGTTAAGTGCATGAATGCTGAATTATGCTGGTATTCTATAACAGCAATTACACATGAAATTGCTGATATAAAATTCATGCTTAGTGTGCCTCATCCTAGTGCCTAACTTTAGCCAACTTTATACAATTACCTCCAGAGAAGGTGATTCTATTCCTGGGTATTACAATTTAGGCACATGGAGGCAATTTTGTGAGTGGGTGTCTCCTTTTAGATCCCCCAATAATGCACAAGAGAAGCATATTCTATTATGACAACTGGGCATCCTGCTTCTATTATAGAATACAAGCATACCACAGAATCAGTGGGTTTAACAGTTGGACACCTGCAGTTATACCAGCCAAAGACCTGGCATGTCTGCAGGTACTTAATGTGGCAAGGGCATGTGTAATTTACAGTATTTTGCAAGTGACATGCCATGTCACACTCACGTTCTGTCCACATTTACACCCCCTTGCATTTATACACATTGAGGAGCAATTTTGATAGGATGTCTAAATCCGACTTTGGTCATTTTGTGGAAAACATCCAAAAATCCAGTAGCAAACATGGCAATTTAAAATTTAAAATGGTCATTTGCTAGACATTGTTGTGCTCACTCCATCTTTTTGGTCCATTTTCAAAAAAGAAAACCTGTTCAAGTGAAAAACGCGGAAAATCAAGCCATTGGGATGTAAGAGGAGCCAGAATTCTTAGTAGACTGGCCATACAGACATCCCAGCAGAGCAGTGGGGCACCCTAGGGGGCACTGCAGTGGACTTCACACCAAAGGTCCCAGGTACACAGCTCACCATTATCCACTTATATTGTATATGGGGAGCCATCCAAAACCCTACTGTACCTAACTATATACCACTACAATAGCCCTTATGTCTGACGGTGTCACCTATGTGTGGGTGAAGTAGGTTTATGATGGGTTTTGGAGGGCTCACACTTTCCACCACAAGTGTAACAGTTAGAGAGGGGTAAGGTCCTGGGTCCCCTTCTCTACAGTGCACCGACCACTAGGTTATTCCAGGAACCTGCTTGCTGCTCTAATAGGACATCTGAAGCTGTCATAAAGACTGATATGTACTGTTTCTTTCACATCTTTTTTTTTTTTTGGGGGGGGGGGGGGAGGAGGCAAATGACCACTGGGGGTGTAAAGGGGGTTGTTATACCTTAATCCCTCCAGAGGTCATCTGGTCATTTAGGGCACCTTTTTATGACTTAGCCATTATTAAAATAAAATGCTAGGTTTTAGCCTTGGATGCTTTATTCCATTATGGAAGAAAAAGTCCAAGTGTTAGGAACATCCAAATCCCGCCCCCAACACTCTCCCTTGTGATTTGGACACACCTCAGATGAACAGCATAGAAAAACATCTTAAAATGGGTTTCAAATATAGCGATTTGGATATTTTGAGAAAAAAGTCCAAATGCTTCTTTGTTCCGTTTTTTGGATATTTTCTGTTTCAAAAATGAGTCCCAATAGCACTTAAATGCACCCTTATAGAATAGCAGTTCGGGTGCTTACATGTGTAAGTGCTAATTTTTGCTACATTAACATGTCCTATTATAGAATTGTCTCTTTTATAGTATATAAAAGAGAGAGTAGGCATCTACTTTTTTTTTTATAGAATACTAGCATAACCAGTCAAATACACTTATATGCACTTAGGTGCGAAAATTCTTACAGCAGCCAGAGAGCTGGTGTAAATATGTGGGCCTATGTTCCAGAAATACACATGTAACTTATATCATTCTATAAGTTAGGAGGAGTGGCCTAGTGGTTAAGGTGGTGGACTTTGGTCCTGGGGAACTGAGGAACTGAGTTCAATTCCCACTTCAGGCACAGGCAGCTCCTTGTGACTCTGGGCAAGTCACTTAACCCTCCATTGCCCCAGGTACAAATAAGTACCTGTATACAATATGTAAGCTGCATTGAGCCTGCCATGAGTGGGAAAGCGTGGGGTACAAATGTAATAAACAAACAAACATACATATGCACCCTAAGCATGCTCTGCCCAGATTCCTCCCATGTGTATTCTCACCTGCATACTGCACGTTCAGGCTGGTGTTGGGGGGGGGGGCAAGTAGTTGCCCTGGGCCCCACAGCTCCAGGGGACCCCACAGTCCAGGCAGGCATCTCTTCCTCTTCTCCTCACTACAGTCCATCTCCCTCCCTTCCATCCTCACAAGCTGCCCCAAAGTTTTCCTTCTCTGCCGCAATTTGCCCCTCCTCTGATGTAATTTCTTGTTCCACCTAGGTGGATCGCTTCATGGCAGAGAGGGAAAATTTCGAGGCAGCTGGAGGAAGCCTGTGAGGATGGCTGCTGTGTCGGGACCCCTCCAAGAAGGCAAATAAATTCCTTAAAAAAGACCGCAAAGTGAGGGGAAGAGAAGGAGACGGACCGTGGTGGGGAGAAGGGGAAGAGAGTGGATCAGGGTCCCCCCCCCCTTAATTTCTGCCCTGGGTCCCACCATGTCTAAAACCAGCTGTGCATGCTCTTGGAGATAAGCAGGTAGTCATAGGCGGTCAGTGTCTCAGTTGTTTGGAGAGGCTAAAGTGATTAGAGAACCTGGGTCTATAATTGTCTGACAACATGCAGAAAGAAAGGTCAGCAAAATAGTTGCAGGTAATACCTTTTATTAAATTCAGATATTAAAATTTCCTTATAAAGAATGAACATTGTCAAAACCACAGGAATAGGTTAGTTTAATTTAGGGATAACATATAGGCCAGGAAAGAGGTGTGCTGAAATACATACAGTTTCCTGATGTTTTCTTTTTTATGACTCCAAAGCTTTCATGGATGTGGGCTTGAATGTTTTTGTACTGAATATGCATTTTTTCCTAGTCTAGTTCAAAAATTTCTTGTGATTTCTTTGTTTCAATTGAAACTTATAAATAAGTACAAATTTTAGATATTAGATAGGTATAAAATGCCAAGGTATAAAGTTACAAGAAAATTAAACAGTGCAAACTTCAGTAGCTATATATAGGTCTCTTAGGCAACTGAATTAAAGCAGATTGAAAAAAGTGTTCGTAGATGATGCCTGTACCTCCATAGAGTCAAGAATAGAAATAGGGAGAAATTTTCTAGGGCATAACCTAGAAAACCTCCATGATATGCAGTTTATATATTTTATTTCTTACTGTTCATTTTGCAAAAAGACAAAATGGTATCAGATCTAAGTGGAAAAAAGCTGTAAGACCTCTTATAGCACCCAGCTATATCAGGTCAAAACTTACGTTATTAGCACCAGTCATTTGCCAAGAAGTCCCTATAATTGTCTTATTGTCTTTTATTTATTTGTTGCATTTGTACCCCACATTTTCCCACCTATTTGCAGGCTCAATGTGCCTTCTCGAACAGATCGGTCTTTAGTGATTTCCAGAAGTTGAGGTGGTCATGCGTTGTCTTTATGGCTTTTGGTAATGCGTTCCATAGTTGTGTGCTTATGTAGGAGAAGCTGGATCCATGGATTGATTTATACTTCAGTCCTTGGCAGCTGGGGTGGTGAAGATTTAGGTATGATCGTGATGATCTAATTGTGTTTCTTTTTGGTAGGTCTATAAGGCCAGACATATAACCCGGGGCTTCGCCATAGATAATCTTATGGACCTGGGTGCAGATTTTGAAAGTAATATTTTCTTTGATTGGGTGCCAGTGCAGTTTTTCTCGTAGCGGTTTGGCGCTGTCAAATCACGATTTTCCAAATATGAGCCTGGCTGCTGTGTTTTGAGCAGTCTGTAGTTTCTTTATAAGTAATAACGCAATCTATAAAATGTCAGTAGCAATGTCAAGAAAGTCAAAACAGCGAGCGCTTATCTTTAGATGTGCCATCTGCACCATGCACTAGCAACCGCAAAATGAAGCACCCGACACCCACTTAGAATGGTGGTGTTTCGGTCAGTGAAACACCTGCATCCGGGGTTATAAACAAGCAGTTGCCAAAGGTGCAAACTCACTAAAGAGCGACAATCTGGCAAAAAATGCTCTTCTCTGAAATGTAGGACGCTGTACGACTGCAGCCGTGAGGGTCTTTTTCTCCCCTTTTCCTTGGTGTACCTCCATAGAGGCCTGCAACTAGTCTGCCTCCTTCATCTCTCCCACTTGCCCTCCCTCCCTCTCCCTGTGGACTGATGGTGTTGCTACCTTGCCTTGATCTGCCTCTTTTCCCCTCACATACCACTTGCCCTCAGCAAACAATTCAGCTGTATTTAAAGATCCCATCATGAGGCAGTGTGTCTCTTAATTTAAACCCTAAAACCCTGTCTAATGTTATAGTTTTGATGTCACCTCAGTAAGGCCAACACAATCCTTCCACTACAAAACACCATCCTCCTAGTTCTATAACGCCGGGAACCAAATTTAATGTGTAGCACACAAAGCAGTGCATGCAATTTATAGAAATAGGTCAGTTGAGTGCACAACTTAATTCAATAATTGGGAGTTAACAGTCAATTACTGGTTGTAATTGGCTTTAATTGGTGCTAATTGGCACCAGTTAGCAGTTATGGATTAGATTCTATATACGGCGCCATAAAAATTAGCACTAAAAAAGATATTC
The DNA here is from genome assembly GCF_901765095.1 of Microcaecilia unicolor. Lineage (NCBI taxonomy): Eukaryota > Metazoa > Chordata > Amphibia > Gymnophiona > Siphonopidae > Microcaecilia > Microcaecilia unicolor. The sequence continues at coordinate 377,202,452 of NC_044031.1, forward strand.
TATAAGCCGTGCGTAAAGTTAGGCAGTTTATAGAACAGCACTTATGCCCAGGAATTGCGCCTAAGTGTAGGAGTGGCCATTCACACCAACTTCCTATTCTACGTGGGCATGAAGCAACAAAATGAAGACCAACCACCCTATGCAAAAATATCAGGAAAAGCAGTCAAAGTAGGGGTGGGCCACAGACTTCCAGTAAAGGAGGACAGAGGCGCTGAAGATAAAAAATGATTTCTTTAATATCCACCAATCATTGCAAAAGTAATAAAATAATGTCCATCAAGGTCTTGTGCAAAGTCCACCAGAGTGAGCATGATCAAGCATATGGATCCAACACGAACCCATGTTTCGACACAAATGCCTGCTTCAGGGGTCACTAGCAAGCTCATTTTCAAAGCACTTAGCCTCCCAAAGTTCCATAGAAACCTATGGAACTTGGCCTCCCAAAGTGCTTTGAAAATATGCCTCATATATATCTGAATATAAAATACATTAAAATAATTAAATAAATATTGACAAATGCATAAAAACACACACATACATATATACAATATTTATAGAAGCATAAAAGACACAAAATGCACACCAACTCTATGATATCCAAGAGAGATAAATCCCTAATACATTTTGGGCTAGATTCTATATATGGCGCCTGAAAATTCCCCGCGGAAAAAATATTCCTAGGCGTGTTATATAAAGTATGCCTAAATTTTATAGAATAGGCTTACATTTTTATTACTCTCGCATTGACTGGTGGAAATGAAATAATTCGTTTTTTTAAATCTTCGGTGCCTCTGTTCTCCTTTGTTGGAAATCTGTGGCCCACCCCTACTTTGACTGCTTTTCCTGTGAGCATGAGGCATCATAGTGAAGGCTGGGGGGGGGGGGGGGGGGAGTTGCTGTCACCTGGAGTAGCCCTGACGCCAATGACAGCCTAGGACAGTGCCTGGAGTAAGGAGGCGGGGGGGAGATGAAAACACACCAATCGCTGCAGAGAAGAGAACCTGAGACTTGCTAAGTTGCTAGTTGCTGAGGCTGCTCCCAGTTTTTTTACTTATACTTGTGGAGATCATGCTTAGATTCCTCAAACCTCTTATATGAGGCGCCTATACACAAAGTTACAGAATGGCGATTAGGTGCACTTTTGGCATGTATATGCGTATGTGCGCACATGTGTGTATATTTTACTCTCCTAAGTATTTATGCATATAACAGACATATAAATGTTAGCACTTACTTTATAGAATTACCCTTGGAGGATTGAATAACTATATAACTATACAACTTTTGTGTTGATTCCCACCCTATTCCCAACCCTGCCTCCTGGTATACACATACGATTATGTATATAACCAACATCAGCACTGGCTGTCCAATTTCTTAAACATTAACCCCTTAATTCTATAAAAGTTGCCAAACATTGCATGCACAATTTAATTGAACGACGAGTTATTTAGCACCAATAATTGGATTTTTAACAAGCAATTTTTGGGGGACTAATTAGATTAAAATGGCATTTAAGCATGTAAATTGAAGCATGTGATCTGAAAAGGGGGGCGTAGAAATGGGAGGGTCATGGCTGGAACTGGGGCATTCCTAATATGAATATGCGCCGTTATAGAATAAGGAGATATGCGCTTTACGTAGCCACGTACATTTGCACCATGTTTCAGTTGGTACAAATGTCCATGCCTAAAGTTAAGCGTGTTTCCTGGGCGTAAGTGCTATTCTATAAACCGCGTCTAACTTTAAGCACAGCTTATAGAATAGCGCTTTTTTGGCATCAAATTTTTTGGCACCATATGTAGAATCTAGCCCTCTCTGTATTGCGGAGGAGTGGCCTATTGGTTAAAGCACTGGTCTTTCAATCCAGAGATGGCCAGTTCAAATCCCACCGCTGCTCCCTGTGATCTTGGACAAGTCACTTCAGTGGTGTAGCAAGGGGGGGGGTGGGAGGGGCGGTCCACCCCGGGTGTCAGCTCGGGGGGGTGCTCCCTGCCAGCTCCCCCCCCCCTCGGCACATCAACTCCCCCCCCCCCCAGACCAGCTTCCACACCCTACCTTTAAAAAGAATATCGGAATCCCAGTCGAGGCGCAGCGCCTGCCCTGCACGTAAAAGACATGTGGACCGTCGGGCCTTCTCTCGCTCTGTCTGTCCCGCCCTTGCAGAAATAGGAAGTTGTGTCAGCGGAGGGCGGGACAGACAGAGCGAGAGAAGGCCCGACGGTCCACATTTCTTTTACATGCAGAGCAGGCGCGAGACGCTGCGCCTCGCCTAGGATTCCGATATTCTTTTTAAAGGTAGGGTGCGGGAGCTGGGAGGGGGGAGGGGGGTGTTGATGCGCCGAGGGGGGGGGGATGTCATCGTGCTGCACCCGGGGGGGGGGGTGCAACGGCGAACCGCCCCGCCCCGGGTGGCAGCCCCCCCCCTGCTACGCCACTGAGTCACTTAACCCTCCATTGCCTCAGGTACAAACTTAGATTGTGAGCCCTCCTGGGACAGAGAAATATCCACTGTTTCTGAATATAACTCACCTTAAGCTACTACTGAAAAGGTGTTAGCAAAAAAGAAGGCCTCACTACTGCATATGAGTGGTGATGCAGTAGCTGCTTATGCTCATATTCAGTGGCATCATTTAAACAGCAGGCACCGCTGAATATACACATAAACTTAAGCACTGGCACTTGACTTTATGTGTTAGGCGGCTGCTTTCAATATCAGGCACCTTATTTATTGGTTTTTGTGTTTTTATAGTTCCGTCTGTTTATTCACTTTTACAATTTCAGCTGCAAACATACCAAGAACTAGTGGAAAAACGACATTACATCTAACATATACTGGCCAACATTCAAAGCAATTTAAGTGGGCAGGAGGAAGCTCCTGCCTCCTTACATCACCTAGGGCTGCCTAACCACTGATATTCAGCGGCACTTAACCAGTTAGTGCCACTGAATATTCACAGTTTGTGCCTGTGCGGAAACTGGCTAACTTGCAGGTATTCTGGGGGCAGAGTTGGCACTTATGCAGTTGAGAGCAAGATGCACAAAGGTCTCCGGAAAGAACCGCCCAGTATTTCCATGCAAATGAGCTGCTTGCAAAATCAGTGAGCAGCTGGATAGGAGGGAAGCCAGTCGACCAGCTAAGCAGGTGTAGAACAGCCAATCGCTAAGCGTGGCTGCTCTGCGCATGCTCAGAGCGGCACTAGTATACAGCTTTCATACATGCATGGAAGCTGCGTGTATGAATGTTGGTGTAGCTTTTTTTTCCCTCAACACTTCTGTGGGGTGTGTTCGGGGGTGTGCTTCCAGGGCTGTAGCAGCAGCTGATGGGCGGACTGTCATGTTGGGACTCGCATGTTCCCTGCCTCCCCACAGCCAGGAGAGAGGGCATGAGGAAAAAGTGGCACACGCCTCCAATCCTACTACTACTACTTATCATTTCTATAGCGCTACAAGGCATACGCAGCGCTGTACACCATACACAAAAGACAGTCCCTGCTCAAAGAGCTTACAATCTAGATAAGACAGGTAAACAGACAGAACAATTAAAGGTAAGGGAATGAAGAGGTGAAGATAAAGGACAGGGTAAGTCCTTTATCCCACACTTCACTGCTGCGGTCAGCAATTTTCCTGCTCCGGAACGTCTTGCCTCTCTCCCTCTTGTGTTTCTCCTTCTGCAGAGTTGCAGAGGCCTAGAGTGGCTGTGGAGTACTTACAACAATGAAGAGCTGTCAGGACTGACAATGTCACAGTCGTCGGCGCCAACGTCCGTGCCTTGCTCGTCTGTGCTGTATTCCTCCTTCTTAACATACTACAATTACCTGCAGTTCCAGTCAGTGACTTGTGTGGTTACTGTATAGTGGTGGAGGCCAAGCTGGTGATGTCATCAGCACTGAGAACTTTTTAAGCTGGCTTCTGAGTGTGATCAGGGTTCTGGTAATTATCCTTGAAGGGGCCTAGGCCTGCCTGGGCCCTGCTAGTTCTTACTACTGTTTCTTTATGAGGCCGTGGCCTGAAGCTTTGCCTACAGCTGTCTCCTTATGTTGTGCTCCAGTGGAAGTCTGCTTCCAAACCAGGGAGTCCTGAGGAGTAAAGCTTTGCCTACAACTTTCACCTAATGCTATGTTCCTGGGAAGCCTGCTTTCTAGATTGGTGGTCCTGAGGAGTAAAAGCTCTGCCTACAGTTTTCACCTTTGCTTGGGTCCATTGAAGCCTGCTGCCAAGCCTGTGAGTCCAGAGCCTCCCGTGCTTCAGTGGAGATTCCAGTCGTCCACCATGAGTCCTTGGTTACTGTATGCAGTGAGTTACTTTATGCTGTGTTTGGGATGGTGTGGGCTGGATGACGGGGAGTGCTGCAGGTGCAGCGACTGAAGCCACGTCTCGAGGCATCTCTGGATGAGGGAGTGGTGCTTGGACCGCAGAGGGGTCCGCGTGGACTGTTCCTGGCCCTTGGGTGCTGTGCAGGGTCTTTGAGTCTTCTACCTTGGGAGCATTGGCTCAGGTTTGGCTTCTTCACTTTGCTTGTCTTGGGAGCGTCGGCTCGGGCTTTGTTGCTTTATCTTGCTGCCTTAGAAGCATCCGGCTCGGGCGCCTCAGTGACTATTTGCTTGTCTTAGGTGACATCCCTAGTCTGTGAGCAGAGGGACCCACTCTGGCCTCTACCTGTGATGCAGGTCCTCAAGATACTCTTTCTTTTCCCTTTGTTTTGCTTCTGCTCCACTCTGGTTTTGAGGGAGCGTGCCGCAGTTGTTCCGCGGCACATCTGAGTGTACTGACAGAATGAACCCTTTTTTAAACCACTAGTGGTATTACCTCTGTCAGCCAAGTATTGCCTGTTTGTCTTTGTCCTTTCTGTGCCATTCAGCTACCCTTTTAGTCCTGTGTTTTGCTGCTAATAAAGCTGCCTCAGGGGGGGCGTGTCAAGATGGGGGCATGCTGTTGATCGTGGCTGAGCTCTCTCGCTGGTTGCTCTGTATTTACAGTTTTTCCTCAATCCTGATGTCTCATACTAAATGTAAGTGGACGGTCAAGGCTGGTTCCTCGATGGCAAGAACCTCCTCTCCACAGCAGCAATCAATTGAGAGGTTCACCACAAGAACCCCCGTTCAAAATACCGGGAGGAGCCCTGTTGTCGGTCCAGGAGGAGGAGACCCTGGAGACTTGGGGCTGGATGTTACGTTCTCTCCCCCCCGGTTCTCAACCCACCGCCTCTCCCCGAAGGACGCTTATCCCAGCGGAGGTCCCCCGAACCGAAAAGTGTTGAGGGTAGGCCTCTGGATCGAGGTACTGAGAAGGCAGGTCCCGATGGAGGTTTGAGGTTGCTCTAACACAAAAACCAGAGACGGTAACTTTGGAGAGCATATGGGAAGCTCTCCAACAATTGGATATCACAGTGGCCAAATCAACGACAGAAGTTTCTGCTTTAGTGAGTACTGTTGATACCTTATCTAACTCTTTAGAAGGCATTAAGACAGAATTTAATATTCAAATGGTCACAATTAAAGAAGATGTCAAAAAGTTATAAGATTTTTCAGCTACAACGATAAAAGATAAAATGATATTACATCGAAAAATTGAGCAGATTGAGAATTATAATTGAAGACTAAATCTTCATTTCTTGAACTTTCCAAAATCCCTGGCTGTTACCCCTTTGGAAGCTTTTAAGAAATATTTGCTTGAAATATTGAACTATACCCCGGAAACTATTCCCCCGATAAATCGGATATATTATATACCAAATAAAAAGGTTTTGGAGGAGTCTTTGGAAATGAGGCGTCAAGAAAATAAGAAAGATTTATTGAATATATCTGACTTACTAGAAGCATCGTTATCTGAAGATTCTGAAAGCGTGACTTTATTGGTTTCATTTGTATTCGAGCAAGACCTAGAGGCAGTGAAGTGCTTATCCTTTCAAAAACTACAAACTTTGTTTTATGGCAAGAAAACTTGGATATTCCCCGATGTAACAAAAATATCTCAAGAAAGGAGAAAGGCTTTTTTGGCCCTGAGAATGGAAACTTTGGCATTGGGAGCATCTTTCTATCTTAACTATCCATGTAAATGTGTAGTTAAACTTATAGGGTTAAAATATGTATTTTTTCTTCCAGAGCAATTGCGTGCCTTTATAGATTTAAAAAGGGTGACCACAGGTAATATCCAATAATGTTGAGATTATGATATGGTACTGGACGAGGTTATAGCGTGCTAAGTATTTCTAGTTTTTTTTTCCTTTAAGTCTATCTTCTGAGTTTTTTCTTTGAACACTTCCTCCAATAGTGGTCTCAAGAGGAATAATATTATTTTGTGGCCTATGCTGACTTATATTGTTTACTTTTCCATTTTTCTTGTTCAAGTGTTTGACTTGTAAAGAATTGTTTAAATAATAAATAAATAAATAAATAATAATTAAAAAAACGCTGCCTCAGTTCATCTCCACTTGTGATCCGGTCCAGTTCTTGGGAGCACTCTTAGTTGCGAGGGGACTCAGTCTACCCAGAGGTGGTTGGGTGATTCTCATGCGGTCTCCTCTGGGCCAAGGGCTCACAAACGTCATAGACGGCTCCAGATCTTCCATTAAATTTGCCATGGTAAAGGTAAGGGCTGCTTCTGTGTATCGCTCGGAAAACAGCTGTGCATCCCTTTGAATGCACATTTGTATAGTAATTAGCTTATTATAATAACTTTGCATACAATTTTCATTAGCTGCTACCTTGACAGGAAAGGAGCTCGCAGACACTTTTGTGCATGTCTCTTTGAACTCCTTGCTCGCTAAACCAGCTAGAACCAGTGTAAAACCCACATTGCTGACTCGTTAAGTTTTGTGCATCTGGCTGTAAGTGCTGATATTCAACCCTTGACCACATAAGATAACTGCTTAGATTGGGCTGTATAAATATCAGTCTTGTCTTTAAGCAGTTAAGCTTATGCGGTCAAGGGCTGAATATTGCACTTAATCACATTCCCCCCAATATTTAGTGCTTTTTAACTGACCAGGAATGGCTCCTGGCCAGTTATATAGAACTTAACCAGCTATCCATGAATATTCAGCGGGAGATAGCTGATTATCTCCCACTGAATATTTGCGGTCAGCGCTTAGTAGACAACTGTTATATCACACAATATATTCAGTTATCCGCTAATATCCAGCACATCGTTGACTAAGTTTGGTGGCCAAATTGGGCCACCAAATTAGGAGGCCTATTTTTGGCCAGTTTCATCTTAACCGGCAAGAGCTGAATATTGACTTGGCTGGTTAAGCTGAAACCAGCCAAAAATAAACTGGATATTCAATGCCAGTCACCGGAAATGGCCCGGCATTGAATATCCGGGCTAACGGCTGACCGTGGGAGACAGCCTGGCTAATTCCCGTGGTCTTAATATCAGCCTCAAAAGCTTTAGCAGCCAACCTAAAACCAGATGTTCAATGCCAGTGCCCAGACATGGTCCAGCATTGATTGTCCAGGAATACAGCAGGCG